>NW_028133338.1:0-600000 GCF_964374135.1 Grampus griseus | reverse complement strand
TTCTTGTGCTTAATGGCGAGTCCTTTCTACCTCCTCAAATCCCTTTCCTGCCATTCTCCCTTGCTTACAAGTCCTTTTCTCTGACTTTCCTCAAGACATTTTTCAGTGATGGATATTTTCAACTCTGCAGTTTTGTGAATTTTACTGCCCCTGAGTTCCATTGTTCAACTTGTGTTTATGGGAACTGGCCACAAAGCAGCGGGATTTCCTCAAGCCCTATACTGTTTCCATGGGCAACCCTAGCCTTTGGTCAATTCGTCTTCCTGATTGGAAATTAGAGTGACATGTGCCTGTCTGAACACCTAGGACTTGTCTCTCATTGTTCCTCATCCTTCCGCTTCATCCTCTGGACAAATTCCAAACTGTACGCAACAGGATGTTGACAGTGCTGACATCTCCAAGTGGGGAGACTGTTAGTAAAGACGCTGGAGGGGTGAACCCGAGCACCAGGAGATGAGGAGATGAGATGCCTTTTCCAAACTCTTCCCGATCAGACGGTATACCATCCTCTGGGTGTGACAGACATGTTTTAGCAGTGGGAAGAGTCCCATTCATGTAAGGAGAACACCAGGGCTTTTTCAAAATCAGTGTCTCCCCGAAACCCAAACTGGGGAAGTTTTTAAGCTACGGCTACACATATGTTCATTAAGGGCCTTGGGAAGTAGGCAGAGTCCAAACTTTAGATGATTGAAGTCTTCAGGGTCAGAAGCACTCACCACCAGCTTCCCTTAGGCTACACTTTAACTATCATTGATAGATGATGTCAATAAAAATATCTATTCTTTTTCAGATTATTTCCCCTTATAGGTTATTGCAAAATGTTGAGTGTAGTTCCCTGTGCTATACAGTAGTTCCTTGTTGATGATCTATTTTATACATAGCAGTGTGTATGTGTTAATTCCAAACTGTTAATTTATCCCTCCTCCCACCTTTCCCCTTTGGTAATAATAAATTATAAGATTTTATACTTCTCAGAAATGGGGGAGCTGAAAGAGAGGTATCATTTTCAATGGAAAAGCATTTAAAACAAGATTGAAGGTTTAACCAAGATTATTAGATGTACATCCTTGGAAAGAAATCACTTCGTTTCTCTAATATTGACCTGACAAATAAGACAAACCTTTTCACTGAACTTGCTTATAAAAAGTGATGGAAATATCAAATGGAAGTGTTAGAAACATCTTATTTTACCCGAGCCTTATACACTGTTCTATGTTAACTACAGTTTGGCTCACACATCTGTTCATTGAGGTTACAATAGTCTCAATTTCTGTTACTGATCCTCCAGAGTGGACCCCAACAAGTGTCCCCCTGCCCAGTGTCATTGGGGCCAACAGATCGAGACTGAGTTTGGTTCACAAGCAAAGGAAACTTTATATTTTGATCAGAGAATGGAGAGGTGAGAGCATGCACTACCCCGTGGGCTGTGGGCTGGGCTGCTGTGTAGAGATCCTGTCAGAGTCAGTGGGAGGGAGGGAGGCGGCGGAGCTCTCGAGGGCCGGGTTGGCTGTAGCTCAGGCTCTATATCGTGGAGTCTGCACTGGGCCCCAGGAGCTGAGGTGTCGACCCAGCCATTCTGCACTAGGAAATCTGGTCTGAAGTGCCGGGTGTGGAACCTCTGCATGCGGGACCCTAG
This sequence comes from Grampus griseus, assembly GCF_964374135.1. Classification (NCBI taxonomy): domain Eukaryota; kingdom Metazoa; phylum Chordata; class Mammalia; order Artiodactyla; family Delphinidae; genus Grampus; species Grampus griseus. The sequence goes on along the minus strand of NW_028133338.1, from coordinate 598,364 downwards.
GAGCACGTGAAATTAGACAAAGCACAAAGGATAAAAAAGGCTAGACTTGACTTTATTGCCCAGATTCTATGTTTATCTCCCAGGGATTTTTAATGGGCTTTGCTGGGAACAAACCCCTCCTCTGCCTTTTGTCCCGTTCCTCATTCTTGGAGTGCTGAGGGTGCAGACCTTTCTTCTGTAACTGCTGAGTGCTGAGTTGGGAGCCCTCATACCCTGGGGCGAGGGTCAGAGCTTCTCCCCAGCAGCCTCCCGGTGACGTTGATTGTCCCCAGGACCCCTGCCTCCCTGCTCGTCCACCTGAGCACCAGCATTGGAAGTGTTATAGATTCTAATGACCTTTAAGGGTCCAGGAAAGAGATGTGCAGAGACGCTGTGGGGGCCGGTTTCACCCCGCCCCACATTTGTTCGGCCACCTTAGGCTGACCGTTTCTGCCAGCCTAGATGCTCTGACCAGTAGTCTGCGCTTTCTTCAATTAGGCCCCTGAATTAACGTACAAACAGCACCAGGTGTCAGAGCCCTGCCCGCTCAACTCCCAGACAGTCCAGGGTCAGTGGTGATAAGGACCATGATGGCTACTGAGTCAACAGCCTTTTGAAGTAAACAGGAGTTCAGCCGGTCTTATTGGCCACCATCATCACGGTGTCTGTAGGCTTTTCTATGGTGACAGTGTGGTATACGGTTCCCCCGCCAAGATTATTAGCTCCCCGCTGGGTGCAGTAAGTCCTGCAAGCAGTAGTCTACTCTTTTGGGACACACTCTTGTTGTTTTATGAGAGAAACTCCAGGTCAAGTGATGTTCACACGAGTCGTCATGGTGCCCTGTTGCCCCCGGTTATCTCTCTGGATGTTGGAGTTGGAGGGCCTCCTCACTCGAGGTCGGTGTGCCCACGGAGCGAACCCTGCAACTTCAGGGCATGGTTGGTGGTTAGGATCACCACGTGGGGTCCTTTTCCCTTAGGAGGGAGGTGGACTTTTGGGCTGCTGATTTCCAGGTTTTTAGATACCGCCAGTATCTTGGCCAGATGTGGCAGTGGGCCAAGCCCCTTAGTGACCGTAGTTTATCCTACCTGGATGGCATTCTTGCATTGTTCCATTTCAAGTGGTCCCAGTTTTTGCACTAATTCTCCAATGGCGATTCACCTTTCACCGGGAATGTAAAGGTCAAAGGGTTTAGCTAAATTAGGGAGTTCCAGGGCAAGGGTCTGAATTGACTGCTCTTTCCATTCTTGAAAGGCCACTTCTGGATTCTATTCAAAAGGATCATCATCTTTTCCTTTCAGTGTTTCATATAGAGGCCCAGCTAGTGGACTGTAGTTAGGGATCCAGAAGCAGCAAACCCTGGCCTCCCCAGGAACCCCTAAGCTGTCTTCTAGTTTTAGAAAGGGGTAAGGCTGAAAATGGTTTCTTCCCTTTCCTGGGATGGGCTTCTCTGACCTTGTGTGAGAATGAAGCCCAGGCAGGTCACCGCAGTCTGTGATATTTGAGCTTTTTCTTGGACAACTTCTATCCTTTATTGGCTTGGTAGTTCAGAGGCCTCCTTAGAAGGGCTGGCGATCAGAATGTCGTCTGCATATTGAAGGAGGGTTTCCTTTTCCAGAGGTAGAACTTTTAGGTCTTTAGCTAAGCTTTCCCCAAAGATGGTGTGGGAATTTTTGCACCCTTGGGTCCAGACGGCCCGGAAGTATTGTTTTAGTTGTATGTTGAGTCCTGCCACTCACAAGCCAAAATTTCTTGTGACTCTGGGACTAATGGAATACAAAAGAAGGCATCATTGAAGACTAATACAGAATACCATGTCCTGGTGGTTGGTAGAATGACAAGCAGGGTGTAGGAATTAGGAGCAACTGGAGGTATATCCTCGGTGGCTTCACTGACTGTCCTGACATCCTTTACCAGGTCCCCAGCAGCCCATGGGGCTCTCGTGGTCAGACCAATCCCAGAATATGGAGCTCACCTGGGCAGGTACCCCACCCCCACCCCAGCCCACGGGGCTCTCGTGGTCAGGCCCCTCCCAGGATGCAGAGCTACCCTTGCAGGTACTGTGGCAGGGCTGGGCACACAGGAACCGTGCACATAGCCCTCATTGCAGAGCACCCCCAGCTCACCTGTCGCTCAGAGCTGACACAGAGCACCTCAGAGCAGGACTTGAACTAACAAACAGCAGCTGCGACAGGTCTGTGACCCTGGGCATCACTCCGTGAGGCCTCCCTCCACCTGGTCTTCCAGAGACTTCCACTGCACCCGGGGCACCAGGCCTCTGTCTCCAACCACCACCCACCCCTCCTCTCCCTGACTCCTGGGTTCCTCTCATTAGGAGAGGGTTTTCTTGAAGTTGTCTCCCACTCATGGGCCAGATAAAATGATTAGAAAACAAGCCAAAGCTGCAGCCCCTTGTCTATCCTGACTCTCAGGAGCCCACACCTGTTCCCTGGACCTGGCCGGTTCAGCAAGTTCCATTTTCTGCAACTGTGAGCCCCTGAGGGGTGATGATTGGCTGACCTGGGCAGCCTTACCGTGCCGGCCAGCCCTCCCCAAGTGTGCCTGGGTTGAGATCAATATAAATACCACTCCAGGCAGCAAGAGCCCCTGCAGCCGTGCCTGACACCATTTTCTCTGCCCTGTCAGCAGTCTCGGGGCTGGGCTGGTGAGAGGGAGTGAGAGGCCACGGCTTTGTGGGTGGCCCAGTGTGAGTGGGGCTCTGCTGGACTTTCTGCAGCAGTTGCCAGGCTGCCACCTGCTAAAGAAGAGGATGTGTCACCCATACCTGCTGCTGGAATTTCTCCCTGGGCAGAGGTGAGGAAGGAAAAAAGCAGTGGGGGCAGGGACAGGACGGGTATCTCAGGCAGGGAAATGGAAATCTTCCAGAAGAGCACCCAGGGCCAGGACCATCCTGGCTGGCCTGCAGGCACCAAGTCGGCTGGCATGCTGTCACTCGTGTGGCTCTATGGCCCTTCCTCTAGGCTTTCAAGTCCTTGTATATATTCAGGTGTTTTACCTGGGACGGGTGGGAATAGTTCAGCAGCAACTGGCCTGGGGCTCAGCTCACGTTTACTCACAGATGCCTCGGCACGGTGCCCCAGCTTTGCAATGAGGACGCTTGTTGCGTGGGGGCTGCTGGCTGAATGGGAGACGATTCCCCACCACTGACCAACTTCAGAATTGTTTACAACTGGAGCAAGTGCCCTGATACGGTTTTCCTCTGTGTAACTGGTGGGTTCTGTGTTTTTTTCTCTTTTTCGTTTTTGGTTCAAGGTAGATTTTATTCCTCTTTTTTGTATTTACAGATATAAGCATGGAAATAATTTATTCATATAAATACATGTATGTGCAGGGAATAATTGTTTTTTCTGTTTTATTTTTTAAATTTTATTTCTTTTTAATTTTGAATTTTATTTTATATTTTTATACAGCAGGTTCTTATTGGTTATCTATTTTATACATATAAATGTATACATGCCAATCCCAGTCTCTCAACTCCTCCCACCACCACCCCCCCAACAGCTTTCCCCCCTTGTTGTCCATACGTTTGCTCTATTTATGCCTTGCAAAATGGTTAATCTGTACAGTTTTTCTAGGTTCCACATATATGCATGAATATACAAGATTTGTTTTTCTCTTTCTGACTTACTTCACTCTGTATGACAGTCTCTAGATCCATCGACATCTCTACAAATGACCCAATTTCATTCCTTTTCATGGCTTAGTAATATTCCATTTTATATATGTACCACAGCTTTATGCATTCGTCTGTCTGTGGGCATTTAGGTTGCTTCCATTACCTCGATATTGTAAATAGTGATGCAATGAACATTGCGGTGAATGACTCTTTTTGATTTATGGTTTTGTCTGGGTATATGTCCAGTACTGGGATTGCTGTATCATATGGTAATTCTATTGTTAGTTTCTTAAGAAATTCCATATTGTTCTCCATAATGACTGTATCAATTTATATTCCCAACAATAGTGGAAGAGGGTTCCTTTTCTCCACACCCTTTCCAGCATTTTTTGTTTGTAGATTTTCTATGATGCCTATTCTACCAGGTGTGAGGTGATACCTCATTGTTGAATCCATTTCGTTGAGCAAGGGGTAGGTCTTGTCTATTACATATTTGGCTTATGGAACGGTATCTGTGCTAATTTCAAACTCTGCTTTTATGCAGCACCCCAACTCACCTTCCCCCTTAAGCAAGCATAAGTTGGTTTTCTAAATTTGAGACCCTGTTCTGTTTTGTAATTCAGTTCATGTGTAGCCAAGTTCACATTCCGTGTATTAGTGATACCTTATGATGTTTCTTTTTCTGTGTGACTTCTTTCACTTAGAATCATCGTGCCTCAATCCACTCATTATGCTGGTACGGGCCTGGTGACATAGATTTCATTGCTGATGGTATTCTGTTGTACATAAGTACCGCAACTTCTTTATCCATTATTTGCTCTCTGGGATATTTAACTTGTGCCACAGAAGAGATTCCTGTAAAAAGAGTCATCCCAAATTTTGGAGTGGCTGTGTCTTTTTGATTTTAATTTCCCTAAACTATAGGACCATAAGTGGAAGTGCCCTAGGCTCTGTTGCTTTGTTTTTTAGATGTTTCAGGAAACACCATACACTTCTACAGAGCGGCTGTTGGTAATTTACATCCCGCCCATCAGCAAAACAAGGCTCCCAGTTCTCCATGGCCTGTTCTGCCTTTCTGGATTTTACACTTTTTTCAGATGGCCCTTTAGACCGGGGGGAAGTGAGACTTCATTGTAGTGCAGATTTCCTTTGCAAGCTTGCTTGGTTGGCCAAAAAGGGCGTATGCGTTTTTTCCTGAATATATTCAGGAAAAAACGCATACGCCCTTTTTGGCCAAGTGCATCATTGTGGACGTTCTGCCTCTTTTCCTATGCTTTCAATGCAATTCCAGTCTACCTCCTGAAATCGGTTTCCTGCAATTCTGCCCCGCTTTCAAGTCCTCTTGGCAGCCTTACTTCAGTATATTTTTGGACGATAGCTGTCATTTATAACTCTGCAGGTTTGTGAATTACAGTGCCCCTGAGCTCCTTTCTTCAACTCGCTTTCTTGTGACCTGGCCGCAACACCGCAGGATGGCTTCAGGCCCTAATCTGGTTCCGGCACGGCACGTTGAGCCTTTGGTTAATTCCTCTTCCTGGTGGGAAATGAGAGTTAAATTTGCCCGTCCAGACACCTCCAGCTAGTCTCTCATTTGTTCTCGCTATTCCTGTTCATCTTCCGCAGAAATTGCAAACTGGGCCAAACAGGAGGTTAAGGGACTGACTATCCAAGTCGGGAGAGTGTTAGTAAAGCCTCTGGAATGTTGCACCCGAGTACCAGGGTACGAAAACTGAGACATATTTGAACACGTCTCCCGATCACATGGTTGATCATACTCTAGGTTCCACATGCATGTTTTAGCTGAAGGAAGAATACCTTAAAACTGGGTAGTTGAAACCCGTGGAATGGGTACCATGCAATATGACTTCAAAGGGTCTTCATTTGCTCACCGAACCTCTCCAATCCTATCACTGCTGCGTTTATGCCCCTGTACACACGCTTGATTCTCTTTTGGAGACATAGCAATCCATAGGTTTTAAGATACTTACTAGTCAGGTACATTCTTAGGCGTTTAATATGGGGTGTTGAGTCCATTTCGTTGAGCAAGGAGTAGCTCTTGTCTATTCCATATTTGGCTTAAGGAACTTTATCTGTGCTCATTTCAATCTCTGGTTTTATGCAGCACCCCAACTCACCTTTCCCCTTAAGCAAGCATAAGTTGATTTTCTAAATTTGAGACCCTGTTCTGTTCTGTAATTCAGTTCCTGTGTAGTCCAGTTTACATTCCGTGTATTAGTGATATCTTATGATGTTTCTTTTTCTGTGTGACTTATTTCAGTTAGAATCATCGTACCTGAATCCACTCATTATTCTGCTACGGGCCTGATGACATAGATTTCATTGCTGAGTGATACTGCATTGTACGTAAGTACCACAAGTTCTTTATCCATTTTTCACTTTCTGTGATATTGAAGTTGTACGGTAAACGAGGTTCTTGTAAACAGAGGCGTCCCAAACTTTGGGGTGGCTGTGTCTTTTTGATTTTAATTTCCCTAAGCTATAGGACCATAAGTGGAAGTGCCCTAGGCTCTGTTGCTTTGTTTTCTGGATGTTTCAGGAAACACCATACACTTCTCCCGAGTGGCTGTTGCCAATTTACATCCCACCCATCAGCATAACAAGGCTCCCAGTTCTCCATGGCCTGTCCTGCCTTTCTGGATTTTACACTTTTTTCAGATGGCCCTTTTGACCGGGGGGAAGTGAGACTTCATTGTAGTGCAGATTTCCTTTGCAAGCTTGCTTGGTTGGCCAAAAAGGGCGTATGCGTTTTTTCCTGAATATATTCAGGAAAAAACGCATACGCCCTTTTTGGCCAAGTGCATCATTGTGGACGTTCTGCCTCTTTTCCTATGCTTTCAATGCAATTCCAGTCTACCTCCTGAAATCGGTTTCCTGCAATTCTGCCCCGCTTTCAAGTCCTCTTGGCAGCCTTACTTCAGTATATTTTTGGACGATAGCTGTCATTTATAACTCTGCAGGTTTGTGAATTACAGTGCCCCTGAGCTCCTTTCTTCAACTCGCTTTCTTGTGACCTGGCCGCAACACCGCAGGATGGCTTCAGGCCCTAATCTGGTTCCGGCACGGCACGTTGAGCCTTTGGTTAATTCCTCTTCCTGGTGGGAAATGAGAGTTAAATTTGCCCGTCCAGACACCTCCAGCTAGTCTCTCATTTGTTCTCGCTATTCCTGTTCATCTTCCGCAGAAATTGCAAACTGGGCCAAACAGGAGGTTAAGGGACTGACTATCCAAGTCGGGAGAGTGTTAGTAAAGCCTCTGGAATGTTGCACCCGAGTACCAGGGTACGAAAACTGAGACATATTTGAACACGTCTCCCGATCACATGGTTGATCATACTCTAGGTTCCACATGCATGTTTTAGCTGAAGGAAGAATACCTTAAAACTGGGTAGTTGAAACCCGTGGAATGGGTACCATGCAATATGACTTCAAAGGGTCTTCATTTGCTCACCGAACCTCTCCAATCCTATCACTGCTGCGTTTATGCCCCTGTACACACGCTTGATTCTCTTTTGGAGACATAGCAATCCATAGGTTTTAAGATACTTACTAGTCAGGTACATTCTTAGGCGTTTAATATGGGGTGTTGAGTCCATTTCGTTGAGCAAGGAGTAGCTCTTGTCTATTCCATATTTGGCTTAAGGAACTTTATCTGTGCTCATTTCAATCTCTGGTTTTATGCAGCACCCCAACTCACCTTTCCCCTTAAGCAAGCATAAGTTGATTTTCTAAATTTGAGACCCTGTTCTGTTCTGTAATTCAGTTCCTGTGTAGTCCAGTTTACATTCCGTGTATTACTGATATCTTATGATGTTTCTTTTTCTGTGTGACTTATTTCAGTTAGAATCATCGTACCTGAATCCACTCATTATTCTGCTACGGGCCTGATGACATAGATTTCATTGCTGAGTGATACTGCATTGTACGTAAGTACCACAAGTTCTTTATCCATTTTTCACTTTCTGTGATATTGAAGTTGTACGGTAAACGAGGTTCTTGTAAACAGAGGCGTCCCAAACTTTGGGGTGGCTGTGTCTTTTTGATTTTAATTTCCCTAAGCTATAGGACCATAAGTGGAAGTGCCCTAGGCTCTGTTGCTTTGTTTTCTGGATGTTTCAGGAAACACCATACACTTCTCCCGAGTGGCTGTTGGCAATTTACATCCCGCCCATCAGCATAACAAGGCTCCCAGTTCTCCATGGCCTGTCCTGCCTTTCTGGATTTTACACTTTTTTCAGATGGCCCTTTTGACCGGGGGGAAATGAGACTTCATTGTAGTGCAGATTTCCTTTGCAAGCTTGCTTGGTTGGCCAAAAAGGGCGTATGCGTTTTTTCCTGAATATATTCAGGAAAAAACGCATACGCCCTTTTTGGCCAAGTGCATCATTGTGGACGTTCTGCCTCTTTTCCTATGCTTTCAATGCAATTCCAGTCTACGTCCTGAAATCGGTTTCCTGCAATTCTGCCCCGCTTTCAAGTCCTCTTGGCAGCCTTACTTCAGTATATTTTTGGACGATAGCTGTCATTTATAACTCTGCAGGTTTGTGAATTACAGTGCCCCTGAGCTCCTTTCTTCAACTCGCTTTCTTGTGACCTGGCCGCAACACCGCAGGATGGCTTCAGGCCCTAATCTGGTTCCGGCACGGCACGTTGAGCCTTTGGTTAATTCCTCTTCCTGGTGGGAAATGAGAGTTAAATTTGCCCGTCCAGACACCTCCAGCTAGTCTCTCATTTGTTCTCGCTATTCCTGTTCATCTTCCGCAGAAATTGCAAACTGGGCCAAACAGGAGGTTAAGGGACTGACTCTCCAAGTCGGGAGAGTGTTAGTAAAGCCTCTGGAATGTTGCACCCGAGTACCAGGGTACGAAAACTGAGACATATTTGAACACGTCTCCCGATCACATGGTTGATCATACTCTAGGTTCAACATGCATGTTTTAGCTGAAGGAAGAATACCTTAAAACTGGGTAGTTGAAACCCGTGGAATGGGTACCATGCAATATGACTTCAAAGGGTCTTCATTTGCTCACCGAACCTCTCCAATCCTATCACTGCTGCGTTTATGCCCCTGTACACACGCTTGATTCTCTTTTGGAGACATAGCAATCCATAGGTTTTAAGATACTTACTAGTCAGGTACATTCTTAGGCGTTTAATATGGGGTGTTGAGTCCATTTCGTTGAGCAAGGAGTAGCTCTTGTCTATTCCATATTTGGCTTAAGGAACTTTATCTGTGCTCATTTCAATCTCTGGTTTTATGCAGCACCCCAACTCACCTTTCCCCTTAAGCAAGCATAAGTTGATTTTCTAAATTTGAGACCCTGTTCTGTTCTGTAATTCAGTTCCTGTGTAGTCCAGTTTACATTCCGTGTATTAGTGATATCTTATGATGTTTCTTTTTCTGTGTGACTTATTTCAGTTAGAATCATCGTACCTGAATCCACTCATTATTCTGCTACGGGCCTGATGACATAGATTTCATTGCTGAGTGATACTGCATTGTACGTAAGTACCACAAGTTCTTTATCCATTTTTCACTTTCTGTGATATTGAAGTTGTACGGTAAACGAGGTTCTTGTAAACAGAGGCGTCCCAAACTTTGGGGTGGCTGTGTCTTTTTGATTTTAATTTCCCTAAGCTATAGGACCATAAGTGGAAGTGCCCTAGGCTCTGTTGCTTTGTTTTCTGGATGTTTCAGGAAACACCATACACTTCTCCCGAGTGGCTGTTGGCAATTTACATCGCGCCCATCAGCATAACAAGGCTCCCAGTTCTCCATGGCCTGTCCTGCCTTTCTGGATTTTACACTTTTTTCAGATGGCCCTTTTGACCGGGGGGAAGTGAGACTTCATTGTAGTGCAGATTTCCTTTGCAAGCTTGCTTGGTTGGCCAAAAAGGGCGTATGCGTTTTTTCCTGAATATATTCAGGAAAAAACGCATACGCCCTTTTTGGCCAAGTGCATCATTGTGGACGTTCTGCCTCTTTTCCTATGCTTTCAATGCAATTCCAGTCTACCTCCTGAAATCGGTTTCCTGCAATTCTGCCCCGCTTTCAAGTCCTCTTGGCAGCCTTACTTCAGTATATTTTTGGACGATAGCTGTCATTTATAACTCTGCAGGTTTGTGAATTACAGTGCCCCTGAGCTCCTTTCTTCAACTCGCTTTCTTGTGACCTGGCCGCAACACCGCAGGATGGCTTCAGGCCCTAATCTGGTTCCGGCACGGCACGTTGAGCCTTTGGTTAATTCCTCTTCCTGGTGGGAAATGAGAGTTAAATTTGCCCGTCCAGACACCTCCAGCTAGTCTCTCATTTGTTCTCGCTATTCCTGTTCATCTTCCGCAGAAATTGCAAACTGGGCCAAACAGGAGGTTAAGGGACTGACTATCCAAGTCGGGAGAGTGTTAGTAAAGCCTCTGGAATGTTGCACCCGAGTACCAGGGTACGAAAACTGAGACATATTTGAACACGTCTCCCGATCACATGGTTGATCATACTCTAGGTTCCACATGCATGTTTTAGCTGAAGGAAGAATACCTTAAAACTGGGTAGTTGAAACCCGTGGAATGGGTACCATGCAATATGACTTCAAAGGGTCTTCATTTGCTCACCGAACCTCTCCAATCCTATCACTGCTGCGTTTATGCCCCTGTACACACGCTTGATTCTCTTTTGGAGACATAGCAATCCATAGGTTTTAAGATACTTACTAGTCAGGTACATTCTTAGGCGTTTAATATGGGGTGTTGAGTCCATTTCGTTGAGCAAGGAGTAGCTCTTGTCTATTCCATATTTGGCTTAAGGAACTTTATCTGTGCTCATTTCAATCTCTGGTTTTATGCAGCACCCCAACTCACCTTTCCCCTTAAGCAAGCATAAGTTGATTTTCTAAATTTGAGACCCTGTTCTGTTCTGTAATTCAGTTCCTGTGTAGTCCAGTTTACATTCCGTGTATTAGTGATATCTTATGATGTTTCTTTTTCTGTGTGACTTATTTCAGTTAGAATCATCGTACCTGAATCCACTCATTATTCTGCTACGGGCCTGATGACATAGATTTCATTGCTGAGTGATACTGCATTGTACGTAAGTACCACAAGTTCTTTATCCATTTTTCACTTTCTGTGATATTGAAGTTGTACGGTAAACGAGGTTCTTGTAAACAGAGGCGTCCCAAACTTTGGGGTGGCTGTGTCTTTTTGATTTTAATTTCCCTAAGCTATAGGACCATAAGTGGAAGTGCCCTAGGCTCTGTTGCTTTGTTTTCTGGATGTTTCAGGAAACACCATACACTTCTCCCGAGTGGCTGTTGGCAATTTACATCCCGCCCATCAGCATAACAAGGCTCCCAGTTCTCCATGGCCTGTCCTGCCTTTCTGGATTTTACACTTTTTTCAGATGGCCCTTTTGACCGGGGGGAAGTGAGACTTCATTGTAGTGCAGATTTCCTTTGCAAGCTTGCTTGGTTGGCCAAAAAGGGCGTATGCGTTTTTTCCTGAATATATTCAGGAAAAAACGCATACGCCCTTTTTGGCCAAGTGCATCATTGTGGACGTTCTGCCTCTTTTCCTATGCTTTCAATGCAATTCCAGTCTACCTCCTGAAATCGGTTTCCTGCAATTCTGCCCCGCTTTCAAGTCCTCTTGGCAGCCTTACTTCAGTATATTTTTGGACGATAGCTGTCATTTATAACTCTGCAGGTTTGTGAATTACAGTGCCCCTGAGCTCCTTTCTTCAACTCGCTTTCTTGTGACCTGGCCGCAACACCGCAGGATGGCTTCAGGCCCTAATCTGGTTCCGGCACGGCACGTTGAGCCTTTGGTTAATTCCTCTTCCTGGTGGGAAATGAGAGTTAAATTTGCCCGTCCAGACACCTCCAGCTAGTCTCTCATTTGTTCTCGCTATTCCTGTTCATCTTCCGCAGAAATTGCAAACTGGGCCAAACAGGAGGTTAAGGGACTGACTATCCAAGTCGGGAGAGTGTTAGTAAAGCCTCTGGAATGTTGCACCCGAGTACCAGGGTACGAAAACTGAGACATATTTGAACACGTCTCCCGATCACATGGTTGATCATACTCTAGGTTCCACATGCATGTTTTAGCTGAAGGAAGAATACCTTAAAACTGGGTAGTTGAAACCCGTGGAATGGGTACCATGCAATATGACTTCAAAGGGTCTTCATTTGCTCACCGAACCTCTCCAATCCTATCACTGCTGCGTTTATGCCCCTGTACACACGCTTGATTCTCTTTTGGAGACATAGCAATCCATAGGTTTTAAGATACTTACTAGTCAGGTACATTCTTAGGCGTTTAATATGGGGTGTTGAGTCCATTTCGTTGAGCAAGGAGTAGCTCTTGTCTATTCCATATTTGGCTTAAGGAACTTTATCTGTGCTCATTTCAATCTCTGGTTTTATGCAGCACCCCAACTCACCTTTCCCCTTAAGCAAGCATAAGTTGATTTTCTAAATTTGAGACCCTGTTCTGTTCTGTAATTCAGTTCCTGTGTAGTCCAGTTTACATTCCGTGTATTAGTGATATCTTATGATGTTTCTTTTTCTGTGTGACTTATTTCAGTTAGAATCATCGTACCTGAATCCACTCATTATTCTGCTACGGGCCTGATGACATAGATTTCATTGCTGAGTGATACTGCATTGTACGTAAGTACCACAAGTTCTTTATCCATTTTTCACTTTCTGTGATATTGAAGTTGTACGGTAAACGAGGTTCTTGTAAACAGAGGCGTCCCAAACTTTGGGGTGGCTGTGTCTTTTTGATTTTAATTTCCCTAAGCTATAGGACCATAAGTGGAAGTGCCCTAGGCTCTGTTGCTTTGTTTTCTGGATGTTTCAGGAAACACCATACACTTCTCCCGAGTGGCTGTTGGCAATTTACATCCCGCCCATCAGCATAACAAGGCTCCCAGTTCTCCATGGCCTGTCCTGCCTTTCTGGATTTTACACTTTTTTCAGATGGCCCTTTTGACCGGGGGGAAGTGAGACTTCATTGTAGTGCAGATTTCCTTTGCAAGCTTGCTTGGTTGGCCAAAAAGGGCGTATGCGTTTTTTCCTGAATATATTCAGGAAAAAACGCATACGCCCTTTTTGGCCAAGTGCATCATTGTGGACGTTCTGCCTCTTTTCCTATGCTTTCAATGCAATTCCAGTCTACCTCCTGAAATCGGTTTCCTGCAATTCTGCCCCGCTTTCAAGTCCTCTTGGCAGCCTTACTTCAGTATATTTTTGGACGATAGCTGTCATTTATAACTCTGCAGGTTTGTGAATTACAGTGCCCCTGAGCTCCTTTCTTCAACTCGCTTTCTTGTGACCTGGCCGCAACACCGCAGGATGGCTTCAGGCCCTAATCTGGTTCCGGCACGGCACGTTGAGCCTTTGGTTAATTCCTCTTCCTGGTGGGAAATGAGAGTTAAATTTGCCCGTCCAGACACCTCCAGCTAGTCTCTCATTTGTTCTCGCTATTCCTGTTCATCTTCCGCAGAAATTGCAAACTGGGCCAAACAGGAGGTTAAGGGACTGACTATCCAAGTCGGGAGAGTGTTAGTAAAGCCTCTGGAATGTTGCACCCGAGTACCAGGGTACGAAAACTGAGACATATTTGAACACGTCTCCCGATCACATGGTTGATCATACTCTAGGTTCCACATGCATGTTTTAGCTGAAGGAAGAATACCTTAAAACTGGGTAGTTGAAACCCGTGGAATGGGTACCATGCAATATGACTTCAAAGGGTCTTCATTTGCTCACCGAACCTCTCCAATCCTATCACTGCTGCGTTTATGCCCCTGTACACACGCTTGATTCTCTTTTGGAGACATAGCAATCCATAGGTTTTAAGATACTTACTAGTCAGGTACATTCTTAGGCGTTTAATATGGGGTGTTGAGTCCATTTCGTTGAGCAAGGAGTAGCTCTTGTCTATTCCATATTTGGCTTAAGGAACTTTATCTGTGCTCATTTCAATCTCTGGTTTTATGCAGCACCCCAACTCACCTTTCCCCTTAAGCAAGCATAAGTTGATTTTCTAAATTTGAGACCCTGTTCTGTTCTGTAATTCAGTTCCTGTGTAGTCCAGTTTACATTCCGTGTATTAGTGATATCTTATGATGTTTCTTTTTCTGTGTGACTTATTTCAGTTAGAATCATCGTACCTGAATCCACTCATTATTCTGCTACGGGCCTGATGACATAGATTTCATTGCTGAGTGATACTGCATTGTACGTAAGTACCACAAGTTCTTTATCCATTTTTCACTTTCTGTGATATTGAAGTTGTACGGTAAACGAGGTTCTTGTAAACAGAGGCGTCCCAAACTTTGGGGTGGCTGTGTCTTTTTGATTTTAATTTCCCTAAGCTATAGAACCATAAGTGGAAGTGCCCTAGGCTCTGTTGCTTTGTTTTCTGGATGTTTCAGGAAACACCATACACTTCTCCCGAGTGGCTGTTGGCAATTTACATCCCGCCCATCAGCATAACAAGGCTCCCAGTTCTCCATGGCCTGTCCTGCCTTTCTGGATTTTACACTTTTTTCAGATGGCCCTTTTGACCGGGGGGAAGTGAGACTTCATTGTAGTGCAGATTTCCTTTGCAAGCTTGCTTGGTTGGCCAAAAAGGGCGTATGCGTTTTTTCCTGAATATATTCAGGAAAAAACGCATACGCCCTTTTTGGCCAAGTGCATCATTGTGGACGTTCTGCCTCTTTTCCTATGCTTTCAATGCAATTCCAGTCTACCTCCTGAAATCGGTTTCCTGCAATTCTGCCCCGCTTTCAAGTCCTCTTGGCAGCCTTACTTCAGTATATTTTTGGACGATAGCTGTCATTTATAACTCTGCAGGTTTGTGAATTACAGTGCCCCTGAGCTCCTTTCTTCAACTCGCTTTCTTGTGACCTGGCCGCAACACCGCAGGATGGCTTCAGGCCCTAATCTGGTTCCGGCACGGCACGTTGAGCCTTTGGTTAATTCCTCTTCCTGGTGGGAAATGAGAGTTAAATTTGCCCGTCCAGACACCTCCAGCTAGTCTCTCATTTGTTCTCGCTATTCCTGTTCATCTTCCGCAGAAATTGCAAACTGGGCCAAACAGGAGGTTAAGGGACTGACTATCCAAGTCGGGAGAGTGTTAGTAAAGCGTCTGGAATGTTGCACCCGAGTACCAGGGTACGAAAACTGAGACATATTTGAACACGTCTCCCGATCACATGGTTGATCATACTCTAGGTTCCACATGCATGTTTTAGCTGAAGGAAGAATACCTTAAAACTGGGTAGTTGAAACCCGTGGAATGGGTACCATGCAATATGACTTCAAAGGGTCTTCATTTGCTCACCGAACCTCTCCAATCCTATCACTGCTGCGTTTATGCCCCTGTACACACGCTTGATTCTCTTTTGGAGACATAGCAATCCATAGGTTTTAAGATACTTACTAGTCAGGTACATTCTTAGGCGTTTAATATGGGGTGTTGAGTCCATTTCGTTGAGCAAGGAGTAGCTCTTGTCTATTCCATATTTGGCTTAAGGAACTTTATCTGTGCTCATTTCAATCTCTGGTTTTATGCAGCACCCCAACTCACCTTTCCCCTTAAGCAAGCATAAGTTGATTTTCTAAATTTGAGACCCTGTTCTGTTCTGTAATTCAGTTCCTGTGTAGTCCAGTTTACATTCCGTGTATTAGTGATATCTTATGATGTTTCTTTTTCTGTGTG
Organism: Grampus griseus; assembly: GCF_964374135.1. Taxonomy (NCBI): domain Eukaryota; kingdom Metazoa; phylum Chordata; class Mammalia; order Artiodactyla; family Delphinidae; genus Grampus; species Grampus griseus. Next base: position 583,007 of record NW_028133338.1, on the reverse strand, counting down.
ACTTATTTCAGTTAGAATCATCGTACCTGAATCCACTCATTATTCTGCTACGGGCCTGATGACATAGATTTCATTGCTGAGTGATACTGCATTGTACGTAAGTACCACAAGTTCTTTATCCATTTTTCACTTTCTGTGATATTGAAGTTGTACGGTAAACGAGGTTCTTGTAAACAGAGGCGTCCCAAACTTTGGGGTGGCTGTGTCTTTTTGATTTTAATTTCCCTAAGCTATAGGACCATAAGTGGAAGTGCCCTAGGCTCTGTTGCTTTGTTTTCTGGATGTTTCAGGAAACACCATACACTTCTCCCGAGTGGCTGTTGGCAATTTACATCCCACCCATCAGCATAACAAGGCTCCCAGTTCTCCATGGCCTGTCCTGCCTTTCTGGATTTTACACTTTTTTCAGATGGCCCTTTTGACCGGGGGGAAGTGAGACTTCATTGTAGTGCAGATTTCCTTTGCAAGCTTGCTTGGTTGGCCAAAAAGGGCGTATGCGTTTTTTCCTGAATATATTCAGGAAAAAACGCATACGCCCTTTTTGGCCAAGTGCATCATTGTGGACGTTCTGCCTCTTTTCCTATGCTTTCAATGCAATTCCAGTCTACCTCCTGAAATCGGTTTCCTGCAATTCTGCCCCGCTTTCAAGTCCTCTTGGCAGCCTTACTTCAGTATATTTTTGGACGATAGCTGTCATTTATAACTCTGCAGGTTTGTGAATTACAGTGCCCCTGAGCTCCTTTCTTCAACTCGCTTTCTTGTGACCTGGCCGCAACACCGCAGGATGGCTTCAGGCCCTAATCTGGTTCCGGCACGGCACGTTGAGCCTTTGGTTAATTCCTCTTCCTGGTGGGAAATGAGAGTTAAATTTGCCCGTCCAGACACCTCCAGCTAGTCTCTCATTTGTTCTCGCTATTCCTGTTCATCTTCCGCAGAAATTGCAAACTGGGCCAAACAGGAGGTTAAGGGACTGACTATCCAAGTCGGGAGAGTGTTAGTAAAGCCTCTGGAATGTTGCACCCGAGTACCAGGGTACGAAAACTGAGACATATTTGAACACGTCTCCCGATCACATGGTTGATCATACTCTAGGTTCCACATGCATGTTTTAGCTGAAGGAAGAATACCTTAAAACTGGGTAGTTGAAACCCGTGGAATGGGTACCATGCAATATGACTTCAAAGGGTCTTCATTTGCTCACCGAACCTCTCCAATCCTATCACTGCTGCGTTTATGCCCCTGTACACACGCTTGATTCTCTTTTGGAGACATAGCAATCCATAGGTTTTAAGATACTTACTAGTCAGGTACATTCTTAGGCGTTTAATATGGGGTGTTGAGTCCATTTCGTTGAGCAAGGAGTAGCTCTTGTCTATTCCATATTTGGCTTAAGGAACTTTATCTGTGCTCATTTCAATCTCTGGTTTTATGCAGCACCCCAACTCACCTTTCCCCTTAAGCAAGCATAAGTTGATTTTCTAAATTTGAGACCCTGTTCTGTTCTGTAATTCAGTTCCTGTGTAGTCCAGTTTACATTCCGTGTATTAGTGATATCTTATGATGTTTCTTTTTCTGTGTGACTTATTTCAGTTAGAATCATCGTACCTGAATCCACTCATTATTCTGCGACGGGCCTGATGACATAGATTTCATTGCTGAGTGATACTGCATTGTACGTAAGTACCACAAGTTCTTTATCCATTTTTCACTTTCTGTGATATTGAAGTTGTACGGTAAACGAGGTTCTTGTAAACAGAGGCGTCCCAAACTTTGGGGTGGCTGTGTCTTTTTGATTTTAATTTCCCTAAGCTATAGGACCATAAGTGGAAGTGCCCTAGGCTCTGTTGCTTTGTTTTCTGGATGTTTCAGGAAACACCATACACTTCTCCCGAGTGGCTGTTGGCAATTTACATCCCGCCCATCAGCATAACAAGGCTCCCAGTTCTCCATGGCCTGTCCTGCCTTTCTGGATTTTACACTTTTTTCAGATGGCCCTTTTGACCGGGGGGAAGTGAGACTTCATTGTAGTGCAGATTTCCTTTGCAAGCTTGCTTGGTTGGCCAAAAAGGGCGTATGCGTTTTTTCCTGAATATATTCAGGAAAAAACGCATACGCCCTTTTTGGCCAAGTGCATCATTGTGGACGTTCTGCCTCTTTTCCTATGCTTTCAATGCAATTCCAGTCTACCTCCTGAAATCGGTTTCCTGCAATTCTGCCCCGCTTTCAAGTCCTCTTGGCAGCCTTACTTCAGTATATTTTTGGACGATAGCTGTCATTTATAACTCTGCAGGTTTGTGAATTACAGTGCCCCTGAGCTCCTTTCTTCAACTCGCTTTCTTGTGACCTGGCCGCAACACCGCAGGATGGCTTCAGGCCCTAATCTGGTTCCGGCACGGCACGTTGAGCCTTTGGTTAATTCCTCTTCCTGGTGGGAAATGAGAGTTAAATTTGCCCGTCCAGACACCTCCAGCTAGTCTCTCATTTGTTCTCGCTATTCCTGTTCATCTTCCGCAGAAATTGCAAACTGGGCCAAACAGGAGGTTAAGGGACTGACTATCCAAGTCGGGAGAGTGTTAGTAAAGCCTCTGGAATGTTGCACCCGAGTACCAGGGTACGAAAACTGAGACATATTTGAACACGTCTCCCGATCACATGGTTGATCATACTCTAGGTTCCACATGCATGTTTTAGCTGAAGGAAGAATACCTTAAAACTGGGTAGTTGAAACCCGTGGAATGGGTACCATGCAATATGACTTCAAAGGGTCTTCATTTGCTCACCGAACCTCTCCAATCCTATCACTGCTGCGTTTATGCCCCTGTACACACGCTTGATTCTCTTTTGGAGACATAGCAATCCATAGGTTTTAAGATACTTACTAGTCAGGTACATTCTTAGGCGTTTAATATGGGGTGTTGAGTCCATTTCGTTGAGCAAGGAGTAGCTCTTGTCTATTCCATATTTGGCTTAAGGAACTTTATCTGTGCTCATTTCAATCTCTGGTTTTATGCAGCACCCCAACTCACCTTTCCCCTTAAGCAAGCATAAGTTGATTTTCTAAATTTGAGACCCTGTTCTGTTCTGTAATTCAGTTCCTGTGTAGTCCAGTTTACATTCCGTGTATTAGTGATATCTTATGATGTTTCTTTTTCTGTGTGACTTATTTCAGTTAGAATCATCGTACCTGAATCCACTCATTATTCTGCTACGGGCCTGATGACATAGATTTCATTGCTGAGTGATACTGCATTGTACGTAAGTACCACAAGTTCTTTATCCATTTTTCACTTTCTGTGATATTGAAGTTGTACGGTAAACGAGGTTCTTGTAAACAGAGGCGTCCCAAACTTTGGGGTGGCTGTGTCTTTTTGATTTTAATTTCCCTAAGCAATAGGACCATAAGTGGAAGTGCCCTAGGCTCTGTTGCTTTGTTTTCTGGATGTTTCAGGAAACACCATACACTTCTCCCGAGTGGCTGTTGGCAATTTACATCCCGCCCATCAGCATAACAAGGCTCCCAGTTCTCCATGGCCTGTCCTGCCTTTCTGGATTTTACACTTTTTTCAGATGGCCCTTTTGACCGGGGGGAAGTGAGACTTCATTGTAGTGCAGATTTCCTTTGCAAGCTTGCTTGGTTGGCCAAAAAGGGCGTATGCGTTTTTTCCTGAATATATTCAGGAAAAAACGCATACGCCCTTTTTGGCCAAGTGCATCATTGTGGACGTTCTGCCTCTTTTCCTATGCTTTCAATGCAATTCCAGTCTACCTCCTGAAATCGGTTTCCTGCAATTCTGCCCCGCTTTCAAGTCCTCTTGGCAGCCTTACTTCAGTATATTTTTGGACGATAGCTGTCATTTATAACTCTGCAGGTTTGTGAATTACAGTGCCCCTGAGCTCCTTTCTTCAACTCGCTTTCTTGTGACCTGGCCGCAACACCGCAGGATGGCTTCAGGCCCTAATCTGGTTCCGGCACGGCACGTTGAGCCTTTGGTTAATTCCTCTTCCTGGTGGGAAATGAGAGTTAAATTTGCCCGTCCAGACACCTCCAGCTAGTCTCTCATTTGTTCTCGCTATTCCTGTTCATCTTCCGCAGAAATTGCAAACTGGGCCAAACAGGAGGTTAAGGGACTGACTATCCAAGTCGGGAGAGTGTTAGTAAAGCCTCTGGAATGTTGCACCCGAGTACCAGGGTACGAAAACTGAGACATATTTGAACACGTCTCCCGATCACATGGTTGATCATACTCTAGGTTCCACATGCATGTTTTAGCTGAAGGAAGAATACCTTAAAACTGGGTAGTTGAAACCCGTGGAATGGATACCATGCAATATGACTTCAAAGGGTCTTCATTTGCTCACCGAACCTCTCCAATCCTATCACTGCTGCGTTTATGCCCCTGTACACACGCTTGATTCTCTTTTGGAGACATAGCAATCCATAGGTTTTAAGATACTTACTAGTCAGGTACATTCTTAGGCGTTTAATATGGGGTGTTGAGTCCATTTCGTTGAGCAAGGAGTAGCTCTTGTCTATTCCATATTTGGCTTAAGGAACTTTATCTGTGCTCATTTCAATCTCTGGTTTTATGCAGCACCCCAACTCACCTTTCCCCTTAAGCAAGCATAAGTTGATTTTCTAAATTTGAGACCCTGTTCTGTTCTGTAATTCAGTTCCTGTGTAGTCCAGTTTACATTCCGTGTATTAGTGATATCTTATGATGTTTCTTTTTCTGTGTGACTTATTTCAGTTAGAATCATCGTACCTGAATCCACTCATTATTCTGCTACGGGCCTGATGACATAGATTTCATTGCTGAGTGATACTGCATTGTACGTAAGTACCACAAGTTCTTTATCCATTTTTCACTTTCTGTGATATTGAAGTTGTACGGTAAACGAGGTTCTTGTAAACAGAGGCATCCCAAACTTTGGGGTGGTTGTGTCTTTTTGATTTTAATTTCCCTAAGCTATAGGACCATAAGTGGAAGTGCCCTAGGCTCTGTTGCTTTGTTTTCTGGATGTTTCAGGAAACACCATACACTTCTCCCGAGTGGCTGTTGGCAATTTACATCCCGCCCATCAGCATAACAAGGCTCCCAGTTCTCCATGGCCTGTCCTGCCTTTCTGGATTTTACACTTTTTTCAGATGGCCCTTTTGACCGGGGGGAAGTGAGACTTCATTGTAGTGCAGATTTCCTTTGCAAGCCTGCTTGGTTGGCCAAAAAGGGCGTATGCGTTTTTTCCTGAATATATTCAGGAAAAAACGCATACGCCCTTTTTGGCCAAGTGCATCATTGTGGACGTTCTGCCTCTTTTCCTATGCTTTCAATGCAATTCCAGTCTACCTCCTGAAATTGGTTTCCTGCAATTCTGCCCCGCTTTCAAGTCCTCTTGGCAGCCTTACTTCAGTATATTTTTGGACGATAGCTGTCATTTATAACTCTGCACGTTTGTGAATTACAGTGTCCCTGAGCTCCTTTCTTCAACTCGCTTTCTTTTGAGCTGGCCACAACACCGCAGGATGGCTTCAGGCCCTAATCTGGTTCCGGCACGGCACGCTGAGCCTTTGGTTAGTTCCTCTTCCTGGTGGGAAATGAGAGTTAAATTTGCCTGTCCAGATACCTCCAGCTAGTCTCTCATTGGTTCTCCCTATTCCTGTTCATCTTCCGCAGAAATTGCAAACTGGGCCAAACAGGAGGTTAAAGGCGCTGACTCTCCAAGTGGGGAGAGTGTTAGTAAAGCGTCTGGAATGATGCACCCAAGTACCAGGGGACGAAAACTGAGACATATTTGAACACGTATCCCGTTCACATGGTTGATCATACTCTGGGTTCCACATGCATGTTTTAGCTGAAGGAAGAATACCTTAAACCTGGGTAGTTGAAACCCGTGGAATGGGTACCATGCAATATGACTTCAAAGGGTCTTCATTTGCTCACCGAACCTCTCCAATCCTATCACTGCTGCGTTTATGCCCCTGTACACATGCTTGATTCTCTTTCGGAGACATAGCAATCCATAGGTTTTAAGATACTTACTAGTCAGGTACATTCTTAGGCGTTTAATATGGGGTGTTGAGTCCATTTCGTTGAGCAAGGAGTAGCTCTTGTCTATTCCATATTTGGCTTAAGGAACTTTATCTGTGCTCATTTCAATCTCTGGTTTTATGCAGCACCCCAACTCACCTTTCCCCTTAAGCAAGCATAAGTTGATTTTCTAAATTTGAGACCCTGTTCTGTTCTGTAATTCAGTTCCTGTGTAGTCCAGTTTACATTCCGTGTATTACTGATATCTTATGATGTTTCTTTTTCTGTGTGACTTATTTCAGTTAGAATCATCGTACCTGAATCCACTCATTATTCTGCTACGGGCCTGATGACATAGATTTCATTGCTGAGTGATACTGCATTGTACGTAAGTACCACAAGTTCTTTATCCATTTTTCACTTTCTGTGATATTGAAGTTGTACGGTAAACGAGGTTCTTGTAAACAGAGGCGTCCCAAACTTTGGGGTGGCTGTGTCTTTTTTATTTTAATTTCCCTAAGCTATAGGACCATAAGTGGAAGTGCCCTAGGCTCTGTTGCTTTGTTTTCTGGATGTTTCAGGAAACACCATACACTTCTCCCGAGTGGCTGTTGGCAATTTACATCCCGCCCATCAGCATAACAAGGCTCCCAGTTCTCCATGGCCTGTCCTGCCTTTCTGGATTTTACACTTTTTTCAGATGGCCCTTTTGACCGGGGGGAAGTGAGACTTCATTGTAGTGCAGATTTCCTTTGCAAGCCTGCTTGGTTGGCCAAAAAGGGCGTATGCGTTTTTTCCTGAATATATTCAGGAAAAAACGCATACGCCCTTTTTGGCCAAGTGCATCATTGTGGACGTTCTGCCTCTTTTCCTATGCTTTCAACGCAATTCCAGTCTACCTCCTGAAATTGGTTTCCTGCAATTCTGCCCCGCTTTCAAGTCCTCTTGGCAGCCTTACTTCAGTATATTTTTGGACGATAGCTGTCATTTATAACTCTGCACGTTTGTGAATTACAGTGCCCCTGAGCTCCTTTCTTCAACTCGCTTTCTTTTGAGCTGGCCACAACACCGCAGGATGGCTTCAGGCCCTAATCTGGTTCCAGCACGGCATGCTGAGCCTTTGGTTAGTTCCTCTTCCTGGTGGGAAATGAGAGTTAAATTTGCCTGTCCAGATACCTCCAGCTAGTCTCTCATTGGTTCTCGCTATTCCTGTTCATCTTCCGCAGAAATTGCAAACTGGGCCAAACAGGAGGTTAAAGGCGCTGACTCTCCAAGTGGGGAGAGTGTTAGTAAAGCGTCTGGAATGTTGCACCCAAGTACCAGGGGACGAAAACTGAGACATATTTGAACACGTATCCCGTTCACATGGTTGATCATACTCTGGGTTCCACATGCATGTTTTAGCTGAAGGAAGAATACCTTAAACCTCGGTAGTTGAAACCCGTGGAATGGGTACCATGCAATATGACTTCAAAGGGTCTTCATTTGCTCACCGAACCTCTCCAATCCTATCACTGCTGCGTTTATGCCCCTGTACACACGCTTGATTCTCTTTTGGAGACATAGCAATCCATAGGTTTTAAGATACTTACTAGTCAGGTACATTCTTAGGCGTTTAATATGGGGTGTTGAGTCCATTTCGTTGAGCAAGGAGTAGCTCTTATCTATTCCATATTTGGCTTAAGGAACTTTATCTGTGCTCATTTCAATCTCTGGTTTTATGCAGCACCCCAACTCACCTTTCCCCTTAAGCAAGCATAAGATGGTTTTCTAAATTTGAGACCCTGTTCTGTTCTGTAATTCAGTTCCTGTGTAGCCAAGTTTACATTCCGTGTATTACTGATATCTTATGATGTTTCTTTTTCTGTGTGACTTATTTCAGTTAGAATCATCGTACCTGAATCCACTCATTATGCTGCCACGGGCCTGATGACATAGATTTCATTGCTGAGTGATACTGCATTGTACGTAAGTACCACAAGTTCTTTATCCATTTTTCACTTTCTGTGATATTGAAGTTGTACGGTAAACGAGGTTCTTGTAAACAGAGGCGTCCCAAACTTTGGGGTGGCTGTGTCTTTTTGATTTTAATTTCCCTAAGCTATAGGACCATAAGTGGAAGTGCCCTAGGCTCTGTTGCTTTGTTTTCTGGATGTTTCAGGAAACACCATACACTTCTCCCGAGTGTCTGTTGGTAATTTACATCCCGCCCATCAGCATAACAAGGCTCCCAGTTCTCCATGGCCTGTCCTGCCTTTCTGGATTTTACACTTTTTTCAGATGGCCCTTTTGACCGGGGGGAAGTGAGACTTCATTGTAGTGCAGATTTCCTTTGCAAGCTTGCTTGGTTGGCCAAAAAGGGCGTATGCGTTTTTTCCTGAATATATTCAGGAAAAAACGCACACGCACTTTTTGGCCAAGTGCATCATTGTGGACGTTCTGCCTCTTTTCCTATGCTTTCAATGCAATTCCAGTCTACCTCCTGAAATTGGTTTCCTGCAATTCTGCCCCGCTTTCAAGTCCTCTTGGCAGCCTTACTTCAGTATATTTTTGGACGATAGCTGTCATTTATAACTCTGCACGTTTGTGAATTACAGTGCCCCTGTGCTCCTTTCTTCAACTCGCTTTCTTTTGAGCTGGCCACAACACCGCAGGATGGCTTCAGGCCCTAATCTGGTTCCGGCACGGCACGCTGAGCCTTTGGTTAGTTCCTCTTCCTGGTGGGAAATGAGAGTTAAATTTGCCCGTCCAGATACCTCCAGCTAGTCTCTCATTGGTTCTCCCTATTCCTGTTCATCTTCCGCAGAAATTGCAAACTGGGCCAAACAGGAGGTTAAAGGCGCTGACTCTCCAAGTGGGGAGAGTGTTAGTAAAGCGTCTGGAATGTTGCACCCGAATACCAGGGGACGAAAACTGAGACATATTTGAACACGTATCCCGTTCACATGGTTGATCATACTCTGGGTTCCACATGCATGTTTTAGCTGAAGGAAGAATACCTTAAACCTGGGTAGTTGAAACCCGTGGAATGGGTACCATGCAATATGACTTCAAAGGGTCTTCATTTGCTCACCGAACCTCTCCAATCCTATCACTGCTGCGTTTATGCCCCTGTACACATGCTTGATTCTCTTTCGGAGACATAGCAATCCATAGGTTTTAAGATACTTACTAGTCAGGTACATTCTTAGGCGTTTAATATGGGGTGTTGAGTCCATTTCGTTGAGCAAGGAGTAGCTCTTGTCTATTCCATATTTGGCTTAAGGAACTTTATCTGTGCTCATTTCAATCTCTGGTTTTATGCAGCACCCCAACTCACCTTTCCCCTTAAGCAAGCATAAGTTGGTTTTCTAAATTTGAGACCCTGTTCTGTTCTGTAATTCAGTACCTGTGTAGCCAAGTTTACATTCCGTGTATTACTGATATCTTATGATGTTTCTTTTTCTGTGTGACTTATTTCAGTTAGAATCATCATACCTGAATCCACTCATTGTGCTGCTAAGGGCCTGATGACATAGATTTCATTGCTGAGTGATATTGCTTTGTAAGTAAATACCACAACTTCTTTATCCATTTTTCAATTTCTGCGATGTTGAACTTGTACTGTAAACGAGGTTCTTGTAAACAGAGCCGTTCCAAACTTTGGGGTGGCTGTGTCTTTTTGATTTTAATTTCCCTAAGCTATAGGACCATAAGTGGAAGTGCCCTAGGCTCTGTTGCTTTGTTTTTTAGATGTTTCAGGAAACACCATACACTTCTCCCGAGTGTCTGTTGGCAATTTACATCCCGCCCATCAGCATAACAAGGCTCCCAGTTCTCCATGGCCTGTCCTGCCTTTCTGGATTTTACACTTTTTTCAGATGGCCCTTTTGACCGGGGGGAAGTGAGACTTCATTGTAGTGCAGATTTCCTTTGCAAGCTTGCTTGTTTGGCCAAAAAGTGCGTATGCATTTTTTCCTGAATATATTCAGGAAAAAACGCATACGCCCTTTTTGGCCAAGTGCATCATTGTGGACGTTCTGCCTCTTTTCCTATGCTTTCAATGCAATTCCAGTCTACCTCCTGAAATCGGTTTCCTGCAATTCTGCCCCGCTTTCAAGTCCTCTTGGGAGCCTTACTTCAGTATATTTTTGGACGATAGCTGTCATTTATAACTCTGCAGGTTTGTGAATTACAGTGCCCGTGAGCTCCTTTCTTCAACTCGCTGTGTTGTGAGCTGGCCGCAACACCGGAGGATGGCTTCAGGCCCTAATCTGGTTCCGGCACGGCACGCTGAGCCTTTGGTTAATTCCTCTTCCTGGTGGGAAATGAGAGTTAAATTTGCCCGTCCAGACACCTCCAGCTAGTCTCTCATTGGTTCTCCCTATTCCTGTTCATCTTCCGCAGAAATTGCAAACTGGGCCAAACAGGAGGTTAAAGGCGCTGACTCTCCAAGTGTGGAGAGTGTTAGTAAAGCATCGGGAATGTTGCACCCGAGTACCAGGGGACGAAAACTGAGACATATTTGAACACGTCTCCCGATCACATGGTTGATCATACTCTAGGTTCCACATGCATGTTTTAGCTGAAGGAAGAATACCTTTAACCTGGAGAGTTGAGGCCCTTGGAATGGGTACCATGCAATATGACTTCAAAGGGTCTTCATTTGCTCACCGAACCTCTCCAATCCTATCACTGCTGCGTTTATGCCCCTGTACATGCGCTTGATTCTCTTTCGGAGACATAGCAATCCATAGGTTTTAAGATACTTACTAGTCAGGTACATTCTTAGGCGTTTAATATGGGGTGTTGAGTCCATTTCGTTGAGCAAGGAGTAGCTCTTGTCTATTCCATATTTGGCTTAAGGAACTTTATCTGTCCTCATTTCAATCTCTGGTTTTATGCAGCACCCCAACTCACCTTTCCCCTTAAGCAAGCATAAGTTGGTTTTCTCAATTTGAGACCCTGTTCTGTTTTGTAATTCAGTTCCTCTGTAGCCAAGTTTACATTCCATGTATTAGTGATATTTATTGATGTTTCTTTTTCTGTGTGACTTATTTCAGTTAGAATCACCATACCCGAATCCACTCATTGTGCTGCTAAGGGCCTGGTGACATAGATTTCATTGCTGAGTGATATTGCATTGTACTTGAGTACCCAAACTTCTTTATCCATTTTTCACTTTCTGTGATATTGAACTTGTACTGTAAACGAGGTTGTTGTAAACAGAGCCGTCCCAAACTTTGGGGTGGCTGTGTCTTTTTGATTTTAATTTCCCTAAGCTATAGGACCATAAGTGGAAGTGCGCTAGGCTCTGTTGCTTTGTTTTGTAGATGTTTCAGGAAACACCATACATTTCTCCCGAGTGTCTGTTGGCAATTTACATCCCGCCCATCAGCATAACAAGGCTCCCAGTTCTCCATGGCCTGTCCTGCCTTTCTGGATTTTACACTTTTTTCAGATGGCCCTTTTGACCAGGGGGAAGTGAGACTTCATTGTAGTGCCGATTTCCTTTGCAGGTTTGCTTGGTTGGCCAAAAAGGGCGTATGCGTTTTTTCCTGAATATATTCAGGAAAAAACGCATACGCCCTTTTTGTCCAAGTGCATCATTGTCGAGGTTCTGACTCTCTTCATATGTTTTCAATGCAATTCCAGTCTACCTCCTGAAATTGGTTTCCTGCAATTCTGCCTTGCTTTCATTGCCTCTTCATAGCCTTACCTCAATATATTTTTTGAATATAGTTAGCCTTTATAACTCTGCAGGTTTTTGAATTGCAGTGGCCCTTAGCTCCATTTTTCAGCTCTTATTTTTGTGGTCTTGCCCCATAACCACAGGATTCCTTGAAGCCCTATTTTTCTTCTGGGGCACCTTGCTGTGCCTTTGGTTAATTCTTCTTACTGATGTGACATTAGAGTGACATGTGCCCATTGAAACCGCTACAGCTAGTTTCTCACTGGTTCCCCCTATTCCCATTCATCCTCTGCACTAACTGCAGACTGTGCGATACCAGAACTTAAAGGCATTGACTCCATGTGGGGATGTTGTTAGTAAAGCGGCTGGAATGTCGATCCGGAGCCCCAGGAGAGGAAAAATGAGGTGGGTTTTAGAAACCTTTCCCGATCATATGGTATACCAGTCACTGGGTTTCCCAAGCATGGTTTAGCTGTAGGAAGATTCCCTTCAACCTGGAGTGTTGGGACCCTTGGACTGAGTAGCATGAAGTATTGCATTAAACTTTCGGCAGTTGCTCACCAAAGCTCACCAATCCTCTCAGCCCCAAGTGTCCAGCCTTATGTCTTATCCAGCTGTGGGTTTATATGTGGTCAATCCAGGTTACATCACAGCCCCTGAGCGAATTTTGTAAGAATTTTTCTCTTTCATTGTTTCAGCGTTTTCTTTTTAAAATTTATTTCTATAATGGGGTTTAGCTCATTTTCACTGCTGTGTTTGTGCCGCTCTGCACACACTTGATTCCCTTATGGAGATATATCAATACATGGGTTTTAAGATTCTTATTACTCAGATATATTTCTCTGCGGTGTATAGGGTGTGTTGAGGCCAGTTCATTGAGCAAGGTGTAGATCTTGTCTAATACCTATTTGGTTTATTGAACGGTATCTGTGCTAATTTCAAACTCTGGTTTTATGCATCACCCCACCTCTCCTTTCCCCTTAAGCTGACATAAGTGTGTTTTCTAAATGTGAGACACTGTTCTGTTCTGTAATTCATTTCTTGTGCAGCCATATTTACCCTCCCTCTATAAGTGATATCTTATGATATGTTTCTTTTTCTGTTTGACTTATTTCAAGTAGTATTATCGGACCTAAATCCACTCTTTATCCTTCTACTAGCCTTATTACATTGATTTCATGGTGAAGAGATATTCCATTGTACATAAGTACCACATCTTCTTTATCCATTGTTCTCTTTCCTGGGATATTTAAGGTGTACTGAAGTTGAGGTTCTTGTAAACAGAGTAGCCCTAAACTGTGGTGTGCTTGTGTCTTGTTGATTTTTAGACTTCCCTAGATATACTCCCATGATTGGAAGTGTCCTATGCTCTGTAGCTCTGTTTTTTAGATGATTTAGGAACCACCATACACTTCTCCAGAGTGGCTCTCGGCAGTTCACACACTGCCCATCAGCGTATAAAGGCTCCCTGTTCTCCATGGCCTGTCCTGCATTTCTGGTTTTTACAATTTTTTAGGATGGCCCTTTTGACCGGTGGGAAGTGAGACTTCTTTGTTGTGCACATTTGCATTGCTTGCTTGCTTCGTTGCCCATAAAGTGCGTATGCATTTTTTCCTGGATATAATCAGGAAAAAACGCATACGCCCTTTTGGGCCAACTGCATCATTGTCGAAATTCTGCCGCTTTTCATGTGCATTAAAGACGAGTCCAATCTATCTCTTGAAATCTGTTTCTTGCAATTCTGTCTTGCATTCAGATCCTCTTCTTTGCCTTACCTCAACATATTTTTGGACATTAGTTTTCATTTATAACTCTGCAGGTTTGTGAATTGCAGTGACCCTGAGCTCCATTTTTTAAGTTGCTCTTTTGTGAGCTGGCCACAAACCCACAGGATTGCTTCAGGCCCTATTTTGGCTCCGGCGAGGCAGGCTGAGCCTTTCTTTAATTCTTATTCTTAATGGGAAATTAGAGTGATATGTGCCCGTCCAAACCCCTACAACTATTCTCTCATTGGTTCCCCCTCTTCCCGTTCATCCTCCTCACAATTTGCAAAATGTGTGAAACAAAAGTTTAAATGTGCTGATTCTCCAAGTGGGGAGATTCTAAGTAACGTGGCTGGAATGGTGAACAGGAGCACCAGGAGAGGATAAATGAGGTGCATTTTAGACACATCTCCCGATCACATGGTGTACAGTCCTCTGGGTTTTCCATGCATGTTTTAGCTGTAGGAAGATCCCTTGAACCTGCAGATTTGGGACCCATTGAATGGGTACCAGGTAGTATTACTTTAAAGGGTGTGCATTTCCTCACCCAACCTCACATTTCTCTTAGCGCAAACAGTTTCCAGCCTTATGTCTCATCCTGCTGTGGGTCTAGATGTGTTCAATCCATGTTGCATCACCGTCCCTGAGGAAAAGTTGTAAGAGGTTTTCTCTGTCTCTCTGTCGTTTATTTTTTTCAATTTATTACTATATTGGTTACAGCTGATTTTCAAAGCTCTGTTTCTTGCTGCTGTACATCCACTTGATTCACGTACAGAGAGTCATCAATAAATTCTTTTTCAGATTCTTACCAGTCGTATATATTCTTTTCCGGTGACTTGAGTGTGCTGAGTGCAGTTCTTTTAGCTACCGTGTAGGCCTTGTTGATTATCAGTTTGGTATTTGGAATGGTATCTTTGCTAATTTCAACCTCCTGGATGATGCCTCACCCCTCCCCACCTTTCCCGTTTAGCAGCCTTATGCGTGTTTTCTACATATTTGACTATGTTTTTGTTTTGTAATTTATTTCATGTGTAGCCATTTTGGATTCCACCTTTAAGTGATATCTTATGATATGTGTCTTTTTCTTTTTGAATTCTGTCACTTAGAATGATCATACGTAACTCCTCCGGAGTTGTTACAACTGGCCATATTTCATTGATTTCCAGGCTGAATAATATTCCACTCTACCTAAGTACCACATCTCTATCCATTTTTTCCCTCCAGAGACATTTAAGTTATATCCTAGTCGAGGATCTTTTAAACAGAGAGGGGGTAAACATTGGGGTGCCTGTGTCCTCTCGATTTTTGTTTTTCCCAAGATATACGCCCATGAGTGCAAGTGCCCTATGCTCTGTAGCTCATTTTTTAGATGCTTTAGTAAACACAATACACTTTTCCAGAATGGCCGTTGGCAATATACATTTCCACTATAAGTCTCACAGGGCTCCCTCTTCTCGTTACCCTGTCCTGCATTTCTGTTGTTTACGCTTTATGAGGATGGCTCTTCTGACTGATGCGAAGTGATATCTTTTGTAGTATTGTCTTCCAGTGCCCACCTGTTTGGTTGGCTAAAAAAGTGTATGCCCTTTTCTTGAATATATACAGAAAAAAACGCATGCACCCTTTTTGGCCAACTGCAATGTTGGCAATGTTCAGCTCCTTTTCTTGTGCTTAATGGCGAGTCCTTTCTACCTCCTCAAATCCCTTTTCTGCCATTCTCCCTTGCTTACAAGTCCTTTTCTCTGACTTTCCTCAAGACATTTTTCAGTGATGGATATTTTCAACTCTGCAGTTTTGTGAATTTTACTGCCCCTGAGTTCCATTGTTCAACTTGTGTTTATGGGAACTGGCCACAAAGCAGCGGGATTTCCTCAAGCCCTATACTGTTTCCATGGGCAACCCTAGCCTTTGGTCAATTCGTCTTCCTGATTGGAAATTAGAGTGACATGTGCCTGTCTGAACACCTAGGACTTGTCTCTCATTGTTCCTCATCCTTCCGCTTCATCCTCTGGACAAATTCCAAACTGTACGCAACAGGATGTTGACAGTGCTGACATCTCCAAGTGGGGAGACTGTTAGTAAAGACGCTGGAGGGGTGAACCCGAGCACCAGGAGATGAGGAGATGAGATGCCTTTTCCAAACTCTTCCCGATCAGACGGTATACCATCCTCTGGGTGTGACAGACATGTTTTAGCAGTGGGAAGAGTCCCATTCATGTAAGGAGAACACCAGGGCTTTTTCAAAATCAGTGTCTCCCCGAAACCCAAACTGGGGAAGTTTTTAAGCTACGGCTACACATATGTTCATTAAGGGCCTTGGGAAGTAGGCAGAGTCCAAACTTTAGATGATTGAAGTCTTCAGGGTCAGAAGCACTCACCACCAGCTTCCCTTAGGCTACACTTTAACTATCATTGATAGATGATGTCAATAAAAATATCTATTCTTTTTCAGATTATTTCCCCTTATAGGTTATTGCAAAATGTTGAGTGTAGTTCCCTGTGCTATACAGTAGTTCCTTGTTGATGATCTATTTTATACATAGCAGTGTGTATGTGTTAATTCCAAACTGTTAATTTATCCCTCCTCCCACCTTTCCCCTTTGGTAATAATAAATTATAAGATTTTATACTTCTCAGAAATGGGGGAGCTGAAAGAGAGGTATCATTTTCAATGGAAAAGCATTTAAAACAAGATTGAAGGTTTAACCAAGATTATTAGATGTACATCCTTGGAAAGAAATCACTTCGTTTCTCTAATATTGACCTGACAAATAAGACAAACCTTTTCACTGAACTTGCTTATAAAAAGTGATGGAAATATCAAATGGAAGTGTTAGAAACATCTTATTTTACCCGAGCCTTATACACTGTTCTATGTTAACTACAGTTTGGCTCACACATCTGTTCATTGAGGTTACAATAGTCTCAATTTCTGTTACTGATCCTCCAGAGTGGACCCCAACAAGTGTCCCCCTGCCCAGTGTCATTGGGGCCAACAGATCGAGACTGAGTTTGGTTCACAAGCAAAGGAAACTTTATATTTTGATCAGAGAATGGAGAGGTGAGAGCATGCACTACCCCGTGGGCTGTGGGCTGGGCTGCTGTGTAGAGATCCTGTCAGAGTCAGTGGGAGGGAGGGAGGCGGCGGAGCTCTCGAGGGCCGGGTTGGCTGTAGCTCAGGCTCTATATCGTGGAGTCTGCACTGGGCCCCAGGAGCTGAGGTGTCAACCCAGCCATTCTGCACTAGGAAATCTGGTCTGAAGTGCCGGGTGTGGAACCTCTGCATGCGGGACCCTAGGAGCACGTGAAATTAGACAAAGCACAAAGGATAAAATAGGCTAGACTTGACTTTATTGCCCAGATTCTATTTTTATCTCCCAGGGATTTTTAATGGGCTTTGCTGGGGACAAACCCCTCCTCTGCCTTTTGTCCCGTTCCTCATTCTTGGAGTGCTGAGGGTGCAGACCTTTCTTCTGTAACTGCTGAGTGCTGAGTTGGGAGCCCTCATACCCTGGGGCGAGGGTCAGAGCTTCTCCCCAGCAGCCTCCCGGTGACGTTGATTGTCCCCAGGACCCCTGCCTCCCTGCTCGTCCACCTGAGCACCAGCATTGGAAGTGTTATAGATTCTAATGACCTTTAAGGGTCCAGGAAAGAGATGTGCAGAGATGCTGTGGGGGCCGGTTTCACCCCGCCCCACATTTGTTCGGCCACCTTAGGCTGACCGTTTCTGCCAGCCTAGATGCTCTGACCAGTAGTCTGCGCTTTCTTCAATTAGGCCCCTGAATTAACGTACAAACAGCACCAGGTGTCAGAGCCCTGCCCGCTCAACTCCCAGACAGTCCAGGGTCAGTGGTGATAAGGACCATGATGGCTACTGAGTCAACAGCCTTTTGAAGTAAACAGGAGTTCAGCCGGTCTTATTGGCCACCATCATCACGGTGTCTGTAGGCTTTTCTATGGTGACAGTGTGGTATACTGTTCCCCCGCCAAGATTATTAGCTCCCCGCTGGGTGCAGTAAGTCCTGCAAGCAGTAGTCTACTCTTTTGGGACACACTCTTGTTGTTTTATGAGAGAAACTCCAGGTCAAGTGATGTTCACACGAGTCGTCATGGTGCCCTGTTGCCCCCGGTTATCTCTCTGGATGTTGGAGTTGGAGGGCCTCCTCACTCGAGGTCGGTGTGCCCACGGAGCGAACCCTGCAACTTCAGGGCATGGTTGGTGGTTAGGATCACCACGTGGGGTCCTTTTCCCTTAGGAGGGAGGTGGCCTTTTGGGCTGCTGATTTCCAGGTTTTTAGATACCGCCAGTATCTTGGCCAGATGTGGCAGTGGGCCAAGCCCCTTAGTGACCGTAGTTTATCCTACCTGGATGGCATTCTTGCATTGTTCCATTTCAAGTGGTCCCAGTTTTTGCACTAATTCTCCAATGGCGATTCACCTTTCACCGGGAATGTAAAGGTCAAAGGGTTTAGCTAAATTAGGGAGTTCCAGGGCAAGGGTCTGAATTGACTGCTCTTTCCATTCTTGAAAGGCCACTTCTGGATTCTATTCAAAAGGATCATCATCTTTTCCTTTCAGTGTTTCATATAGAGGCCCAGCTAGTAGACTGTAGTTAGGGATCCAGAAGCAGCAAACCCTGGCCTCCCCAGGAACCCCTAAGCTGTCTTCTAGTTTTAGAAAGGGGTAAGGCTGAAAATGGTTTCTTCCCTTTCCTGGGATGGGCTTCTCTGACCTTGTGTGAGAATGAAGCCCAGGCAGGTCACCGCAGTCTGTGATATTTGAGCTTTTTCTTGGACAACTTCTATCCTTTATTGGCTTGGTAGTTCAGAGGCCTCCTTAGAAGGGCTGGCGATCAGAATGTCGTCTGCATATTGAAGGAGGGTTTCCTTTTCCAGAGGTAGAACTTTTAGGTCTTTAGCTAAGCTTTCCCCAAAGATGGTGTGGGAATTTTTGCACCCTTGGGTCCAGACGGCCCGGAAGTATTGTTTTAGTTGTATGTTGAGTCCTGCCACTCACAAGCCAAAATTTCTTGTGACTCTGGGACTAATGGAATACAAAAGAAGGCATCATTGAAGACTAATACAGAATACCATGTCCTGGTGGTTGGTAGAATGACCAGCAGGGTGTAGGAATTAGGAGCAACTGGAGGTATATCCTCGGTGGCTTCACTGACTGTCCTGACATCCTTTACCAGGTCCCCAGCAGCCCATGGGGCTCTCGTGGTCAGACCAATCCCAGAATATGGAGCTCACCTGGGCAGGTACCCCACCCCCACCCCAGCCCACGGGGCTCTCGTGGTCAGGCCCCTCCCAGGATACAGAGCTACCCTTGCAGGTACCGTGGCAGGGCTGGGCACACAGGAACCGTGCACATAGCCCTCATTGCAGAGCACCCCCAGCTCACCTGTCGCTCAGAGCTGACACAGAGCACCTCAGAGCAGGACTTGAACTAACAAACAGCAGCTGCGACAGGTCTGTGACCCTGGGCATCACTCCGTGAGGCCTCCCTCCACCTGGTCTTCCAGAGACT
This sequence comes from Grampus griseus, assembly GCF_964374135.1. Taxonomy (NCBI): domain Eukaryota; kingdom Metazoa; phylum Chordata; class Mammalia; order Artiodactyla; family Delphinidae; genus Grampus; species Grampus griseus. The sequence continues at coordinate 564,018 of NW_028133338.1, read as the reverse complement.
TCCACTGCACCCGGGGCACCAGGCCTCTGTCTCCAACCACCACCCACCCCTCCTCTCCCTGACTCCTGGGTTCCTCTCATTAGGAGAGGGTTTTCTTGAAGTTGTCTCCCACTCATGGGCCAGATAAAATGATTAGAAAACAAGCCAAAACTGCAGCCCCTTGTCTATCCTGACTCTCAGGAGCCCACACCTGTTCCCTGGACCTGGCCGGTTCAGCAAGTTCCATTTTCTGCAACTGTGAGCCCCTGAGGGGTGATGATTGGCTGACCTGGGCAGCCTTACCGTGCCGGCCAGCCCTCCCCAGGTGTGCCTGGGTTGAGATCAATATAAATACCACTCCAGGCAGCAAGAGCCCCTGCAGCCGTGCCTGACACCATTTTCTCTGCCCTGTCAGCAGTCTCGGGGCTGGGCTGGTGAGAGGGAGTGAGAGGCCACGGCTTTGTGGGTGGCCCAGTGTGAGTGGGGCTCTGCTGGACTTTCTGCAGCAGTTGCCAGGCTGCCACCTGCTAAAGAAGAGGATGTGTCACCCATACCTGCTGCTGGAATTTCTCCCTGGGCAGAGGTGAGGAAGGAAAAAAGCAGTGGGGGCAGGGACAGGACGGGTATCTCAGGCAGGGAAATGGAAATCTTCCAGAAGAGCACCCAGGGCCAGGACCATCCTGGCTGGCCTGCAGGCACCAAGTCGGCTGGCATGCTGTCACTCGTGTGGCTCTATGGCCCTTCCTCTAGGCTTTCAAGTCCTTGTATATATTCAGGTGTTTTACCTGGGACGGGTGGGAATAGTTCAGCAGCAACTGGCCTGGGGCTCAGCTCACGTTTACTCACAGATGCCTCGGCACGGTGCCCCAGCTTTGCAATGAGGACGCTTGTTGCGTGGGGGCTGCTGGCTGAATGGGAGACGATTCCCCACCACTGACCAACTTCAGAATTGTTTACAACTGGAGCAAGTGCCCTGATACGGTTTTCCTCTGTGTAACTGGTGGGTTCTGTGTTTTTTTCTCTTTTTCGTTTTTGGTTCAAGGTAGATTTTATTCCTCTTTTTTGTATTTACAGATATAAGCATGGAAATAATTTATTCATATAAATACATGTATGTGCAGGGAATAATTGTTTTTTCTGTTTTATTTTTTAAATTTTATTTCTTTTTAATTTTGAATTTTATTTTATATTTTTATACAGCAGGTTCTTATTGGTTATCTATTTTATACATATAAATGTATACATGCCAATCCCAGTCTCTCAACTCCTCCCACCACCACCCCCCCAACAGCTTTCCCCCCTTGTTGTCCATACGTTTGTTCTATTTATGCCTTGCAAAATGGTTAATCTGTACAGTTTTTCTAGGTTCCACATATATGCATGAATATACAAGATTTGTTTTTCTCTTTCTGACTTACTTCACTCTGTATGACAGTCTCTAGATCCATCGACATCTCTACAAATGACCCAATTTCATTCCTTTTCATGGCTTAGTAATATTCCATTTTATATATGTACCACAGCTTTATGCATTCGTCTGTCTGTGGGCATTTAGGTTGCTTCCATTACCTCGATATTGTAAATAGTGATGCAATGAACATTGCGGTGAATGACTCTTTTTGATTTATGGTTTTGTCTGGGTATATGTCCAGTACTGGGATTGCTGTATCATATGGTAATTCTATTGTTAGTTTCTTAAGAAATTCCATATTGTTCTCCATAATGACTGTATCAATTTATATTCCCAACAATAGTGGAAGAGGGTTCCTTTTCTCCACACCCTTTCCAGCATTTTTTGTTTGTAGATTTTCTATGATGCCTATTCTACCAGGTGTGAGGTGATACCTCATTGTTGAATCCATTTCGTTGAGCAAGGGGTAGGTCTTGTCTATTACATATTTGGCTTATGGAACGGTATCTGTGCTAATTTCAAACTCTGCTTTTATGCAGCACCCCAACTCACCTTCCCCCTTAAGCAAGCATAAGTTGGTTTTCTAAATTTGAGACCCTGTTCTGTTTTGTAATTCAGTTCATGTGTAGCCAAGTTCACATTCCGTGTATTAGTGATACCTTATGATGTTTCTTTTTCTGTGTGACTTCTTTCACTTAGAATCATCGTGCCTCAATCCACTCATTATGCTGGTACGGGCCTGGTGACATAGATTTCATTGCTGATGGTATTCTGTTGTACATAAGTACCGCAACTTCTTTATCCATTATTTGCTCTCTGGGATATTTAACTTGTGCCGCAGAAGAGATTCCTGTAAAAAGAGCCATCCCAAATTTTGGGGTGGCTGTGTCTTTTTGATTTTAATTTCCCTAAACTATAGGACCATAAGTGGAAGTGCCCTAGGCTCTGTTGCTTTGTTTTTTAGATGTTTCAGGAAACACCATACACTTCTACAGAGCGGCTGTTGGTAATTTACATCCCGCCCATCAGCATAACAAGGCTCCCAGTTCTCCATGGCCTGTTCTGCCTTTCTGGATTTTACACTTTTTTCAGATGGCCCTTTAGACCGGGGGGAAGTGAGACTTCATTGTAGTGCAGATTTCCTTTGCAAGCTTGCTTGGTTGGCCAAAAAGGGCGTATGAGTTTTTTCCTGAATATATTCAGGAAAGAACACATACGCCCTTTTTGGTCAAGTGCATCATTGTCGACGTTCTTCCTCTTTTCCTGTGTTTTAAATGCAATCCAATTCCGATTCCTCCTGAAATCGGTTTCCTGCAATTCTGCTCCGCATTCAAGTCCTCTTGGCAGCCCTACTTCAGTATATTTTCGGACAATAGCTGTCATTTATAAATCTGCAGGTTTGTGAATTACAGTGCCCCTGAGCTCCTTTCTTCAACTCGCTTTCTTTTGAGCTGGCCACAACACCGCAGGATTGCTTCAGGCCCTAATCTGGTTCCGGCACGGCATGCTGAGCCTTTGGTTTATTCCTCTTCCCTGTGGGAAATGAGAGTTAAATTTGCCCGTCCAGACACCTCCAGCTAGTCTCTCATTGGTTCTCCCTATTCCTGTTCATCTTCCGCAGAAATTGCAAACTGGGCCAAACAGGAGGTTAAAGGGACTGACTCTCCAAGTCGGGAGAGTGTTAGTAAAGCGTCTGGAATGTTGCACCCGAGTACCAGGGAACGAAAAGTGAGACACATTTGAACACGTTTCTCGATCACACGGTGGATCATACTCTGGGTTCCACATGCATGTTTTAGCTGAAGGAAGAATACCTTAAACCTGGAGAGTTGAGACCCATGGAATGGGTACCATGCAATATGACTTCAAAGGGTCTGCATTTGCTCACCGAACCTCACCAATCTTATGAGCCCCAAGTGTCCAGCCTTATGTGTCACCCAGCTCTGGGTGTAGATATGGTAAATGCAGGTTGCATCAGAAGCCTTGAATGAATTACTTAAGTATTGCTCTCTATTTCACTGTCATTGTGTTTTGTTTAAGAAATTTATTTTTAATACGGGATTTAGCTGATTTTCACTGCTTTAATGCCGCTGTACACACTCTTGATTCTCTTACAGAGATATATAAATCCATTGCTTTTATAATTCTTACTAGGCAGGTATATTCCTAGGCGTTGAATATGGGGTGTTGAGTCCATTTCGTTGAGCAAGGAGTAGCTCTTGTCTATTCCATATTTGCCTTATAGAACGTTATCTGTGCTCATTTCAATCTCTGGTTTTATGCAGCACCCCAACTCACCTTTCCCCTTAAGCAAGCATAAGTTGGTTTTCTAAATTTGAGACCCTGTTCTGTTTTGGAATTCAGTTCCTGTGTAGCCAAGTTTACATTCCGTGTATTAGTGATATCTTATGACGTTTCTTTTTCTGTGTGACTTATTTCAGTTAAAATCATCGTACCTGAATCCACTCATTATGCTGCTACGGGCCTGATGACATAGATTTCATTGCTGAGTGATACTGCATTGTACGTAAGTACCACAAGTTCTTTATCCATTTTTCACTTTCTGTGATATTGAAGTTGTACGGTAAACGAAGTTCTTGTAAACAGAGGCGTCCCAAACTTTGGGGTGGCTGTGTCTTTTTGATTTTAATTTCCCTAAGCTATAGGACCATAAGTGGAAGTGCCCTAGGCTCTGTTGCTTTGGTTTTTAGATGTTTCAGGAAACACCATACACTTCTCCCGAGTGTCTGTTGGCAATTTACATCCCGCCCATCAGCATAACGAGGCTCCCAGTTCTCCATGGCCTGTCCTGCCTTGCTGGATTTTACACTTTTTTCAGATGGCCCTTTTGACCGGGGGGAAGTGAGACTTCATTGTAGTGCAGATTTCCTTTGCAAGCTTGCCTGGTTGGCCAAAAAGGGCGTATGCGTTATTTCCTGAATATATTCAGGAAAAAACGCATACGCCCTTTTTGGCCAAGTGCATCATTGTGGACGTTCTGCCTCTTTTCCTATGCTTTCAATGCAATTCCAGTCTACCTCCTGAAATCGGTTTCCTGCAATTCTGCCCCACTTTCAAGTCCTCTTGGCAGCCTTACTTCAGTATATTTTTGGACGATAGCTGTCATTTATAACTCTGCAGGTTTGTGAATTACAATGCCCCTGAGCTCCTTTCTTCAACTCGCTTTCTTGTGACCTGGCCGCAACACCGCAGGATGGCTTCAGGCCCTAATCTGGTTCCGGCACGGCACGCTGAGCCTTTGGTTATTTCCTCTTCCTGGTGGGAAATGAGAGTTAAATTTGCCCGTCCAGACACCTCCAGCTAGTCTCTCATTGGTTCTCCCTATTCCTGTTCATCTTCCGCAGTAATTGCAAACTGGGCCAAACAAGAGGTTAAGGGGACTGACTCTCCATGTCGGGAGAGTGTTAGTAAAGCGTCTGGAATGTTGCACCGAAGTACCAGGGGAGGAAAACTGAGACATATTTGAACACGTCTCCCGTTCACACGGTTGATCATACTCTGGGTTCCACATGAATGTTTTAGCTGAAGGAAGAATACCTTAAACCTGGAGAGTTGAGACCCGTGTAATGGGTACCATGCAATATGACTTCAAAGGGTCTTCATCTGCTCACGAAACCTCTCCAATCCTATCACTGCTGCGTTTATGCCCCTGTACACACGCTTGATTCTCTTTTGGAGACATAGCAATCCATAGGTTTTAAGATACTTACTAGTCAGGTACATTCTTAGGCGTTTAATATGGGGTGTTTAGTCCTTTTCGTTGAGCAAGGAGTAGCTCTTGTCTATTCCATATTTGGCTTAAGGAACTTTATCTGTGCTCATTTCAATCTCTGGTTTTATGCAGCACCCCAACTCACCTTTCCCCTTAAGCAAGCATAAGTTGGTTTTCTAAATTTGAGACCCTGTTCTGTTCTGTAATTCAGTTCCTGTGTAGCCAAGTTTACATTCCGTGTATTAGTGATATTTATTGATGTTTCTTTTTCTGTGTGACTTATTTCAGTTAGAATCATCGTACCTAAATCCACTCATTGTGCTGCTAAGGGCCTGATGACATAGATTTCATTGCTGAGTGATATTGCTTTGTAAGTAAATACCATAACTTCTTTATCCATTTTTCACTTTCTGCGATGTTGAACTTGTACTGTAAACGAGGTTCTTGTAAACAGAGCCGTTCCAAACTTTGGGGTGGCTGTGTCTTTTTGATTTTAATTTCCCTAAGCTATAGGACCATAAGTGGAAGTGCCCTAGGCTCTGTTGCTTTGTTTTTTAGATGTTTCAGGAAACACCATACACTTCTCCCGAGTGGCTGTTGGCAATTTACATCCCGCCCATCAGCATAACGAGGCTCCCAGTTCTCCATGGCCTGTCCTGCCTTGCTGGATTTTACACTTTTTTCAGATGGCCCTTTTGACCGGGGGGAAGTGAGACTTCATTGTAGTGCAGATTTCCTTTGCAAGCTTGCTTGGTTGGCCAAAAAGGGCGTATGCGTTTTTTCCTGAATATATTCAGGAAAAAACGCATACGCCCTTTTTGGCCAAGTGCATCATTGTGGACGTTCTGCCTCTTTTCCTATGCTTTCAATGCAATTCCAGTCTACCTCCTGAAATTGGTTTCCTGCAATTCTGCCTTGCTTTCATTGCCTCTTCATAGCCTTACCTCAATATATTTTTTGAATATAGTTAGCCTTTATAACTCTGCAGGTTTTTGAATTGCAGTGGCCCTTAGCTCCATTTTTCAGCTCTTATTTTTGTGGTCTTGCCCCATAACCACAGGATTCCTTGAAGCCCTATTTTTCTTCTGGGGCACCTTGCTGTGCCTTTGGTTAATTCTTCTTACTGATGTGACATTAGAGTGACATGTGCCCATTGAAACCGCTACAGCTAGTTTCTCACTGGTTCCCCCTATTCCCATTCATCCTCTGCACTAACTGCAGACTGTGCGATACCAGAACTTAAAGGCATTGACTCCATGTGGGGATGTTGTTAGTAAAGCGGCTGGAATGTCGATCCGGAGCCCCAGGAGAGGAAAAATGAGGTGCGTTTTAGAAACCTTTCCCGATCATATGGTATACCAGTCGCTGGGTTTCCCAAGCATGGTTTAGCTGTAGGAAGATTCCCTTCAACCTGGAGTGTTGGGACCCTTGGACTGAGTAGCATGAAGTATTGCATTAAACTTTCGGCAGTTGCTCACCAAAGCTCACCAATCCTCTCAGCCCCAAGTGTCCAGCCTTATGTCTTATCCAGCTGTGGGTTTATATGTGGTCAATCCAGGTTACATCACAGCCCCTGAGCGAATTTTGTAAGAATTTTTCTCTTTCATTGTTTCAGCGTTTTCTTTTTAAAATTTATTTCTATAATGGGGTTTAGCTCATTTTCACTGCTGTGTTTGTGCCGCTCTGCACACACTTGATTCCCTTATGGAGATATATCAATACATGGGTTTTAAGATTCTTATTACTCAGATATATTTCTCTGCGGTGTATAGGGTGTGTTGAGGCCAGTTCATTGAGCAAGGTGTAGATCTTGTCTAATACCTATTTGGTTTATTGAACGGTATCTGTGCTAATTTCAAACTCTGGTTTTATGCATCACCCCACCTCTCCTTTCCCCTTAAGCTGACATAAGTGTGTTTTCTAAATGTGAGACACTGTTCTGTTCTGTAATTCATTTCTTGTGCAGCCATATTTACCCTCCCTCTATAAGTGATATCTTATGATATGTTTCTTTTTCTGTTTGACTTATTTCAAGTAGTATTATCGGACCTAAATCCACTCTTTATCCTTCTACTAGCCTTATTACATTGATTTCATGGTGAAGAGATATTCCATTGTACATAAGTACCACATCTTCTTTATCCATTGTTCTCTTTCCTGGGATATTTAAGGTGTACTGAAGTTGAGGTTCTTGTAAACAGAGTAGCCCTAAACTGTGGTGTGCTTGTGTCTTGTTGATTTTTAGACTTCCCTAGATATACTCCCATGATTGGAAGTGTCCTATGCTCTGTAGCTCTGTTTTTTAGATGATTTAGGAACCACCATACACTTCTCCAGAGTGGCTCTCGGCAGTTCACACACTGCCCATCAGCGTATAAAGGCTCCCTGTTCTCCATGGCCTGTCCTGCATTTCTGGTTTTTACAATTTTTTAGGATGGCCCTTTTGACCGGTGGGAAGTGAGACTTCTTTGTTGTGCACATTTGCATTGCTTGCTTGCTTCGTTGCCCATAAAGTGCGTATGCGTTTTTTCCTGGATATAATCAGGAAAAAACGCATACGCCCTTTTGGGCCAACTGCATCATTGTCGAAATTCTGCCGCTTTTCATGTGCATTAAAGACGAGTCCAATCTATCTCTTGAAATCTGTTTCTTGCAATTCTGTCTTGCATTCAGATCCTCTTCTTTGCCTTACCTCAACATATTTTTGGACGTTAGTTTTCATTTATAACTCTGCAGGTTTGTGAATTGCAGTGACCCTGAGCTCCATTTTTTAAGTTGCTCTTTTGTGAGCTGGCCACAAACCCACAGGATTGCTTCAGGCCCTATTTTGGCTCCGGCGAGGCAGGCTGAGCCTTTCTTTAATTCTTATTCTTAATGGGAAATTAGAGTGATATGTGCCCGTCCAAACCCCTACAACTATTCTCTCATTGGTTCCCCCTCTTCCCGTTCATCCTCCTCACAATTTGCAAAATGTGTGAAACAAAAGTTTAAATGTGCTGATTCTCCAAGTGGGGAGATTCTAAGTAACGTGGCTGGAATGGTGAACAGGAGCACCAGGAGAGGATAAATGAGGTGCATTTTAGACACATCTCCCGATCACATGGTGTACAGTCCTCTGGGTTTTCCATGCATGTTTTAGCTGTAGGAAGATCCCTTGAACCTGCAGATTTGGGACCCATTGAATGGGTACCAGGTAGTATTACTTTAAAGGGTGTGCATTTCCTCACCCAACCTCACATTTCTCTTAGCGCAAACAGTTTCCAGCCTTATGTCTCATCCTGCTGTGGGTCTAGATGTGTTCAATCCATGTTGCATCACCGTCCCTGAGGAAAAGTTGTAAGAGGTTTTCTCTGTCTCTCTGTCGTTTATTTTTTTCAATTTATTACTATATTGGTTACAGCTGATTTTCAAAGCTCTGTTTCTTGCTGCTGTACATCCACTTGATTCACGTACAGAGAGTCATCAATAAATTCTTTTTCAGATTCTTACCAGTCGTATATATTCTTTTCCGGTGACTTGAGTGTGCTGAGTGCAGTTCTTTTAGCTACCGTGTAGGCCTTGTTGATTATCAGTTTGGTATTTGGAATGGTATCTTTGCTAATTTCAACCTCCTGGATGATGCCTCACCCCTCCCCACCTTTCCCGTTTAGCAGCCTTATGCGTGTTTTCTACATATTTGACTATGTTTTTGTTTTGTAATTTATTTCATGTGTAGCCATTTTGGATTCCACCTTTAAGTGATATCTTATGATATGTGTCTTTTTCTTTTTGAATTCTGTCACTTAGAATGATCATACGTAACTCCTCCGGAGTTGTTACAACTGGCCATATTTCATTGATTTCCAGGCTGAATAATATTCCACTCTACCTAAGTACCACATCTCTATCCATTTTTTCCCTCCAGAGACATTTAAGTTATATCCTAGTCGAGGATCTTTTAAACAGAGAGGGGGTAAACATTGGGGTGACTGTGTCCTCTCGATTTTTGTTTTTCCCAAGATATACGCCCATGAGTGCAAGTGCCCTATGCTCTGTAGCTCATTTTTTAGATGCTTTAGTAAACACAATACACTTTTCCAGAATGGCCGTTGGCAATATACATTTCCACTATAAGTCTCACAGGGCTCCCTCTTCTCGTTGCCCTGTCCTGCATTTCTGTTGTTTACGTTTTATGAGGATGGCTCTTCTGACTGATGCGAAGTGATATCTTTTGTAGTATTGACTTCCAGTGCCCACCTGTTTGGTTGGCTAAAAAAGTGTATGCCCTTTTCTTGAATATATACAGAAAAAAACGCATGCACCCTTTTTGGCCAACTGCAATGTTGGCAATGTTCAGCTCCTTTTCTTGTGCTTAATGGCGAGTCCTTTCTACCTCCTCAAATCCCTTTCCTGCCATTCTCCCTTGCTTACAAGTCCTTTTCTCTGACTTTCCTCAAGACATTTTTCAGTGATGGATATTTTCAACTCTGCAGTTTTGTGAATTTTACTGCCCCTGAGTTCCATTGTTCAACTTGTGTTTATGGGAACTGGCCACAAAGCAGCGGGATTTCCTCAAGCCCTATACTGTTTCCATGGGCAACCCTAGCCTTTGGTCAATTCGTCTTCCTGATTGGAAATTAGAGTGACATGTGCCTGTCTGAACACCTAGGACTTGTCTCTCATTGTTCCTCATCCTTCCGCTTCATCCTCTGGACAAATTCCAAACTGTACGCAACAGGATGTTGACAGTGCTGACATCTCCAAGTGGGGAGACTGTTAGTAAAGACGCTGGAGGGGTGAACCCGAGCACCAGGAGATGAGGAGATGAGATGCCTTTTCCAAACTCTTCCCGATCAGACGGTATACCATCCTCTGGGTGTGACAGACATGTTTTAGCAGTGGGAAGAGTCCCATTCATGTAAGGAGAACACCAGGGCTTTTTCAAAATCAGTGTCTCCCCGAAACCCAAACTGGGGAAGTTTTTAAGCTACGGCTACACATATGTTCATTAAGGGCCTTGGGAAGTAGGCAGAGTCCAAACTTTAGATGATTGAAGTCTTCAGGGTCAGAAGCACTCACCACCAGCTTCCCTTAGGCTACACTTTAACTATCATTGATAGATGATGTCAATAAAAATATCTATTCTTTTTCAGATTATTTCCCCTTATAGGTTATTGCAAAATGTTGAGTGTAGTTCCCTGTGCTATACAGTAGTTCCTTGTTGATGATCTATTTTATACATAGCAGTGTGTATGTGTTAATTCCAAACTGTTAATTTATCCCTCCTCCCACCTTTCCCCTTTGGTAATAATAAATTATAAGATTTTATACTTCTCAGAAATGGGGGAGCTGAAAGAGAGGTATCATTTTCAATGGAAAAGCATTTAAAACAAGATTGAAGGTTTAACCAAGATTATTAGATGTACATCCTTGGAAAGAAATCACTTCGTTTCTCTAATATTGACCTGACAAATAAGACAAACCTTTTCACTGAACTTGCTTATAAAAAGTGATGGAAATATCAAATGGAAGTGTTAGAAACATCTTATTTTACCCGAGCCTTATACACTGTTCTATGTTAACTACAGTTTGGCTCACACATCTGTTCATTGAGGTTACAATAGTCTCAATTTCTGTTACTGATCCTCCAGAGTGGACCCCAACAAGTGTCCCCCTGCCCAGTGTCATTGGGGCCAACAGATCGAGACTGAGTTTGGTTCACAAGCAAAGGAAACTTTATATTTTGATCAGAGAATGGAGAGGTGAGAGCATGCACTACCCCGTGGGCTGTGGGCTGGGCTGCTGTGTAGAGATCCTGTCAGAGTCAGTGGGAGGGAGGGAGGCGGCGGAGCTCTCGAGGGCCGGGTTGGCTGTAGCTCAGGCTCTATATCGTGGAGTCTGCACTGGGCCCCAGGAGCTGAGGTGTCGACCCAGCCATTCTGCACTAGGAAATCTGGTCTGAAGTGCCGGGTGTGGAACCTCTGCATGCGGGACCCTAGGAGCACGTGAAATTAGACAAAGCACAAAGGATAAAAAAGGCTAGACTTGACTTTATTGCCCAGATTCTATTTTTATCTCCCAGGGATTTTTAATGGGCTTTGCTGGGAACAAACCCCTCCTCTGCCTTTTGTCCCGTTCCTCATTCTTGGAGTGCTGAGGGTGCAGACCTTTCTTCTGTAACTGCTGAGTGCTGAGTTGGGAGCCCTCATACCCTGGGGCGAGGGTCAGAGCTTCTCCCCAGCAGCCTCCCGGTGACGTTGATTGTCCCCAGGACCCCTGCCTCCCTGCTCGTCCACCTGAGCACCAGCATTGGAAGTGTTATAGATTCTAATGACCTTTAAGGGTCCAGGAAAGAGATGTGCAGAGACGCTGTGGGGGCCGGTTTCACCCCGCCCCACATTTGTTCGGCCACCTTAGGCTGACCGTTTCTGCCAGCCTAGATGCTCTGACCAGTAGTCTGCGCTTTCTTCAATTAGGCCCCTGAATTAACGTACAAACAGCACCAGGTGTCAGAGCCCTGCCCGCTCAACTCCCAGACAGTCCAGGGTCAGTGGTGATAAGGACCATGATGGCTACTGAGTCAACAGCCTTTTGAAGTAAACAGGAGTTCAGCCGGTCTTATTGGCCACCATCATCACGGTGTCTGTAGGCTTTTCTATGGTGACAGTGTGGTATACGGTTCCCCCGCCAAGATTATTAGCTCCCCGCTGGGTGCAGTAAGTCCTGCAAGCAGTAGTCTACTCTTTTGGGACACACTCTTGTTGTTTTATGAGAGAAACTCCAGGTCAAGTGATGTTCACACGAGTCGTCATGGTGCCCTGTTGCCCCCGGTTATCTCTCTGGATGTTGGAGTTGGAGGGCCTCCTCACTCGAGGTCGGTGTGCCCACGGAGCGAACCCTGCAACTTCAGGGCATGGTTGGTGGTTAGGATCACCACGTGGGGTCCTTTTCCCTTAGGAGGGAGGTGGCCTTTTGGGCTGCTGATTTCCAGGTTTTTAGATACCGCCAGTATCTTGGCCAGATGTGGCAGTGGGCCAAGCCCCTTAGTGACCGTAGTTTATCCTACCTGGATGGCATTCTTGCATTGTTCCATTTCAAGTGGTCCCAGTTTTTGCACTAATTCTCCAATGGCGATTCACCTTTCACCGGGAATGTAAAGGTCAAAGGGTTTAGCTAAATTAGGGAGTTCCAGGGCAAGGGTCTGAATTGACTGCTCTTTCCATTCTTGAAAGGCCACTTCTGGATTCTATTCAAAAGGATCATCATCTTTTCCTTTCAGTGTTTCATATAGAGGCCCAGCTAGTGGACTGTAGTTAGGGATCCAGAAGCAGCAAACCCTGGCCTCCCCAGGAACCCCTAAGCTGTCTTCTAGTTTTAGAAAGGGGTAAGGCTGAAAATGGTTTCTTCCCTTTCCTGGGATGGGCTTCTCTGACCTTGTGTGAGAATGAAGCCCAGGCAGGTCACCGCAGTCTGTGATATTTGAGCTTTTTCTTGGACAACTTCTATCCTTTATTGGCTTGGTAGTTCAGAGGCCTCCTTAGAAGGGCTGGCGATCAGAATGTCGTCTGCATATTGAAGGAGGGTTTCCTTTTCCAGAGGTAGAACTTTTAGGTCTTTAGCTAAGCTTTCCCCAAAGATGGTGTGGGAATTTTTGCACCCTTGGGTCCAGACGGCCCGGAAGTATTGTTTTAGTTGTATGTTGAGTCCTGCCACTCACAAGCCAAAATTTCTTGTGACTCTGGGACTAATGGAATACAAAAGAAGGCATCATTGAAGACTAATACAGAATACCATGTCCTGGTGGTTGGTAGAATGACAAGCAGGGTGTAGGAATTAGGAGCAACTGGAGGTATATCCTCGGTGGCTTCACTGACTGTCCTGACATCCTTTACCAGGTCCCCAGCAGCCCATGGGGCTCTCGTGGTCAGACCAATCCCAGAATATGGAGCTCACCTGGGCAGGTACCCCACCCCCACCCCAGCCCACGGGGCTCTCGTGGTCAGGCCCCTCCCAGGATGCAGAGCTACCCTTGCAGGTACTGTGGCAGGGCTGGGCACACAGGAACCGTGCACATAGCCCTCATTGCAGAGCACCCCCAGCTCACCTGTCGCTCAGAGCTGACACAGAGCACCTCAGAGCAGGACTTGAACTAACAAACAGCAGCTGCGACAGGTCTGTGACCCTGGGCATCACTCCGTGAGGCCTCCCTCCACCTGGTCTTCCAGAGACTTCCACTGCACCCGGGGCACCAGGCCTCTGTCTCCAACCACCACCCACCCCTCCTCTCCCTGACTCCTGGGTTCCTCTCATTAGGAGAGGGTTTTCTTGAAGTTGTCTCCCACTCATGGGCCAGATAAAATGATTAGAAAACAAGCCAAAGCTGCAGCCCCTTGTCTATCCTGACTCTCAGGAGCCCACACCTGTTCCCTGGACCTGGCCGGTTCAGCAAGTTCCATTTTCTGCAACTGTGAGCCCCTGAGGGGTGATGATTGGCTGACCTGGGCAGCCTTACCGTGCCGGCCAGCCCTCCCCAGGTGTGCCTGGGTTGAGATCAATATAAATACCACTCCAGGCAGCAAGAGCCCCTGAAGCCGTGCCTGACACCATTTTCTCTGCCCTGTCAGCAGTCTCGGGGCTGGGCTGGTGAGAGGGAGTGAGAGGCCACGGCTTTGTGGGTGGCCCAGTGTGAGTGGGGCTCTGCTGGACTTTCTGCAGCAGTTGCCAGGCTGCCACCTGCTAAAGAAGAGGATGTGTCACCCATACCTGCTGCTGGAATTTCTCCCTGGGCAGAGGTGAGGAAGGAAAAAAGCAGTGGGGGCAGGGACAGGACGGGTATCTCAGGCAGGGAAATGGAAATCTTCCAGAAGAGCACCCAGGGCCAGGACCATCCTGGCTGGCCTGCAGGCACCAAGTCGGCTGGCATGCTGTCACTCGTGTGGCTCTATGGCCCTTCCTCTAGGCTTTCAAGTCCTTGTATATATTCAGGTGTTTTACCTGGGACGGGTGGGAATAGTTCAGCAGCAACTGGCCTGGGGCTCAGCTCACGTTTACTCACAGATGCCTCGGCACGGTGCCCCAGCTTTGCAATGAGGACGCTTGTTGCGTGGGGGCTGCTGGCTGAATGGGAGACGATTCCCCACCACTGACCAACTTCAGAATTGTTTACAACTGGAGCAAGTGCCCTGATACGGTTTTCCTCTGTGTAACTGGTTGGTTCTGTGTTTTTTTCTCTTTTTCGTTTTTGGTTCAAGGTAGATTTTATTCCTCTTTTTTGTATTTACAGATATAAGCATGGAAATAATTTATTCATATAAATACATGTATGTGCAGGGAATAATTGTTTTTTCTGTTTTATTTTTTAAATTTTATTTCTTTTTAATTTTGAATTTTATTTTATATTTTTATACAGCAGGTTCTTATTGGTTATCTATTTTATACATATAAATGTATACATGCCAATCCCAGTCTCTCAACTCCTCCCACCACCACCCCCCCAACAGCTTTCCCCCCTTGTTGTCCATACGTTTGCTCTATTTATGCCTTGCAAAATGGTTAATCTGTACAGTTTTTCTAGGTTCCACATATATGCATGAATATACAAGATTTGTTTTTCTCTTTCTGACTTACTTCACTCTGTATGACAGTCTCTAGATCCATCGACATCTCTACAAATGACCCAATTTCATTCCTTTTCATGGCTTAGTAATATTCCATTTTATATATGTACCACAGCTTTATGCATTCGTCTGTCTGTGGGCATTTAGGTTGCTTCCATTACCTCGATATTGTAAATAGTGATGCAATGAACATTGCGGTGAATGACTCTTTTTGATTTATGGTTTTGTCTGGGTATATGTCCAGTACTGGGATTGCTGTATCATATGGTAATTCTATTGTTAGTTTCTTAAGAAATTCCATATTGTTCTCTATAATGGCTGTATCAATTTATATTCCCAACAATAGTGGAAGAGGGTTCCTTTTCTCCACACCCTTTCCAGCATTTTTTGTTTGTAGATTTTCTATGATGCCTATTCTACCAGGTGTGAGGTGATACCTCATTGTTGAATCCATTTCGTTGAGCAAGGGGTAGGTCTTGTCTATTACATATTTGGCTTATGGAACGGTATCTGTGCTAATTTCAAACTCTGCTTTTATGCAGCACCCCAACTCACCTTCCCCCTTAAGCAAGCATAAGTTGGTTTTCTAAATTTGAGACCCTGTTCTGTTTTGTAATTCAGTTCATGTGTAGCCAAGTTCACATTCCGTGTATTAGTGATACCTTATGATGTTTCTTTTTCTGTGTGACTTCTTTCACTTAGAATCATCGTGCCTCAATCCACTCATTATGCTGGTACGGGCCTGGTGACATAGATTTCATTGCTGATGGTATTCTGTTGTACATAAGTACCGCAACTTCTTTATCCATTATTTGCTCTCTGGGATATTTAACTTGTGCCACAGAAGAGATTCCTGTAAAAAGAGTCATCCCAAATTTTGGAGTGGCTGTGTCTTTTTGATTTTAATTTCCCTAAACTATAGGACCATAAGTGGAAGTGCCCTAGGCTCTGTTGCTTTGTTTTTTAGATGTTTCAGGAAACACCATACACTTCTACAGAGCGGCTGTTGGTAATTTACATCCCGCCCAAAAGCAAAACAAGGCTCCCAGTTCTCCATGGCCTGTTCTGCCTTTCTGGATTTTACACTTTTTTCAGATGGCCCTTTAGACCGGGGGGAAGTGAGACTTCATTGTAGTGCAGATTTCCTTTGCAAGCTTGCTTGGTTGGCCAAAAAGGGCGTATGCGTTTTTTCCTGAATATATTCAGGAAAAAACGCATACGCCCTTTTTGGCCAAGTGCATCATTGTCGACGTTCTTCCTCTTTTCCTGTGTTTTAAATGCAATCCAATTCCGATTCCTCCTGAAATCGGTTTCCTGCAATTCTGCCCCGCATTCAAGTCCTCTTGGCAGCCCTACTTCAGTATATTTTCGGACAATAGCTGTCATTTATAAATCTGCAGGTTTGTGAATTACAATGCCCCTGAGCTCCTTTCTTCAACTCGCTTTCTTTTGAGCTGGCCACAACACCGCAGGATTGCTTCAGGCCCTAATCTGGTTCCGGCACGGCATGCTGAGCCTTTGGTTTATTCCTCTTCCCTGTGGGAAATGAGAGTTAAATTTGCCCGTCCAGACACCTCCAGCTAGTCTCTCATTGGTTCTCCCTATTCCTGTTCATCTTCCGCAGAAATTGCAAACTGGGCCAAACAGGAGGTTAAAGGGACTGACTCTCCAAGTCGGGAGAGTGTTAGTAAAGCGTCTGGAATGTTGCACCCGAGTACCAGGGAACGAAAAGTGAGACACATTTGAACACGTTTCTCGATCACATGGTGGATCATACTCTGGGTTCCACATGCATGTTTTAGCTGAAGGAAGAATCCCTTAAACCTGGAGAGTTGAGACCCATGGAATGGGTACCATGCAATATGACTTCAAAGGGTCTGCATTTGCTCACCGAACCTCACCAATCTTATGAGCCCCAAGTGTCCAGCCTTATGTGTCACCCAGCTCTGGGTGTAGATATGGTAAATTCAGGTTGCATCAGAAGCCTTCAATGAATTACTTAAGTATTGCTCTGTATTTCACTGTCATTGTGTTTTGTTTAAGAAATTTATTTCTAATATGGGATTTAGCTGATTTTCACTGCTTTAATGCCGCTGTACACACTCTTGATTCTCTTACAGAGATATATAAATACATTGCTTTTATGATTCTTACTAGGCAGGTATATTCCTAGGCGTTGAATATGGGGTGTTGAGTCCATTTCGTTGAGCAAGGAGTAGCTCTTGTCTATTCCATATTTGCCTTATAGAACGTTATCTGTGCTCATTTCAATCTCTGGTTTTATGCAGCACCCCAACTCACCTTTCCCCTTAAGCAAGCATAAGTTGGTTTTCTAAATTTGAGACCCTGTTCTGTTTTGGAATTCAGTTCCTGTGTAGCCAAGTTTACATTCCGTGTATTAGTGATATCTTATGATGTTTCTTTTTCTGTGTGACTTATTTCAGTTAGAATCATCGTACCTGAATCCACTCATTATGCTGCTACGGGCCTGATGACATAGATTTCATTGCTGAGTGATACTGCATTGTACGTAAGTACCACAAGTTCTTTATCCATTTTTCATTTTCTGTGATATTGAACTTGTACAGTAAACGAGGTTCTTGTAAACAGAGGCGTCCCAAACTTTGGGGTGGCTGTGTCTTTTTGATTTTAATTTCCCTAAGCTATAGGACCATAAGTGGAAGTGTCCTAGGCTCTGTTGCTTTGGTTTTTAGATGTTTCAGGAAACACCATACACTTCTCCCGAGTGTCTGTTGGCAATTTACATCCCGCCCATCAGCATAACGAGGCTCCCATTTCTCCATGGCCTGTCCTGCCTTTCTGGATTTTACACTTTTTTCAGATGGCCCTTTTGACCGGGGGGAAGTGAGACTTCATTGTAGTGCAGATTTCCTTTGCAAGCTTGCTTGGTTGGCCAAAAAGGGCGTATGCGTTTTTTCCTGAATATATTCAGGAAAAAACGCATACGCCCTTTTTGGCCAAGTGCATCATTGTGGACGTTCTGCCTCTTTTCCTATGCTTTCAATGCAATTCCAGTCTACCTCCTGAAATAGGTTTCCTGCAATTCTGCCCCGCTTTCAAGTCCTCTTGGCAGCCTTACTTCAGCATATTTTTGGACGATAGTTGTCATTTATAACTCTGCAGGTTTGTGAATTACAGTGGCCCTGAGCTCCTTTCTTCAACTCGCTTTCTTTTGAGCTGGCCGCAACACCGCAGGATGGCTTCAGGCCCTAATCTGGTTCCGGCACGGCACGCTGAGCCTTTGGTTATTTCCTCTTCCTGGTGGGAAATGAGAGTTAAATTTGCCCGTCCAGACACCTCCAGCTAGCCTCTCATTGGTTCTCCCTATTCCTGTTCATCTTCCGCAGAAATTGCAAACTGGGCCAAACAAGAGGTTAAGGGGACTGACTCTCCAAGTCGGGAGAGTGTTAGTAAAGCGTCTGGAATGTTGCACCCGAGTACCAGGGTACGAAAATTGAGACATAATTGAACACGTCTCCCGATCACACGGTTGATCATACTCTAGGTTCCACATGCATGTTTTAGCTGAAGGAAGAATACCTTAAAACTGGGTAGTTGAAACCCGTGGAATGGGTACCATGCAATATGACTTCAAAGGGTCTTCATTTGCTCACCGAACCTCTCCAATCCTATCACTGCTGCGTTTATGCCCCTGTACACATGCTTGATTCTCTTTCGGAGACATAGCAATCCATAGGTTTTAAGATACTTACTAGTCAGGTACATTCTTAGGCGTTTAATATGGGGTGTTGAGTCCTTTTCGTTGAGCAAGGAGTAGCTCTTGTCTATTCCATATTTGGCTTAAGGAACTTTATCTGTGCTCATTTCAATCTCTGGTTTTATGCAGCACCCCAACTCACCTTTCCCCTTCAGCAAGAATAAGTTGGTTTTCTAAATTTGAGACCCTGTTCTGTTCTGTAATTCAGTTCCTGTGTAGCCAAGTTTACATTCCGTGTATTAGTGATATTTATTGATGTTTCTTTTTCTGTGTGACTTATTTCAGTTAGAATCATCGTACCTAAATCCACTCATTGTGCTCCTAAGGGCCTGATGACATAGATTTCATTGCTGAGTGATATTGCTTTGTAAGTAAATACCATAACTTCTTTATCCATTTTTCACTTTCTGCGATGTTGAACTTGTACTGTAAACGAGGTTCTTGTAAACAGAGCCGTTCCAAACTTTGGGGTGGCTGTGTCTTTTTGATTTTAATTTCCCTAAGCTTTAGGACCATAAGTGGAAGTGCCCTAGGCTCTGTTGCTTTGTTTTTTAGATGTTTCAGGAAACACCATACACTTCTCCCGAGTGTCTGTTGGCAATTTACATCCCGCCCATCAGCATAACGAGGCTCCCAGTTCTCCATGGCCTGTCCTGCCTTGCTGGATTTTACACTTTTTTCAGATGGCCCTTTTGACCGGGGGGAAGTGAGACTTCATTGTAGTGCAGATTTCCTTTGCAAGCTTGCTTGGTTGGCCAAAAAGGGCGTATGCGTTTTTTCCTGAATATATTCAGGAAAAAACGCATACGCCCTTTTTGGCCAAGTGCATCATTGTGGACGTTCTGCCTCTTTTCCTATGCTTTCAATGCAATTCCAGTCTACCTCCTGAAATCGGTTTCCTGCAATTCTGCCCCACTTTCAAGTCCTCTTGGCAGCCTTACTTCAGTATATTTTTGGACGGTAGCTGTCATTTATAACTCTGCAGGTTTGTGAATTACAGTGCCCCTGAGCTCCTTTCTTCAACTCGCTTTCTTTTGAGCTGGTCACAACACCGCAGGATGGCTTCAGGCCCTAATCTGGTTCCGGCACGGCACGCTGAGCCTTTGGTTAGTTCCTCTTCCTGGTGGGAAATGAGAGTTAAATTTGCCCGTCCAGACACCCCCAGCTAGTCTCTCATTAGTTCTCCCTATTCCTGTTCATTTTCCGCAGTAATTGCAAACTGGGCCAAACAGGTGGTTAAAGGCGCTGACTCTCCAAGTGGGGAGAGTGTTGGTAAAGCGTCTGGAATGTTGCACCCAAGTACCAGGGGAGGAAAACTGAGACATATTTGAACACGTCTCCCGTTCACACGGTTGATCATACTCTGGGTTCCACATGAATGTTTTAGCTGAAGGAAGAATACCTTAAACCTGGAGAGTTGAGACCCGTGTAATGGGTACCATGCAATATGACTTCAAAGGGTCTTCATCTGCTCACGAAACCTCTCCAATCCTATCACTGCTGCGTTTATGCCCCTGTACACACGCTTGATTCTCTTTTGGAGACATAGCAATCCATAGGTTTTAAGATACTTACTAGTCAGGTACATTCTTAGGCGTTTAATATGGGGTGTTTAGTCCTTTTCGTTGAGCAAGGAGTAGCTCTTGTCTATTCCATATTTGGCTTAAGGAACTTTATCTGTGCTCATTTCAATCTCTGGTTTTATGCAGCACCCCAACTCACCTTTCCCCTTAAGCAAGCATAAGTTGGTTTTCTAAATTTGAGACCCTGTTCTGTTCTGTAATTCAGTTCCTGTGTAGCCAAGTTTACATTCCGTGTATTAGTGATATTTATTGATGTTTCTTTTTCTGTGTGACTTATTTCAGTTAGAATCATCGTACCTAAATCCACTCATTGTGCTGCTAAGGGCCTGATGACATAGATTTCATTGCTGAGTGATATTGCTTTGTAAGTAAATACCATAACTTCTTTATCCATTTTTCACTTTCTGCGATGTTGAACTTGTACTGTAAACGAGGTTCTTGTAAACAGAGCCGTTCCAAACTTTGGGGTGGCTGTGTCTTTTTGATTTTAATTTCCCTAAGCTATAGGACCATAAGTGGAAGTGCCCTAGGCTCTGTTGCTTTGTTTTTTAGATGTTTCAGGAAACACCATACACTTCTCCCGAGTGTCTGTTGGCAATTTACATCCCGCCCATCAGCATAACGAGGCTCCCAGTTCTCCATGGCCTGTCCTGCCTTGCTGGATTTTACACTTTTTTCAGATGGCCCTTTTGACCGGGGGGAAGTGAGACTTCATTGTAGTGCAGATTTCCTTTGCAAGCTTGCTTGGTTGGCCAAAAAGGGCGTATGCGTTTTTTCCTGAATATATTCAGGAAAAAACGCATACGCCCTTTTTGGCCAAGTGCATCATTGTGGACGTTCTGCCTCTTTTCCTATGCTTTCAATGCAATTCCAGTCTACCTCCTGAAATTGGTTTCCTGCAATTCTGCCTTGCTTTCATTGCCTCTTCATAGCCTTACCTCAATATATTTTTTGAATATAGTTAGCCTTTATAACTCTGCAGGTTTTTGAATTGCAGTGGCCCTTAGCTCCATTTTTCAGCTCTTATTTTTGTGGTCTTGCCCCATAACCACAGGATTCCTTGAAGCCCTATTTTTCTTCTGGGGCACCTTGCTGTGCCTTTGGTTAATTCTTCTTACTGATGTGACATTAGAGTGACATGTGCCCATTGAAACCGCTACAGCTAGTTTCTCACTGGTTCCCCCTATTCCCATTCATCCTCTGCACTAACTGCAGACTGTGCGATACCAGAACTTAAAGGCATTGACTCCATGTGGGGATGTTGTTAGTAAAGCGGCTGGAATGTCGATCCGGAGCCCCAGGAGAGGAAAAATGAGGTGCGTTTTAGAAACCTTTCCCGATCATATGGTATACCAGTCGCTGGGTTTCCCAAGCATGGTTTAGCTGTAGGAAGATTCCCTTCAACCTGGAGTGTTGGGACCCTTGGACTGAGTAGCATGAAGTATTGCATTAAACTTTCGGCAGTTGCTCACCAAAGCTCACCAATCCTCTCAGCCCCAAGTGTCCAGCCTTATGTCTTATCCAGCTGTGGGTTTATATGTGGTCAATCCAGGTTACATCACAGCCCCTGAGCGAATTTTGTAAGAATTTTTCTCTTTCATTGTTTCAGCGTTTTCTTTTTAAAATTTATTTCTATAATGGGGTTTAGCTCATTTTCACTGCTGTGTTTGTGCCGCTCTGCACACACTTGATTCCCTTATGGAGATATATCAATACATGGGTTTTAAGATTCTTATTACTCAGATATATTTCTCTGCGGTGTATAGGGTGTGTTGAGGCCAGTTCATTGAGCAAGGTGTAGATCTTGTCTAATACCTATTTGGTTTATTGAACGGTATCTGTGCTAATTTCAAACTCTGGTTTTATGCATCACCCCACCTCTCCTTTCCCCTTAAGCTGACATAAGTGTGTTTTCTAAATGTGAGACACTGTTCTGTTCTGTAATTCATTTCTTGTGCAGCCATATTTACCCTCCCTCTATAAGTGATATCTTATGATATGTTTCTTTTTCTGTTTGACTTATTTCAAGTAGTATTATCGGACCTAAATCCACTCTTTATCCTTCTACTAGCCTTATTACATTGATTTCATGGTGAAGAGATATTCCATTGTACATAAGTACCACATCTTCTTTATCCATTGTTCTCTTTCCTGGGATATTTAAGGTGTACTGAAGTTGAGGTTCTTGTAAACAGAGTAGCCCTAAACTGTGGTGTGCTTGTGTCTTGTTGATTTTTAGACTTCCCTAGATATACTCCCATGATTGGAAGTGTCCTATGCTCTGTAGCTCTGTTTTTTAGATGATTTAGGAACCACCATACACTTCTCCAGAGTGGCTCTCGGCAGTTCACACACTGCCCATCAGCGTATAAAGGCTCCCTGTTCTCCATGGCCTGTCCTGCATTTCTGGTTTTTACAATTTTTTAGGATGGCCCTTTTGACCGGTGGGAAGTGAGACTTCTTTGTTGTGCACATTTGCATTGCTTGCTTGCTTCGTTGCCCATAAAGTGCGTATGCGTTTTTTCCTGGATATAATCAGGAAAAAACGCATACGCCCTTTTGGGCCAACTGCATCATTGTCGAAATTCTGCCGCTTTTCATGTGCATTAAAGACGAGTCCAATCTATCTCTTGAAATCTGTTTCTTGCAATTCTGTCTTGCATTCAGATCCTCTTCTTTGCCTTACCTCAACATATTTTTGGACGTTAGTTTTCATTTATAACTCTGCAGGTTTGTGAATTGCAGTGACCCTGAGCTCCATTTTTTAAGTTGCTCTTTTGTGAGCTGGCCACAAACCCACAGGATTGCTTCAGGCCCTATTTTGGCTCCGGCGAGGCAGGCTGAGCCTTTCTTTAATTCTTATTCTTAATGGGAAATTAGAGTGATATGTGCCCGTCCAAACCCCTACAACTATTCTCTCATTGGTTCCCCCTCTTCCCGTTCATCCTCCTCACAATTTGCAAAATGTGTGAAACAAAAGTTTAAATGTGCTGATTCTCCAAGTGGGGAGATTCTAAGTAACGTGGCTGGAATGGTGAACAGGAGCACCAGGAGAGGATAAATGAGGTGCATTTTAGACACATCTCCCGATCACATGGTGTACAGTCCTCTGGGTTTTCCATGCATGTTTTAGCTGTAGGAAGATCCCTTGAACCTGCAGATTTGGGACCCATTGAATGGGTACCAGGTAGTATTACTTTAAAGGGTGTGCATTTCCTCACCCAACCTCACATTTCTCTTAGCGCAAACAGTTTCCAGCCTTATGTCTCATCCTGCTGTGGGTCTAGATGTGTTCAATCCATGTTGCATCACCGTCCCTGAGGAAAAGTTGTAAGAGGTTTTCTCTGTCTCTCTGTCGTTTATTTTTTTCAATTTATTACTATATTGGTTACAGCTGATTTTCAAAGCTCTGTTTCTTGCTGCTGTACATCCACTTGATTCACGTACAGAGAGTCATCAATAAATTCTTTTTCAGATTCTTACCAGTCGTATATATTCTTTTCCGGTGACTTGAGTGTGCTGAGTGCAGTTCT
Source organism: Grampus griseus (assembly GCF_964374135.1). Taxonomy (NCBI): domain Eukaryota; kingdom Metazoa; phylum Chordata; class Mammalia; order Artiodactyla; family Delphinidae; genus Grampus; species Grampus griseus. The sequence continues at coordinate 540,444 of NW_028133338.1, read as the reverse complement.
TTTAGCTACCGTGTAGGCCTTGTTGATTATCAGTTTGGTATTTGGAATGGTATCTTTGCTAATTTCAACCTCCTGGATGATGCCTCACCCCTCCCCACCTTTCCCGTTTAGCAGCCTTATGCGTGTTTTCTACATATTTGACTATGTTTTTGTTTTGTAATTTATTTCATGTGTAGCCATTTTGGATTCCACCTTTAAGTGATATCTTATGATATGTGTCTTTTTCTTTTTGAATTCTGTCACTTAGAATGATCATACGTAACTCCTCCGGAGTTGTTACAACTGGCCATATTTCATTGATTTCCAGGCTGAATAATATTCCACTCTACCTAAGTACCACATCTCTATCCATTTTTTCCCTCCAGAGACATTTAAGTTATATCCTAGTCGAGGATCTTTTAAACAGAGAGGGGGTAAACATTGGGGTGCCTGTGTCCTCTCGATTTTTGTTTTTCCCAAGATATACGCCCATGAGTGCAAGTGCCCTATGCTCTGTAGCTCATTTTTTAGATGCTTTAGTAAACACAATACACTTTTCCAGAATGGCCGTTGGCAATATACATTTCCACTATAAGTCTCACAGGGCTCCCTCTTCTCGTTGCCCTGTCCTGCATTTCTGTTGTTTACGCTTTATGAGGATGGCTCTTCTGACTGATGCGAAGTGATATCTTTTGTAGTATTGTCTTCCAGTGCCCACCTGTTTGGTTGGCTAAAAAAGTGTATGCCCTTTTCTTGAATATATACAGAAAAAAACGCATGCACCCTTTTTGGCCAACTGCAATGTTGGCAATGTTCAGCTCCTTTTCTTGTGCTTAATGGCGAGTCCTTTCTACCTCCTCAAATCCCTTTCCTGCCATTCTCCCTTGCTTACAAGTCCTTTTCTCTGACTTTCCTCAAGACATTTTTCAGTGATGGATATTTTCAACTCTGCAGTTTTGTGAATTTTACTGCCCCTGAGTTCCATTGTTCAACTTGTGTTTATGGGAACTGGCCACAAAGCAGCGGGATTTCCTCAAGCCCTATACTGTTTCCATGGGCAACCCTAGCCTTTGGTCAATTCGTCTTCCTGATTGGAAATTAGAGTGACATGTGCCTGTCTGAACACCTAGGACTTGTCTCTCATTGTTCCTCATCCTTCCGCTTCATCCTCTGGACAAATTCCAAACTGTACGCAACAGGATGTTGACAGTGCTGACATCTCCAAGTGGGGAGACTGTTAGTAAAGACGCTGGAGGGGTGAACCCGAGCACCAGGAGATGAGGAGATGAGATGCCTTTTCCAAACTCTTCCCGATCAGACGGTATACCATCCTCTGGGTGTGACAGACATGTTTTAGCAGTGGGAAGAGTCCCATTCATGTAAGGAGAACACCAGGGCTTTTTCAAAATCAGTGTCTCCCCGAAACCCAAACTGGGGAAGTTTTTAAGCTACGGCTACACATATGTTCATTAAGGGCCTTGGGAAGTAGGCAGAGTCCAAACTTTAGATGATTGAAGTCTTCAGGGTCAGAAGCACTCACCACCAGCTTCCCTTAGGCTACACTTTAACTATCATTGATAGATGATGTCAATAAAAATATCTATTCTTTTTCAGATTATTTCCCCTTATAGGTTATTGCAAAATGTTGAGTGTAGTTCCCTGTGCTATACAGTAGTTCCTTGTTGATGATCTATTTTATACATAGCAGTGTGTATGTGTTAATTCCAAACTGTTAATTTATCCCTCCTCCCACCTTTCCCCTTTGGTAATAATAAATTATAAGATTTTATACTTCTCAGAAATGGGGGAGCTGAAAGAGAGGTATCATTTTCAATGGAAAAGCATTTAAAACAAGATTGAAGGTTTAACCAAGATTATTAGATGTACATCCTTGGAAAGAAATCACTTCGTTTCTCTAATATTGACCTGACAAATAAGACAAACCTTTTCACTGAACTTGCTTATAAAAAGTGATGGAAATATCAAATGGAAGTGTTAGAAACATCTTATTTTACCCGAGCCTTATACACTGTTCTATGTTAACTACAGTTTGGCTCACACATCTGTTCATTGAGGTTACAATAGTCTCAATTTCTGTTACTGATCCTCCAGAGTGGACCCCAACAAGTGTCCCCCTGCCCAGTGTCATTGGGGCCAACAGATCGAGACTGAGTTTGGTTCACAAGCAAAGGAAACTTTATATTTTGATCAGAGAATGGAGAGGTGAGAGCATGCACTACCCCGTGGGCTGTGGGCTGGGCTGCTGTGTAGAGATCCTGTCAGAGTCAGTGGGAGGGAGGGAGGCGGCGGAGCTCTCGAGGGCCGGGTTGGCTGTAGCTCAGGCTCTATATCGTGGAGTCTGCACTGGGCCCCAGGAGCTGAGGTGTCGACCCAGCCATTCTGCACTAGGAAATCTGGTCTGAAGTGCCGGGTGTGGAACCTCTGCATGCGGGACCCTAGGAGCACGTGAAATTAGACAAAGCACAAAGGATAAAAAAGGCTAGACTTGACTTTATTGCCCAGATTCTATGTTTATCTCCCAGGGATTTTTAATGGGCTTTGCTGGGAACAAACCCCTCCTCTGCCTTTTGTCCCGTTCCTCATTCTTGGAGTGCTGAGGGTGCAGACCTTTCTTCTGTAACTGCTGAGTGCTGAGTTGGGAGCCCTCATACCCTGGGGCGAGGGTCAGAGCTTCTCCCCAGCAGCCTCCCGGTGACGTTGATTGTCCCCAGGACCCCTGCCTCCCTGCTCGTCCACCTGAGCACCAGCATTGGAAGTGTTATAGATTCTAATGACCTTTAAGGGTCCAGGAAAGAGATGTGCAGAGACGCTGTGGGGGCCGGTTTCACCCCGCCCCACATTTGTTCGGCCACCTTAGGCTGACCGTATCTGCCAGCCTAGATGCTCTGACCAGTAGTCTGCGCTTTCTTCAATTAGGCCCCTGAATTAACGTACAAACAGCACCAGGTGTCAGAGCCCTGCCCGCTCAACTCCCAGACAGTCCAGGGTCAGTGGTGATAAGGACCATGATGGCTACTGAGTCAACAGCCTTTTGAAGTAAACAGGAGTTCAGCCGGTCTTATTGGCCACCATCATCACGGTGTCTGTAGGCTTTTCTATGGTGACAGTGTGGTATACGGTTCCCCCGCCAAGATTATTAGCTCCCCGCTGGGTGCAGTAAGTCCTGCAAGCAGTAGTCTACTCTTTTGGGACACACTCTTGTTGTTTTATGAGAGAAACTCCAGGTCAAGTGATGTTCACACGAGTCGTCATGGTGCCCTGTTGCCCCCGGTTATCTCTCTGGATGTTGGAGTTGGAGGGCCTCCTCACTCGAGGTCGGTGTGCCCACGGAGCGAACCCTGCAACTTCAGGGCATGGTTGGTGGTTAGGATCACCACGTGGGGTCCTTTTCCCTTAGGAGGGAGGTGGCCTTTTGGGCTGCTGATTTCCAGGTTTTTAGATACCGCCAGTATCTTGGCCAGATGTGGCAGTGGGCCAAGCCCCTTAGTGACCGTAGTTTATCCTACCTGGATGGCATTCTTGCATTGTTCCATTTCAAGTGGTCCCAGTTTTTGCACTAATTCTCCAATGGCGATTCACCTTTCACCGGGAATGTAAAGGTCAAAGGGTTTAGCTAAATTAGGGAGTTCCAGGGCAAGGGTCTGAATTGACTGCTCTTTCCATTCTTGAAAGGCCACTTCTGGATTCTATTCAAAAGGATCATCATCTTTTCCTTTCAGTGTTTCATATAGAGGCCCAGCTAGTGGACTGTAGTTAGGGATCCAGAAGCAGCAAACCCTGGCCTCCCCAGGAACCCCTAAGCTGTCTTCTAGTTTTAGAAAGGGGTAAGGCTGAAAATGGTTTCTTCCCTTTCCTGGGATGGGCTTCTCTGACCTTGTGTGAGAATGAAGCCCAGGCAGGTCACCGCAGTCTGTGATATTTGAGCTTTTTCTTGGACAACTTCTATCCTTTATTGGCTTGGTAGTTCAGAGGCCTCCTTAGAAGGGCTGGCGATCAGAATGTCGTCTGCATATTGAAGGAGGGTTTCCTTTTCCAGAGGTAGAACTTTTAGGTCTTTAGCTAAGCTTTCCCCAAAGATGGTGTGGGAATTTTTGCACCCTTGGGTCCAGACGGCCCGGAAGTATTGTTTTAGTTGTATGTTGAGTCCTGCCACTCACAAGCCAAAATTTCTTGTGACTCTGGGACTAATGGAATACAAAAGAAGGCATCATTGAAGACTAATACAGAATACCATGTCCTGGTGGTTGGTAGAATGACAAGCAGGGTGTAGGAATTAGGAGCAACTGGAGGTATATCCTCGGTGGCTTCACTGACTGTCCTGACATCCTTTACCAGGTCCCCAGCAGCCCATGGGGCTCTCGTGGTCAGACCAATCCCAGAATATGGAGCTCACCTGGGCAGGTACCCCACCCCCACCCCAGCCCACGGGGCTCTCGTGGTCAGGCCCCTCCCAGGATGCAGAGCTACCCTTGCAGGTACCGTGGCAGGGCTGGGCACACAGGAACCGTGCACATAGCCCTCATTGCAGAGCACCCCCAGCTCACCTGTCGCTCAGAGCTGACACAGAGCACCTCAGAGCAGGACTTGAACTAACAAACAGCAGCTGCGACAGGTCTGTGACCCTGGGCATCACTCCGTGAGGCCTCCCTCCACCTGGTCTTCCAGAGACTTCCACTGCACCCGGGGCACCAGGCCTCTGTCTCCAACCACCACCCACCCCTCCTCTCCCTGACTCCTGGGTTCCTCTCATTAGGAGAGGGTTTTCTTGAAGTTGTCTCCCACTCATGGGCCAGATAAAATGATTAGAAAACAAGCCAAAGCTGCAGCCCCTTGTCTATCCTGACTCTCAGGAGCCCACACCTGTTCCCTGGACCTGGCCGGTTCAGCAAGTTCCATTTTCTGCAACTGTGAGCCCCTGAGGGGTGATGATTGGCTGACCTGGGCAGCCTTACCGTGCCGGCCAGCCCTCCCCAGGTGTGCCTGGGTTGAGATCAATATAAATACCACTCCAGGCAGCAAGAGCCCCTGCAGCCGTGCCTGACACCATTTTCTCTGCCCTGTCAGCAGTCTCGGGGCTGGGCTGGTGAGAGGGAGTGAGAGGCCACGGCTTTGTGGGTGGCCCAGTGTGAGTGGGGCTCTGCTGGACTTTCTGCAGCAGTTGCCAGGCTGCCACCTGCTAAAGAAGAGGATGTGTCACCCATACCTGCTGCTGGAATTTCTCCCTGGGCAGAGGTGAGGAAGGAAAAAAGCAGTGGGGGCAGGGACAGGACGGGTATCTCAGGCAGGGAAATGGAAATCTTCCAGAAGAGCACCCAGGGCCAGGACCATCCTGGCTGGCCTGCAGGCACCAAGTCGGCCGGCATGCTGTCACTCATGTGGCTCTATGGCCCTTCCTCTAGGCTTTCAAGTCCTTGTATATATTCAGGTGTTTTACCTGGGACGGGTGGGAATAGTTCAGCAGCAACTGGCCTGGGGCTCAGCTCACGTTTACTCACAGATGCCTCGGCACGGTGCCCCAGCTTTGCAATGAGGACGCTTGTTGCGTGGGGGCTGCTGGCTGAATGGGAGACGATTCCCCACCACTGACCAACTTCAGAATTGTTTACAACTGGAGCAAGTGCCCTGATACGGTTTTCCTCTGTGTAACTGGTGGGTTCTGTGTTTTTTTCTCTTTTTCGTTTTTGGTTCAAGGTAGATTTTATTCCTCTTTTTTGTATTTACAGATATAAGCATGGAAATAATTTATTCATATAAATACATGTATGTGCAGGGAATAATTGTTTTTTCTGTTTTATTTTTTAAATTTTATTTCTTTTTAATTTTGAATTTTATTTTATATTTTTATACAGCAGGTTCTTATTGGTTATCTATTTTATACATATAAATGTATACATGCCAATCCCAGTTTCTCAACTCCTCCCACCACCACCCCCCCAACAGCTTTCCCCCCTTGTTGTCCATACGTTTGCTCTATTTATGCCTTGCAAAATGGTTAATCTGTACAGTTTTTCTAGGTTCCACATATATGCATGAATATACAAGATTTGTTTTTCTCTTTCTGACTTACTTCACTCTGTATGACAGTCTCTAGATCCATCGACATCTCTACAAATGACCCAATTTCATTCCTTTTCATGGCTTAGTAATATTCCATTTTATATATGTACCACAGCTTTATGCATTCGTCTGTCTGTGGGCATTTAGGTTGCTTCCATTACCTCGATATTGTAAATAGTGATGCAATGAACATTGCGGTGAATGACTCTTTTTGATTTATGGTTTTGTCTGGGTATATGTCCAGTACTGGGATTGCTGTATCATATGGTAATTCTATTGTTAGTTTCTTAAGAAATTCCATATTGTTCTCCATAATGACTGTATCAATTTATATTCCCAACAATAGTGGAAGAGGGTTCCTTTTCTCCACACCCTTTCCAGCATTTTTTGTTTGTAGATTTTCTATGATGCCTATTCTACCAGGTGTGAGGTGATACCTCATTGTTGAATCCATTTCGTTGAGCAAGGGGTAGGTCTTGTCTATTACATATTTGGCTTATGGAACGGTATCTGTGCTAATTTCAAATTCTGCTTCTATGCAGCACCCCAACTCACCTTCCCCCTTAAGCAAGCATAAGTTGGTTTTCTAAATTTGAGACCCTGTTCTGTTTTGTAATTCAGTTCATGTGTAGCCAAGTTCACATTCCGTGTATTAGTGATACCTTATGATGTTTCTTTTTCTGTGTGACTTCTTTCACTTAGAATCATCGTGCCTCAATCCACTCATTATGCTGGTACGGGCCTGGTGACATAGATTTCATTGCTGATGGTATTCTGTTGTACATAAGTACCGCAACTTCTTTATCCATTATTTGCTCTCTGGGATATTTAACTTGTGCCACAGAAGAGATTCCTGTAAAAAGAGTCATCCCAAATTTTGGGGTGGCTGTGTCTTTTTGATTTTAATTTCCCTAAACTATAGGACCATAAGTGGAAGTGCCCTAGGCTCTGTTGCTTTGTTTTTTAGATGTTTCAGGAAACACCATACACTTCTACAGAGCGGCTGTTGGTAATTTACATCCCGCCCATCAGCATAACAAGGCTCCCAGTTCTCCATGGCCTGTTCTGCCTTTCTGGATTTTACACTTTTTTCAGATGGCCCTTTAGACCGGGGGGAAGTGAGACTTCATTGTAGTGCAGATTTCCTTTGCAAGCTTGCTTGGTTGGCCAAAAAGGGCGTATGAGTTTTTTCCTGAATATATTCAGGAAAAAACTCATACGCCCTTTTTGGCCAAGTGCATCATTGTCGACGTTCTTCCTCTTTTCCTGTGTTTTAAATGCAATCCAATTCCGATTCCTCCTGAAATCGGTTTCCTGCAATTCTGCCCCGCATTCAAGTCCTCTTGGCAGCCCTACTTCAGTATATTTTCGGACAATAGCTGTCATTTATAACTCTGCAGGTTTGTGAATTACAATGCCCCTGAGCTCCTTTCTTCAACTCGCTTTCTTTTGAGCTGGCCACAACACCGCAGGATTGCTTCAGGCCCTAATCTGGTTCCGGCACGGCATGCTGAGCCTTTGGTTTATTCCTCTTCCCTGTGGGAAATGAGAGTTAAATTTGCCCGTCCAGACACCTCCAGCTAGTCTCTCATTGGTTCTCCCTATTCCTGTTCATCTTCCGCAGAAATTGCAAACTGGGCCAAACAGGAGGTTAAAGGGACTGACTCTCCAAGTCGGGAGAGTGTTAGTAAAGCGTCTGGAATGTTGCACCCGAGTACCAGGGAACGAAAAGTGAGACACATTTGAACACGTTTCTCGATCACATGGTGGATCATACTCTGGGTTCCACATGCATGTTTTAGCTGAAGGAAGAATCCCTTAAACCTGGAGAGTTGAGACCCATGGAATGGGTACCATGCAATATGACTTCAAAGGGTCTGCATTTGCTCACCGAACCTCACCAATCTTATGAGCCCCAAGTGTCCAGCCTTATGTGTCACCCAGCTCTGGGTGTAGATATGGTAAATGCAGGTTGCATCAGAAGCCTTCAATGAATTACTTAAGTATTGCTCTCTATTTCACTGTCATTGTGTTTTGTTTAAGAAATTTATTTCTAATATGGGATTTAGCTGATTTTCACTGCTTTAATGCCGCTGTACACACTCTTGATTCTCTTACAGAGATATATAAATACATTGCTTTTATGATTCTTACTAGGCAGGTATATTCCTAGGCGTTGAATATGGGGTGTTGAGTCCATTTCGTTGAGCAAGGAGTAGCTCTTGTCTATTCCATATTTGCCTTATAGAACGTTATCTGTGCTCATTTCAATCTCTGGTTTTATGCAGCACCCCAACTCACCTTTCCCCTTAAGCAAGCATAAGTTGGTTTTCTAAATTTGAGACCCTGTTCTGTTTTGGAATTCAGTTCCTGTGTAGCCAAGTTTACATTCCGTATATTAGTGATATCTTATGACGTTTCTTTTTCTGTGTGACTTATTTCAGTTAGAATCATCGTACCTGAATCCACTCATTATGCTGCTACGGGCCTGATGACATAGATTTCATTGCTGAGTGATACTGCATTGTACGTAAGTACCACAAGTTCTTTATCCATTTTTCACTTTCTGTGATATTGAACTTGTACGGTAAACGAGGTTCCTGTAAACAGAGGCGTCCCAAACTTTGGGGTGGCTGTGTCTTTTTGATTTTTATTTCCCTAAGCTATAGGACCATAAGTGGAAGTGCCCTAGGCTCTGTTGCTTTGTTTTTTAGATGTTTCAGGAAACACCATACACTTCTCCCGAGTGTCTGTTGGCAATTTACATCCCGCCCATCAGCATAACAAGGCTCCCAGTTCTCCATGGCCTGTCCTGCCTTTCTGGATTTTACACTTTTTTCAGATGGCCCTTTTGACCGGGGGGAAGTAAGACTTCATTGTAGTGCAGATTTCCTTTGCAAGTTTGCTTGGTTGGCCAAAAAGGGCGTATGCGTTTTTTCCTGAATATATTCAGGAAAAAACGCATACGCCCTTTTTGGCCAAGTGCATCATTGTGGACGTTCTGCCTCTTTTCCTATGCTTTCAATGCAATTCCAGTCTACCTCCTGAAATCGGTTTCCTGCAATTCTGCCCCGCTTTCAAGTCCTCTTGGCAGCCTTACTTCAGTATATTTTTGGACGATAGCTGTCATTTATAACTCTGCAGGTTTGTGAATTACAGTGCCCCTGAGCTCCTTTCTTCAACTCGCTTTCTTGTGACCTGGCCGCAATACCGCAGGATGGCTTCAGGCCCTAATCTGGTTCTGGCACGGCACGCTGAGCCTTTGGTTAATTCCTCTTCCTGCTGGGAAATGAGAGTTAAATTTGCCCGTCCAGACACCTCCAGCTAGTCTCTCATTGGTTCTCGCTATTCCTGTTCATCTTCCGCAGAAATTGCAAACTGGGCCAAACAGGAGGTTAAAGGGACTGACTCTCCATGTCGGGAGAGTGTTAGTAAAGCGTCTGGAATGTTGCACCCGAGTTCCAGGGTACGAAAACTGAGACATATTTGAACACGTCTCCCGTTCACACGGTTGATCATACTCTAGGTTCCACGTGCATGTTTTAGCTGAAGGAAGAATACCTTAAACCTGGAGAGTTGAGACCCGTGGAATGGGTACCATGCAATATGACTTCAAAGGGTCTTCATTTGCTCACCGAACCTCTCCAATCCTATCACTGCTGCGTTTATGCCCCTGTACACACGCTTGATTCTCTTTTGGAGACATAGCAATCCATAGGTTTTAAGATACTTACTAGTCAGGTACATTCTTAGGCGTTTAATATGGGGTGTTGAGTCCATTTCGTTGAGCAAGGAGTAGCTCTTGTCTATTCCATATTTGGCTTAAGGAACTTTATCTGTGCTCATTTCAATCTCTGGTTTTATGCAGCACCCCAACTCACCTTTCCCCTTAAGCAAGCATAAGTTGGTTTTCTAAATTTGAGACCCTATTCTGTTTTGGAATTCAGTTCCTGTGTAGCCAAGTTTACATTCCGTGTATTAGTGATATCTTATGATGTTTCTTTTTCTGTGTGACTTATTTCAGTTAGAATCATCATACCTGAATCCACTCATTGTGCTGCTAAGGGCCTGATGACATAGATTTCATTGCTGAGTGATATTGCTTTTTAAGTAAATACCACAACTTCTTTATCCATTTTTCACTTTCTGTGATGTAGAACTTGTACTGTAAACGAGGTTCCTGTAAACAGAGCTGTTCCAAACTTCGGGGTGGCTGTGTCTTTTTGATTTTAATTTCCCTAAGCTATAGGACCATAAGTGGAAGTGCCCTAGGCTCTGTTGCTTTGTTTTTTAGATGTTTCAGGAAACACCATACACTTCTCCCGAGTGGCTGTTGGCAATTTACATCGCGCCCATCAGCATAACAAGGCTCCCAGTTCTTCATGGCCTCTCCTGCCTTTCTGGATTTTACACTTTTTTCAGATGGCCCTTTTGACCGGGGGGAAGTGAGACTTCATTGTAGTGCAGATTTCCTTTGCAAGCTTGCTTGGTTGGCCAAAAAGGGCGTATGCGTTTTTTCCTGAATATATTCAGGAAAAAACGCATACGCCCTTTTTGGCCAAGTGCATCATTGTGGACGTTCTGCCTCTTTTCCTATGCTTTCAATGCAATTCCAGTCTACCTCCTGAAATTGGTTTCCTGCAATTCTGCCCCGCTTTCAAGTACTCTTGGCAGCCTTACTTCAGTATATTTTTGGACGATAGCTGGCATTTATAACTCTGCAGGTTTGAGAATTACAGTGCCCCTGAGCTCCTTTCTTCAACTCGCTTTCTTGTGAGCTGGCCGCAACACCGCAGGATGGCTTCAGGCCCTAATCTGGTTCCGGCACGGCACGCTGAGCCTTTGGTTAATTCCTCTTCCTGGTGGGAAATGAGAGTTAAATTTGCCCGTCCAGACACCTCCAGCTAGTCTCTCATTGGTTCTCGCTATTCCTGTTCATCTTCCGCAGAAATTGCAAACTGGGCCAAACAGGAGGTTAAAGGCGCTGACTCTCCAAGTGGGGAGAGTGTTAGTAAAGCGTCTGGAATGTTGCACCCGAGTACCAGGGGAGGAAAACTGAGACATATTTGAACACGTCTCCCGTTCACACAGTTGATCATACTCTGGGTTCCACATGCATGTTTTAGCTGAAGGAAGAATACCTTAAAGCTGGGTAGTTGAAACCCGTGGAATGGGTACCATGCAAAATGACTTCAAAGGGTCTTAATTTGCTCACCGAACCTCTCCAATCCTATCACTGCTGCGTTTATGCCCCTGTACACACGCTTGATTCTCTTTTGGAGACATAGCAATCCATAGGTTTTAAGATACTTACTAGTCAGGTACATTCTTAGGCGTTTAATATGGGGTGTTGAGTCCATTTCGTTGAGCAAGGAGTAGCTCTTGTCTATTCCATATTTGGCTTAAGGAACTTTATCTGTGCTCATTTCAATCTCTGGTTTTATGCAGCACCCCAACTGACCTTTCTCCTTAAGCAAGCATAAGTTGGTTTTCTAAATTTGAGACCCTGTTCTGTTTTGGAATTCAGTTCCTGTGTAGCCAAGTTTACATTCCGTGTATTAGTGATATCTTATGATGTTTCTTTTTCTGTGTGACTTGTTTCAGTTAGAATAATCGTACCTGAATCCGCTCATTATGCTGCTACGGGCCTGATGACATAGATTTCATTGCTGAGTGATACTGCATTGTACGTAAGTACCACAAGTTCTTTATTCATTTTCCGCTTTCTGTGATACTGAACTTGTACGGTAAACAAGGTTCTTGTAAACAGAGGCGTCCCAAACTTTGGGGTGGCTGTGTCTTTTTGATTTTAATTTCCCTAAGCTATAGGACCATAAGTGGAAGTGCCCTAGGCTCTGTTGCTTTGGTTTTTAGATGTTTCAGGAAACACCATACACTTCTCCCGAGTGTCTGTTGGCAATTTACATCCCGCCCATCAGCATAACGAGGCTCCCAGTTCTCCATGGCCTGTCCTGCCTTTCTGGATTTTACACTTTTTTCAGATGGCCCTTTTGACCGGGGGGAAGTGAGACTTCATTGTAGTGCAGATTTCCTTTGCAAGCTTGCTTGGTTGGCCAAAAAGGGCGTATGCGTTTTTTCCTGAATATATTCAGGAAAAAACGCATACGCCCTTTTTGGCCAAGTGCATCATTGTGGACGTTCTGCCTCTTTTCCTATGCTTTCAATGCAATTCCAGTCTACCTCCTGAAATCGGTTTCCTGCAATTCTGCCCCGCTTTCAAGTCCTCTTGGCAGCCTTACTTCAGTATATTTTTGGACGATAGCTGTCATTTATAACTCTGCAGGTTTGTGAATTACAGTGCCCCTGAGCTCCTTTCTTCAACTCGCTTTCTTGTGACCTGGCCGCAACACCGCAGGATGGCTTCAGGCCCTAATCTGGTTCCGGCACGGCACGCTGAGCCTTTGGTTAATTCCTCTTCCGGTGGGAAATGAGAGTTAAACTTGCCCGTCCAGACACCTCCAGCTAGTCTCTCATTGGTTCTCGCTATTCCTGTTCATCTTCCGCAGAAATTGCAAACTGGGCCAAACAGGAGGTTAAAGGGACTGACTCTCCAAATCGGGAGAGTGTTAGTAAAGCGTGTGGAATGTTGAACCTGAGTTCCAGGGGACGAAAACTGAGACATATTTGAACACGTCTCCCGTTCACACGGTTGATCATACTCTGGGTTCCACATGCATGTTTTAGCTGAAGGAAGAATACCTTAAACCTGGAGAGTTGAGACCCGTGTAATGGGTACCATGCAATATGACTTCTAAGGGTCTTCATTTGCTCACCGAACCTCTCCAGTCCTACCACTGCTGCGTTTATGCCTCTGTACACACGCTTGATTCTCTTTTGGAGACATAGGAATCCATAGGTTTTCAGATACTTACTAGTCAGGTACATTCTTAGGCGTTTAATATGGGGTGTTGAGTCCATTTCGTTGAGCAAGGAGTAGCTCTTGTCTATTCCATATTTGGCTTAAGGAACTTTATCTGTGCTCATTTCAATCTCTGGTTTTATGCAGCACCCCAACTCACCTTTCCCCTTAAGCAAGCATAAGTTGGTTTTCTAAATTTGAGACGCTGTTCTGTTTTGGAATTCAGTTCCTGTGTAGCCAAGTTTACATTCCGTGTATTACTGATATCTTATGATGTTTCTTTTTCTGTGTGACTTATTTCAGTTAGAATCATCGTACCTAAATCCACTCATTGTGCTGCTAAGGGACTGATGACATAGATTTCATTGCTGAGTGATACTGCATTGTACGTAAGTACCACAAGTTCTTTATCCATTTTTCACTTTCTGTGATATTGAACTTGTACGGTAAACGAGGTTCTTGTAAACAGAGGCGTCCCAAACTTTGGGGTGGCTGTGTCTTTTTGATTTTAATTTCCCTAAGCTATAGGACCATAAGTGGAAGTGCCCTAGGCTCTGTTGCTTTGTTTTTTAGATGTTTCAGGAAACACCATACACTTCTCCCGAGTGTCTGTTGGCAATTTACATCCCGCCCATCAGCATAACAAGGCTCCCAGTTCTCCATGGCCTGTCCTGCCTTTCTGGATTTTACACTTTTTTCAGATGGCCCTTTTGACCGGGGGGAAGTGAGACTTCATTGTAGTGCAGATTTCCTTTGCAAGCTTGCTTGGTTGGCCAAAAAGGGCGTATGCGTTTTTTCCTGAATATATTCAGGAAAAAACGCATACGCCCTTTTTGGCCAAGTGCATCATTGTGGACGTTCTGCCTCTTTTCCTATGCTTTCAATGCAATTCCAGTCTACCTCCTGAAATCGGTTTCCTGCAATTCTGCCCCGCTTTCAAGTCCTCTTGGCAGCCTTACTTCAGTATATTTTTGGACGATAGCTGTCATTTATAACTCTGCAGGTTTGTGAATTACAGTGCCCCTGAGCTCCTTTCTTCAACTCGCTTTCTTGTGACCTGGCCGCAACACCGCAGGATGGCTTCAGGCCCTAATCTGGTTCCGGCACGGCACGCTGAGCCTTTGGTTAATTCCTCTTCCTGCTGGGAAATGAGATTTAAATTTGCCCGTCCAGACACCCCCAGCTAGTCTCTCATTGGTTCTCCCTATTCCTGTTCATCTTCCGCAGAAATTGCAAAGTGGGCCAAACAAGAAGTTAAGGGGACTGACTCTCCAAGTCGGGAGAGTGTTAGTAAAGCGTCTGGAATGTTGCACCCGAGTACCAGGGTACGAAAATTGAGACATATTTGAACACGTCTCCCGATCACACGGTTGATCATACTCTAGGTTCCACATGCATGTTTTAGCTGAAGGAAGAATACCTTAAAGCTGGGTAGTTGAAACCCGTGGAATGGGTACCATGCAATATGACTTCAAAGGGTCTTAATTTGCTCACCGAACCTCTCAAATCCTATCACTGGTGCGTTTATGCCCCTGTACACACGCTTGATTCTCTTTCGGAGACATAGCAATCCATAGGTTTTAAGATACTTACTAGTCAGGTACATTCTTAGGCGTTTAATATGGGGTGTTGAGTCCATTTCGTTGAGCAAGGAGTAGCTCTTGTCTATTCCATATTTGGCTTAAGGAACTTTATCTGTGCTCATTTCAATCTCTGGTTTTATGCAGCACCCCAACTCACCTTTCTCCTTAAGCAAGCATAAGTTGGTTTTCTAAATTTGAGACCCTGTTCTGTTTTGGAATTCAGTTCCTGTGCAGCCAAGTTTACATTCCGTGTATTAGTGATATCTTATGATGTTTCTTTTTCTGTGTGACTTGTTTCAGTTAGAATAATCGTACCTGAATCCGCTCATTATGCTGCTACGGGCCTGATGACATAGATTTCATTGCTGAGTGATACTGCATTGTACGTAAGTACCACAAGTTCTTTATCCATTTTCCGCTTTCTGTGATACTGAACTTGTACGGTAAACGAGGTTCTTGTAAACAGAGGCGTCCCAAACTTTGGGGTGGCTGTGTCTTTTTGATTTTAATTTCCCTAAGCTATAGGACCATAAGTGGAAGTGCCCTAGGCTCTGTTGCTTTGTTTTTTAGATGTTTCAGGAAACACCATACACTTCTCCCGAGTGTCTGTTGGCAATTTACATCCCGCCCATCAGCATAACGAGGCTCCCAGTTCTCCATGGCCTGTCCTGCCTTGCTGGATTTTACACTTTTTTCAGATGGCCCTTTTGACCGGGGGGAAGTGAGACTTCATTGTAGTGCAGATTTCCTTTGCAAGCTTGGTTGGTTGGCCAAAAAGGGCGTATGCGTTTTTTCCTGAATATATTCAGGAAAAAACGCATACGCCCTTTTTGGCCAAGTGCGTCATTGTGGACGTTCTGCCTCTTTTCCTATGCTTTCAATGCAATTCCAGTCTACCTCCTGAAATCGGTTTCCTGCAATTCTGCCCCACTTTCAAGTCCTCTTGGCAGTCTTACTTCAGTATATTTTTGGACGATTGCTGTCATTTATAACTCTGCAGGTTTGTGAATTACAGTGCCCCTGAGCTCCTTTCTTCAACTCGCTTTCTTGTGACCTGGCCGCAACACCGCAGGATGGCTTCAGGCCCTAATCTGGTTCCGGCACGGCACGCTGAGCCTTTGGTTAATTCCTCTTCCTGGTGGGAAATGAGAGTTAAACTTGCCCGTCCAGACACCTCCAGCTAGTCTCTCATTGGTTCTCGCTATTCCTGTTCATCTTCCGCAGAAATTGCAAACTGGGCCAAACAGGAGTTTAAAGGGACTGACTCTCCAAGTCGGGAGAGTGTTAGTAAAGCGTGTGGAATGTTGCACCTGAGTTCAAGGGGACGAAAACTGAGACATATTTGAACACGTCTCCCGTTCACACGGTTGATCATACTCTGGGTTCCACATGCATGTTTTAGCTGAAGGAAGAATACCTTAAACCTGGAGAGTTGAGACCCGTGTAATGGGTACCATGCAATATGACTTCAAAGGGTCTTCATTTGCTCACCGAACCTCTCCAGTCCTACCACTGCTGCGTTTATGCCTCTGTACACACGCTTGATTCTCTTTTGGAGACATAGGAATCCATAGGTTTTCAGATACTTACTAGTCAGGTACATTCTTAGGCGTTTAATATGGGGTGTTGAGTCCATTTCGCTGAGCAAGGAGTAGCTCTTGTCTATTCCATATTTGGCTTAAGGAACTTTATCTGTGCTCATTTCAATCTCTGGTTTTATGCAGCACCCCAACTCACCTTTCCCCTTAAGCAAGCATAAGTTGGTTTTCTAAATTTGAGACCCTGTTCTGTTTTGGAATTCAGTTCCTGTGTAGCCAAGTTTACATTCCGTGTATTAGTGATATCTTATGACGTTTCTTTTTCTGTGTGACTTATTTCAGTTAGAATCATCGTACCTGAATCCACTCATTATGCTGCTACGGGCCTGATGACATAGATTTCATTGCTGAGTGATACTGCATTGTACGTAAGTACCACAAGTTCTTTATCCATTTTTCACTTTCTGTGATATTGAACTTGTACGGTAAACGAGGTTCCTGTAAACAGAGGCGTCCCAAACTTTGGGGTGGCTGTGTCTTTTTGATTTTAATTTCCCTAAGCTATAGGACCATAAGTGGAAGTGCCCTAGGCTCTGTTGCTTTGTTTTTTAGATGTTTCAGGAAACACCATACACTTCTCCGGAGTGTCTGTTGGCAATTTACATCCCGCCCATCAGCATAACAAGGCTCCCAGTTCTCCATGGCCTGTCCTGCCTTTCTGGATTTTACACTTTTTTCAGATGGCCCTTTTGACCGGGGGGAAGTGAGACTTCATTGTAGTGCAGATTTCCTTTGCAAGCTTGCTTGGTTGGCCAAAAAGGGCGTATGCGTTTTTTCCTGAATATATTCAGGAAAAAACGCATACGCCCTTTTTGGCCAAGTGCATCATTGTGGACGTTCTGCCTCTTTTCCTATGCTTTCAATGCAATTCCAGTCTACCTCCTGAAATCGGTTTCCTGCAATTCTGCCCCGCTTTCAAGTCCTCTTGGCAGCCTTACTTCAGTATATTTTTGGACGATAGCTGTCATTTATAACTCTGCAGGTTTGTGAATTACAGTGCCCCTGAGCTCCTTTCTTCAACTCGCTTTCTTGTGACCTGGCCGCAATACCGCAGGATGGCTTCAGGCCCTAATCTGGTTCCGGCACGGCACGCTGAGCCTTTGGTTAATTCCTCTTCCTGCTGGGAAATGAGAGTTAAATTTGCCCGTCCAGACACCTCCAGCTAGTCTCTCATTGGTTCTCGCTATTCCTGTTCATCTTCCGCAGAAATTGCAAACTGGGCCAAACAGGAGGTTAAAGGGACTGACTCTCCATGTCGGGAGAGTGTTAGTAAAGCGTCTGGAATGTTGCACCCGAGTACCAGGGTACGAAAACTGAGACATATTTGAACACGTCTCCCGTTCACACGGTTGATCATACTCTAGGTTCCACGTGCATCTTTTAGCTGAAGGAAGAATACCTTAAACCTGGAGAGTTGAGACCCGTGGAATGGGTACCATGCAATATGACTTCAAAGGGTCTTCATTTGCTCACCGAACCTCTCCAATCCTATCACTGCTGCGTTTATGCCCCTGTACACACGCTTGATTCTCTTTTGGAGACATAGCAATCCATAGGTTTTAAGATACTTACTAGTCAGGTACATTATTAGGCGTTTAATATGGGGTGTTGAGTCCATTTCGTTGAGCAAGGAGTAGCTCTTGTCTATTCCATATTTGGCTTAAGGAACTTTATCTGTGCTCATTTCAATCTCTGGTTTTATGCAGCACCCCAACTCACCTTTCCCCTTAAGCAAGCATAAGTTGGTTTTCTAAATTTGAGACCCTATTCTGTTTTGGAATTCAGTTCCTGTGTAGCCAAGTTTACATTCCGTGTATTAGTGATATCTTATGATGTTTCTTTTTCTGTGTGACTTATTTCAGTTAGAATCATCATACCTGAATCCACTCATTGTGCTGCTAAGGGCCTGATGACATAGATTTCATTGCTGAGTGATATTGCTTTGTAAGTAAATACCACAACTTCTTTATCCATTTTTCACTTTCTGTGATGTAGAACTTGTACTGTAAACGAGGTTCCTGTAAACAGAGCTGTTCCAAACTTCGGGGTGGCTGTGTCTTTTTGATTTTAATTTCCCTAAGCTATAGGACCATAAGTGGAAGTGCCCTAGGCTCTGTTGCTTTGTTTTTTAGATGTTTCAGGAAACACCATACACTTCTCCCGAGTGGCTGTTGGCAATTTACATCGCGCCCATCAGCATAACAAGGCTCCCAGTTCTTCATGGCCTCTCCTGCCTTTCTGGATTTTACACTTTTTTCAGATGGCCCTTTTGACCGGGGGGAAGTGAGACTTCATTGTAGTGCAGATTTCCTTTGCAAGCTTGCTTGGTTGGCCAAAAAGGGCGTATGCGTTTTTTCCTGAATATATTCAGGAAAAAACGCATACGCCCTTTTTGGCCAAGTGCATCATTGTGGACGTTCTGCCTCTTTTCCTATGCTTTCAATGCAATTCCAGTCTACCTCCTGAAATCGGTTTCCTGCAATTCTGCCCCGCTTTCAAGTCCTCTTGGCAGCCTTACTTCAGTATATTTTTGGACGATAGCTGTCATTTATAACTCTGCAGGTTTGAGAATTACAGTGCCCCTGAGCTCCTTTCTTCAACTCGCTTTCTTGTGAGCTGGCCGCAACACCGCAGGATGGCTTCAGGCCCTAATCTGGTTCCGGCACGGCACGCTGAGCCTTTGGTTAATTCCTCTTCCTGGTGGGAAATGAGAGTTAAATTTGCCCGTCCAGACACCTCCAGCTAGTCTCTCATTGGTTCTCGCTATTCCTGTTCATCTTCCGCAGAAATTGCAAACTGGGCCAAACAGGAGGTTAAAGGCGCTGACTCTCCAAGTGGGGAGAGTGTTAGTAAAGCGTCTGGAATGTTGCACCCGAGTACCAGGGGAGGAAAACTGAGACATATTTGAACACGTCTCCCGTTCACACGGTTGATCATACTCTGGGTTCCACATGCATGTTTTAGCTGAATGAAGAATAACTTAAACCTGGGTAGTTGAAACCCGTGGAATGGGTACCATGCAATATGACTTCAAAGGGTCTTCATTTGCTCACCGAACCTCTCCAGTCCTACCACTGCTGCGTTTATGCCTCTGTACACACGCTTGATTCTCTTTTGGAGACATAGGAATCCATAGGTTTTCAGATACTTACTAGTCAGGTACATTCTTAGGCGTTTAATATGGGGTGTTGAGTCCATTTCGTTGAGCAAGGAGTAGCTCTTGTCTATTCCATATTTGGCTTAAGGAACTTTATCTGTGCTCATTTCAATCTCTGGTTTTATGCAGCACCCCAACTCACCTTTCCCCTTAAGCAAGCATAAGTTGGTTTTCTAAATTTGAGACCCTGTTCTGTTTTGGAATTCAGTTCCTGTGTAGCCAAGTTTACATTCCGTGTATTAGTGATATCTTATGACGTTTCTTTTTCTGTGTGACTTATTTCAGTTAGAATCATCGTACCTGAATCCACTCATTATGCTGCTACGGGCCTGATGACATAGATTTCATTGCTGAGTGATACTGCATTGTACGTAAGTACCACAAGTTCTTTATCCATTTTTCACTTTCTGTGATATTGAACTTGTACGGTAAACGAGGTTCCTGTAAACAGAGGCGTCCCAAACTTTGGGGTGGCTGTGTCTTTTTGATTTTAATTTCCCTAAGCTATAGGACCATAAGTGGAAGTGCCCTAGGCTCTGTTGCTTTGTTTTTTAGATGTTTCAGGAAACACCATACACTTCTCCCGAGTGTCTGTTGGCAATTTACATCCCGCCCATCAGCATAACAAGGCTCCCAGTTCTCCATGGCCTGTCCTGCCTTTCTGGATTTTACACTTTTTTCAGATGGCCCTTTTGACCGGGGGGAAGTGAGACTTCATTGTAGTGCAGATTTCCTTTGCAAGCTTGCTTGGTTGGCCAAAAAGGGCGTATGCGTTTTTTCCTGAATATATTCAGGAAAAAACGCATACGCCCTTTTTGGCCAAGTGCATCATTGTGGACGTTCTGCCTCTTTTCCTATGCTTTCAATGCAATTCCAGTCTACCTCCTGAAATCGGTTTCCTGCAATTCTGCCCCGCTTTCAAGTCCTCTTGGCAGCCTGACTTCAGTATATTTTTGGACGATAGCTGTCATTTATAACTCTGCAGGTTTGTGAATTACAGTGCCCCTGAGCTCCTTTCTTCAACTCGCTTTCTTGTGACCTGGCCGCAATACCGCAGGATGGCTTCAGGCCCTAATCTGGTTCCGGCACGGCACGCTGAGCCTTTGGTTAATTCCTCTTCCTGCTGGGAAATGAGAGTTAAATTTGCCCGTCCAGACACCTCCAGCTAGTCTCTCATTGGTTCTCGCTATTCCTGTTCATCTTCCGCAGAAATTGCAAACTGGGCCAAACAGGAGGTTAAAGGGACTGACTCTCCATGTCGGGAGAGTGTTAGTAAAGCGTCTGGAATGTTGCACCCGAGTACCAGGGTACGAAAACTGAGACATATTTGAACACGTCTCCCGTTCACACGGTTGATCATACTCTAGGTTCCACGTGCATGTTTTAGCTGAAGGAAGAATACCTTAAACCTGGAGAGTTGAGACCCGTGGAATGGGTACCATGCAATATGACTTCAAAGGGTCTTCATTTGCTCACCGAACCTCTCCAATCCTATCACTGCTGCGTTTATGCCCCTGTACACACGCTTGATTCTCTTTTGGAGACATAGCAATCCATAGGTTTTAAGATACTTACTAGTCAGGTACATTATTAGGCGTTTAATATGGGGTGTTGAGTCCATTTCGTTGAGCAAGGAGTAGCTCTTGTCTATTCCATATTTGGCTTAAGGAACTTTATCTGTGCTCATTTCAATCTCTGGTTTTATGCAGCACCCCAACTCACCTTTCCCCTTAAGCAAGCATAAGTTGGTTTTCTAAATTTGAGACCCTATTCTGTTTTGGAATTCAGTTCCTGTGTAGCCAAGTTTACATTCCGTGTATTAGTGATATCTTATGATGTTTCTTTTTCTGTGTGACTTATTTCAGTTAGAATCATCATACCTGAATCCACTCATTGTGCTGCTAAGGGCCTGATGACATAGATTTCATTGCTGAGTGATATTGCTTTGTAAGTAAATACCACAACTTCTTTATCCATTTTTCACTTTCTGTGATGTAGAACTTGTACTGTAAACGAGGTTCCTGTAAACAGAGCTGTTCCAAACTTCGGGGTGGCTGTGTCTTTTTGATTTTAATTTCCCTAAGCTATAGGACCATAAGTGGAAGTGCCCTAGGCTCTGTTGCTTTGTTTTTTAGATGTTTCAGGAAACACCATACACTTCTCCCGAGTGGCTGTTGGCAATTTACATCGCGCCCATCAGCATAACAAGGCTCCCAGTTCTTCATGGCCTCTCCTGCCTTTCTGGATTTTACACTTTTTTCAGATGGCCCTTTTGACCGGGGGGAAGTGAGACTTCATTGTAGTGCAGATTTCCTTTGCAAGCTTGCTTGGTTGGCCAAAAAGTGTGTATGCGTTTTTTCCTGAATATATTCAGGAAAAAACGCATACGCCCTTTTTGGCCAAGTGCATCATTGTGGACGTTCTGCCTCTTTTCCTATGCTTTCAATGCAATTCCAGTCTACCTCCTGAAATCGGTTTCCTGCAATTCTGCCCCGCTTTCAAGTCCTCTTGGCAGCCTTACTTCAGTATATTTTTGGACGATAGCTGTCATTTATAACTCTGCAGGTTTGAGAATTACAGTGCCCCTGAGCTCCTTTCTTCAACTCGCTTTCTTGTGAGCTGGCCGCAACACCGCAGGATGGCTTCAGGCCCTAATCTGGTTCCGGCACGGCACGCTGAGCCTTTGGTTAATTCCTCTTCCTGGTGGGAAATGAGAGTTAAATTTGCCCGTCCAGACACCTCCAGCTAGTCTCTCATTGGTTCTCGCTATTCCTGTTCATCTTCCGCAGAATTTGCAAACTGGGCCAAACAGGAGGTTAAAGGTGCTGACTCTCCAAGTGGGGAGAGTGTTAGTAAAGCGTCTGGAATGTTGCACCCGAGTACCAGGGGAGGAAAACTGAGACATATTTGAACACGTCTCCCGTTCACACGGTTGATCATACTCTGGGTTCCACATGCATGTTTTAGCTGAAGGAAGAATACCTTAAACCTGGGTACTTGAAACCCGTGGAATGGGTACCATGCAATATGACTTCAAAGGGTCTTCATTTGCTCACCGAACCTCTCCAGTCCTATCACTGCTGCGTTTATGCCCTTGCACACATGCTTGATTCTCTTTCGCAGACATAGTAATCCATAGGTTTTAAGATACTTACTAGTCAGGTACATTCTTAGGCGTTTAATATGCGGTGTTGAGTCCATTTCGTTGAGCAAGGAGTAGCTCTTGTCTATTCCATATTTGGCTTAAGGAACTTTATCTGTGCTCATTTCATTCTCTGGTTTTATGCAGCACCCCAACTCACCTTTCCCCTTAAGCAAGCATAAGTTGGTTTTCTAAATTTGAGACCCTGTTCTGTTCTGTAATTCAGTTCCTGTGTAGCCAAGTTTACATTCCGTGTATTACTGATATCTTATGATGTTTCTTTTTCTGTGTGACTTATTTCAGTTAGAATCATCATACCTGAATCCACTCATTGTGCTGCTAAGGGCCTGATGACATAGATTTCATTGCTGAGTGATATTGCTTTGTAAGTAAATACCACAACTTCTTTATCCATTTTTCACTTTCTGTGATGTTGAACTTGTACTGTAAACGAGGTTCTTGTAAACAGAGCCGTTCCAAACTTCGGGGTGGCTGTGTCTTTTTGATTTTAATTTCCCTAAGCTATAGGACCATAAGTGGAAGTGCCCTAGGCTCTGTTGCTTTGTTTCTTAGATGCATCAGGAAACACCATACACTTCTCCCGAGTGTCTGTTTGCAATTTACATCCCCCCCATCAGCATAACAAGGCTCCCAGTTCTCCATGGCCTGTCCTGCCTTTCTGAATTTTACACTTTTTTCAGATGGCCCTTTTGACCGGGGGGAAGTGAGACTTCATTGTAGTGCAGATTTCCTTTGCAAGCTTGCTTGGTTGGCCAAAAAGGGCGTATGCGTTTTTTCCTGAATATATTCAGGAAAAAACGCATACGGCCTTTTTGGCCAAGTGCATCATTGTGGACGTTCTGCCTCTTTTCCTATGCTTTCAATGCAATTCCAGTCTACCTCCTGAAATCGGTTTCCTGCAATTCTGCCCCGCTTGCAAGTCCTCTTGGCAGCCTTACTTCAGTATATTTTTGGACGATAGCTGTCATTTATAACTCTGCAGGTTTGTGAATTACAGTGCCCCTGAGCTCCTTTCTTCAACTCGCTTTCTTGTGACCTGGCCGCAACACCGCAGGATGGCTTCAGGCCCTAATCTGGTTCCGGCACGGCACGCTGATCCTTTGGTTAATTCCTCTTCCTGGTGGGAAATGAGAGTGAAATTTGCCCGTCCAGACACCTCCAGCTAGTCTCTCATTGGTTCTCGCTATTCCTGTTCATCTTCCGCAGAAATTGCAAACTGGGCCAAACAGGAGGTTAAAGGCGCTGACTCTCCAAGTGGGGAGAGTGTTAGTAAAGCGTCTGGAATGTTGCACCCGAGTACCAGGGGAGGAAAACTGAGACATATTTGAACACGTCTCCCGTTCACACGGTTGATCATACTCTGGGTTCCACATGCATGTTTTAGCTGGAGGAAGAATACCTTAAACCTGGGTACTTGAAACCCGTGGAATGGGTACCATGCAATATGACTTCAAAGGGTCTTCATTTGCTCACCGAACCTCTCCAATCCTATCACTGCTGCGTTTATGCCCTTGCACACATGCTTGATTCTCTTTCGCAGACATAGTAATCCATAGGTTTTAAGATACTTACTAGTCAGGTACATTCTTAGGCGTTTAATATGCGGTGTTGAGTCCATTTCGTTGAGCAAGGAGTAGCTCTTGTCTATTCCATATTTGGCTTAAGGAACTTTATCTGTGCTCATTTCATTCTCTGGTTTTATTCAGCACCTCAACTCACCTTTCCCCTTAAGCAAGCATAAGTTGGTTTTCTAAATTTGAGACCCTGTTCTGTTCTGTAATTCAGTTCCTGTGTAGCCAAGTTTACATTCCGTGTATTACTGATATCTTATGATGTTTCTTTTTCTGTGTGACTTATTTCAGTTAGAATCATCATACCTGAATCCACTCATTGTGCTGCTAAGGGCCTGATGACATAGATTTCATTGCTGAGTGATATTGCTTTGTAAGTAAATACCACAACTTCTTTATCCATTTTTCACTTTCTGTGATGTTGAACTTGTACTGTAAACGAGGTTCTTGTAAACAGAGCCGTTCCAAACTTCGGGGTGGCTGTGTCTTTTTTATTTTAATTTCCCTAAGCTATAGGACCATAAGTGGAAGTGCGCTAGGCTCTGTTGCTTTGTTTTTTAGATGTTTCCGGAAACACCATACACTTCTCCCGAGTGTCTGTTGGCAATTTACATCCCGCCCATCAGCATAACAAGGCTCCCAGTTCTCCATGGCCTGTCCTGCCTTTCTGGATTTTACACTTTTTTCAGATGGCCCTTTTGACCTGGGGGAAGTGAGACTTCATTGTAGTGCCGATTTCCTTTGAAGGTTTGCTTGGTTGGCCAAAAAGGGCGTATGCGTTTTTTCCTGAATATATTCAGGAAAAAACGCATACGCCCTTTTTGTCCAAGTGCATCATTGTCGAGGTTCTGACTCTCTTCATATGTTTTCAATGCAATTCCAGTCTACCTCCTGAAATTGGTTTCCTGCAATTCTGCCTTGCTTTCATTGCCTCTTCATAGCCTTACCTCAATATATTTTTTGAATATAGTTAGCCTTTATAACTCTGCAGGTTTTTGAATTGCAGTGGCCCTTAGCTCCATTTTTCAGCTCTTATTTTTGTGGTCTTGCCCCATAACCACAGGATTCCTTGAAGCCCTATTTTTCTTCTGGGGCACCTTGCTGTGCCTTTGGTTAATTCTTCTTACTGATGTGACATTAGAGTGACATGTGCCCATTGAAACCGCTACAGCTAGTTTCTCACTGGTTCCCCCTATTCCCATTCATCCTCTGCACTAACTGCAGACTGTGCGATACCAGAACTTAAAGGCATTGACTCCATGTGGGGATGTTGTTAGTAAAGCGGCTGGAATGTCGATCCGGAGCCCCAGGAGAGGAAAAATGAGGTGCGGTTTAGAAACCTTTCCCGATCATATGGTATACCAGTCGCTGGGTTTCCCAAGCATGGTTTAGCTGTAGGAAGATTCCCTTCAACCTGGAGTGTTGGGACCCTTGGACTGAGTAGCATGAAGTATTGCATTAAACTTTCGGCAGTTGCTCACCAAAGCTCACCAATCCTCTCAGCCCCAAGTGTCCAGCCTTATGTCTTATCCAGCTGTGGGTTTATATGTGGTCAATCCAGGTTACATCACAGCCCCTGAGCGAATTTTGTAAGAATTTTTCTCTTTCATTGTTTCAGCGTTTTCTTTTTAAAATTTATTTCTATAATGGGGTTTAGCTCATTTTCACTGCTGTGTTTGTGCCGCTCTGCACACACTTGATTCCCTTATGGAGATATATCAATACATGGGTTTTAAGATTCTTATTACTCAGATATATTTCTCTGCGGTGTATAGGGTGTGTTGAGGCCAGTTCATTGAGCAAGGTGTAGATCTTGTCTAATACCTATTTGGTTTATTGAACGGTATCTGTGCTAATTTCAAACTCTGGTTTTATGCATCACCCCACCTCTCCTTTCCCCTTAAGCTGACATAAGTGTGTTTTCTAAATGTGAGACACTGTTCTGTTCTGTAATTCATTTCTTGTGCAGCCATATTTACCCTCCCTCTATAAGTGATATCTTATGATATGTTTCTTTTTCTGTTTGACTTATTTCAAGTAGTATTATCGGACCTAAATCCACTCTTTATCCTTCTACTAGCCTTATTACATTGATTTCATGGTGAAGAGATATTCCATTGTACATAAGTACCACATCTTCTTTATCCATTGTTCTCTTTCCTGGGATATTTAAGGTGTACTGAAGTTGAGGTTCTTGTAAACAGAGTAGCCCTAAACTGTGGTGTGCTTGTGTCTTGTTGATTTTTAGACTTCCCTAGATATACTCCCATGATTGGAAGTGTCCTATGCTCTGTAGCTCTGTTTTTTAGATGATTTAGGAACCACCATACACTTCTCCAGAGTGGCTCTCGGCAGTTCACACACTGCCCATCAGCGTATAAAGGCTCCCTGTTCTCCATGGCCTGTCCTGCATTTCTGGTTTTTACAATTTTTTAGGATGGCCCTTTTGACCGGTGGGAAGTGAGACTTCTTTGTTGTGCACATTTGCATTGCTTGCTTGCTTCGTTGTCCATAAAGTGCGTATGCGTTTTTTCCTGGATATAATCAGGAAAAAACGCATACGCCCTTTTGGGCCAACTGCATCATTGTCGAAATTCTGCCGCTTTTCATGTGCATTAAAGACGAGTCCAATCTATCTCTTGAAATCTGTTTCTTGCAATTCTGTCTTGCATTCAGATCCTCTTCTTTGCCTTACCTCAACATATTTTTGGACGTTAGTTTTCATTTATAACTCTGCAGGTTTGTGAATTGCAGTGACCCTGAGCTCCATTTTTTAAGTTGCTCTTTTGTGAGCTGGCCACAAACCCACAGGATTGCTTCAGGCCCTATTTTGGCTCCGGCGAGGCAGGCTGAGCCTTTCTTTAATTCTTATTCTTAATGGGAAATTAGAGTGATATGTGCCCGTCCAAACCCCTACAACTATTCTCTCATTGGTTCCCCCTCTTCCCGTTCATCCTCCTCACAATTTGCAAAATGTGTGAAACAAAAGTTTAAATGTGCTGATTCTCCAAGTGGGGAGATTCTAAGTAACGTGGCTGGAATGGTGAACAGGAGCACCAGGAGAGGATAAATGAGGTGCATTTTAGACACATCTCCCGATCACATGGTGTACAGTCCTCTGGGTTTTCCATGCATGTTTTAGCTGTAGGAAGATCCCTTGAACCTGCAGATTTGGGACCCATTGAATGGGTACCAGGTAGTATTACTTTAAAGGGTGTGCATTTCCTCACCCAACCTCACATTTCTCTTAGCGCAAACAGTTTCCAGCCTTATGTCTCATCCTGCTGTGGGTCTAGATGTGTTCAATCCATGTTGCATCACCGTCCCTGAGGAAAAGTTGTAAGAGGTTTTCTCTGTCTCTCTGTCGTTTATTTTTTTCAATTTATTACTATATTGGTTACAGCTGATTTTCAAAGCTCTGTTTCTTGCTGCTGTACATCCACTTGATTCACGTACAGAGAGTCATCAATAAATTCTTTTTCAGATTCTTACCAGTCGTATATATTCTTTTCCGGTGACTTGAGTGTGCTGAGTGCAGTTCTTTTAGCTACCGTGTAGGCCTTGTTGATTATCAGTTTGGTATTTGGAATGGTATCTTTGCTAATTTCAACCTCCTGGATGATGCCTCACCCCTCCCCACCTTTCCCGTTTAGCAGCCTTATGCGTGTTTTCTACATATTTGACTATGTTTTTGTTTTGTAATTTATTTCATGTGTAGCCATTTTGGATTCCACCTTTAAGTGATATCTTATGATATGTGTCTTTTTCTTTTTGAATTCTGTCACTTAGAATGATCATACGTAACTCCTCCGGAGTTGTTACAACTGGCCATATTTCATTGATTTCCAGGCTGAATAATATTCCACTCTACCTAAGTACCACATCTCTATCCATTTTTTCCCTCCAGAGACATTTAAGTTATATCCTAGTCGAGGATCTTTTAAACAGAGAGGGGGTAAACATTGGGGTGCCTGTGTCCTCTCGATTTTTGTTTTTCCCAAGATATACGCCCATGAGTGCAAGTGCCCTATGCTCTGTAGCTCATTTTTTAGATGCTTTAGTAAACACAATACACTTTTCCAGAATGGCCGTTGGCAATATACATTTCCACTATAAGTCTCACAGGGCTCCCTCTTCTCGTTGCCCTGTCCTGCATTTCTGTTGTTTACGCTTTATGAGGATGGCTCTTCTGACTGATGCGAAGTGATATCTTTTGTAGTATTGACTTCCAGTGCCCACCTGTTTGGTTGGCTAAAAAAGTGTATGCCCTTTTCTTGAATATATACAGAAAAAAACGCATGCACCCTTTTTGGCCAACTGCAATGTTGGCAATGTTCAGCTCCTTTTCTTGTGCTTAATGGCGAGTCCTTTCTACCTCCTCAAATCCCTTTCCTGCCATTCTCCCTTGCTTACAAGTCCTTTTCTCTGACTTTCCTCAAGACATTTTTCAGTGATGGATATTTTCAACTCTGCAGTTTTGTGAATTTTACTGCCCCTGAGTTCCATTGTTCAACTTGTGTTTATGGGAACTGGCCACAAAGCAGCGGGATTTCCTCAAGCCCTATACTGTTTCCATGGGCAACCCTAGCCTTTGGTCAATTCGTCTTCCTGATTGGAAATTAGAGTGACATGTGCCTGTCTGAACACCTAGGACTTGTCTCTCATTGTTCCTCATCCTTCCGCTTCATCCTCTGGACAAATTCCAAACTGTACGCAACAGGATGTTGACAGTGCTGACATCTCCAAGTGGGGAGACTGTTAGTAAAGACGCTGGAGGGGTGAACCCGAGCACCAGGAGATGAGGAGATGAGATGCCTTTTCCAAACTCTTCCCGATCAGACGGTATACCATCCTCTGGGTGTGACAGACATGTTTTAGCAGTAGGAAGAGTCCCATTCATGTAAGGAGAACACCAGGGCTTTTTCAAAATCAGTGTCTCCCCGAAACCCAAACTGGGGAAGTTTTTAAGCTACGGCTACACATATGTTCATTAAGGGCCTTGGGAAGTAGGCAGAGTCCAAACTTTAGATGATTGAAGTCTTCAGGGTCAGAAGCACTCACCACCAGCTTCCCTTAGGCTACACTTTAACTATCATTGATAGATGATGTCAATAAAAATATCTATTCTTTTTCAGATTATTTCCCCTTATAGGTTATTGCAAAATGTTGAGTGTAGTTCCCTGTGCTATACAGTAGTTCCTTGTTGATGATCTATTTTATACATAGCAGTGTGTATGTGTTAATTCCAAACTGTTAATTTATCCCTCCTCCCACCTTTCCCCTTTGGTAATAATAAATTATAAGATTTTATACTTCTCAGAAATGGGGGAGCTGAAAGAGAGGTATCATTTTCAATGGAAAAGCATTTAAAACAAGATTGAAGGTTTAACCAAGATTATTAGATGTACATCCTTGGAAAGAAATCACTTCGTTTCTCTAATATTGACCTGACAAATAAGACAAACCTTTTCACTGAACTTGCTTATAAAAAGTGATGGAAATATCAAATGGAAGTGTTAGAAACATCTTATTTTACCCGAGCCTTATACACTGTTCTATGTTAACTACAGTTTGGCTCACACATCTGTTCATTGAGGTTACAATAGTCTCAATTTCTGTTACTGATCCTCCAGAGTGGACCCCAACAAGTGTCCCCCTGCCCAGTGTCATTGGGGCCAACAGATCGAGACTGAGTTTGGTTCACAAGCAAAGGAAACTTTATATTTTGATCAGAGAATGGAGAGGTGAGAGCATGCACTACCCCGTGGGCTGTGGGCTGGGCTGCTGTGTAGAGATCCTGTCAGAGTCAGTGGGAGGGAGGGAGGCGGCAGAGCTCTCGAGGGCCGGGTTGGCTGTAGCTCAGGCTCTATATCGTGGAGTCTGCACTGGGCCCCAGGAGCTGAGGTGTCGACCCAGCCATTCTGCACTAGGAAATCTGGTCTGAAGTGCCGGGTGTGGAACCTCTGCATGCGGGACCCTAGGAGCACGTGAAATTAGACAAAGCACAAAGGATAAAAAAGGCTAGACTTGACTTTATTGCCCAGATTCTATTTTTATCTCCCAGGGATTTTTAATGGGCTTTGCTGGGGACAAACCCCTCCTCTGCCTTTTGTCCCGTTCCTCATTCTTGGAGTGCTGAGGGTGCAGACCTTTCTTCTGTAACTGCTGAGTGCTGAGTTGGGAGCCCTCATACCCTGGGGCGAGGGTCAGAGCTTCTCCCCAGCAGCCTCCCGGTGACGTTGATTGTCCCCAGGACCCCTGCCTCCCTGCTCGTCCACCTGAGCACCAGCATTGGAAGTGTTATAGATTCTAATGACCTTTAAGGGTCCAGGAAAGAGATGTGCAGAGACGCTGTGGGGGCTGGTTTCACCCCGCCCCACATTTGTTCGGCCACCTTAGGCTGACCGTTTCTGCCAGCCTAGATGCTCTGACCAGTAGTCTGCGCTTTCTTCAATTAGGCCCCTGAATTAACGTACAAACAGCACCAGGTGTCAGAGCCCTGCCCGCTCAACTCCCAGACAGTCCAGGGTCAGTGGTGATAAGGACCATGATGGCTACTGAGTCAACAGCCTTTTGAAGTAAACAGGAGTTCAGCCGGTCTTATTGGCCACCATCATCACGGTGTCTGTAGGCTTTTCTATGGTGACAGTGTGGTATACTGTTCCCCCGCCAAGATTATTAGCTCCCCGCTGGGTGCAGTAAGTCCTGCAAGCAGTAGTCTACTCTTTTGGGACACACTCTTGTTGTTTTATGAGAGAAACTCCAGGTCAAGTGATGTTCACACGAGTCGTCATGGTGCCCTGTTGCCCCCGGTTATCTCTCTGGATGTTGGAGTTGGAGGGCCTCCTCACTCGAGGTCAGTGTGCCCACGGAGCGAACCCTGCAACTTCAGGGCATGGTTGGTGGTTAGGATCACCACGTGGGGTCCTTTTCCCTTAGGAGGGAGGTGGCCTTTTGGGCTGCTGATTTCCAGGTTTTTAGATACCGCCAGTATCTTGGCCAGATGCGGCAGTGGGCCAAGCCCCTTAGTGACCGTAGTTTATCCTACCTGGATGGCATTCTTGCATTGTTCCATTTCAAGTGGTCCCAGTTTTTGCACTAATTCTCCAATGGCGATTCACCTTTCACCGGGAATGTAAAGGTCAAAGGGTTTAGCTAAATTAGGGAGTTCCAGGGCAAGGGTCTGAATTGACTGCTCTTTCCATTCTTGAAAGGCCACTTCTGGATTCTATTCAAAAGGATCATCATCTTTTCCTTTCAGTGTTTCATATAGAGGCCCAGCTAGTAGACTGTAGTTAGGGATCCAGAAGCAGCAAACCCTGGCCTCCCCAGGAACCCCTAAGCTGTCTTCTAGTTTTAGAAAGGGGTAA
This sequence comes from Grampus griseus, assembly GCF_964374135.1. Taxonomy (NCBI): domain Eukaryota; kingdom Metazoa; phylum Chordata; class Mammalia; order Artiodactyla; family Delphinidae; genus Grampus; species Grampus griseus. Next base: position 509,065 of record NW_028133338.1, on the reverse strand, counting down.
GGCTGAAAATGGTTTCTTCCCTTTCCTGGGATGGGCTTCTCTGACCTTCTGTGAGAATGAAGCCCAGGCAGGTCACCGCAGTCTGTGATATTTGAGCTTTTTCTTGGACAACTTCTATCCTTTATTGGCTTGGTAGTTCAGAGGCCTCCTTAGTAGGGTTGGCGATCAGAATGTCGTCTGCATATTGAAGGAGGGTTTCCTTTTCCAGAGGTAGAACTTTTAGGTCTTTAGCTAAGCTTTCCCCAAAGATGGTGTGGGAATTTTTGCACCCTTGGGTCCAGACGGCCCGGAAGTATTGTTTTAGTTGTATGTTGAGTCCTGCCACTCACAAGCCAAAATTTCTTGTGACTCTGGGACTAATGGAATACAAAAGAAGGCATCATTGAAGACTAATACAGAATACCATGTCCTGGTGGTTGGTAGAATGACCAGCAGGGTGTAGGAATTAGGAGCAACTGGAGGTATATCCTCGGTGGCTTCACTGACTGTCCTGACATCCTTTACCAGGTCCCCAGCAGCCCATGGGGCTCTCGTGGTCAGACCAATCCCAGAATATGGAGCTCACCTGGGCAGGTACCCCACCCCCACCCCAGCCCACGGGGCTCTCGTGGTCAGGCCCCTCCCAGGATACAGAGCTACCCTTGCAGGTACCGTGGCAGGGCTGGGCACACAGGAACCGTGCACATAGCCCTCATTGCAGAGCACCCCCAGCTCACCTGTCGCTCAGAGCTGACACAGAGCACCTCAGAGCAGGACTTGAACTAACAAACAGCAGCTGCGACAGGTCTGTGACCCTGGGCATCACTCCGTGAGGCCTCCCTCCACCTGGTCTTCCAGAGACTTCCACTGCACCCGGGGCACCAGGCCTCTGTCTCCAACCACCACCCACCCCTCCTCTCCCTGACTCCTGGGTTCCTCTCATTAGGAGAGGGTTTTCTTGAAGTTGTCTCCCACTCATGGGCCAGATAAAATGATTAGAAAACAAGCCAAAGCTGCAGCCCCTTGTCTATCCTGACTCTCAGGAGCCCACACCTGTTCCTTGGACCTGGCCGGTTCAGCAAGTTCCATTTTCTGCAACTGTGAGCCCCTGAGGGGTGATGATTGGCTGACCTGGGCAGGCTTACCGTGCCGGCCAGCCCTCCCCAAGTGTGCCTGGGTTGAGATCAATATAAATACCACTCCAGGCAGCAAGAGCCCCTGCAGCCGTGCCTGACACCATTTTCTCTGCCCTGTCAGCAGTCTCGGGGCTGGGCTGGTGAGAGGGAGTGAGAGGCCACGGCTTTGTGGGTGGCCCAGTGTGAGTGGGGCTCTGCTGGACTTTCTGCAGCAGTTGCCAGGCTGCCACCTGCTAAAGAAGAGGATGTGTCACCCATACCTGCTGCTGGAATTTCTCCCTGGGCAGAGGTGAGGAAGGAAAAAAGCAGTGGGGGCAGGGACAGGACGGGTATCTCAGGCAGGGAAATGGAAATCTTCCAGAAGAGCACCCAGGGCCAGGACCATCCTGGCTGGCCTGCAGGCACCAAGTCGGCCGGCATGCTGTCACTCGTGTGGCTCTATGGCCCTTCCTCTAGGCTTTCAAGTCCTTGTATATATTCAGGTGTTTTACCTGGGACGGGTGGGAATAGTTCAGCAGCAACTGGCCTGGGGCTCAGCTCACGTTTACTCACAGATGCCTCGGCACAGTGCCCCAGCTTTGCAATGAGGACGCTTGTTGCGTGGGGGCTGCTGGCTGAATGGGAGACGATTCCCCACCACTGACCAACTTCAGAATTGTTTACAACTGGAGCAAGTGCCCTGATACGGTTTTCCTCTGTGTAACTGGTGGGTTCTGTGTTTTTTTCTCTTTTTCGTTTTTGGTTCAAGGTAGATTTTATTCCTCTTTTTTGTATTTACAGATATAAGCATGGAAATAATTTATTCATATAAATACATGTATGTGCAGGGAATAATTGTTTTTTCTGTTTTATTTTTTAAATTTTATTTCTTTTTAATTTTGAATTTTATTTTATATTTTTATACAGCAGGTTCTTATTGGTTATCTATTTTATACATATAAATGTATACATGCCAATCCCAGTCTCTCAACTCCTCCCACCACCACCCCCCCAACAGCTTTCCCCCCTTGTTGTCCATACGTTTGCTCTATTTATGCCTTGCAAAATGGTTAATCTGTACAGTTTTTCTAGGTTCCACATATATGCATGAATATACAAGATTTGTTTTTCTCTTTCTGACTTACTTCACTCTGTATGACAGTCTCTAGATCCATCGACATCTCTACAAATGACCCAATTTCATTCCTTTTCATGGCTTAGTAATATTCCATTTTATATATGTACCACAGCTTTATGCATTCGTCTGTCTGTGGGCATTTAGGTTGCTTCCATTACCTCGATATTGTAAATAGTGATGCAATGAACATTGCGGTGAATGACTCTTTTTGATTTATGGTTTTGTCTGGGTATATGTCCAGTACTGGGATTGCTGTATCATATGGTAATTCTATTGTTAGTTTCTTAAGAAATTCCATATTGTTCTCCATAATGACTGTATCAATTTATATTCCCAACAATAGTGGAAGAGGGTTCCTTTTCTCCACACCCTTTCCAGCATTTTTTGTTTGTAGATTTTCTATGATGCCTATTCTACCAGGTGTGAGGTGATACCTCATTGTTGAATCCATTTCGTTGAGCAAGGGGTAGGTCTTGTCTATTACATATTTGGCTTATGGAACGGTATCTGTGCTAATTTCAAACTCTGCTTCTATGCAGCACCCCAACTCACCTTCCCCCTTAAGCAAGCATAAGTTGGTTTTCTAAATTTGAGACCCTGTTCTGTTTTGTAATTCAGTTCATGTGTAGCCAAGTTCACATTCCGTGTATTAGTGATACCTTATGATGTTTCTTTTTCTGTGTGACTTCTTTCACTTAGAATCATCATGCCTCAATCCACTCATTATGCTGGTACGGGCCTGGTGACATAGATTTCATTGCTGATGGTATTCTGTTGTACATAAGTACCGCAACTTCTTTATCCATTATTTGCTCTCTGGGATATTTAACTTGTGCCACAGAAGAGATTCCTGTAAAAAGAGTCATCCCAAATTTTGGGGTGGCTGTGTCTTTTTGATTTTAATTTCCCTAAACTATAGGACCATAAGTGGAAGTGCCCTAGGCTCTGTTGCTTTGTTTTTTAGATGTTTCAGGAAACACCATACACTTCTACAGAGCGGCTGTTGGTAATTTACATCCCGCCCATCAGCATAACAAGGCTCCCAGTTCTCCATGGCCTGTTCTGCCTTTCTGGATTTTACACTTTTTTCAGATGGCCCTTTAGACCGAGGGGAAGTGAGACTTCATTGTAGTGCAGATTTCCTTTGCAAGCTTGCTTGGTTGGCCAAAAAGGGCGTATGAGTTTTTTCCTGAATATATTCAGGAAAAAACACATACGCCCTTTTTGGCCAAGTGCATCATTGTCGACGTTCTTCCTCTTTTCCTGTGTTTTAAATGCAATCCAATTCCGATTCCTCCTGAAATCGGTTTCCTGCAATTCTGCCCCGCATTCAAGTCCTCTTGGCAGCCCTACTTCAGTATATTTTCGGACAATAGCTGTCATTTATAACTCTGCAGGTTTGTGAATTACAATGCCCCTGAGCTCCTTTCTTCAACTCGCTTTCTTTTGAGCTGGCCACAACACCGCAGGATTGCTTCAGGCCCTAATCTGGTTCCGGCACGGCATGCTGAGCCTTTGGTTTATTCCTCTTCCCTGTGGGAAATGAGAGTTAAATTTGCCCGTCCAGACACCTCCAGCTAGTCTCTCATTGGTTCTCCCTATTCCTGTTCATCTTCCGCAGAAATTGCAAACTGGGCCAAACAGGAGGTTAAAGGGACTGACTCTCCAAGTCGGGAGAGTGTTAGTAAAGCGTCTGGAATGTTGCACCCGAGTACCAGGGGACGAAAACTGAGACATATTTGAACACGTCTCCCGATCACATGGTTTGATCATACTCTAGGTTCCACATGCATGTTTTAGCTGAAGGAAGAATACCTTAAAACTGGGTAGTTGAAACCCGTGGAATGGGTACCATGCAATATGACTTCAAAGGGTCTTCATTTGCTCACCGAACCTCTCCAATCCTATCACTGCTGCGTTTATGCCCCTGTACACTCGCTTGATTCTCTTTTGGAGACATAGCAATCCATAGGTTTTAAGATACTTACTAGTCAGGTACATTCTTAGGCGTTTAATATGGGGTGTTGAGTCCATTTCGTTGAGCAAGGAGTAGCTCTTGTCTATTCCATATTTGGCTTAAGGAACTTTATCTGTGCTCATTTCAATCTCTGGTTTTATGCAGCACCCCAACTCACCTTTCCCCTTAAGCAAGCATAAGTTGGTTTTCTAAATTTGAGACCCTGTTCTGTTCTGTAATTCAGTTCCTGTGTAGCCAAGTTTACATTCCGTGTATTACTGATATCTTATGATGTTTCTTTTTCTGTGTGACTTATTTCAGTTAGAATCATCATACCTAAATCCACTCATTGTGCTGCTAAGGGCCTGATGACATAGATTTCATTGCTGAGTGATATTGCTTTGTAAGTAAATACCATAACTTCTTTATCCATTTTTCACTTTCTGCGATGTTGAACTTGTACTGTAAACGAGGTTCTTGTAAACAGAACCGTTCCAAACTTTGGGGTGGCTGTGTCTTTTTGATTTTAATTTCCCTAAGCTATAGGACCATAAGTGGAAGTGCCCTAGGCTCTGTTGCTTTGTTTTTTAGATGTTTCAGGAAACACCATACACTTCTCCCGAGTGTCTGTTGGCAATTTACATCCCTCCCATCAGCATAACAAGGCTCCCAGTTCTCCATGGCCTGTCCTGCCTTTCTGGATTTTACACTTTTTTCAGATGGCCCTTTTGACCGGGGGGAAGTGAGACTTCATTGTAGTGCAGATTTTCTTTGCAAGCTTGCTTGGTTGGCCAAAAAGGGCGTGTGCGTTTTTTCCTGAATATATTCAGGAAAAAACGCACACGCCCTTTTTGGCCAAGTGCATCATTGTGGACGTTCTGCCTCTTTTCCTATGCTTTCAATGCAATTCCAGTCTACCTCCTGAAATCGGTTTCCTGCAATTCTGCCCCACTTTCAAGTCCTCTTGGCAGCCTTACTTCAGTATATTTTTGGACGATAGCTGTCATTTATAACTCTGCAGGTTTGTGAATTACAGTGCCCCTGAGCTCCTTTCTTCAACTCGCTTTCTTGTGAGATGGCCGCAACACCGCAGGATGGCTTCAGGCCCTAATCTGGTTCCGGCACGGCACGCTGAGCCTTTGGTTAATTCCTCTTCCTGGTGGGAAATGAGAGTTAAATTTGCCCGTCCAGACACCTCCAGCTAGTCTCTCATTGGTTCTCGCTATTCCTGTTCATCTTCCGCAGATATTGCAAACTGAGCCATACAGGAGGTTAAAGGGACTGACTCTCCATGTCGGGAGAGTGTTAGTAAAGCGTCTGGAATGTTGCACCCGAGTACCAGGGTACGAAAACTGAGACATATTTGAACACGTCTCCCGTTCACATGGTTGATCATACTCTGGGTTCCACGTGCATGATTTAGCTGAAGGAAGAATACCTTAAACCTGGAGAGTTGAGACCCGTGGAATGGGTAGCATGCAATATGACTTCAAAGGGTCTTCATTTGCTCACCGAATCTCTCCAATCCTATCACTGCTGCGTTTATGCCCCTGTACACACGCTTGATTCTCTTTTGGAGACATAGGAATCCATAGGTTTTAAGATACTTACTAGTCAGGTACATTCTTAGGCGTTTAATATGGGGTGTTGAGTCCATTTCGTTGAGCAAGGAGTAGCTCTTGTCTATTCCATATTTGGCTTAAGGAACTTTATCTGTGCTCATTTCAATCTCTGGTTTTATGCAGCACCCCAACTCACCTTTCCCCTTAAGCAAGCATAAGTTGGTTTTCTAAATTTGAGACCCTGTTCTGTTTTGGAATTCAGTTCCTGTGTAGCCAAGTTTACATTGCGTGTATTACTGATATCTTATGATGTTTCTTTTTCTGTGTGACTTATTTCAATTAGAATCATCATACATGAATCCACTCATTATGCTGCTACGGGCCTGATGACATAGATTTCATTGCTGAGTGATACTGCATTGTACGTAAGTACCACAAGTTCTTTATCCATTTTTCACTTTCTGTGATATTGAACTTGTACGGTAAACGAGGTTCTTGTAAACAGAGGCGTCCCAAACTTTGGGGTGGCTGTGTCTTTTTGATTTTAATTTCCCTAAGCTATAGGACCATAAGTGGAAGTGCCCTAGGCTCTGTTGCTTTGTTTTTTAGATGTTTCAGGAAACACCATACACTTCTCCCGAGTGTCTGTTGGCAATTTCCATCCCGCCCATCAGCATAACAAGGCTCCCAGTTCTCCATGGCCTGTCCTGCCTTTCTGGATTTTACACTTTTTTCAGATGGCCCTTTTGACCGGGGGGAAGTGAGACTTCATGTAGTGCAGATTTCCTTTGCAAGCTTGCTTGGTTGGCCTAAAAGGGCGTATGCGTTTTTTCCTGAATATATTCAGGAAAAAAGGCATACGCCCTTTTTGGCCAAGTGCATCATTGTGGACGTTCTGCCTCTTTTCCTATGCTTTCAATGCAATTCCAGTCTACCTCCTGAAATCGGTTTCCTGCAATTCTGCCCCGCTTTCAAGTCCTCTTGGGAGCCTTACTTCAGTATATTTTTGGACGATAGCTGTCATTTATAACTCTGCAAGTTTCTGAATTACAGTGCCCCTGAGCTCCTTTCTTCAACTCGCTTTCTTGTGAGCTGGCCTCAACACCGCAGGATGGCTTCAGGCCCTAATCTGGTTCCGGCAAGGCACGCTGGGCCTTTGGTTAATTCCTCTTCCTGGTGGGAAATGAGAGTTAAATTTGCCCGTCCAGACACCTCCAGCTAGTCTCTCATTGGTTCTCCCTATTCCTGTTCATCTTCCGTAGAAATTGCAAAGTGGGCCAAACAGGAGGTTAAAGGGACTGACTCTCCAAGTCGGGAGAGTGTTAGTAAAGCATCTGGAATGTTGCACCCGAGTACCAGAGTACGAAAACTAAGACATATTTGAACACGTCTCCCGATCACATGGTTGATCATACTCTAGGTTCCACATGCATGTTTTAGCTGAATGAAGAATAACTTAAACCTGGGTAGTTGAAACCCGTGGAATGGGTACCATGCAATATGACTTCAAAGGGTCTTCATTTGCTCATCGAACCTCTCCAATCCTATCACTGCTGCGTTTATGCCCCTGTACACACGCTTGATTCTCTTTTGGAGACATAGCAATCCATAGGTTTTAAGATACTTACTAGTCAGGTACATTCTTAGTCGTTTAATTTGGGGTGTTGAGTCCATTTCGTTGAGCAAGGAGTAGCTCTTGTCTATTCCATATTTGGCTTAAGGAACTTTATCTGTGCTCCTCTCAATCTCTGGTTTTATGCAGCACCCCAACTCACCTTTCCCCTTAAGCAAGCATAAGTTGGTTTTCTAAATTTGAGACCCTGTTCTGTTCTGTAATTCAGTTCCTGTGTAGCCAAGTTTACATTCCGTGTATTAGTGATATCTTATGATGTTTCTATTTCTGTGTGACTTATTTCAGTTAGAATCATCATACCTGAATCCACTCATTGTGCTGCTAAGCTCCTGATGACATAGATTTTATTGCTGAGTGATATTGTTTGTAAGTAAATACCACAACTTCTTTATCCATTTTTCACTTTCTGCGATGTTGAACATGTACTGTAAACAAGGATCTTGTAAACAGAGGCGTCCCAAATTTTGGGGTGGCTGTGTCTTTTTGATTTTAATTTCCCTAAGCTATAAGACCATAAGTGGAAGTGCCCTAGGCTCTGTTGCTTTGTTTTGTAGATGTTTCAGGAAACACCATACACTTCTCCCGAGTGTCTGTTGGCAATTTACATCCCTCCCATCAGCATAACAAGGCTCCCAGTTCTCCATGGCCTGTCCTGCCTTTCTGGATTTTACACTTTTTTCAGATGGCCCTTTTGACCGGGGGGAAGTGAGACTTCATTGTAGTGCAGATTTTCTTTGCAAGCTTGCTTGGTTGGCCAAAAAGGGCGTATGCGTTTTTTCCTGAATATATTCAGGAAAAAACGCATACGCCCTTTTTGGCCAAGTGCATCATTGTGGACGTTCTGCCTCTTTTCCTATGCTTTCAATGCAATTCCAGTCTACCTCCTGAAATCGGTTTCCTGCAATTCTGCCCCGCTTTCAAGTCCTCTTGGCAGCCTTACTTCAGTATATTTTTGGACGATAGCTGTCATTTATAACTCTGCAGGTTTGTGAATTACAGTGCCCCTGAGCTCCTTTCTTCAACTCGCTTTCTTGTGAGATGGCCGCAACACCGCAGGATGGCTTCAGGACCTAATCTGGTTCCGGCACGGCACGCTGAGCCTTTGGTTAATTCCTCTTCCTGGTGGGAAATGAGAGTTAAATTTGCCCGTCCAGACACCTCCAGCTAGTCTCTCATTGGTTCTCGCTATTCCTGTTCATCTTCCGCAGATATTGCAAACTGAGCCATACAGGAGGTTAAAGGGACTGACTCTCCATGTCGGGAGAGTGTTAGTAAAGCGTCTGGAATGTTGCACCCGAGTACCAGGGTACGAAAACTGAGACATATTTGAACACGTCTCCCGTTCACACGGTTGATCATACTCTGGGTTCCACGTGCATGATTTAGCTGAAGGAAGAATACCTTAAACCTGGAGAGTTGAGACCCGTGGAATGGGTACCATGCAATATGACTTCAAAGGGTCTTCATTTGCTCACCGAACCTCTCCAATCCTATCACTGCTGCGTTTATGCCCCTGTACACACGCTTGATTCTCTTTTGGAGACATAGCAATCCATAGGTTTTAAGATACTTACTAGTCAGGTACATTCTTAGGCGTTGAATATGGGGTGTTGAGTCCATTTCGTTGAGCAAGGAGTAGCTCTTGTCTATTCCATATTTGGCTTAAGGAACTTTATCTGTGCTCATTTCAATCTCTGGTTTTATGCAGCACCCCAACTCACCTTTCCCCTTAAGCAAGCATAAGTTGGTTTTCTAAATTTGAGACCCTGTTCTGTTTTGGAATTCAGTTCCTGTGTAGCCAAGTTTACATTCCGTGTATTACTGATATCTTATGATGTTTCTTTTTCTGTGTGACTTATTTCAGTTAGAATCATCGTACCTGAATCCACTCATTATGCTGCTTCGGGCCTGATGACATAGATTTCATTGCTGAGTGATACTGCATTGTAAATAAGTACCACAATTCTTTATCCATTTTTCACTTTCTGTGATATTGAACTTGTATGGTAAATGAGGTTCTTGTAAACAGAGGCGGCCCAAACTTTGGGGTGGCTGTGTCTTTTTGATTTTAATTTCCCTAAGCTATAGGACCATAAGTGGAAGTGCCCTAGGCTCTGTTGCTTTGTTTTTTAGATGTTTCAGGAAACACCATACACTTCTCCCGAGTGTCTGTTGGCAATTTACATCCCGCCCATCAGCATAACAAGGCTCCCAGTTCTCCATGGCCTGTCCTGCCTTTCTGGATTTTACACTTTTTTCAGATCGCCCTTTTGACCTGGGGGAAGTGAGACTTCATTGTAGTGCAGATTTCGTTTGCAAGCTTGCTTGGTTGGCCAAAAAGGGCGTATGCGTTTTTTCCTGAATATATTCAGGAAAAAACGCATACGCCCTTTTTGGCCAAGTGCATCATTGTGGACGTTCTGCCTCTTTTCCTATGCTTTCAATGCAATTCCAGTCTACCTCCTGAAATCGGTTTCCTGCAATTCTGCCCCGCTTTCAAGTCCTCTTGGCAGCCTTACTTCAGTATATTTTTGGACAATAGCTGTCATTTATAACTCTGCAGGTTTGTGAATTACAGTGCCCCTGAGCTCCTTTCTTCAACTCGCTTTCTTGTGAGCTGGCCGCAACACCGCAGGATGGCTTCAGGCCCTAATCTGTTTCCGGCATGGCACGCTGAGCCTTTGGTTAATTCCTCTTCCTGGTGGGAAATGAGAGTTAAATTTGCCCGTCCAGACACCTCCAGCTAGTCTCTCATTGGTTCTCGCTATTCCTGTTCATCTTCCGCAGAAATTGCAAACTGGGCCAAACAGGAGGTTAAAGGCGCTGACTCTCCAAGTGGGGAGAGTGTTAGTAAAGCGTCTGGAATGTTGCACCTGAGTACCAGGGGAGGAAAACTGAGACATATTTGAAAACGTCTCCCGTTCACACGGTTGATCATACTCTGGGTTCCACATGCATGTTTTAGCTGAAGGAAGAATACCTTAAACCTGGGTAGTTGAAACCCGTGGAATGGGTACCATGCAATATGACTTCAAAGGGTCTTCATTTGCTCACCGAACCTCTCCAATCCTATCACTGCTGCGTTTATGCCCCTGTACACACGCTTGATTCTCTTTCGGAGACATAGCAATCCATAGGTTTGAAGATACTTACTAGTCAGGTACATACTTAGGCGTTTAATATGCGGTGTTGAGTCCATTTCGTTGAGCAAGGAGTAGCTCTTGTCTATTCCATATTTGGCTTAAGGAACTTTATCTGTGCTCATTTCAATCTCTGGTTTTATGCAGCACCCCAACTCACCTTTCCCCTTAAGCAAGCATAAGTTGGTTTTCTAAATTTGAGACCTTGTTCTGTTTTGGAATTCAGTTCCTGTGTAGCCAAGTTTACATTCCGTGTATTAGTGATATCTTATGATGTTTCTTTTTCTGTGTGACTTATTTCAGTTAGAATCATCGTACCTGAATCCACTCATTATGCTGCTACGGGCCTGATGACATAGATTTCATTGCTGAGTGATACTGCATTGTACGTAAGTACCACAAGTTCTTTATCCATTTTTTACTTTCTGTGATATTGAACTTGTACGGTAAAAGAGGTTCTTGTAAACAGAGGCGTCCCAAACTTTGGGTGGCTGTGTCTTTTTGATTTTAATTTCCCTAAGCTATAGGACCATAAGTGGAAGTGCCCTAGGCTCTGTTGCTTTGTTTTTTAGATGTTTCACGAAACACCATACACTTCTCCCGAGTGTCTGTTGGCAATTTCCATCCCGCCCATCAGCATAACAAGGCTCCCAGTTCTCCATGGCCTGTCCTGCCTTTCTGGATTTTACACTTTTTTCAGATGGCCCTTTTGACCTGGGGGAAGTGAGACTTCATTGTAGTGCAGATTTCCTTTGCAAGCTTGCTTGTTTGGCCAAAAAGGGCGTATGCGTTTTTTCCTGAATATATTCAGGAAAAAACGCATACGCCCTTTTTGGCCAAGTGCATCATTGTGGACGTTCTGCCTCTTTTCCTATGCTTTCAATGCAATTCCAGTCTACCTCCTGAAATCGGTTTCCTGCAATTCTGCCCCGCTTTCAAGTCCTCTTGGCAACCTTACTTCAGTATATTTTTGGACGATAGCTGTCATTTATAACTCAGCAGGTTCGTGAATTGCAGTGCCCCTGAGCTCCTTTCTTCAACTCGCTTTCTTTTGAGCTGGCCGCAACACCGCAGGATGGCTTCAGGCCCTAATCTGGTTCCGGCATGGCACGCTGAGCCTTTGGTTAGTTCCTCTTCCTGGTGGGAAATGAGAGTTAAATTTGCCCGTCCAGACACCTCCAGCTAGTCTCTCATTGGTTCTCCCTATTCCTGTTCATCTTCCGCAGAAATTGCAAACTGGGCCAAACAGGAGGTTAAAGGCGCTGACTCTCCAAGTGGCGAGAGTGTTAGTAAAGCGTCTGGAATGTTGCACACGAGTACCAGGGGAGTAAAACTGAGACACATATGAACACGTCTCCCGTTCACACGGTTGATCATACTCTGGGTTCCACGTGCATGATTTAGCTGAAGGAAGAATACCTTAAACCTGGAGAGTTGAGACCCGTGGAATGGGTACCATGCAATATGACTTCAAAGGGTCTTCATTTGCTCACCGAACCTCTCCAATCCTATCACTGCTGCGTTTATGCCCCTGTACACACGCTTGATTCTCTTTTGGAGACATAGCAATCCATAGGTTTTAAGATACTTACTAGTCAGGTACATTCTTAGGTGTTTAATATGCAGTGTTGAGTCCATTTCGTTGAGCAAGGAGTAGCTCTTGTCTATTCCATATTTGGCTTAAGGAACTTTATCTGTGCTCATTTCAATCTCTGGTTTTATGCAGCACCCCAACTCACCTTTCCCCTTAAGCAAGCATAAGTTGGTTTTCTAAATTTGAGACCCTGTTCTGTTTTGGAATTCAGTTCCTGTGTAGCCAAGTTTACATTCCGTGTATTAGTGATATCTTATGATGTTTCTTTTTCTGTGTGACTTATTTCAGTTAGAATCATCGTACCTGAATCCACTCATTATGCTGCTACGGGCCTGATGACATAGATTTCATTGCTGAGTGATACTGCATTGTACGTAAGTACCACAAGTTCTTTATCCATTTTTCACTTTCTGTGATATTGAACTTGTACGGTAAAAGAGGTTCTTGTAAACAGAGGTGTCCCAAACTTTGGAGTGGCTGTGTCTTTTTGATTTTAATTTCCCTAAGCTATAGGACCATAAGTGGAAGTGCCCTAGGCTCTGTTGCTTTGTTTTATAGATGTTTCAGGAAACACCATACACTTCTCCCGAGTGTCTGTTGGCAATTTCCATCCCGCCCATCAGCATAACAAGGCTCCCAGTTCTCCATGGCCTGTCCTGCCTTTCTGGATTTTACACTTTTTTCAGATGGCCCTTTTGACCGGGGGGAAGTGAGACTTCATGTAGTGCAGATTTCCTTTGCAAGCTTGCTTGGTTGGCCTAAAAGGGCGTATGCGTTTTTTCCTGAATATATTCAGGAAAAAACGCATACGCCCTTTTTGGTCAAGTGCATCATTGTGGACGTTCTGCCTCTTTTCCTATGCTTTCAATGCAATTCCAGTCTACCTCCTGAAATCGGTTTCCTGCAATTCTGCCCCGCTTTCAAGTCCTCTTGGCAGCCTTACTTCAGTATATTTTTGGACGATAGCTGTCATTTATATCTCTGCAGGTTTGTGAATTACAGTGCCCCTGAGCTCCTTTCTTCAACTCGCTTTCTTGTGACCTGGCCGCAACACCGCAGGATGGCTTCAGGCCCTAATCTGGTTCCGGCATGGCACGCTGAGCCTTTGGTTATTTCCTCTTCCTGGTGGGAAATGAGAGTTAAATTTGCCCGTCCAGACACCTCCAGCTAGTCTCTCATTGGTTCTCCCTATTCCTGTTCATATTCCGCAGAAATTGCAAACTGGGCCAAACAGGAGGTTAAAGGCGCTGACTCTCCAAGTCGGGAGAGTGTTAGTAAAGCGTCTGGAATGTTGCACCCGAGTACCAGGGGAGTAAAACTGAGACACATATGAACACGTCTCCCGTTCACACGGTTGATCATACTCTGGGTTCCACGTGCATGATTTAGCTGAAGGAAGAATACCTTAAACCTGGAGAGTTGAGACCCGTGGAATGGGTACCATGCAATATGACTTCAAAGGGTCTTCATTTGCTCACCGAACCTCTGCAATCCTATCACTGCTGCGTTTATGCCCCTGTACACACGCTTGATTCTCTTTTGGAGACATAGCAATCCATAGGTTTTAAGATACTTACTAGTCAGGTACATTCTTAGGTGTTTAATATGCGGTGTTGAGTCCATTTCGTTGAGCAAGGAGTAGCTCTTGTCTATTCCATATTTGGCTTAAGGAACTTTATCTGTGCTCATTTCAATCTCTGGTTTTATGCAGCACCCCAACTCACCTTTCCCCTTAAGCAAGCATAAGTTGGTTTTCTAAATTTGAGACCCTGTTCTGTTTTGGAATTCAGTTCCTGTGTAGCCAAGTTTACATTCCGTGTATTAGTGATATCTTATGATGTTTCTTTTTCTGTGTGACTTATTTCAGTTAGAATCATCGTACCTGAATCCACTCATTATGCTGCTACGGGCCTGATGACATAGATTTCATTGCTGAGTGATACTGCATTGTACGTAAGTACCACAAGTTCTTTATCCATTTTTCACTTTCTGTGATATTGAACTTGTACGGTAAAAGAGGTTCTTGTAAACAGAGGTGTCCCAAACTTTGGAGTGGCTGTGTCTTTTTGATTTTAATTTCCCTAAGCTATAGGACCATAAGTGGAAGTGCCCTAGGCTCTGTTGCTTTGTTTTATAGATGTTTCAGGAAACACCATACACTTCTCCCGAGTGTCTGTTGGCAATTTCCATCCCGCCCATCAGCATAACAAGGCTCCCAGTTCTCCATGGCCTGTCCTGCCTTTCTGGATTTTACACTTTTTTCAGATGGCCCTTTTGACCGGGGGGAAGTGAGACTTCATGTAGTGCAGATTTCCTTTGCAAGCTTGCTTGGTTGGCCTAAAAGGGCGTATGCATTTTTTCCTGAATATATTCAGGAAAAAACGCATACGCCCTTTTTGGTCAAGTGCATCATTGTGGACGTTCTGCCTCTTTTCCTATGCTTTCAATGCAATTCCAGTCTACCTCCTGAAATCGGTTTCCTGCAATTCTGCCCCGCTTTCAAGTCCTCTTGGCAGCCTTACTTCAGTATATTTTTGGACGATAGCTGTCATTTATATCTCTGCAGGTTTGTGAATTACAGTGCCCCTGAGCTCCTTTCTTCAACTCGCTTTCTTGTGACCTGGCCGCAACACCGCAGGATGGCTTCAGGCCCTAATCTGGTTCCGGCATGGCACGCTGAGCCTTTGGTTATTTCCTCTTCCTGGTGGGAAATGAGAGTTAAATTTGCCCGTCCAGACACCTCCAGCTAGTCTCTCATTGGTTCTCCCTATTCCTGTTCATATTCCGCAGAAATTGCAAACTGGGCCAAACAGGAGGTTAAAGGCGCTGACTCTCCAAGTCGGGAGAGTGTTAGTAAAGCGTCTGGAATGTTGCACCCGAGTACCAGGGGAGTAAAACTGAGACACATATGAACACGTCTCCCATTCACACGGTTGATCATACTCTGGGTTCCATGTGCATGATTTAGCTGAAGGAAGAATACCTTAAACCTGGAGAGTTGAGACCCGTGGAATGGGTACCATGCAATATGACTTCAAAGGGTCTTCATTTGCTCACCGAACCTCTCCAATCCTATCACTGCTGCGTTTATGCCCCTGTACACACGCTTGATTCTCTTTTGGAGACATAGCAATCCATAGGTTTTAAGATACTTACTAGTCAGGTACATTCTTAGGTGTTTAATATGCGGTGTTGAGTCCATTTCGTTGAGCAAGGAGTAGCTCTTGTCTATTCCATATTTGGCTTAAGGAACTTTATCTGTGCTCATTTCAATCTCTGGTTTTATGCAGCACCCCAACTCACCTTTCCCCTTAAGCAAGCATAAGTTGGTTTTCTAAATTTGAGACCCTGTTCTGTTTTGGAATTCAGTTCCTGTGTAGCCAAGTTTACATTCCGTGTATTAGTGATATCTTATGATGTTTCTTTTTCTGTGTGACTTATTTCAGTTAGAATCATCGTACATGAATCCACTCATTATGCTGCTACGGGCCTGATGACATAGATTTCATTGCTGAGTGATACTGCATTGTACGTAAGTACCACAAGTTCTTTATCCATTTTTCACTTTCTGTGATATTGAACTTGTACGGTAAACGAGGTTCTTGTAAACAGAGGCGTCCCAAACTTTGGGGTGGCTGTGTCTTTTTGATTTTAATTTCCCTAAGCTATAGGACCATAAGTGGAAGTGCCCTAGGCTCTGTTGCTTTGTTTTTTAGATGTTTCAGGAAACACCATACACTTCTCCCGAGTGTCTGTTGGCAATTTACATCCCGCCCATCAGCATAACAAGGCTCCCAGTTCTCCATGGCCTGTCCTGCCTTTCTGGATTTTACACTTTTTTCAGATGGCCCTTTTGACCGGGGGGAAGTGAGACTTCATGTAGTGCAGATTTCCTTTGCAAGCTTGCTTGTTTGGCCTAAAAGGGCGTATGCGTTTTTTCCTGAATATATTCAGGAAAAAACGCATACGCCCTTTTTGGCCAAGTGCATCATTGTGGACGTTCTGCCTCTTTTCCTATGCTTTCAATGCAATTCCAGTCTACCTCCTGAAATCGGTTTCCTGCAATTCTGCCCCGCTTTCAAGTCCTCTTGGGAGCCTTACTTCAGTATATTTTTGGACGATAGCTGTCATTTATAACTCTGCAGGTTTGTGAATTACAGTGCCCCTGAGCTCCTTTCTTCAACTCGCTTTCTTGTGAGCTGGCCGCAACACCGCAGGATGGCTTCAGGCCCTAATCTGGTTCCGCCAAGGCACGCTGGGCCTTTGGTTAATTCCTCTTCCTGGTGGGAAATGAGAGTTAAATTTGCCCGTCCAGACACCTCCAGCTAGTCTCTCATTGGTTCTCCCTATTCCTGTTCATCTTCCGCAGAAATTGCAAAGTGGGCCAAACAGGAGGTTAAAGGGACTGACTCTCCAAGTCGGGAGAGTGTTAGTAAAGCATCTGGAATGTTGCACCCGAGTACCAGGGTACGAAAACTGAGACATATTTGAACACGTCTCCCGATCACATGGTTGATCATACTCTAGGTTCCACATGCATGTTTTAGCTGAATGAAGAATAACTTAAACCTGGGTAGTTGAAACCCGTGGAATGGGTACCATGCAATATGACTTCAAAGGGTCTTCATTTGCTCATCGAACCTCTCCAATCCTATCACTGCTGCGTTTATGCCCCTGTACACATGCTTGATTCTCTTTTGGAGACATAGCAATCCATAGGTTTTAAGATACTTACTAGTCAGGTACATTCTTAGGCGTTTAATATGGGGTGTTGAGTCCATTTCGTTGAGCAAGGAGTAGCTCTTGTCTATTCCATATTTGGCTTAAGGAACTTTATCTGTGCTCATTTCAATCTCTGGTTTTATGCAGCACCCCAACTCACCTTTCCCCTTAAGCAAGCATAAGTTGGTTTTCTAAATTTGAGACCCTGTTCTGTTCTGTAATTCAGTTCCTGTGTAGCCAAGTTTACATTCCGTGTATTACTGATATCTTATGATGTTTCTTTTTCTGTGTGACTTATTTCAGTTAGAATCATCATACCTGAATCCACTCATTGTGCTGCTAAGGGCCTGATGACATAGATTTCATTGCTGAGTGATATTGCTTTGTAAGTAAATACAAATTCTTTATCCATTTTTCACTTTCTGCGATGTTGAACATGTACTGTAAACAAGGATCTTGTAAACAGAGGCGTCCCAAACTTTGGGGTGGCTGTGTCTTTTTGATTTTAATTTCCCTAAGCTATAGGACCATAAGTGGAAGTGCCCTAGGCTCTGTTGCTTTGTTTTGTAGATGTTTCAGGAAACACCATACACTTCTCCCGAGTGTCTGTTGGCAATTTACATCCCGCCCATCAGCATAACAAGGCTCCCAGTTCTCCATGGCCTGTCCTGCCTTTCTGGATTTTACACTTTTTTCAGATGGCCCTTTTGACCGGGGGGAAGTGAGACTTCATGTAGTGCAGATTTCCTTTGCAAGCTTGCTTGGTTGGCCAAAAAGGGCGTGTGCGTTTTTTCCTGAATATATTCAGGAAAAAACGCATACGCCCTTTTTGGCCAAGTGCATCATTGTGGACGTTCTGCCTCTTTTCCTATGCTTTCAATGCAATTCCAGTCTACCTCCTGAAATCGGTTTCCTGCAATTCTGCCCCGCTTTCAAGTCCTCTTGGCAGCCTTACTTCAGTATATTTTTGGATGATAGCTGTCATTTATAACTCTGCAGGTTTGTGAATTACAGTGCCCCTGAGCTCCTTTCTTCAACTCGCTTTCTTGTGAGATGGCCGCAACACCGCAGGATGGCTTCAGGCCCTAATCTGGTTCCGGCACGGCACGCTGAGCCTTTGGTTAATTCCTCTTCCTGGTGGGAAATGAGAGTTAAATTTGCCCGTCCAGACACCTCCAGCTAGTCTCTCATTGGTTCTCGCTATTCCTGTTCATCTTCCGCAGATATTGCAAACTGAGCCATACAGGAGGTTAAAGGGACTGACTCTCCATGTCGGGAGAGTGTTAGTAAAGCGTCTGGAATGTTGCACCCGAGTACCAGGGTACGAAAACTGAGACATATTTGAACACGTCTCCCGTTCACACGGTTGATCATACTCTGGGTTCCACGTGCATGATTTAGCTGAAGGAAGAATACCTTAAACCTGGAGAGTTGAGACCCGTGGAATGGGTAGCATGCAATATGACTTCAAAGGGTCTTCATTTGCTCACCGAATCTCTCCAATCCTATCACTGCTGCGTTTATGCCCCTGTACACACGCTTGATTCTCTTTTGGAGACATAGCAATCCATAGGTTTTAAGATACTTACTAGTCAGGTACATTCTTAGGCGTTTAATATGGGGTGTTGAGTCCATTTCGTTGAGCAAGGAGTAGCTCTTGTCTATTCCATATTTGGCTTAAGGAAGTTTATCTGTG
The DNA here is from genome assembly GCF_964374135.1 of Grampus griseus. Taxonomy (NCBI): domain Eukaryota; kingdom Metazoa; phylum Chordata; class Mammalia; order Artiodactyla; family Delphinidae; genus Grampus; species Grampus griseus. The sequence goes on along the minus strand of NW_028133338.1, from coordinate 490,529 downwards.
CTCATTTCAATCTCTGGTTTTATGCAGCACCCCAACTCACCTTTCCCCTTAAGCAAGCATAAGTTGGTTTTCTAAATTTGAGACCCTGTTCTGTTTTGGAATTCAGTTCCTGTGTAGCCAAGTTTACATTCCGTGTATTACTGATATCTTATGATGTTTCTTTTTCTGTGTGACTTATTTCAATTAGAATCATCATACATGAATCCACTCATTATGCTGCTACGGGCCTGATGACATAGATTTCATTGCTGAGTGATACTGCATTGTACGTAAGTACCACAAGTTCTTTATCCATTTTTCACTTTCTGTGATATTGAACTTGTACGGTAAACGAGGTTCTTGTAAACAGAGGCGTCCCAAACTTTGGGGTGGCTGTGTCTTTTTGATTTTAATTTCCCTAAGCTATAGGACCATAAGTGGAAGTGCCCTAGGCTCTGTTGCTTTGTTTTTTAGATGTTTCAGGAAACACCATACACTTCTCCCGAGTGTCTGTTGGCAATTTCCATCCCGCCCATCAGCATAACAAGGCTCCCAGTTCTCCATGGCCTGTCCTGCCTTTCTGGATTTTACACTTTTTTCAGATGGCCCTTTTGACCGGGGGGAAGTGAGACTTCATGTAGTGCAGATTTCCTTTGCAAGCTTGCTTGGTTGGCCTAAAAGGGCGTATGCGTTTTTTCCTGAATATATTCAGGAAAAAACGCATACGCCCTTTTTGGCCAAGTGCATCATTGTGGACGTTCTGCCTCTTTTCCTATGCTTTCAATGCAATTCCAGTCTACCTCCTGAAATCGGTTTCCTGCAATTCTGCCCCGCTTTCAAGTCCTCTTGGGAGCCTTACTTCAGTATATTTTTGGACGATAGCTGTCATTTATAACTCTGCAGGTTTCTGAATTACAGTGCCCCTGAGCTCCTTTCTTCAACTCGCTTTCTTGTGAGCTGGCCTCAACACCGCAGGATGGCTTCAGGCCCTAATCTGGTTCCGGCAAGGCACGCAGGGCCTTTGGTTAATTCCTCTTCCTGGCGGGAAATGAGAGTTAAATTTGCCCGTCCAGACACCTCCAGCTAGTCTCTCATTGGTTCTCCCTATTCCTGTTCATCTTCCGTAGAAATTGCAAAGTGGGCCAAACAGGAGGTTAAAGGGACTGACTCTCCAAGTTGGGAGAGTGTTAGTAAAGCATCTGGAATGTTGCACCCGAGTACCAGGGTACGAAAACTAAGACATATTTGAACACGTCTCCCGATCACATGGTTGATCATACTCTAGGTTCCACATGCATGTTTTAGCTGAATGAAGAATAACTTAAACCTGGGTAGTTGAAACCCGTGGAATGGGTACCATGCAATATGACTTCAAAGGGTCTTCATTTGCTCATCAAACCTCTCCAATCCTATCACTGCTGCGTTTATGCCCCTGTACACATGCTTGATTCTCTTTTGGAGACATAGCAATCCATAGGTTTTAAGATACTTACTAGTCAGGTACATTCTTAGGCGTTTAATTTGGGGTGTTGAGTCCATTTCGTTGAGCAAGGAGTAGCTCTTGTCTATTCCATATTTGGCTTAAGGAACTTTATCTGTGCTCCTTTCAATCTCTGGTTTTATGCAGCACCCCAACTCACCTTTCCCCTTAAGCAAGCATAAGTTGGTTTTCTAAATTTGAGACCCTGTTCTGTTCTGTAATTCAGTTCCTGTGTAGCCAAGTTTACATTCCGTGTATTAGTGATATCTTATGATGTTTCTATTTCTGTGTGACTTATTTCAGTTAGAATCATCATACCTGAATCCACTCATTGTGCTGCTAAGCTCCTGATGACATAGATTTTATTGCTGAGTGATATTGTTTGTAAGTAAATACCACAACTTCTTTATCCATTTTTCACTTTCTGCGATGTTGAACATGTACTGTGAACAAGGATCTTGTAAACAGAGGCGTCCCAAACTTTGGGGTGGCTGTGTCTTTTTGATTTTAATTTCCCTAAGCTATAAGACCATAAGTGGAAGTGCCCTAGACTCTGTTGCTTTGTTTTGTAGATGTTTCAGGAAACACCATACACTTCTCCCGAGTGTCTGTTGGCAATTTACATCCCTCCCATCAGCATAACAAGGCTCCCAGTTCTCCATGGCCTGTCCTGCCTTTCTGGATTTTACACTTTTTTCAGATGGCCCTTTTGACAGGGGGGAAGTGAGACTTCATTGTAGTGCAGATTTCCTTTGCAAGCTTGCTTGGTTGGCCAAAAAGGGCGTATGCGTTTTTTCCTGAATATATTCAGGAAAAAACGCATACGCCCTTTTTGGCCAAGTGCATCATTGTGGACGTTCTGCCTCTTTTCCTATGCTTTCAATGCAATTCCAGTCTACCTTCTGAAATCGGTTTCCTGCAATTCTGCCCCGCTTTCAAGTCCTCTTGGCAGCCTTACTTCAGTATATTTTTGGACGATAGCTGTCATTTATAACTCTGCAGGTTTGTGAATTACAGTGCCCCTGAGCTCCTTTCTTCAACTCGCTTTCTTGTGAGATGGCCGCAACACCGCAGGATGGCTTCAGGACCTAATCTGGTTCCGGCACGGCACGCTGAGCCTTTGGTTAATTCCTCTTCCTGGTGGGAAATGAGAGTTAAATTTGCCCGTCCAGACACCTCCAGCTAGTCTCTCATTGGTTCTCGCTATTCCTGTTCATCTTCCGCAGATATTGCAAACTGAGCCATACAGGAGGTTAAAGGGACTGACTCTCCATGTCGGGAGAGTGTTAGTAAAGCGTCTGGAATGTTGCACCCGAGTACCAGGGTACGAAAACTGAGACATATTTGAACACGTCTCCCGTTCACACGGTTGATCATACTCTGGGTTCCACGTGCATGATTTAGCTGAAGGAAGAATACCTTAAACCTGGAGAGTTGAGACCCGTGGAATGGGTAGCATGCAATATGACTTCAAAGGGTCTTCATTTGCTCACCGAACCTCTCCAATCCTATCACTGCTGCGTTTATGCCCCTGTACACACGCTTGATTCTCTTTTGGAGACATAGCAATCCATAGGTTTTAAGATACTTACTAGTCAGGTACATTCTTAGGCGTTGAATATGGGGTGTTGAGTCCATTTCGTTGAGCAAGGAGTAGCTCTTGTCTATTCCATATTTGGCTTAAGGAACTTTATCTGTGCTCATTTCAATCTCTGGTTTTATGCAGCACCCCAACTCACCTTTCCCCTTAAGCAAGCATAAGTTGGTTTTCTAAATTTGAGACCCTGTTCTGTTTTGGAATTCAGTTCCTGTGTAGCCAAGTTTACATTCCGTGTATTACTGATATCTTATGATGTTTCTTTTTCTGTGTGACTTATTTCAGTTAGAATCATCATACCTGAATCCACTCATTATGCTGCTACGGGCCTGATGACATAGATTTCATTGCTGAGTGATACTGCATTGTACATAAGTACCACAAGTTCTTTATCCATTTTTCACTTTCTGTGATATTGAACTTGTACGGTAAACGAGGTTCTTGTAAACAGAGGCGTCCCAAACTTTGGGGTGGCTGTGTCTTTTTGATTTTAATTTCCCTAAGCTATAGGACCATAAGTGGAAGTGCCCTAGGCTTTGTTGCTTTGTTTCTTAGTTCCTTCAGGAAACACCATACACTTCTCCCGAGTGTCTGTTGGCAATTTACATCCCGCCCATGAGCATAACAAGGCTCCCAGTTCTCCATGGCCTGTCCTGCGTTTCTGGATTTTACACTTTTTTCAGATGACCCTTTTGACCGGGGGGAAGTGAGACTTCATTGTAGTGCAGATTTCCATTGCAAGTTTGCTTGGTTGGCCAAAAAGTGCGTATGCGTTTTTTCCTGAATATATTCAGGAAAAAACGCATACGCCCTTTTTGGCCAAGTGCATCATTGTGGACGTTCTGCCTCTTTGCCGATGCTTTCAATGCAATTCCAGTCTACCTCCTGAAATCGGTTTCCTGCAATTCTGCCCCGCTTTCAAGTCCTCTTGGCAGCCTTACTTCAGTATATTTTTGGACGATAGCTGTCATTTATAACTCTGCAGGTTTGTGAATTACAGTGCCCCTGAGCTCCTTTCTTCAACTCGCTTTCTTTTGAGCTGGCCGCAACACCGCAAGATGGCTTCAGGCCCTAATCTGTTTCGGGCACGGCACGCTGAGCCTTTGGTTAATTCCTCTTCCTGTTGGGAAATGAGAGTTAAATTTGCCCGTCCAGACACCTCCAGCTAGTCTCTCATTGGTTCTCCCTATTCCTGTTCATCTTCCGCAGAAATTGCAAACTGGGCCAAACAGGATGTTAAAGGGACTGACTCTCCAAGTTGGGAGAGTGTTAGTAAAGCGTCTGGAATGTTGCACCCGAGTACCAGGGTACGAAAACTGAGACATATTTGAACACGTATCCCGATCACATGGTTGATCATACTCTAGGTTCCACATGCATGTTTTAGCTGAAGGAAGAATACCTTAAACCTGGGTAGTTGAAACCCGTGAAATGGGTACCATGCAATATGACTTCAAAGGGTCTTCATTTGCTCACCGAACCTCTCCAATCCTATCACTGCTGCGTTTATGCCCCTGTACACACGCTTGATTGTCTTTCGGAGACATAGCAATCCATAGGTTTGAAGATACTTACTAGTCAGGTACATACTTAGGCGTTTAATATGCGGTGTTGAGTCCATTTCGTTGAGCAAGGAGTAGCTCTTGTCTATTCCATATTTGGCTTAAGGAACTTTATCTGTGCTCATTTCAATCTCTGGTTTTATGCAGCACCCCAACTCACCTTTCCCCTTAAGCAAGCATAAGTTGGTTTTCTAAATTTGAGACCTTGTTCTGTTTTGGAATTCAGTTCCTGTGTAGCCAAGTTTACATTCCGTGTATTAGTGATATCTTATGATGTTTCTTTTTCTGTGTGACTTATTTCAGTTAGAATCATCGTACCTGAATCCACTCATTATGCTGCTACGGGCCTGATGACATAGATTTCATTGCTGAGTGATACTGCATTGTACGTAAGTACCACAAGTTCTTTATCCATTTTTTACTTTCTGTGATATTGAACTTGTACGGTAAAAGAGGTTCTTGTAAACAGAGGCGTCCCAAACTTTGGGTGGCTGTGTCTTTTTGATTTTAATTTCCCTAAGCTATAGGACCATAAGTGGAAGTGCCCTAGGCTCTGTTGCTTTGTTTTTTAGATGTTTCACGAAACACCATACACTTCTCCCGAGTGTCTGTTGGCAATTTCCATCCCGCCCATCAGCATAACAAGGCTCCCAGTTCTCCATGGCCTGTCCTGCCTTTCTGGATTTTACACTTTTTTCAGATGGCCCTTTTGACCTGGGGGAAGTGAGACTTCATTGTAGTGCAGATTTCCTTTGCAAGCTTGCTTGTTTGGCCAAAAAGGGCGTATGCGTTTTTTCCTGAATATATTCAGGAAAAAACGCATACGCCCTTTTTGGCCAAGTGCATCATTGTGGACGTTCTGCCTCTTTTCCTATGCTTTCAATGCAATTCCAGTCTACCTCCTGAAATCGGTTTCCTGCAATTCTGCCCCGCTTTCAAGTCCTCTTGGCAACCTTACTTCAGTATATTTTTGGACGATAGCTGTCATTTATAACTCAGCAGGTTCGTGAATTGCAGTGCCCCTGAGCTCCTTTCTTCAACTCGCTTTCTTTTGAGCTGGCCGCAACACCGCAGGATGGCTTCAGGCCCTAATCTGGTTCCGGCATGGCACGCTGAGCCTTTGGTTAGTTCCTCTTCCTGGTGGGAAATGAGAGTTAAATTTGCCCGTCCAGACACCTCCAGCTAGTCTCTCATTGGTTCTCCCTATTCCTGTTCATCTTCCGCAGAAATTGCAAACTGGGCCAAACAGGAGGTTAAAGGCGCTGACTCTCCAAGTGGCGAGAGTGTTAGTAAAGCGTCTGGAATGTTGCACACGAGTACCAGGGGAGTAAAACTGAGACACATATGAACACGTCTCCCGTTCACACGGTTGATCATACTCTGGGTTCCACGTGCATGATTTAGCTGAAGGAAGAATACCTTAAACCTGGAGAGTTGAGACCCGTGGAATGGGTACCATGCAATATGACTTCAAAGGGTCTTCATTTGCTCACCGAACCTCTCCAATCCTATCACTGCTGCGTTTATGCCCCTGTACACACGCTTGATTCTCTTTTGGAGACATAGCAATCCATAGGTTTTAAGATACTTACTAGTCAGGTACATTCTTAGGTGTTTAATATGCGGTGTTGAGTCCATTTCGTTGAGCAAGGAGTAGCTCTTGTCTATTCCATATTTGGCTTAAGGAACTTTATCTGTGCTCATTTCAATCTCTGGTTTTATGCAGCACCCCAACTCACCTTTCCCCTTAAGCAAGCATAAGTTGGTTTTCTAAATTTGAGACCCTGTTCTGTTTTGGAATTCAGTTCCTGTGTAGCCAAGTTTACATTCCGTGTATTAGTGATATCTTATGATGTTTCTTTTTCTGTGTGACTTATTTCAGTTAGAATCATCGTACCTGAATCCACTCATTATGCTGCTACGGGCCTGATGACATAGATTTCATTGCTGAGTGATACTGCATTGTACGTAAGTACCACAAGTTCTTTATCCATTTTTCACTTTCTGTGATATTGAACTTGTACGGTAAAAGAGGTTCTTGTAAACAGAGGTGTCCCAAACTTTGGAGTGGCTGTGTCTTTTTGATTTTAATTTCCCTAAGCTATAGGACCATAAGTGGAAGTGCCCTAGGCTCTGTTGCTTTGTTTTATAGATGTTTCAGGAAACACCATACACTTCTCCCGAGTGTCTGTTGGCAATTTCCATCCCGCCCATCAGCATAACAAGGCTCCCAGTTCTCCATGGCCTGTCCTGCCTTTCTGGATTTTACACTTTTTTCAGATGGCCCTTTTGACCGGGGGGAAGTGAGACTTCATGTAGTGCAGATTTCCTTTGCAAGCTTGCTTGGTTGGCCTAAAAGGGCGTATGCGTTTTTTCCTGAATATATTCAGGAAAAAACGCATACGCCCTTTTTGGTCAAGTGCATCATTGTGGACGTTCTGCCTCTTTTCCTATGCTTTCAATGCAATTCCAGTCTACCTCCTGAAATCGGTTTCCTGCAATTCTGCCCCGCTTTCAAGTCCTCTTGGCAGCCTTACTTCAGTATATTTTTGGACGATAGCTGTCATTTATATCTCTGCAGGTTTGTGAATTACAGTGCCCCTGAGCTCCTTTCTTCAACTCGCTTTCTTGTGACCTGGCCGCAACACCGCAGGATGGCTTCAGGCCCTAATCTGGTTCCGGCATGGCACGCTGAGCCTTTGGTTATTTCCTCTTCCTGGTGGGAAATGAGAGTTAAATTTGCCCGTCCAGACACCTCCAGCTAGTCTCTCATTGGTTCTCCCTATTCCTGTTCATATTCCGCAGAAATTGCAAACTGGGCCAAACAGGAGGTTAAAGGCGCTGACTCTCCAAGTCGGGAGAGTGTTAGTAAAGCGTCTGGAATGTTGCACCCGAGTACCAGGGGAGTAAAACTGAGACACATATGAACACGTCTCCCGTTCACACGGTTGATCATACTCTGGGTTCCACGTGCATGATTTAGCTGAAGGAAGAATACCTTAAACCTGGAGAGTTGAGACCCGTGGAATGGGTACCATGCAATATGACTTCAAAGGGTCTTCATTTGCTCACCGAACCTCTCCAATCCTATCACTGCTGCGTTTATGCCCCTGTACACACGCTTGATTCTCTTTTGGAGACATAGCAATCCATAGGTTTTAAGATACTTACTAGTCAGGTACATTCTTAGGTGTTTAATATGCGGTGTTGAGTCCATTTCGTTGAGCAAGGAGTAGCTCTTGTCTATTCCATATTTGGCTTAAGGAACTTTATCTGTGCTCATTTCAATCTCTGGTTTTATGCAGCACCCCAACTCACCTTTCCCCTTAAGCAAGCATAAGTTGGTTTTCTAAATTTGAGACCCTGTTCTGTTTTGGAATTCAGTTCCTGTGTAGCCAAGTTTACATTCCGTGTATTAGTGATATCTTATGATGTTTCTTTTTCTGTGTGACTTATTTCAGTTAGAATCATCGTACCTGAATCCACTCATTATGCTGCTACGGGCCTGATGACATAGATTTCATTGCTGAGTGATACTGCATTGTACGTAAGTACCACAAGTTCTTTATCCATTTTTCACTTTCTGTGATATTGAACTTGTACGGTAAAAGAGGTTCTTGTAAACAGAGGTGTCCCAAACTTTGGAGTGGCTGTGTCTTTTTGATTTTAATTTCCCTAAGCTATAGGACCATAAGTGGAAGTGCCCTAGGCTCTGTTGCTTTGTTTTATAGATGTTTCAGGAAACACCATACACTTCTCCCGAGTGTCTGTTGGCAATTTCCATCCCGCCCATCAGCATAACAAGGCTCCCAGTTCTCCATGGCCTGTCCTGCCTTTCTGGATTTTACACTTTTTTCAGATGGCCCTTTTGACCGGGGGGAAGTGAGACTTCATGTAGTGCAGATTTCCTTTGCAAGCTTGCTTGGTTGGCCTAAAAGGGCGTATGCATTTTTCCCTGAATATATTCAGGAAAAAACGCATACGCCCTTTTTGGTCAAGTGCATCATTGTGGACGTTCTGCCTCTTTTCCTATGCTTTCAATGCAATTCCAGTCTACCTCCTGAAATCGGTTTCCTGCAATTCTGCCCCGCTTTCAAGTCCTCTTGGCAGCCTTACTTCAGTATATTTTTGGACGATAGCTGTCATTTATATCTCTGCAGGTTTGTGAATTACAGTGCCCCTGAGCTCCTTTCTTCAACTCGCTTTCTTGTGACCTGGCCGCAACACCGCAGGATGGCTTCAGGCCCTAATCTGGTTCCGGCATGGCACGCTGAGCCTTTGGTTATTTCCTCTTCCTGGTGGGAAATGAGAGTTAAATTTGCCCGTCCAGACACCTCCAGCTAGTCTCTCATTGGTTCTCCCTATTCCTGTTCATATTCCGCAGAAATTGCAAACTGGGCCAAACAGGAGGTTAAAGGCGCTGACTCTCCAAGTCGGGAGAGTGTTAGTAAAGCGTCTGGAATGTTGCACCCGAGTACCAGGGGAGTAAAACTGAGACACATATGAACACGTCTCCCGTTCACACGGTTGATCATACTCTGGGTTCCATGTGCATGATTTAGCTGAAGGAAGAATACCTTAAACCTGGAGAGTTGAGACCCGTGGAATGGGTACCATGCAATATGACTTCAAAGGGTCTTCATTTGCTCACCGAACCTCTCCAATCCTATCACTGCTGCGTTTATGCCCCTGTACACACGCTTGATTCTCTTTTGGAGACATAGCAATCCATAGGTTTTAAGATACTTACTAGTCAGGTACATTCTTAGGTGTTTAATATGCGGTGTTGAGTCCATTTCGTTGAGCAAGGAGTAGCTCTTGTCTATTCCATATTTGGCTTAAGGAACTTTATCTGTGCTCATTTCAATCTCTGGTTTTATGCAGCACCCCAACTCACCTTTCCCCTTAAGCAAGCATAAGTTGGTTTTCTAAATTTGAGACCCTGTTCTGTTTTGGAATTCAGTTCCTGTGTAGCCAAGTTTACATTCCGTGTATTAGTGATATCTTATGATGTTTCTTTTTCTGTGTGACTTATTTCAGTTAGAATCATCGTACATGAATCCACTCATTATGCTGCTACGGGCCTGATGACATAGATTTCATTGCTGAGTGATACTGCATTGTACGTAAGTACCACAAGTTCTTTATCCATTTTTCACTTTCTGTGATATTGAACTTGTACGGTAAACGAGGTTCTTGTAAACAGAGGCGTCCCAAACTTTGGGGTGGCTGTGTCTTTTTGATTTTAATTTCCCTAAGCTATAGGACCATAAGTGGAAGTGCCCTAGGCTCTGTTGCTTTGTTTTTTAGATGTTTCAGGAAACACCATACACTTCTCCCGAGTGTCTGTTGGCAATTTACATCCCGCCCATCAGCATAACAAGGCTCCCAGTTCTCCATGGCCTGTCCTGCCTTTCTGGATTTTACACTTTTTTCAGATGGCCCTTTTGACCGGGGGGAAGTGAGACCTCATGTAGTGCAGATTTCCTTTGCAAGCTTGCTTGTTTGGCCTAAAAGGGCGTATGCGTTTTTTCCTGAATATATTCAGGAAAAAACGCATACGCCCTTTTTGGCCAAGTGCATCATTGTGGACGTTCTGCCTCTTTTCCTATGCTTTCAATGCAATTCCAGTCTACCTCCTGAAATCGGTTTCCTGCAATTCTGCCCCGCTTTCAAGTCCTCTTGGGAGCCTTACTTCAGTATATTTTTGGACGATAGCTGTCATTTATAACTCTGCAGGTTTGTGAATTACAGTGCCCCTGAGCTCCTTTCTTCAACTCGCTTTCTTGTGAGCTGGCCGCAACACCGCAGGATGGCTTCAGGCCCTAATCTGGTTCCGCCAAGGCACGCTGGGCCTTTGGTTAATTCCTCTTCCTGGTGGGAAATGAGAGTTAAATTTGCCCGTCCAGACACCTCCAGCTAGTCTCTCATTGGTTCTCCCTATTCCTGTTCATCTTCCGCAGAAATTGCAAAGTGGGCCAAACAGGAGGTTAAAGGGACTGACTCTCCAAGTCGGGAGAGTGTTAGTAAAGCATCTGGAATGTTGCACCCGAGTACCAGGGTACGAAAACTGAGACATATTTGAACACGTCTCCCGATCACATGGTTGATCATACTCTAGGTTCCACATGCATGTTTTAGCTGAATGAAGAATAACTTAAACCTGGGTAGTTGAAACCCGTGGAATGGGTACCATGCAATATGACTTCAAAGGGTCTTCATTTGCTCATCGAACCTCTCCAATCCTATCACTGCTGCGTTTATGCCCCTGTACACATGCTTGATTCTCTTTTGGAGACATAGCAATCCATAGGTTTTAAGATACTTACTAGTCAGGTACATTCTTAGGCGTTTAATATGGGGTGTTGAGTCCATTTCGTTGAGCAAGGAGTAGCTCTTGTCTATTCCATATTTGGCTTAAGGAACTTTATCTGTGCTCATTTCAATCTCTGGTTTTATGCAGCACCCCAACTCACCTTTCCCCTTAAGCAAGCATAAGTTGGTTTTCTAAATTTGAGACCCTGTTCTGTTCTGTAATTCAGTTCCTGTGTAGCCAAGTTTACATTCCGTGTATTACTGATATCTTATGATGTTTCTTTTTCTGTGTGACTTATTTCAGTTAGAATCATCATACCTGAATCCACTCATTGTGCTGCTAAGGGCCTGATGACATAGATTTCATTGCTGAGTGATATTGCTTTGTAAGTAAATACAAATTCTTTATCCATTTTTCACTTTCTGCGATGTTGAACATGTACTGTAAACAAGGATCTTGTAAACAGAGGCGTCCCAAACTTTGGGGTGGCTGTGTCTTTTTGATTTTAATTTCCCTAAGCTATAGGACCATAAGTGGAAGTGCCCTAGGCTCTGTTGCTTTGTTTTGTAGATGTTTCAGGAAACACCATACACTTCTCCCGAGTGTCTGTTGGCAATTTACATCCCGCCCATCAGCATAACAAGGCTCCCAGTTCTCCATGGCCTGTCCTGCCTTTCTGGATTTTACACTTTTTTCAGATGGCCCTTTTGACCGGGGGGAAGTGAGACTTCATGTAGTGCAGATTTCCTTTGCAAGCTTGCTTGGTTGGCCAAAAAGGGCGTGTGCGTTTTTTCCTGAATATATTCAGGAAAAAACGCATACGCCCTTTTTGGCCAAGTGCATCATTGTGGACGTTCTGCCTCTTTTCCTATGCTTTCAATGCAATTCCAGTCTACCTCCTGAAATCGGTTTCCTGCAATTCTGCCCCGCTTTCAAGTCCTCTTGGCAGCCTTACTTCAGTATATTTTTGGATGATAGCTGTCATTTATAACTCTGCAGGTTTGTGAATTACAGTGCCCCTGAGCTCCTTTCTTCAACTCGCTTTCTTGTGAGATGGCCGCAACACCGCAGGATGGCTTCAGGCCCTAATCTGGTTCCGGCACGGCACGCTGAGCCTTTGGTTAATTCCTCTTCCTGGTGGGAAATGAGAGTTAAATTTGCCCGTCCAGACACCTCCAGCTAGTCTCTCATTGGTTCTCGCTATTCCTGTTCATCTTCCGCAGATATTGCAAACTGAGCCATACAGGAGGTTAAAGGGACTGACTCTCCATGTCGGGAGAGTGTTAGTAAAGCGTCTGGAATGTTGCACCCGAGTACCAGGGTACGAAAACTGAGACATATTTGAACACGTCTCCCGTTCACACGGTTGATCATACTCTGGGTTCCACGTGCATGATTTAGCTGAAGGAAGAATACCTTAAACCTGGAGAGTTGAGACCCGTGGAATGGGTAGCATGCAATATGACTTCAAAGGGTCTTCATTTGCTCACCGAATCTCTCCAATCCTATCACTGCTGCGTTTATGCCCCTGTACACACGCTTGATTCTCTTTTGGAGACATAGCAATCCATAGGTTTTAAGATACTTACTAGTCAGGTACATTCTTAGGCGTTTAATATGGGGTGTTGAGTCCATTTCGTTGAGCAAGGAGTAGCTCTTGTCTATTCCATATTTGGCTTAAGGAACTTTATCTGTGCTCATTTCAATCTCTGGTTTTATGCAGCACCCCAACTCACCTTTCCCCTTAAGCAAGCATAAGTTGGTTTTCTAAATTTGAGACCCTGTTCTGTTTTGGAATTCAGTTCCTGTGTAGCCAAGTTTACATTCCGTGTATTACTGATATCTTATGATGTTTCTTTTTCTGTGTGACTTATTTCAATTAGAATCATCATACATGAATCCACTCATTATGCTGCTACGGGCCTGATGACATAGATTTCATTGCTGAGTGATACTGCATTGTACGTAAGTACCACAAGTTCTTTATCCATTTTTCACTTTCTGTGATATTGAACTTGTACAGTAAACGAGGTTCTTGTAAACAGAGGCGTCCCAAACTTTGGGGTGGCTGTGTCTTTTTGATTTTAATTTCCCTAAGCTATAGGACAATAAGTGGAAGTGCCCTAGGCTCTGTTGCTTTGTTTTTTAGATGTTTCAGGAAACACCATACACTTCTCCCGAGTGTCTGTTGGCAATTTCCATCCCGCCCATCAGCATAACAAGGCTCCCAGTTCTCCATGGCCTGTCCTGCCTTTCTGGATTTTACACTTTTTTCAGATGGCCCTTTTGACCGGGGGGAAGTGAGACTTCATGTAGTGCAGATTTCCTTTGCAAGCTTGCTTGGTTGGCCTAAAAGGGCGTATGCGTTTTTTCCTGAATATATTCAGGAAAAAACGCATACGCCCTTTTTGGCCAAGTGCATCATTGTGGACGTTCTGCCTCTTTTCCTATGCTTTCAATGCAATTCCAGTCTACCTCCTGAAATCGGTTTCCTGCAATTCTGCCCCGCTTTCAAGTCCTCTTGGGAGCCTTACTTCAGTATATTTTTGGACGATAGCTGTCATTTATAACTCTGCAGGTTTCTGAATTACAGTGCCCCTGAGCTCCTTTCTTCAACTCGCTTTCTTGTGAGCTGGCCTCAACACCGCAGGATGGCTTCAGGCCCTAATCTGGTTCCGGCAAGGCACGCAGGGCCTTTGGTTAATTCCTCTTCCTGGCGGGAAATGAGAGTTAAATTTGCCCGTCCAGACACCTCCAGCTAGTCTCTCATTGGTTCTCCCTATTCCTGTTCATCTTCCGTAGAAATTGCAAAGTGGGCCAAACAGGAGGTTAAAGGGACTGACTCTCCAAGTTGGGAGAGTGTTAGTAAAGCATCTGGAATGTTGCACCCGAGTACCAGGGTACGAAAACTAAGACATATTTGAACACGTCTCCCGATCACATGGTTGATCATACTCTAGGTTCCACATGCATGTTTTAGCTGAATGAAGAATAACTTAAACCTGGGTAGTTGAAACCCGTGGAATGGGTACCATGCAATATGACTTCAAAGGGTCTTCATTTGCTCATCAAACCTCTCCAATCCTATCACTGCTGCGTTTATGCCCCTGTACACATGCTTGATTCTCTTTTGGAGACATAGCAATCCATAGGTTTTAAGATACTTACTAGTCAGGTACATTCTTAGGCGTTTAATTTGGGGTGTTGAGTCCATTTCGTTGAGCAAGGAGTAGCTCTTGTCTATTCCATATTTGGCTTAAGGAACTTTATCTGTGCTCCTTTCAATCTCTGGTTTTATGCAGCACCCCAACTCACCTTTCCCCTTAAGCAAGCATAAGTTGGTTTTCTAAATTTGAGACCCTGTTCTGTTCTGTAATTCAGTTCCTGTGTAGCCAAGTTTACATTCCGTGTATTAGTGATATCTTATGATGTTTCTATTTCTGTGTGACTTATTTCAGTTAGAATCATCATACCTGAATCCACTCATTGTGCTGCTAAGCTCCTGATGACATAGATTTTATTGCTGAGTGATATTGTTTGTAAGTAAATACCACAACTTCTTTATCCATTTTTCACTTTCTGCGATGTTGAACATGTACTGTGAACAAGGATCTTGTAAACAGAGGCGTCCCAAACTTTGGGGTGGCTGTGTCTTTTTGATTTTAATTTCCCTAAGCTATAAGACCATAAGTGGAAGTGCCCTAGACTCTGTTGCTTTGTTTTGTAGATGTTTCAGGAAACACCATACACTTCTCCCGAGTGTCTGTTGGCAATTTACATCCCTCCCATCAGCATAACAAGGCTCCCAGTTCTCCATGGCCTGTCCTGCCTTTCTGGATTTTACACTTTTTTCAGATGGCCCTTTTGACAGGGGGGAAGTGAGACTTCATTGTAGTGCAGATTTCCTTTGCAAGCTTGCTTGGTTGGCCAAAAAGGGCGTATGCGTTTTTTCCTGAATATATTCAGGAAAAAACGCATACGCCCTTTTTGGCCAAGTGCATCATTGTGGACGTTCTGCCTCTTTTCCTATGCTTTCAATGCAATTCCAGTCTACCTTCTGAAATCGGTTTCCTGCAATTCTGCCCCGCTTTCAAGTCCTCTTGGCAGCCTTACTTCAGTATATTTTTGGACGATAGCTGTCATTTATAACTCTGCAGGTTTGTGAATTACAGTGCCCCTGAGCTCCTTTCTTCAACTCGCTTTCTTGTGAGATGGCCGCAACACCGCAGGATGGCTTCAGGACCTAATCTGGTTCCGGCACGGCACGCTGAGCCTTTGGTTAATTCCTCTTCCTGGTGGGAAATGAGAGTTAAATTTGCCCGTCCAGACACCTCCAGCTAGTCTCTCAT
This sequence comes from Grampus griseus, assembly GCF_964374135.1. NCBI lineage: Eukaryota > Metazoa > Chordata > Mammalia > Artiodactyla > Delphinidae > Grampus > Grampus griseus. The sequence goes on along the minus strand of NW_028133338.1, from coordinate 475,246 downwards.
TGGTTCTCGCTATTCCTGTTCATCTTCCGCAGATATTGCAAACTGAGCCATACAGGAGGTTAAAGGGACTGACTCTCCATGTCGGGAGAGTGTTAGTAAAGCGTCTGGAATGTTGCACCCGAGTACCAGGGTACGAAAACTGAGACATATTTGAACACGTCTCCCGTTCACACGGTTGATCATACTCTGGGTTCCACGTGCATGATTTAGCTGAAGGAAGAATACCTTAAACCTGGAGAGTTGAGACCCGTGGAATGGGTAGCATGCAATATGACTTCAAAGGGTCTTCATTTGCTCACCGAACCTCTCCAATCCTATCACTGCTGCGTTTATGCCCCTGTACACACGCTTGATTCTCTTTTGGAGACATAGCAATCCATAGGTTTTAAGATACTTACTAGTCAGGTACATTCTTAGGCGTTGAATATGGGGTGTTGAGTCCATTTCGTTGAGCAAGGAGTAGCTCTTGTCTATTCCATATTTGGCTTAAGGAACTTTATCTGTGCTCATTTCAATCTCTGGTTTTATGCAGCACCCCAACTCACCTTTCCCCTTAAGCAAGCAGAAGTTGGTTTTCTAAATTTGAGACCCTGTTCTGTTCTGTAATTCAGTTCCTGTGTAGCCAAGTTTACATTCCGTGTATTACTGATATCTTATGATGTTTCTTTTTCTGTGTGACTTATTTCAGTTAGAATCATCATACCTGAATCCACTCATTGTGCTGCTAAGGGCCTGATGACATAGATTTCATTGCTGAGTGATATTGCTTTGTAAGTAAATACAAATTCTTTATCCATTTTTCACTTTCTGCGATGTTGAACATGTACTGTAAACGAGGATCTTGTAAACAGAGGCGTCCCAAACTTTGGGGTGGCTGTGTCTTTTTGATTTTAATTTCCCTAAGCTATAGGACCATAAGTGGAAGTGCCCTAGGCTCTGTTGCTTTGTTTTGTAGATGTTTCAGGAAACACCATACACTTCTCCCGAGTGTCTGTTGGCAATTTACATCCCTCCCATCAGCATAACAAGGCTCCCAGTTCTCCATGGCCTGTCCTGCCTTTCTGGATTTTACACTTTTTTCAGATGGCCCTTTTGACCGGGGGGAAGTGAGACTTCATTGTAGTGCAGATTTTCTTTGCAAGCTTGCTTGGTTGGCCAAAAAGGGCGTGTGCGTTTTTTCCTGAATATATTCAGGAAAAAACGCACACGCCCTTTTTGGCCAAGTGCATCATTGTGGACGTTCTGCCTCTTTTCCTATGCTTTCAATGCAATTCCAGTCTACCTCCTGAAATCGGTTTCCTGCAATTCTGCCCCACTTTCAAGTCCTCTTGGCAGCCTTACTTCAGTATATTTTTGGACGATAGCTGTCATTTATAACTCTGCAGGTTTGTGAATTACAGTGCCCCTGAGCTCCTTTCTTCAACTCGCTTTCTTGTGAGATGGCCGCAACACCGCAGGATGGCTTCAGGCCCTAATCTGGTTCCGGCACGGCACGCTGAGCCTTTGGTTAATTCCTCTTCCTGGTGGGAAATGAGAGTTAAATTTGCCCGTCCAGACACCTCCAGCTAGTCTCTCATTGGTTCTCGCTATTCCTGTTCATCTTCCGCAGATATTGCAAACTGAGCCATACAGGAGGTTAAAGGGACTGACTCTCCATGTCGGGAGAGTGTTAGTAAAGCGTCTGGAATGTTGCACCCGAGTACCAGGGTACGAAAACTGAGACATATTTGAACACGTCTCCCGTTCACATGGTTGATCATACTCTGGGTTCCACGTGCATGATTTAGCTGAAGGAAGAATACCTTAAACCTGGGTAGTTGAGACCCGTGGAATGGGTAGCATGCAATATGACTTCAAAGGGTCTTCATTTGCTCACCGAATCTCTCCAATCCTATCACTGCTGCGTTTATGCCCCTGTACACACGCTTGATTCTCTTTTGGAGACATAGGAATCCATAGGTTTTAAGATACTTACTAGTCAGGTACATTCTTAGGCGTTTAATATGGGGTGTTGAGTCCATTTCGTTGAGCAAGGAGTAGCTCTTGTCTATTCCATATTTGGCTTAAGGAATTTTATCTGTGCTCATTTCAATCTCTGGTTTTATGCAGCACCCCAACTCACCTTTCCCCTTAAGCAAGCATAAGTTGGTTTTCTAAATTTGAGACCCTGTTCTGTTTTGGAATTCAGTTCCTGTGTAGCCAAGTTTACATTGCGTGTATTACTGATATCTTATGATGTTTCTTTTTCTGTGTGACTTATTTCAATTAGAATCATCATACATGAATCCACTCATTATGCTGCTACGGGCCTGATGACATAGATTTCATTGCTGAGTGATACTGCATTGTACGTAAGTACCACAAGTTCTTTATCCATTTTTCACTTTCTGTGATATTGAACTTGTACGGTAAACGAGGTTCTTGTAAACAGAGGCGTCCCAAACTTTGGGGTGGCTGTGTCTTTTTGATTTTAATTTCCCTAAGCTATAGGACCATAAGTGGAAGTGCCCTAGGCTCTGTTGCTTTGTTTTTTAGATGTTTCAGGAAACACCATACACTTCTCCCGAGTGTCTGTTGGCAATTTCCATCCCGCCCATCAGCATAACAAGGCTCCCAGTTCTCCATGGCCTGTCCTGCCTTTCTGGATTTTACACTTTTTTCAGATGGCCCTTTTGACCGGGGGGAAGTGAGACTTCATGTAGTGCAGATTTCCTTTGCAAGCTTGCTTGGTTGGCCTAAAAGGGCGTATGCGTTTTTTCCTGAATATATTCAGGAAAAAAGGCATACGCCCTTTTTGGCCAAGTGCATCATTGTGGACGTTCTGCCTCTTTTCCTATGCTTTCAATGCAATTCCAGTCTACCTCCTGAAATCGGTTTCCTGCAATTCTGCCCCGCTTTCAAGTCCTCTTGGGAGCCTTACTTCAGTATATTTTTGGACGATAGCTGTCATTTATAACTCTGCAGGTTTCTGAATTACAGTGCCCCTGAGCTCCTTTCTTCAACTCGCTTTCTTGTGAGCTGGCCTCAACACCGCAGGATGGCTTCAGGCCCTAATCTGGTTCCGGCAAGGCACGCTGGGCCTTTGGTTAATTCCTCTTCCTGGTGGGAAATGAGAGTTAAATTTGCCCGTCCAGACACCTCCAGCTAGTCTCTCATTGGTTCTCCCTATTCCTGTTCATCTTCCGTAGAAATTGCAAAGTGGGCCAAACAGGAGGTTAAAGGGACTGACTCTCCAAGTCGGGAGAGTGTTAGTAAAGCATCTGGAATGTTGCACCCGAGTACCAGAGTACGAAAACTAAGACATATTTGAACACGTCTCCCGATCACATGGTTGATCATACTCTAGGTTCCACATGCATGTTTTAGCTGAATGAAGAATAACTTAAACCTGGGTAGTTGAAACCCGTGGAATGGGTACCATGCAATATGACTTCAAAGGGTCTTCATTTGCTCATCGAACCTCTCCAATCCTATCACTGCTGCGTTTATGCCCCTGTACACATGCTTGATTCTCTTTTGGAGACATAGCAATCCATAGGTTTTAAGATACTTACTAGTCAGGTACATTCTTAGGCGTTTAATTTGGGGTGTTGAGTCCATTTCGTTGAGCAAGGAGTAGCTCTTGTCTATTCCATATTTGGCTTAAGGAACTTTATCTGTGCTCCTCTCAATCTCTGGTTTTATGCAGCACCCCAACTCACCTTTCCCCTTAAGCAAGCATAAGTTGGTTTTCTAAATTTGAGACCCTGTTCTGTTCTGTAATTCAGTTCCTGTGTAGCCAAGTTTACATTCCGTGTATTACTGATATCTTATGATGTTTCTTTTTCTGTGTGACTTATTTCAGTTAGAATCATCATACCTGAATCCACTCATTGTGCTGCTAAGGGCCTGATGACATAGATTTCATTGCTGAGTGATATTGCTTTGTAAGTAAATACAAATTCTTTATCCATTTTTCACTTTCTGCGATGTTGAACATGTACTGTAAACGAGGATCTTGTAAACAGAGGCGTCCCAAACTTTGGGGTGGCTGTGTCTTTTTGATTTTAATTTCCCTAAGCTATAGGACCATAAGTGGAAGTGCCCTAGGCTCTGTTGCTTTGTTTTGTAGATGTTTCAGGAAACACCATACACTTCTCCCGAGTGTCTGTTGGCAATTTACATCCCTCCCATCAGCATAACAAGGCTCCCAGTTCTCCATGGCCTGTCCTGCCTTTCTGGATTTTACACTTTTTTCAGATGGCCCTTTTGACCGGGGGGAAGTGAGACTTCATTGTAGTGCAGATTTTCTTTGCAAGCTTGCTTGGTTGGCCAAAAAGGGCGTGTGCGTTTTTTCCTGAATATATTCAGGAAAAAACGCACACGCCCTTTTTGGCCAAGTGCATCATTGTGGACGTTCTGCCTCTTTTCCTATGCTTTCAATGCAATTCCAGTCTACCTCCTGAAATCGGTTTCCTGCAATTCTGCCCCACTTTCAAGTCCTCTTGGCAGCCTTACTTCAGTATATTTTTGGACGATAGCTGTCATTTATAACTCTGCAGGTTTGTGAATTACAGTGCCCCTGAGCTCCTTTCTTCAACTCGCTTTCTTGTGAGATGGCCGCAACACCGCAGGATGGCTTCAGGCCCTAATCTGGTTCCGGCACGGCACGCTGAGCCTTTGGTTAATTCCTCTTCCTGGTGGGAAATGAGAGTTAAATTTGCCCGTCCAGACACCTCCAGCTAGTCTCTCATTGGTTCTCGCTATTCCTGTTCATCTTCCGCAGATATTGCAAACTGAGCCATACAGGAGGTTAAAGGGACTGACTCTCCATGTCGGGAGAGTGTTAGTAAAGCGTCTGGAATGTTGCACCCGAGTACCAGGGTACGAAAACTGAGACATATTTGAACACGTCTCCCGTTCACATGGTTGATCATACTCTGGGTTCCACGTGCATGATTTAGCTGAAGGAAGAATACCTTAAACCTGGGTAGTTGAGACCCGTGGAATGGGTAGCATGCAATATGACTTCAAAGGGTCTTCATTTGCTCACCGAATCTCTCCAATCCTATCACTGCTGCGTTTATGCCCCTGTACACACGCTTGATTCTCTTTTGGAGACATAGGAATCCATAGGTTTTAAGATACTTACTAGTCAGGTACATTCTTAGGCGTTTAATATGGGGTGTTGAGTCCATTTCGTTGAGCAAGGAGTAGCTCTTGTCTATTCCATATTTGGCTTAAGGAATTTTATCTGTGCTCATTTCAATCTCTGGTTTTATGCAGCACCCCAACTCACCTTTCCCCTTAAGCAAGCATAAGTTGGTTTTCTAAATTTGAGACCCTGTTCTGTTTTGGAATTCAGTTCCTGTGTAGCCAAGTTTACATTGCGTGTATTACTGATATCTTATGATGTTTCTTTTTCTGTGTGACTTATTTCAATTAGAATCATCATACATGAATCCACTCATTATGCTGCTACGGGCCTGATGACATAGATTTCATTGCTGAGTGATACTGCATTGTACGTAAGTACCACAAGTTCTTTATCCATTTTTCACTTTCTGTGATATTGAACTTGTACGGTAAACGAGGTTCTTGTAAACAGAGGCGTCCCAAACTTTGGGGTGGCTGTGTCTTTTTGATTTTAATTTCCCTAAGCTATAGGACCATAAGTGGAAGTGCCCTAGGCTCTGTTGCTTTGTTTTTTAGATGTTTCAGGAAACACCATACACTTCTCCCGAGTGTCTGTTGGCAATTTCCATCCCGCCCATCAGCATAACAAGGCTCCCAGTTCTCCATGGCCTGTCCTGCCTTTCTGGATTTTACACTTTTTTCAGATGGCCCTTTTGACCGGGGGGAAGTGAGACTTCATGTAGTGCAGATTTCCTTTGCAAGCTTGCTTGGTTGGCCTAAAAGGGCGTATGCGTTTTTTCCTGAATATATTCAGGAAAAAAGGCATACGCCCTTTTTGGCCAAGTGCATCATTGTGGACGTTCTGCCTCTTTTCCTATGCTTTCAATGCAATTCCAGTCTACCTCCTGAAATCGGTTTCCTGCAATTCTGCCCCGCTTTCAAGTCCTCTTGGGAGCCTTACTTCAGTATATTTTTGGACGATAGCTGTCATTTATAACTCTGCAGGTTTCTGAATTACAGTGCCCCTGAGCTCCTTTCTTCAACTCGCTTTCTTGTGAGCTGGCCTCAACACCGCAGGATGGCTTCAGGCCCTAATCTGGTTCCGGCAAGGCACGCTGGGCCTTTGGTTAATTCCTCTTCCTGGTGGGAAATGAGAGTTAAATTTGCCCGTCCAGACACCTCCAGCTAGTCTCTCATTGGTTCTCCCTATTCCTGTTCATCTTCCGTAGAAATTGCAAAGTGGGCCAAACAGGAGGTTAAAGGGACTGACTCTCCAAGTCGGGAGAGTGTTAGTAAAGCATCTGGAATGTTGCACCCGAGTACCAGAGTACGAAAACTAAGACATATTTGAACACGTCTCCCGATCACATGGTTGATCATACTCTAGGTTCCACATGCATGTTTTAGCTGAATGAAGAATAACTTAAACCTGGGTAGTTGAAACCCGTGGAATGGGTACCATGCAATATGACTTCAAAGGGTCTTCATTTGCTCATCGAACCTCTCCAATCCTATCACTGCTGCGTTTATGCCCCTGTACACATGCTTGATTCTCTTTTGGAGACATAGCAATCCATAGGTTTTAAGATACTTACTAGTCAGGTACATTCTTAGGCGTTTAATTTGGGGTGTTGAGTCCATTTCGTTGAGCAAGGAGTAGCTCTTGTCTATTCCATATTTGGCTTAAGGAACTTTATCTGTGCTCCTCTCAATCTCTGGTTTTATGCAGCACCCCAACTCACCTTTCCCCTTAAGCAAGCATAAGTTGGTTTTCTAAATTTGAGACCCTGTTCTGTTCTGTAATTCAGTTCCTGTGTAGCCAAGTTTACATTCCGTGTATTAGTGATATCTTATGATGTTTCTATTTCTGTGTGACTTATTTCAGTTAGAATCATCATACCTGAATCCACTCATTGTGCTGCTAAGCTCCTGATGACATAGATTTTATTGCTGAGTGATATTGTTTGTAAGTAAATACCACAACTTCTTTATCCATTTTTCACTTTCTGCGATGTTGAACATGTACTGTAAACAAGGATCTTGTAAACAGAGGCGTCCCAAACTTTGGGGTGGCTGTGTCTTTTTGATTTTAATTTCCCTAAGCTATAAGACCATAAGTGGAAGTGCCCTAGGCTCTGTTGCTTTGTTTTGTAGATGTTTCAGGAAACACCATACACTTCTCCCGAGTGTCTGTTGGCAATTTACATCCCTCCCATCAGCATAACAAGGCTCCCAGTTCTCCATGGCCTGTCCTGCCTTTCTGGATTTTACACTTTTTTCAGATGGCCCTTTTGACCGGGGGGAAGTGAGACTTCATTGTAGTGCAGATTTTCTTTGCAAGCTTGCTTGGTTGGCCAAAAAGGGCGTATGCGTTTTTTCCTGAATATATTCAGGAAAAAACGCATACGCCCTTTTTGGCCAAGTGCATCATTGTGGACGTTCTGCCTCTTTTCCTATGCTTTCAATGCAATTCCAGTCTACCTTCTGAAATCGGTTTCCTGCAATTCTGCCCCGCTTTCAAGTCCTCTTGGCAGCCTTACTTCAGTATATTTTTGGACGATAGCTGTCATTTATAACTCTGCAGGTTTGTGAATTACAGTGCCCCTGAGCTCCTTTCTTCAACTCGCTTTCTTGTGAGATGGCCGCAACACCGCAGGATGGCTTCAGGACCTAATCTGGTTCCGGCACGGCACGCTGAGCCTTTGGTTAATTCCTCTTCCTGGTGGGAAATGAGAGTTAAATTTGCCCGTCCAGACACCTCCAGCTAGTCTCTCATTGGTTCTCGCTATTCCTGTTCATCTTCCGCAGATATTGCAAACTGAGCCATACAGGAGGTTAAAGGGACTGACTCTCCATGTCGGGAGAGTGTTAGTAAAGCGTCTGGAATGTTGCACCCGAGTACCAGGGTACGAAAACTGAGACATATTTGAACACGTCTCCCGTTCACACGGTTGATCATACTCTGGGTTCCACGTGCATGATTTAGCTGAAGGAAGAATACCTTAAACCTGGAGAGTTGAGACCCGTGGAATGGGTACCATGCAATATGACTTCAAAGGGTCTTCATTTGCTCACCGAACCTCTCCAATCCTATCACTGCTGCGTTTATGCCCCTGTACACACGCTTGATTCTCTTTTGGAGACATAGCAATCCATAGGTTTTAAGATACTTACTAGTCAGGTACATTCTTAGGCGTTGAATATGGGGTGTTGAGTCCATTTCGTTGAGCAAGGAGTAGCTCTTGTCTATTCCATATTTGGCTTAAGGAACTTTATCTGTGCTCATTTCAATCTCTGGTTTTATGCAGCACCCCAACTCACCTTTCCCCTTAAGCAAGCATAAGTTGGTTTTCTAAATTTGAGACCCTGTTCTGTTTTGGAATTCAGTTCCTGTGTAGCCAAGTTTACATTCCGTGTATTACTGATATCTTATGATGTTTCTTTTTCTGTGTGACTTATTTCAGTTAGAATCATCATACCTGAATCCACTCATTATGCTGCTACGGGCCTGATGACATAGATTTCATTGCTGAGTGATACTGCATTGTACATAAGTACCACAAGTTCTTTATCCATTTTTCACTTTCTGTGATATTGAACTTGTACGGTAAACGAGGTTCTTGTAAACAGAGGCGTCCCAAACTTTGGGGTGGCTGTGTCTTTTTGATTTTAATTTCCCTAAGCTATAGGACCATAAGTGGAAGTGCCCTAGGCTTTGTTGCTTTGTTTCTTAGTTCCTTCAGGAAACACCATACACTTCTCCCGAGTGTCTGTTGGCAATTTACATCCCGCCCATGAGCATAACAAGGCTCCCAGTTCTCCATGGCCTGTCCTGCGTTTCTGGATTTTACACTTTTTTCAGATGGCCCTTTTGACCGGGGGGAAGTGAGACTTCATTGTAGTGCAGATTTCCATTGCAAGTTTGCTTGGTTGGCCAAAAAGTGCGTATGCGTTTTTTCCTGAATATATTCAGGAAAAAACGCATACGCCCTTTTTGGCCAAGTGCATCATTGTGGACGTTCTGCCTCTTTGCCGATGCTTTCAATGCAATTCCAGTCTACCTCCTGAAATCGGTTTCCTGCAATTCTGCCCCGCTTTCAAGTCCTCTTGGCAGCCTTACTTCAGTATATTTTTGGACGATAGCTGTCATTTATAACTCTGCAGGTTTGTGAATTACAGTGCCCCTGAGCTCCTTTCTTCAACTCGCTTTCTTTTGAGCTGGCTGCAACACCGCAAGACGGCTTCAGGCCCTAATCTGTTTCGGGCACGGCACGCTGAGCCTTTGGTTAATTCCTCTTCCTGTTGGGAAATGAGAGTTAAATTTGCCCGTCCAGACACCTCCAGCTAGTCTCTCATTGGTTCTCCCTATTCCTGTTCATCTTCCGCAGAAATTGCAAACTGGGCCAAACAGGATGTTAAAGGGACTGACTCTCCAAGTTGGGAGAGTGTTAGTAAAGCGTCTGGAATGTTGCACCCGAGTACCAGGGTACGAAAACTGAGACATATTTGAACACGTATCCCGATCACATGGTTGATCATACTCTAGGTTCCACATGCATGTTTTAGCTGAAGGAAGAATACCTTAAACCTGGGTAGTTGAAACCCGTGAAATGGGTACCATGCAATATGACTTCAAAGGGTCTTCATTTGCTCACCGAACCTCTCCAATCCTATCACTGCTGCGTTTATGCCCCTGTACACACGCTTGATTCTCTTTCGGAGACATAGCAATCCATAGGTTTGAAGATACTTACTAGTCAGGTACATACTTAGGCGTTTAATATGCGGTGTTGAGTCCATTTCGTTGAGCAAGGAGTAGCTCTTGTCTATTCCATATTTGGCTTAAGGAACTTTATCTGTGCTCATTTCAATCTCTGGTTTTATGCAGCACCCCAACTCACCTTTCCCCTTAAGCAAGCATAAGTTGGTTTTCTAAATTTGAGACCTTGTTCTGTTTTGGAATTCAGTTCCTGTGTAGCCAAGTTTACATTCCGTGTATTAGTGATATCTTATGATGTTTCTTTTTCTGTGTGACTTATTTCAGTTAGAATCATCGTACCTGAATCCACTCATTATGCTGCTACGGGCCTGATGACATAGATTTCATTGCTGAGTGATACTGCATTGTAAATAAGTACCACAATTCTTTATCCATTTTTCACTTTCTGTGATATTGAACTTGTATGGTAAATGAGGTTCTTGTAAACAGAGGCGGCCCAAACTTTGGGGTGGCTGTGTCTTTTTGATTTTAATTTCCCTAAGCTATAGGACCATAAGTGGAAGTGCCCTAGGCTCTGTTGCTTTGTGTTTTAGATGTTTCAGGAAACACCATACACTTCTCCCGAGTGTCTGTTGGCAATTTACATCCCGCCCATCAGCATAACAAGGCTCCCAGTTCTCCATGGCCTGTCCTGCCTTTCTGGATTTTACACTTTTTTCAGATCGCCCTTTTGACCTGGGGGAAGTGAGACTTCATTGTAGTGCAGATTTCGTTTGCAAGCTTGCTTGGTTGGCCAAAAAGGGCGTATGCGTTTTTTCCTGAATATATTCAGGAAAAAACGCATACGCCCTTTTTGGCCAAGTGCATCATTGTGGACGTTCTGCCTCTTTTCCTATGCTTTCAATGCAATTCCACTCTATCTCCTGAAATCGGTTTCCTGCAATTCTGCCCCGCTTTCAAGTCCTCTTGGCAGCCTTACTTCAGTATATTTTTGGACAATAGCTGTCATTTATAACTCTGCAGGTTTGTGAATTACAGTGCCCCTGAGCTCCTTTCTTCAACTCGCTTTCTTGTGAGCTGGCCGCAACACCGCAGGATGGCTTCAGGCCCTAATCTGTTTCCGGCATGGCACGCTGAGCCTTTGGTTAATTCCTCTTCCTGGTGGGAAATGAGAGTTAAATTTGCCCGTCCAGACACCTCCAGCTAGTCTCTCATTGGTTCTCGCTATTCCTGTTCATCTTCCGCAGAAATTGCAAACTGGGCCAAACAGGAGGTTAAAGGCGCTGACTCTCCAAGTGGGGAGAGTGTTAGTAAAGCGTCTGGAATGTTGCACCTGAGTACCAGGGGAGGAAAACTGAGACATATTTGAAAACGTCTCCCGTTCACACGGTTGATCATACTCTGGGTTCCACATGCATGTTTTAGCTGAAGGAAGAATACCTTAAACCTGGGTAGTTGAAACCCGTGGAATGGGTACCATGCAATATGACTTCAAAGGGTCTTCATTTGCTCACCGAACCTCTCCAATCCTATCACTGCTGCGTTTATGCCCCTGTACACACGCTTGATTCTCTTTCGGAGACATAGCAATCCATAGGTTTGAAGATACTTACTAGTCAGGTACATACTTAGGCGTTTAATATGCGGTGTTGAGTCCATTTCGTTGAGCAAGGAGTAGCTCTTGTCTATTCCATATTTGGCTTAAGGAACTTTATCTGTGCTCATTTCAATCTCTGGTTTTATGCAGCACCCCAACTCACCTTTCCCCTTAAGCAAGCATAAGTTGGTTTTCTAAATTTGAGACCTTGTTCTGTTTTGGAATTCAGTTCCTGTGTAGCCAAGTTTACATTCCGTGTATTAGTGATATCTTATGATGTTTCTTTTTCTGTGTGACTTATTTCAGTTAGAATCATCGTACCTGAATCCACTCATTATGCTGCTACGGGCCTGATGACATAGATTTCATTGCTGAGTGATACTGCATTGTACGTAAGTACCACAAGTTCTTTATCCATTTTTTACTTTCTGTGATATTGAACTTGTACGGTAAAAGATGTTCTTGTAAACAGAGGCGTCCCAAACTTTGGGTGGCTGTGTCTTTTTGATTTTAATTTCCCTAAGCTATAGGACCATAAGTGGAAGTGCCCTAGGCTCTGATGCTTTGTTTTTTAGATGTTTCACGAAACACCATACACTTCTCCCGAGTGTCTGTTGGCAATTTCCATCCCGCCCATCAGCATAACAAGGCTCCCAGTTCTCCATGGCCTGTCCTGCCTTTCTGGATTTTACACTTTTTTCAGATGGCCCTTTTGACCTGGGGGAAGTGAGACTTCATTGTAGTGCAGATTTCCTTTGCAAGCTTGCTTGTTTGGCCAAAAAGGGCGTATGCGTTTTTTCCTGAATATATTCAGGAAAAAACGCATACGCCCTTTTTGGCCAAGTGCATCATTGTGGACGTTCTGCCTCTTTTCCTATGCTTTCAATGCAATTCCAGTCTACCTCCTGAAATCGGTTTCCTGCAATTCTGCCCCGCTTTCAAGTCCTCTTGGCAACCTTACTTCAGTATATTTTTGGACGATAGCTGTCATTTATAACTCAGCAGGTTCGTGAATTGCAGTGTCCCTGAGCTCCTTTCTTCAACTCGCTTTCTTTTGAGCTGGCCGCAACACCGCAGGATGGCTTCAGGCCCTAATCTGGTTCCGGCATGGCACGCTGAGCCTTTGGTTAGTTCCTCTTCCTGGTGGGAAATGAGAGTTAAATTTGCCCGTCCAGACACCTCCAGCTAGTCTCTCATTGGTTCTCCCTATTCCTGTTCATCTTCCGCAGAAATTGCAAACTGGGCCAAACAGGAGGTTAAAGGCGCTGACTCTCCAAGTGGCGAGAGTGTTAGTAAAGCGTCTGGAATGTTGCACACGAGTACCAGGGGAGTAAAACTGAGACACATATGAACACGTCTCCCGTTCACACGGTTGATCATACTCTGGGTTCCACGTGCATGATTTAGCTGAAGGAAGAATACCTTAAACCTGGAGAGTTGAGACCCGTGGAATGGGTACCATGCAATATGACTTCAAAGGGTCTTCATTTGCTCACCGAACCTCTCCAATCCTATCACTGCTGCGTTTATGCCCCTGTACACACGCTTGATTCTCTTTTGGAGACATAGCAATCCATAGGTTTTAAGATACTTACTAGTCAGGTACATTCTTAGGTGTTTAATATGCGGTGTTGAGTCCATTTCGTTGAGCAAGGAGTAGCTCTTGTCTATTCCATATTTGGCTTAAGGAACTTTATCTGTGCTCATTTCAATCTCTGGTTTTATGCAGCACCCCAACTCACCTTTCCCCTTAAGCAAGCATAAGTTGGTTTTCTAAATTTGAGACCCTGTTCTGTTTTGGAATTCAGTTCCTGTGTAGCCAAGTTTACATTCCGTGTATTAGTGATATCTTATGATGTTTCTTTTTCTGTGTGACTTATTTCAGTTAGAATCATCGTACCTGAATCCACTCATTATGCTGCTACGGGCCTGATGACATAGATTTCATTGCTGAGTGATACTGCATTGTACGTAAGTACCACAAGTTCTTTATCCATTTTTCACTTTCTGTGATATTGAACTTGTACGGTAAACGAGGTTCTTGTAAACAGAGGCGTCCCAAACTTTAGGGTGGCTGTGTCTTTTTGATTTTAATTTCCCTAAGCTATAGGACCATAAGTGGAAGTGCCCTAGGCTCTGTTGCTTTGTTTTATAGATGTTTCAGGAAACACCATACACTTCTCCCGAGTGTCTGTTGGCAATTTCCATCCCGCCCATCAGCATAACAAGGCTCCCAGTTCTCCATGGCCTGTCCTGCCTTTCTGGATTTTACACTTTTTTCAGATGGCCCTTTTGACCGGGGGGAAGTGAGACTTCATGTAGTGCAGATTTCCTTTGCAAGCTTGCTTGGTTGGCCTAAAAGGGCGTATGCGTTTTTTCCTGAATATATTCAGGAAAAAACGCATACGCCCTTTTTGGCCAAGTGCATCATTGTGGACGTTCTGCCTCTTTGCCGATGCTTTCAATGCAATTCCAGTCTACCCCCTGAAATCGGTTTCCTGCAATTCTGCCCCGCTTTCAAGTCCTCTTGGCAGCCTTACTTCAGTATATTTTTGGACGATAGCTGTCATTTATATCTCTGCAGGTTTGTGAATTACAGTGCCCCTGAGCTCCTTTCTTCAACTCGCTTTCTTGTGACCTGGCCGCAACACCGCAGGATGGCTTCAGGCCCTAATCTGGTTCCGGCATGGCACGCTGAGCCTTTGGTTATTTCCTCTTCCTGGTGGGAAATGAGAGTTAAATTTGCCCGTCCAGACACCTCCAGCTAGTCTCTCATTGGTTCTCCCTATTCCTGTTCATATTCCGCAGAAATTGCAAACTGGGCCAAACAGGAGGTTAAAGGCGCTGACTCTCCAAGTCGGGAGAGTGTTAGTAAAGCGTCTGGAATGTTGCACCCGAGTACCAGGGGAGTAAAACTGAGACACATATGAACACGTCTCCCGTTCACACGGTTGATCATACTCTGGGTTCCACGTGCATGATTTAGCTGAAGGAAGAATACCTTAAACCTGGAGAGTTGAGACCCGTGGAATGGGTACCATGCAATATGACTTCAAAGGGTCTTCATTTGCTCACCGAACCTCTCCAATCCTATCACTGCTGCGTTTATGCCCCTGTACACACGCTTGATTCTCTTTTGGAGACATAGCAATCCATAGGTTTTAAGATACTTACTAGTCAGGTACATTCTTAGGTGTTTAATATGCGGTGTTGAGTCCATTTCGTTGAGCAAGGAGTAGCTCTTGTCTATTCCATATTTGGCTTAAGGAACTTTATCTGTGCTCATTTCAATCTCTGGTTTTATGCAGCACCCCAACTCACCTTTCCCCTTAAGCAAGCATAAGTTGGTTTTCTAAATTTGAGACCCTGTTCTGTTTTGGAATTCAGTTCCTGTGTAGCCAAGTTTACATTCCGTGTATTAGTGATATCTTATGATGTTTCTTTTTCTGTGTGACTTATTTCAGTTAGAATCATCGTACCTGAATCCACTCATTATGCTGCTACGGGCCTGATGACATAGATTTCATTGCTGAGTGATACTGCATTGTACGTAAGTACCACAAGTTCTTTATCCATTTTTCACTTTCTGTGATATTGAACTTGTACGGTAAAAGAGGTTCTTGTAAACAGAGGTGTCCCAAACTTTGGAGTGGCTGTGTCTTTTTTATTTTAATTTCCCTAAGCTATAGGACCATAAGTGGAAGTGCCCTAGGCTCTGTTGCTTTGTTTTATAGATGTTTCAGGAAACACCATACACTTCTCCCGAGTGTCTGTTGGCAATTTCCATCCCGCCCATCAGCATAACAAGGCTCCCAGTTCTCCATGGCCTGTCCTGCCTTTCTGGATTTTACACTTTTTTCAGATGGCCCTTTTGACCGGGGGGAAGTGAGACTTCATGTAGTGCAGATTTCCTTTGCAAGCTTGCTTGTTTGGCCTAAAAGGGCGTATGCATTTTTTCCTGAATATATTCAGGAAAAAACGCATACGCCCTTTTTGGTCAAGTGCATCATTGTGGACGTTCTGCCTCTTTTCCTATGCTTTCAATGCAATTCCAGTCTACCTCCTGAAATCGGTTTCCTGCAATTCTGCCCCGCTTTCAAGTCCTCTTGGCAGCCTTACTTCAGTATATTTTTGGACGATAGCTGTCATTTATATCTCTGCAGGTTTGTGAATTACAGTGCCCCTGAGCTCCTTTCTTCAACTCGCTTTCTTGTGACCTGGCCGCAACACCGCAGGATGGCTTCAGGCCCTAATCTGGTTCCGGCATGGCACGCTGAGCCTTTGGTTATTTCCTCTTCCTGGTGGGAAATGAGAGTTAAATTTGCCCGTCCAGACACCTCCAGCTAGTCTCTCATTGGTTCTCCCTATTCCTGTTCATATTCCGCAGAAATTGCAAACTGGGCCAAACAGGAGGTTAAAGGCGCTGACTCTCCAAGTCGGGAGAGTGTTAGTAAAGCGTCTGGAATGTTGCACCCGAGTACCAGGGGAGTAAAACTGAGACACATATGAACACGTCTCCCGTTCACACGGTTGATCATACTCTGGGTTCCATGTGCATGATTTAGCTGAAGGAAGAATACCTTAAACCTGGAGAGTTGAGACCCGTGGAATGGGTACCATGCAATATGACTTCAAAGGGTCTTCATTTGCTCACCGAACCTCTCCAATCCTATCACTGCTGCGTTTATGCCCCTGTACACATGCTTGATTCTCTTTTGGAGACATAGCAATCCATAGGTTTTAAGATACTTACTAGTCAGGTACATTCTTAGGTGTTTAATATGCGGTGTTGAGTCCATTTCGTTGAGCAAGGAGTAGCTCTTGTCTATTCCATATTTGGCTTAAGGAACTTTATCTGTGCTCATTTCAATCTCTGGTTTTATGCAGCACCCCAACTCACCTTTCCCCTTAAGCAAGCATAAGTTGGTTTTCTAAATTTGAGACCCTGTTCTGTTTTGGAATTCAGTTCCTGTGTAGCCAAGTTTACATTCCGTGTATTAGTGATATCTTATGATGTTTCTTTTTCTGTGTGACTTATTTCAGTTAGAATCATCGTACCTGAATCCACTCATTATGCTGCTACGGGCCTGATGACATAGATTTCATTGCTGAGTGATACTGCATTGTACGTAAGTACCACAAGTTCTTTATCCATTTTTCACTTTCTGTGATATTGAACTTGTACGGTAAAAGAGGTTCTTGTAAACAGAGGTGTCCCAAACTTTGGAGTGGCTGTGTCTTTTTTATTTTAATTTCCCTAAGCTATAGGACCATAAGTGGAAGTGCCCTAGGCTCTGTTGCTTTGTTTTATAGATGTTTCAGGAAACACCATACACTTCTCCCGAGTGTCTGTTGGCAATTTCCATCCCGCCCATCAGCATAACAAGGCTCCCAGTTCTCCATGGCCTGTCCTGCCTTTCTGGATTTTACACTTTTTTCAGATGGCCCTTTTGACCGGGGGGAAGTGAGACTTCATGTAGTGCAGATTTCCTTTGCAAGCTTGCTTGTTTGGCCTAAAAGGGCGTATGCATTTTTTCCTGAATATATTCAGGAAAAAACGCATACGCCCTTTTTGGTCAAGTGCATCATTGTGGACGTTCTGCCTCTTTTCCTATGCTTTCAATGCAATTCCAGTCTACCTCCTGAAATCGGTTTCCTGCAATTCTGCCCCGCTTTCAAGTCCTCTTGGCAGCCTTACTTCAGTATATTTTTGGACGATAGCTGTCATTTATATCTCTGCAGGTTTGTGAATTACAGTGCCCCTGAGCTCCTTTCTTCAACTCGCTTTCTTGTGACCTGGCCGCAACACCGCAGGATGGCTTCAGGCCCTAATCTGGTTCCGGCATGGCACGCTGAGCCTTTGGTTATTTCCTCTTCCTGGTGGGAAATGAGAGTTAAATTTGCCCGTCCAGACACCTCCAGCTAGTCTCTCATTGGTTCTCCCTATTCCTGTTCATATTCCGCAGAAATTGCAAACTGGGCCAAACAGGAGGTTAAAGGCGCTGACTCTCCAAGTCGGGAGAGTGTTAGTAAAGCGTCTGGAATGTTGCACCCGAGTACCAGGGGAGTAAAACTGAGACACATATGAACACGTCTCCCGTTCACACGGTTGATCATACTCTGGGTTCCATGTGCATGATTTAGCTGAAGGAAGAATACCTTAAACCTGGAGAGTTGAGACCCGTGGAATGGGTACCATGCAATATGACTTCAAAGGGTCTTCATTTGCTCACCGAACCTCTCCAATCCTATCACTGCTGCGTTTATGCCCCTGTACACACGCTTGATTCTCTTTTGGAGACATAGCAATCCATAGGTTTTAAGATACTTACTAGTCAGGTACATTCTTAGGTGTTTAATATGCGGTGTTGAGTCCATTTCGTTGAGCAAGGAGTAGCTCTTGTCTATTCCATATTTGGCTTAAGGAACTTTATCTGTGCTCATTTCAATCTCTGGTTTTATGCAGCACCCCAACTCACCTTTCCCCTTAAGCAAGCATAAGTTGGTTTTCTAAATTTGAGACCCTGTTCTGTTTTGGAATTCAGTTCCTGTGTAGCCAAGTTTACATTCCGTGTATTAGTGATATCTTATGATGTTTCTTTTTCTGTGTGACTTATTTCAGTTAGAATCATCGTACATGAATCCACTCATTATGCTGCTACGGGCCTGATGACATAGATTTCATTGCTGAGTGATACTGCATTGTACGTAAGTACCACAAGTTCTTTATCCATTTTTCACTTTCTGTGATATTGAACTTGTACGGTAAACGAGGTTCTTGTAAACAGAGGCGTCCCAAACTTTGGGGTGGCTGTGTCTTTTTGATTTTAATTTCCCTAAGCTATAGGACCATAAGTGGAAGTGCCCTAGGCTCTGTTGCTTTGTTTTTTAGATGTTTCAGGAAACACCATACACTTCTCCCGAGTGTCTGTTGGCAATTTACATCCCGCCCATCAGCATAACAAGGCTCCCAGTTCTCCATGGCCTGTCCTGCCTTTCTGGATTTTACACTTTTTTCAGATGGCCCTTTTGACCGGGGGGAAGTGAGACTTCATGTAGTGCAGATTTCCTTTGCAAGCTTGCTTGTTTGGCCTAAAAGGGCGTATGCGTTTTTTCCTGAATATATTCAGGAAAAAACGCATACGCCCTTTTTGGCCAAGTGCATCATTGTGGACGTTCTGCCTCTTTTCCTATGCTTTCAATGCAATTCCAGTCTACCTCCTGAAATCGGTTTCCTGCAATTCTGCCCCGCTTTCAAGTCCTCTTGGGAGCCTTACTTCAGTATATTTTTGGACGATAGCTGTCATTTATAACTCTGCAGGTTTGTGAATTACAGCGCCCCTGAGCTCCTTTCTTCAACTCGCTTTCTTGTGAGCTGGCCGTAACACCGCAGGATGGCTTCAGGCCCTAATCTGGTTCCGCCAAGGCACGCTGGGCCTTTGGTTAATTCCTCTTCCTGGTGGGAAATGAGAGTTAAATTTGCCCGTCCAGACACCTCCAGCTAGTCTCTCATTGGTTCTCCCTATTCCTGTTCATTTTCCGCAGAAATTGCAAAGTGGGCCAAACAGGAGGTTAAAGGGACTGACTCTCCAAGTCGGGAGAGTGTTAGTAAAGCATCTGGAATGTTGCACCCGAGTACCAGGGTACGAAAACTGAGACATATTTGAACACGTCTCCCGATCACATGGTTGATCATACTCTAGGTTCCACATGCATGTTTTAGCTGAATGAAGAATAACTTAAACCTGGGTAGTTGAAACCCGTGGAATGGGTACCATGCAATATGACTTCAAAGGGTCTTCATTTGCTCATCGAACCTCTCCAATCCTATCACTGCTGCGTTTATGCCCCTGTACACATGCTTGATTCTCTTTTGGAGACATAGCAATCCATAGGTTTTAAGATACTTACTAGTCAGGTACATTCTTAGGCGTTTAATATGGGGTGTTGAGTCCATTTCGTTGAGCAAGGAGTAGCTCTTGTCTATTCCATATTTGGCTTAAGGAACTTTATCTGTGCTCATTTCAATCTCTGGTTTTATGCAGCACCCCAACTCACCTTTCCCCTTAAGCAAGCATAAGTTGGTTTTCTAAATTTGAGACCCTGTTCTGTTCTGTAATTCAGTTCCTGTGTAGCCAAGTTTACATTCCGTGTATTACTGATATCTTATGATGTTTCTTTTTCTGTGTGACTTATTTCAGTTAGAATCATCATACCTGAATCCACTCATTGTGCTGCTAAGGGCCTGATGACATAGATTTCATTGCTGAGTGATATTGCTTTGTAAGTAAATACAAATTCTTTATCCATTTTTCACTTTCTGCGATGTTGAACATGTACTGTAAACAAGGATCTTGTAAACAGAGGCGTCCCAAACTTTGGGGTGGCTGTGTCTTTTTGATTTTAATTTCCCTAAGCTATAGGACCATAAGTGGAAGTGCCCTAGGCTCTGTTGCTTTGTTTTGTAGATGTTTCAGGAAACACCATACACTTCTCCCGAGTGTCTGTTGGCAATTTACATCCCTCCCATCAGCATAACAAGGCTCCCAGTTCTCCATGGCCTGTCCTGCCTTTCTGGATTTTACACTTTTTTCAGATGGCCCTTTTGACCGGGGGGAAGTGAGACTTCATGTAGTGCAGATTTCCTTTGCAAGCTTGCTTGGTTGGCCAAAAAGGGCGTGTGCGTTTTTTCCTGAATATATTCAGGAAAAAACGCATACGCCCTTTTTGGCCAAGTGCATCATTGTGGACGTTCTGCCTCTTTTCCTATGCTTTCAATGCAATTCCAGTCTACCTCCTGAAATCGGTTTCCTGCAATTCTGCCCCGCTTTCAAGTCCTCTTGGCAGCCTTACTTCAGTATATTTTTGGACGATAGCTGTCATTTATAACTCTGCAGGTTTGTGAATTACAGTGCCCCTGAGCTCCTTTCTTCAACTCGCTTTCTTGTGAGATGGCCGCAACACCGCAGGATGGCTTCAGGCCCTAATCTGGTTCCGGCACGGCACGCTGAGCCTTTGGTTAATTCCTCTTCCTGGTGGGAAATGAGAGTTAAATTTGCCCGTCCAGACACCTCCAGCTAGTCTCTCATTGGTTCTCGCTATTCCTGTTCATCTTCCGCAGATATTGCAAACTGAGCCATACAGGAGGTTAAAGGGACTGACTCTCCATGTCGGGAGAGTGTTAGTAAAGCGTCTGGAATGTTGCACCCAAGTACCAGGGTACGAAAACTGAGACATATTTGAACACGTCTCCCGTTCACACGGTTGATCATACTCTGGGTTCCACGTGCATGATTTAGCTGAAGGAAGAATACCTTAAACCTGGAGAGTTGAGACCCGTGGAATGGGTAGCATGCAATATGACTTCAAAGGGTCTTCATTTGCTCACCGAATCTCTCCAATCCTATCACTGCTGCGTTTATGCCCCTGTACACACGCTTGATTCTCTTTTGGAGACATAGCAATCCATAGGTTTTAAGATACTTACTAGTCAGGTACATTCTTAGGCGTTTAATATGGGGTGTTGAGTCCATTTCGTTGAGCAAGGAGTAGCTCTTGTCTATTCCATATTTGGCTTAAGGAACTTTATCTGTGCTCATTTCAATCTCTGGTTTTATGCAGCACCCCAACTCACCTTTCCCCTTAAGCAAGCATAAGTTGGTTTTCTAAATTTGAGACCCTGTTCTGTTTTGGAATTCAGTTCCTGTGTAGCCAAGTTTACATTCCGTGTATTACTGATATCTTATGATGTTTCTTTTTCTGTGTGACTTATTTCAATTAGAATCATCATACATGAATCCACTCATTATGCTGCTACGGGCCTGATGACATAGATTTCATTGCTGAGTGATACTGCATTGTACGTAAGTACCACAAGTTCTTTATCCATTTTTCACTTTCTGTGATATTGAACTTGTACGGTAAACGAGGTTCTTGTAAACAGAGGCGTCCCAAACTTTAGGGTGGCTGTGTCTTTTTGATTTTAATTTCCCTAAGCTATAGGACCATAAGTGGAAGTGCCCTAGGCTCTGTTGCTTTGTTTTTTAGATGTTTCAGGAAACACCATACACTTCTCCCGAGTGTCTGTTGGCAATTTCCATCCCGCCCATCAGCATAACAAGGCTCCCAGTTCTCCATGGCCTGTCCTGCCTTTCTGGATTTTACACTTTTTTCAGATGGCCCTTTTGACCGGGGGGAAGTGAGACTTCATGTAGTGCAGATTTCCTTTGCAAGCTTGCTTGGTTGGCCTAAAAGGGCGTATGCGTTTTTTCCTGAATATATTCAGGAAAAAACGCATACGCCCTTTTTGGCCAAGTGCATCATTGTGGACGTTCTGCCTCTTTTCCTATGCTTTCAATGCAATTCCAGTCTACCTCCTGAAATCGGTTTCCTGCAATTCTGCCCCGCTTTCAAGTCCTCTTGGGAGCCTTACTTCAGTATATTTTTGGACGATAGCTGTCATTTATAACTCTGCAGGTTTCTGAATTACAGTGCCCCTGAGCTCCTTTCTTCAACTCGCTTTCTTGTGAGCTGGCCTCAACACCGCAGGATGGCTTCAGGCCCTAATCTGGTTCCGGCAAGGCACGCAGGGCCTTTGGTTAATTCCTCTTCCTGGTGGGAAATGAGAGTTAAATTTGCCCGTCCAGACACCTCCAGCTAGTCTCTCATTGGTTCTCCCTATTCCTGTTCATCTTCCGTAGAAATTGCAAAGTGGGCCAAACAGGAGGTTAAAGGGACTGACTCTCCAAGTTGGGAGAGTGTTAGTAAAGCATCTGGAATGTTGCACCCGAGTACCAGGGTACGAAAACTAAGACATATTTGAACACGTCTCCCGATCACATGGTTGATCATACTCTAGGTTCCACATGCATGTTTTAGCTGAAGGAAGAATAACTTAAACCTGGGTAGTTGAAACCCGTGGAATGGGTACCATGCAATATGACTTCAAAGGGTCTTCATTTGCTCATCAAACCTCTCCAATCCTATCACTGCTGCGTTTATGCCCCTGTACACATGCTTGATTCTCTTTCGGAGACATAGCAATCCATAGGTTTTAAGATACTTACTAGTCAGGTACATTCTTAGGCGTTTAATTTGGGGTGTTGAGTCCATTTCGTTGAGCAAGGAGTAGCTCTTGTCTATTCCATATTTGGCTTAAGGAACTTTATCTGTGCTCCTTTCAATCTCTGGTTTTATGCAGCACCCCAACTCACCTTTCCCCTTAAGCAAGCATAAGTTGGTTTTCTAAATTTGAGACCCTGTTCTGTTCTGTAATTCAGTTCCTGTGTAGCCAAGTTTACATTCCGTGTATTAGTGATATCTTATGATGTTTCTATTTCTGTGTGACTTATTTCAGTTAGAATCATCATACCTGAATCCACTCATTGTGCTGCTAAGCTCCTGATGACATAGATTTTATTGCTGAGTGATATTGTTTGTAAGTAAATACCACAACTTCTTTATCCATTTTTCACTTTCTGCGATGTTGAACATGTACTGTGAACAAGGATCTTGTAAACAGAGGCGTCCCAAACTTTGGGGTGGCTGTGTCTTTTTGATTTTAATTTCCCTAAGCTATAAGACCATAAGTGGAAGTGCCCTAGACTCTGTTGCTTTGTTTTGTAGATGTTTCAGGAAACACCATACACTTCTCCCGAGTGTCTGTTGGCAATTTACATCCCTCCCATCAGCATAACAAGGCTCCCAGTTCTCCATGGCCTGTCCTGCCTTTCTGGATTTTACACTTTTTTCAGATGGCCCTTTTGACAGGGGGGAAGTGAGACTTCATTGTAGTGCAGATTTCCTTTGCAAGCTTGCTTGGTTGGCCAAAAAGGGCGTATGCGTTTTTTCCTGAATATATTCAGGAAAAAACGCATACGCCCTTTTTGGCCAAGTGCATCATTGTGGACGTTCTGCCTCTTTTCCTATGCTTTCAATGCAATTCCAGTCTACCTTCTGAAATCGGTTTCCTGCAATTCTGCCCCGCTTTCAAGTCCTCTTGGCAGCCTTACTTCAGTATATTTTTGGACGATAGCTGTCATTTATAACTCTGCAGGTTTGTGAATTACAGTGCCCCTGAGCTCCTTTCTTCAACTCGCTTTCTTGTGAGATGGCCGCAACACCGCAGGATGGCTTCAGGACCTAATCTGGTTCCGGCACGGCACGCTGAGCCTTTGGTTAATTCCTCTTCCTGGTGGGAAATGAGAGTTAAATTTGCCCGTCCAGACACCTCCAGCTAGTCTCTCATTGGTTCTCGCTATTCCTGTTCATCTTCCGCAGATATTGCAAACTGAGCCATACAGGAGGTTAAAGGGACTGACTCTCCATGTCGGGAGAGTGTTAGTAAAGCGTCTGGAATGTTGCACCCGAGTACCAGGGTACGAAAACTGAGACATATTTGAACACGTCTCCCGTTCACACGGTTGATCATACTCTGGGTTCCACGTGCATGATTTAGCTGAAGGAAGAATACCTTAAACCTGGAGAGTTGAGACCCGTGGAATGGGTAGCATGCAATATGACTTCAAAGGGTCTTCATTTGCTCACCGAACCTCTCCAATCCTATCACTGCTGCGTTTATGCCCCTGTACACACGCTTGATTCTCTTTTGGAGACATAGCAATCCATAGGTTTTAAGATACTTACTAGTCAGGTACATTCTTAGGCGTTGAATATGGGGTGTTGAGTCCATTTCGTTGAGCAAGGAGTAGCTCTTGTCTATTCCATATTTGGCTTAAGGAACTTTATCTGTGCTCATTTCAATCTCTGGTTTTATGCAGCACCCCAACTCACCTTTCCCCTTAAGCAAGCATAAGTTGGTTTTCTAAATTTGAGACCCTGTTCTGTTTTGGAATTCAGTTCCTGTGTAGCCAAGTTTACATTCCGTGTATTACTGATATCTTATGATGTTTCTTTTTCTGTGTGACTTATTTCAGTTAGAATCATCATACCTGAATCCACTCATTATGCTGCTACGGGCCTGATGACATAGATTTCATTGCTGAGTGATACTGCATTGTACATAAGTACCACAAGTTCTTTATCCATTTTTCAATTTCTGTGATATTGAACTTGTACGGTAAACGAGGTTCTTGTAAACAGAGGCGTCCCAAACTTTGGGGTGGCTGTGTCTTTTTGATTTTAATTTCCCTAAGCTATAGGACCATAAGTGGAAGTGCCCTAGGCTTTGTTGCTTTGTTTCTTAGTTCCTTCAGGAAACACCATACACTTCTCCCGAGTGTCTGTTGGCAATTTACATCCCGCCCATGAGCATAACAAGGCTCCCAGTTCTCCATGGCCTGTCCTGCGTTTCTGGATTTTACACTTTTTTCAGATGACCCTTTTGACCGGGGGGAAGTGAGACTTCATTGTAGTGCAGATTTCCATTGCAAGTTTGCTTGGTTGGCCAAAAAGTGCGTATGCGTTTTTTCCTGAATATATTCAGGAAAAAACGCATACGCCCTTTTTGGCCAAGTGCATCATTGTGGACGTTCTGCCTCTTTGCCGATGCTTTCAATGCAATTCCAGTCTACCTCCTGAAATCGGTTTCCTGCAATTCTGCCCCGCTTTCAAGTCCTCTTGGGAGCCTTACTTCAGTATATTTTTGGACGATAGCTGTCATTTATAACTCTGCAGGTTTGTGAATTACAGTGCCCCTGAGCTCCTTTCTTCAACTCGCTTTCTTGTGAGCTGGCCGCAACACCGCAGGATGGCTTCAGGCCCTAATCTGGTTCCGCCAAGGCACGCTGGGCCTTTGGTTAATTCCTCTTCCTGGTGGAAAATGAGAGTTAAATTTGCCCGTCCAGACACCTCCATCTAGTCTCTCATTGGTTCTCCCTATTCCTGTTCATCTTCCGCAGAAATTGCAAAGTGGGCCAAACAGGAGGTTAAAGGGACTGACTCTCCAAGTCGGGAGAGTGTTAGTAAAGCATCTGGAATGTTGCACCCGAGTACCAGGGTACGAAAACTGAGACATATTTGAACACGTCTCCCGATCACATGGTTGATCATACTCTAGGTTCCACATGCATGTTTTAGCTGAATGAAGAATAACTTAAACCTGGGTAGTTGAAACCCGTGGAATGGGTACCATGCAATATGACTTCAAAGGGTCTTCATTTGCTCATCGAACCTCTCCAATCCTATCACTGCTGCGTTTATGCCCCTGTACACATGCTTGATTCTCTTTTGGAGACATAGCAATCCATAGGTTTTAAGATACTTACTAGTCAGGTACATTCTTAGGCGTTTAATATGGGGTGTTGAGTCCATTTCGTTGAACAAGGAGTAGCTCTTGTCTATTCCATATTTGGCTTAAGGAACTTTATCTGTGCTCATTTCAATCTCTGGTTTTATGCAGCACCCCAACTCACCTTTCCCCTTAAGCAAGCATAAGTTGGTTTTCTAAATTTGAGACCCTGTTCTGTTCTGTAATTCAGTTCCTGTGTAGCCAAGTTTACATTCCGTGTATTACTGATATCTTATGATGTTTCTTTTTCTGTGTGACTTATTTC
Organism: Grampus griseus; assembly: GCF_964374135.1. Lineage (NCBI taxonomy): Eukaryota > Metazoa > Chordata > Mammalia > Artiodactyla > Delphinidae > Grampus > Grampus griseus. Next base: position 449,301 of record NW_028133338.1, on the reverse strand, counting down.
AGTTAGAATCATCATACCTGAATCCACTCATTGTGCTGCTAATGGCCTGATGAGATAGATTTCATTGCTGAGTCATATTGCTCTGTAAGTAAATACAACTTCTTTATCCATTTTTCACTTTCTGCGATGTTGAACATGTACTGTAAACAAGGATCTTGTAAACAGAGGCGTCCCAAATTTTGGGGTGGCTGTGTCTTTTTGATTTTAATTTCCCTAAACTATAGGTCCATAAGTGGAAGTGCCCTAGGCTCTGTTGCTTTGTTTTTTAGATGTTTCAGGAAACACCATACACTTTCCCGAGTTTCTGTTGGCAATTTACGTCCCGCCCATCAGCATAACTAGGCTCCCAGTTCTCCATGGCCTGTCCTGCCTTTCTGGATTTTACACTTTTTTCAGATGGCCCTTTTGACCGGGGGGAAGTGAGACTTCATTGTAGTGCAGATTTCCTTTGCAAGCTTGCTTGGTTGGCCAAAAAGGGCGTATGCGTTTTTTCCTGAATATATTCAGGAAAAAACGCATACGCCCTTTTTGGCCAAGTGCATCATTGTGGACGTTCTGCCTCTTTTCCTATGCTTTCAATGCAATTCCAGTCTACCTCCTGAAATCGGTTTCCTGCAATTCTGCCCCGCTTTCAAGTCCTCTTGGCAGCCTTACTTCAGTATATTTTTGGACGATAGCTGTCATTTATATCTCTGCTGGTTTGTGAATTACAGTGCCCCTGAGCTCCTTTCTTCAACTCGCTTTCTTGTGACCTGGCCGCAACACCGCAGGATGGCTTCAGGCCCTAATCTGGTTCCGGCATGGCACGCTGAGCCTTTGGTTATTTCCTCTTCCTGGTGGGAAATGAGAGTTAAATTTGCCCGTCCAGACACCTCCAGCTAGTCTCTCATTGGTTCTCCCTATTCCTGTTCATATTCCGCAGAAATTGCAAACTGGGCCAAACAGGAGGTTAAAGGCGCTGACTCTCCAAGTCGGGAGAGTGTTAGTAAAGCGTCTGGAATGTTGCACCCGAGTACCAGGGGAGTAAAACTGAGACACATATGAACACGTCTCCCGTTCACACGGTTGATCATACTCTGGGTTCCACGTGCATGATTTAGCTGAAGGAAGAATACCTTAAAACTGGAGAGTTGAGACCCGTGGAATGGGTACCATGCAATATGACTTCAAAGGGTCTTCATTTGCTCACCGAACCTCTCCAATCCTATCACTGCTGCGTTTATGCCCCTGTACACACGCTTGATTCTCTTTTGGAGACATAGCAATCCATAGGTTTTAAGATACTTACTAGTCAGGTACATTCTTAGGTGTTTAATATGCGGTGTTGAGTCCATTTCGTTGAGCAAGGAGTAGCTCTTGTCTATTCCATATTTGGCTTAAGGAACTTTATCTGTGCTCATTTCAATCTCTGGTTTTATGCAGCACCCCAACTCACCTTTCCCCTTAAGCAAGCATAAGTTGGTTTTCTAAATTTGAGACCCTGTTCTGTTTTGGAATTCAGTTCCTGTGTAGCCAAGTTTACATTCCGTGTATTAGTGATATCTTATGATGTTTCTTTTTCTGTGTGACTTATTTCAGTTAGAATCATCGTACCTGAATCCACTCATTATGCTGCTACGGGCCTGATGACATAGATTTCATTGCTGAGTGATACTGCATTGTACGTAAGTACCACAAGTTCTTTATCCATTTTTCACTTTCTGTGATATTGAACTTGTACGGTAAAAGAGGTTCTTGTAAACAGAGGTGTCCCAAACTTTGGGGTGGCTGTGTCTTTTTGATTTTAATTTCCCTAAGCTATAGGACCATAAGTGGAAGTGCCCTAGGCTCTGTTGCTTTGTTTTTTAGATGTTTCAGGAAACACCATACACTTCTCCCGAGTGTCTGTTGGCAATTTCCATCCCGCCCATCAGCATAACAAGGCTCCCAGTTCTCCATGGCCTGTCCTGCCTTTCTGGATTTTACACTTTTTTCAGATGGCCCTTTTGACCGGGGGGAAGTGAGACTTCATGTAGTGCAGATTTCCTTTGCAAGCTTGCTTGGTTGGCCTAAAAGGGCGTATGCGTTTTTTCCTGAATATATTCAGGAAAAAACGCATACACCCTTTTTGGCCAAGTGCATCATTGTGGACGTTCTGCCTCTTTTCCTATGCTTTCAATGCAATTCCAGTCTACCTCCTGAAATCGGTTTCCTGCAATTCTGCCCCGCTTTCAAGTCCTCTTGGGAGCCTTACTTCAGTATATTTTTGGACGATAGCTGTCATTTATAACTCTGCAGGTTTCTGAATTACAGTGCCCCTGAGCTCCTTTCTTCAACTCGCTTTCTTTTGAGCTGGCCGCAACACCGCAGGATGGCTTCAGGCCCTAATCTGGTTCCGCCAAGGCACGCTGGGCCTTTGGTTAATTCCTCTTCCTGGTGGGAAATGAGAGTTAAATTTGCCCGTCCAGACACCTCCAGCTAGTCTCTCATTGGTTCTCGCTATTCCTGTTCATCTTCCCCAGAAATTGCAAACTGGGCCAAACAGGAGGTTAAAGGGACTGACTCTCCAAGTCGGGAGAGTGTTAGTAAAGCATCTGGAATGTTGCACCCGAGTACCAGGGTACGAAAACTGAGACATATTTGAACACGTCTCCCGATCACACGGTTGATCATACTCTAGGTTCCACATGCATGTTTTAGCTGAAGGAAGAATACCTTAAAACTGGGTGGTTGAAACCCGTGGAATGGGTACCATGCAGTATGACTTCAAAGGGTCTTCATTTGCTCACCGAACCTCTCCAATCCTATCACTGCTGCGTTTATGCCCCTGTACACACGCTTGATTCTCTTTTGGAGACATAGCAATCCATAGGTTTTAAGATACTTACTAGTCAGGTACATTCTTAGGCGTTTAATATGGGGTGTTGAGTCCATTTCGTTGAGCAAGGAGTAGCTCTTGTCTATTTCATATTTGGCTTAAGGAACTTTATCTGTGCTCATTTCAATCTCTGGTTTTATGCAGCACCCCAACTCACCTTTCCCCTTAAGCAAGCATAAGATGGTTTTCTAAATTTGAGACCCTGTTCTGTTCTGTAATTCAGTTCCTGTGTAGCCAAGTTTACATTCCGTGTATTACTGATATCTTATGATGTTTCTTTTTCTGTGTGACTTATTTCAGTTAGAATCATCGTACCTGAATCCACTCATTATGCTGCTATGGGCCTGATGACATAGATTTCATTGCTGACTGAAACTGCATTGTACATATGTACCAAAAGTTCTTTATCCATTTTTCACTTTCTGTGATATTGAACTTGTACGGTAAACGAGGTTCTTGTAAACAGAGGCGTCCCAAACTTTGGGGTGGCTGTGTCTTTTTGATTTTAATTTCCCTAAGCTATAGGACCATAAGTGGAAGTGCCCTAGGCTCTGTTGCTTTGTTTTTTAGATGTTTCAGGAAACACCATACACTTCTCCCGAGTGTCTGTTGGCAATTTACATCCCGCCCATCAGCATAACAAGGCTCCCAGTTCTCCATGGCCTGTCCTGCCTTTCTGGATTTTACACTTTTTTCAGATGGCCCTTTTGACCGGGGGGAAGTGAGACTTCATGTAGTGCAGATTTCCTTTGCAAGCTTGCTTGTTTGGCCTAAAAGTGCGTATGCGTTTTTTCCTGAATATATTCAGGAAAAAACGCATACGCCCTTTTTGGCCAAGTGCATCATTGTGGACGTTCTGCCTCTTTTCCTATGCTTTCAATGCAATTCCAGTCTACCTCCTAAAATCGGTTTCCTGCAATTCTGCCCCACTTTCAAGTCCTCTTGGGAGCCTTACTTCAGTATATTTTTGGACGATAGCTGTCATTTATAACTCTGCAGGTTTGTGAATTACAGTGCCCCTGAGCTCCTTTCTTCAACTCGCTTTCTTGTGAGCTGGCCTCAACACCGCAGGATGGCTTCAGGCCCTAATCTGGTTCCGCCAAGGCACGCTGGGCCTTTGGTTAATTCCTCTTCCTGGTGGAAAATGAGAGTTAAATTTGCCCGTCCAGACACCTCCAGCTAGTCTCTCATTGGTTCTCCCTATTCCTGTTCATCTTCCGCAGAAATTGCAAAGTGGGCCAAACAGGAGGTTAAAGGGACTGACTCTCCAAGTCGGGAGAGTGTTAGTAAAGCATCTGGAATGTTGCACCCGAGTACCAGGGTACGAAAACTGAGACATATTTGAACACGTCTCCCGATCACATGGTTGATCATACTCTAGGTTCCACATGCATGTTTTAGCTGAATGAGGAATAACTTAAACCTGGGTAGTTGAAACCCGTGGAATGGGTACCATGCAATATGACTTCAAAGGGTCTTCATTTGCTCATCGAACCTCTCCAATCCTATCACTGCTGCGTTTATGCCCCTGTACACATGCTTGATTCTCTTTTGGAGACATAGCAATCCATAGGTTTTAAGATACTTACTAGTCAGGTACATTCTTAGGCGTTTAATATGGGGTGTTGAGTCCATTTCGTTGAGCAAGGAGTAGCTCTTGTCTATTCCATATTTGGCTTAAGGAACTTTATCTGTGCTCATTTCAATCTCTGGTTTTATGCAGCACCCCAACTCACCTTTCCCCTTAAGCAAGCATAAGTTGGTTTTCTACATTTGAGACCCTGTTCTGTTCTGTAATTCAGTTCCTGTGTAGCCAAGTTTACATTCCGTGTATTACTGATATCTTATGATGTTTCTTTTTCTGTGTGACTTATTTCAGTTAGAATCATCATACCTGAATCCACTCATTGTGCTGCTAATGGCCTGATGAGATATATTTCATTGCTGAGTCATATTGCTTTGTAAGTAAATACAACTTCTTTATCCATTTTTCACTTTCTGCGATGTTGAACATGTACTGTAAACAAGGATCTTGTAAACAGAGGCGTCCCAAATTTTGGGGTGGCTGTGTCTTTTTGATTTTAATTTCCCTAAACTATAGGTCCATAATTGGAAGTGCCCTAGGCTCTGTTGCTTTGTTTTTTAGATGTTTCAGGAAACACCATACACTTTCCCGAGTTTCTGTTGGCAATTTACGTCCCGCCCATCAGCATAACTAGGCTCCCAGTTCTCCATGGCCTGTCCTGCCTTTCTGGATTTTACACTTTTTTCAGATGGCCCTTTTGACCGGGGGGAAGTGAGACTTCATGTAGTGCAGATTTCCTTTGCAAGCTTGCTTGGTTGGCCTAAAAGGGCGTATGCGTTTTTTCCTGAATATATTCAGGAAAAAACGCATACGCCCTTTTTGGCCAAGTGCATCATTGTGGACGTTCTGCCTCTTTTCCTATGCTTTCAATGCAATTCCAGTCTACCTCCTGAAATCGGTTTCCTGCAATTCTGCCCCGCTTTCAAGTCCTCTTGGCAGCCTTACTTCAGTATATTTTTGGACGATAGCTGTCATTTATATCTCTGCAGGTTTGTGAATTACAGTGCCCCTGAGCTCCTTTCTTCAACTCGCTTTCTTGTGACCTGGCCGCAACACCGCAGGATGGCTTCAGGCCCTAATCTGGTTCCGGCATGGCACGCTGAGCCTTTGGTTATTTCCTCTTCCTGGTGGGAAATGAGAGTTAAATTTGCCCGTCCAGACACCTCCAGCTAGTCTCTCATTGGTTCTCCCTATTCCTGTTCATATTCCGCAGAAATTGCAAACTGGGCCAAACAGGAGGTTAAAGGCGCTGACTCTCCAAGTCGGGAGAGTGTTAGTAAAGCGTCTGGAATGTTGCACCCGAGTACCAGGGGAGTAAAACTGAGACACATATGAACACGTCTCCCGTTCACACGGTTGATCATACTCTGGGTTCCACGTGCATGATTTAGCTGAAGGAAGAATACCTTAAACCTGGAGAGTTGAGACCCGTGGAATGGGTACCATGCAATATGACTTCAAAGGGTCTTCATTTGCTCACCGAACCTCTCCAATCCTATCACTGCTGCGTTTATGCCCCTGTACACACGCTTGATTCTCTTTTGGAGACATAGCAATCCATAGGTTTTAAGATACTTACTAGTCAGGTACATTCTTAGGTGTTTAATATGCGGTGTTGAGTCCATTTCGTTGAGCAAGGAGTAGCTCTTGTCTATTCCATATTTGGCTTAAGGAACTTTATCTGTGCTCATTTCAATCTCTGGTTTTATGCAGCACCCCAACTCACCTTTCCCCTTAAGCAAGCATAAGTTGGTTTTCTAAATTTGAGACCCTGTTCTGTTCTGTAATTCAGTTCCTGTGTAGCCAAGTTTACATTCCGTGTATTACTGATATCTTATGATGTTTCTTTTTCTGTGTGACTTATTTCAGTTAGAATCATCATACCTGAATCCACTCATTGTGCTGCTAATGGCCTGATGAGATAGATTTCATTGCTGAGTCATATTGCTTTGTAAGTAAATACAACTTCTTTATCCATTTTTCACTTTCTGCGATGTTGAACATGTACTGTAAACAAGGATCTTGTAAACAGAGGCGTCCCAAATTTTGGGGTGGCTGTGTCTTTTTGATTTTAATTTCCCTAAACTATAGGTCCATAAGTGGAAGTGCCCTAGGCTCTGTTGCTTTGTTTTTTAGATGTTTCAGGAAACACCATACACTTTCCCGAGTTTCTGTTGGCAATTTACGTCCCGCCCATCAGCATAACTAGGCTCCCAGTTCTCCATGGCCTGTCCTGCCTTTCTGGATTTTACACTTTTTTCAGATGGCCCTTTTGACCGGGGGGAAGTGAGACTTCATGTAGTGCAGATTTCCTTTGCAAGCTTGCTTGGTTGGCCTAAAAGGGCGTATGCGTTTTTTCCTGAATATATTCAGGAAAAAACGCATACGCCCTTTTTGGCCAAGTGCATCATTGTGGACGTTCTGCCTCTTTTCCTATGCTTTCAATGCAATTCCAGTCTACCTCCTGAAATCGGTTTCCTGCAATTCTGCCCCGCTTTCAAGTCCTCTTGGCAGCCTTACTTCAGTATATTTTTGGACGATAGCTGTCATTTATATCTCTGCAGGTTTGTGAATTACAGTGCCCCTGAGCTCCTTTCTTCAACTCGCTTTCTTGTGACCTGGCCGCAACACCGCAGGATGGCTTCAGGCCCTAATCTGGTTCCGGCATGGCACGCTGAGCCTTTGGTTATTTCCTCTTCCTGGTGGGAAATGAGAGTTAAATTTGCCCGTCCAGACACCTCCAGCTAGTCTCTCATTGGTTCTCCCTATTCCTGTTCATATTCCGCAGAAATTGCAAACTGGGCCAAACAGGAGGTTAAAGGCGCTGACTCTCCAAGTCGGGAGAGTGTTAGTAAAGCGTCTGGAATGTTGCACCCGAGTACCAGGGGAGTAAAACTGAGACACATATGAACACGTCTCCCGTTCACACGGTTGATCATACTCTGGGTTCCACGTGCATGATTTAGCTGAAGGAAGAATACCTTAAACCTGGAGAGTTGAGACCCGTGGAATGGGTACCATGCAATATGACTTCAAAGGGTCTTCATTTGCTCACCGAACCTCTCCAATCCTATCACTGCTGCGTTTATGCCCCTGTACACACGCTTGATTCTCTTTTGGAGACATAGCAATCCATAGGTTTTAAGATACTTACTAGTCAGGTACATTCTTAGGTGTTTAATATGCGGTGTTGAGTCCATTTCGTTGAGCAAGGAGTAGCTCTTGTCTATTCCATATTTGGCTTAAGGAACTTTATCTGTGCTCATTTCAATCTCTGGTTTTATGCAGCACCCCAACTCACCTTTCCCCTTAAGCAAGCATAAGTTGGTTTTCTAAATTTGAGACCCTGTTCTGTTTTGGAATTCAGTTCCTGTGTAGCCAAGTTTACATTCCGTGTATTACTGATATCTTATGATGTTTCTTTTTCTGTGTGACTTATTTCAGTTAGAATCATCGTACCTGAATCCACTCATTATGCTGCTACGGGCCTGATGACATAGATTTCATTGCTGAGTGATACTGCATTGTACGTAAGTACCACAAGTTCTTTATCCATTTTTCACTTTCTGTGATATTGAACTTGTACGGTAAACGAGGTTCTTGTAAACAGAGGTGTCCCAAACTTTGGGGTGGCTGTGTCTTTTTGATTTTAATTTCCCTAAGCTATAGGACCATAAGTGGAAGTGCCCTAGGCTCTGTTGCTTTGTTTTATAGATGTTTCAGGAAACACCATACACTTCTCCCGAGTGTCTGTTGGCAATTTCCATCCCGCCCATCAGCATAACAAGGCTCCCAGTTCTCCATGGCCTGTCCTGCCTTTCTGGATTTTACACTTTTTTCAGATGTCCCTTTTGACCGGGGGGAAGTGAGACTTCATGTAGTGCAGATTTCCTTTGCAAGCTTGCTTGGTTGGCCTAAAAGGGCGTATGCGTTTTTTCCTGAATATATTCAGGAAAAAACGCATACGCCCTTTTTGGCCAAGTGCATCATTGTGGACGTTCTGCCTCTTTTCCTATGCTTTCAATGCAATTCCAGTCTACCTCCTGAAATCGGTTTCCTGCAATTCTGCCCCGCTTTCAAGTCCTCTTGGGAGCCTTACTTTAGTATATTTTTGGACGATAGCTGTCATTTATAACTCTGCAGGTTTCTGAATTACAGTGCCCCTGAGCTCCTTTCTTCAACTCGCTTTCTTTTGAGCTGGCCGCAACACCGCAGGATGGCTTCAGGCCCTAATCTGGTTCCGCCAAGGCACGCTGGGCCTTTGGTTAATTCCTCTTCCTGGTGGGAAATGAGAGTTAAATTTGCCCGTCCAGACACCTCCAGCTAGTCTCTCATTGGTTCTCGCTATTCCTGTTCATCTTCCCCAGAAATTGCAAAGTGGGCCAAACAGGAGGTTAAAGGGACTGACTCTCCAAGTCGGGAGAGTGTTAGTAAAGCGTCTGGAACGTTGCACCCGAGTACCAGGGTACGAAAACTGAGACATATTTGAACACGTCTCCCGATCACACGGTTGATCATACTCTAGGTTCCACATGCATGTTTTAGCTGAAGGAAGAATACCTTAAAACTGGGTGGTTGAAACCCGTGGAATGGGTACCATGCAATATGACTTCAAAGGGTCTTCATTTGCTCACCGAACCTCTCCAATCCTATCACTGCTGCGTTTATGCCCCTGTACACACGCTTGATTCTCTTTTGGAGACATAGCAATCCATAGGTTTTAAGATACTTACTAGTCAGGTACATTCTTAGGCGTTTAATATGGGGTGTTGAGTCCATTTCGTTGAGCAAGGAGTAGCTCTTGTCTATTTCATATTTGGCTTAAGGAACTTTATCTGTGCTCATTTCAATCTCTGGTTTTATGCAGCACCCCAACTCACCTTTCCCCTTAAGCAAGCATAAGATGGTTTTCTAAATTTGAGACCCTGTTCTGTTCTGTAATTCAGTTCCTGTGTAGCCAAGTTTACATTCCGTGTATTACTGATATCTTATGATGTTTCTTTTTCTGTGTGACTTATTTCAGTTAGAATCATCGTACCTGAATCCACTCATTATGCTGCTACGGGCCTGATGACATAGATTTCATTGCTGACTGATACTGCATTGTACATAAGTACCACAAGTTCTTTATCCATTTTTCACTTTCTGTGATATTGAACTTGTACGGTAAACGAGGTTCTTGTAAACAGAGGCGTCCCAAACTTTGGGGTGGCTGTGTCTTTTTGATTTTAATTTCCCTAAGCTATAGGACCATAAGTGGAAGTGCCCTAGGCTCTGTTGCTTTGTTTTTTAGATGTTTCAGGAAACACCATACACTTCTCCCGAGTGTCTGTTGGCAATTTCCATCCCGCCCATCAGCATAACAAGGCTCCCAGTTCTCCATGGCCTGTCCTGCCTTTCTGGATTTTACACTTTTTTCAGATGGCCCTTTTGACCGGGGGGAAGTGAGACTTCATGTAGTGCAGATTTCCTTTGCAAGCTTGCTTGTTTGGCCTAAAAGGGCGTATGCGTTTTTTCCTGAATATATTCAGGAAAAAACGCATACGCCCTTTTTGGCCAAGTGCATCATTGTGGACGTTCTGCCTCTTTTCCTATGCTTTCAATGCAATTCCAGTCTACCTCCTGAAATCGGTTTCCTGCAATTCTGCCCCGCTTTCAAGTCCTCTTGGGAGCCTTACTTCAGTATATTTTTGGACGATAGCTGTCATTTATAACTCTGCAGGTTTGTGAATTACAGTGCCCCTGAGCTCCTTTCTTCAACTCGCTTTCTTGTGAGCTGGCCGCAACACCGCAGGATGGCTTCAGGCCCTAATCTGGTTCCGCCAAGGCACGCTGGGCCTTTGGTTAATTCCTCTTCCTGGTGGAAAATGAGAGTTAAATTTGCCCGTCCAGACACCTCCAGCTAGTCTCTCATTGGTTCTCCCTATTCCTGTTCATCTTCCGCAGAAATTGCAAAGTGGGCCAAACAGGAGGTTAAAGGGACTGACTCTCCAAGTCGGGAGAGTGTTAGTAAAGCATCTGGAATGTTGCACCCGAGTACCAGGGTACGAAAACTGAGACATATTTGAACACGTCTCCCGATCACATGGTTGATCATACTCTAGGTTCCACATGCATGTTTTAGCTGAATGAAGAATAACTTAAACCTGGGTAGTTGAAACCCGTGGAATGGGTACCATGCAATATGACTTCAAAGGGTCTTCATTTGCTCATCGAACCTCTCCAATCCTATCACTGCTGCGTTTATGCCCCTGTACACATGCTTGATTCTCTTTTGGAGACATAGCAATCCATAGGTTTTAAGATACTTACTAGTCAGGTACATTCTTAGGCGTTTAATATGGGGTGTTGAGTCCATTTCGTTGAGCAAGGAGTAGCTCTTGTCTATTCCATATTTGGCTTAAGGAACTTTATCTGTGCTCATTTCAATCTCTGGTTTTATGCAGCACCCCAACTCACCTTTCCCCTTAAGCAAGCATAAGTTGGTTTTCTAAATTTGAGACCCTGTTCTGTTCTGTAATTCAGTTCCTGTGTAGCCAAGTTTACATTCCGTGTATTACTGATATCTTATGATGTTTCTTTTTCTGTGTGACTTATTTCAGTTAGAATCATCATACCTGAATCCACTCATTGTGCTGCTAATGGCCTGATGAGATAGATTTCATTGCTGAGTCATATTGCTTTGTAAGTAAATACAACTTCTTTATCCATTTTTCACTTTCTGCGATGTTGAACATGTACTGTAAACAAGGATCTTGTAAACAGAGGCGTCCCAAATTTTGGGGTGGCTGTGTCTTTTTGATTTTAATTTCCCTAACCTATAGGTCCATAAGTGGAAGTGCCCTAGGCTCTGTTGCTTTGTTTTTTAGATGTTTCAGGAAACACCATACACTTTCCCGAGTTTCTGTTGGCAATTTACGTCCCGCCCATCAGCATAACTAGGCTCCCAGTTCTCCATGGCCTGTCCTGCCTTTCTGGATTTTACACTTTTTTCAGATGGCCCTTTTGACCGGGGGGAAGTGAGACTTCATTATAGTGCAGATTTCCTTTGCAAGCTTGCTTGGTTGGCCAAAAAGGGCGTATGCGTTTTTTCCTGAATATATTCAGGAAAAAACGCATACGCCCTTTTTGGCCAAGTGCATCATTGTGGACGTTCTGCCTCTTTTCCTATGCTTTCAATGCAATTCCAGTCTACCTCCTGAAATCGGTTTCCTGCAATTCTGCCCCGCTTTCAAGTCCTCTTGGCAGCCTTACTTCAGTATATTTTTGGACGATAGCTGTCATTTATAACTCTGCAGGTTTGTGAATTACAGTGCCCCTGAGCTCCTTTCTTCAACTCGCTTTCTTGTGACCTGGCCGCAACACCGCAGGATGGCTTCAGGCCCTAATCTGGTTCCGGCATGGCACGCTGAGCCTTTGGTTATTTCCTCTTCCTGGTGGGAAATGAGAGTTAAATTTGCCCGTCCAGACACCTCCAGCTAGTCTCTCATTGGTTCTCCCTATTCCTGTTCATATTCCGCAGAAATTGCAAACTGGGCCAAACAGGAGGTTAAAGGCGCTGACTCTCCAAGTCGGGAGAGTGTTAGTAAAGCGTCTGGAATGTTGCACCCGAGTACCAGGGGAGTAAAACTGAGACACATATGAACACGTCTCCCGTTCACACGGTTGATCATACTCTGGGTTCCACGTGCATGATTTAGCTGAAGGAAGAATACCTTAAACCTGGAGAGTTGAGACCCGTGGAATGGGTACCATGCAATATGACTTCAAAGGGTCTTCATTTGCTCACCGAACCTCTCCAATCCTATCACTGCTGCGTTTATGCCCCTGTACACACGCTTGATTCTCTTTTGGAGACATAGCAATCCATAGGTTTTAAGATACTTACTAGTCAGGTACATTCTTAGGTGTTTAATATGCGGTGTTGAGTCCATTTCGTTGAGCAAGGAGTAGCTCTTGTCTATTCCATATTTGGCTTAAGGAACTTTATCTGTGCTCATTTCAATCTCTGGTTTTATGCAGCACCCCAACTCACCTTTCCCCTTAAGCAAGCATAAGTTGGTTTTCTAAATTTGAGACCCTGTTCTGTTTTGGAATTCAGTTCCTGTGTAGCCAAGTTTACATTCCGTGTATTAGTGATATCTTATGATGTTTCTTTTTCTGTGTGACTTATTTCAGTTAGAATCATCGTACCTGAATCCACTCATTATGCTGCTACGGGCCTGATGACATAGATTTCATTGCTGAGTGATACTGCATTGTACGTAAGTACCACAAGTTCTTTATCCATTTTTCACTTTCTGTGATATTGAACTTGTACGGTAAAAGAGGTTCTTGTAAACAGAGGTGTCCCAAACTTTGGGGTGGCTGTGTCTTTTTGATTTTAATTTCCCTAAGCTATAGGACCATAAGTGGAAGTGCCCTAGGCTCTGTTGCTTTGTTTTATAGATGTTTCAGGAAACACCATACACTTCTCCCGAGTGTCTGTTGGCAATTTCCATCCCGCCCATCAGCATAACAAGGCTCCCAGTTCTCCATGGCCTGTCCTGCCTTTCTGGATTTTACACTTTTTTCAGATGGCCCTTTTGACCGGGGGGAAGTGAGACTTCATGTAGTGCAGATTTCCTTTGCAAGCTTGCTTGGTTGGCCTAAAAGGGCGTATGCGTTTTTTCCTGAATATATTCAGGAAAAAACGCATACGCCCTTTTTGGCCAAGTGCATCATTGTGGACGTTCTGCCTCTTTTCCTATGCTTTCAATGCAATTCCAGTCTACCTCCTGAAATCGGTTTCCTGCAATTCTGCCCCGCTTTCAAGTCCTCCTGGGAGCCTTACTTCAGTATATTTTTGGACGATAGCTGTCATTTATAACTCTGCAGGTTTCTGAATTACAGTGCCCCTGAGCTCCTTTCTTCAACTCGCTTTCTTGTGAGCTGGCCGCAACACCGCAGGATGGCTTCAGGCCCTAATCTGGTTCCGCCAAGGCACGCTGGGCCTTTGGTTAATTCCTCTTCCTGGTGGGAAATGAGAGTTAAATTTGCCCGTCCAGACACCTCCAGCTAGTCTCTCATTGGTTCTCGCTATTCCTGTTCATCTTCCCCAGAAATTGCAAACTGGGCCAAACAGGAGGTTAAAGGGACTGACTCTCCAAGTCGGGAGAGTGTTAGTAAAGCGTCTGGAACGTTGCACCCGAGTACCAGGGTACGAAAACTGAGACATATTTGAACACGTCTCCCGATCACATGGTTGATCATACTCTAGGTTCCACATGCATGTTTTAGCTGAAGGAAGAATACCTTAAAACTGGGTGGTTGAAACCCGTGGAATGGGTACCATGCAATATGACTTCAAAGGGTCTTCATTTGCTCACCGAACCTCTCCAATCCTATCACTGCTGCGTTTATGCCCCTGTACACACGCTTGATTCTCTTTTGGAGACATAGCAATCCATAGGTTTTAAGATACTTACTAGTCAGGTACATTCTTAGGCGTTTAATATGGGGTGTTGAGTCCATTTCGTTGAGCAAGGAGTAGCTCTTGTCTATTTCATATTTGGCTTAAGGAACTTTATCTGTGCTCATTTCAATCTCTGGTTTTATGCAGCACCCCAACTCACCTTTCCCCTTAAGCAAGCATAAGATGGTTTTCTAAATTTGAGACCCTGTTCTGTTCTGTAATTCAGTTCCTGTGTAGCCAAGTTTACATTCCGTGTATTACTGATATCTTATGATGTTTCTTTTTCTGTGTGACTTATTTCAGTTAGAATCATCGTACCTGAATCCACTCATTATGCTGCTACGGGCCTGATGACATAGATTTCATTGCTGACTGATACTGCATTGTACGTAAGTACCACAAGTTCTTTATCCATTTTTCACTTTCTGTGATACTGAACTTGTACGGTAAAAGAGGTTCTTGTAAACAGAGGTGTCCCAAACTTTGGGGTGGCTGTGTCTTTTTGATTTTAATTTCCCTAAGCTATAGGACCATAAGTGGAAGTGCCCTAGGCTCTGTTGCTTTGTTTTTTAGATGTTTCAGGAAACACCATACACTTCTCCCGAGTGTCTGTTGGCAATTTCCATCCCGCCCATCAGCATAACAAGGCTCCCAGTTCTCCATGGCCTGTCCTGCCTTTCTGGATTTTACACTTTTTTCAGATGGCCCTTTTGACCGGGGGGAAGTGAGACTTCATGTAGTGCAGATTTCCTTTGCAAGCTTGCTTGGTTGGCCTAAAAGGGCGTATGCGTTTTTTCCTGAATATATTCAGGAAAAAACGCATACGCCCTTTTTGGCCAAGTGCATCATTGTGGACGTTCTGCCTCTTTTCCTATGCTTTCAATGCAATTCCAGTCTACCTCCTGAAATCGGTTTCCTGCAATTCTGCCCCGCTTTCAAGTCCTCTTGGGAGCCTTACTTCAGTATATTTTTGGACGATAGCTGTCATTTATAACTCTGCAGGTTTGTGAATTACAGTGCCCCTGAGCTCCTTTCTTCAACTCGCTTTCTTGTGAGCTGGCCGCAACACCGCAGGATGGCTTCAGGCCCTAATCTGGTTCCGCCAAGGCACGCTGGGCCTTTGGTTAATTCCTCTTCCTGGTGGGAAATGAGAGTTAAATTTGCCCGTCCAGACACCTCCAGCTAGTCTCTCATTGGTTCTCCCTATTCCTGTTCATCTTCTGCAGAAATTGCAAAGTGGGCCAAACAGGAGGTTAAAGGGACTGACTCTCCAAGTCGGGAGAGTGTTAGTAAAGCATCTGGAATGTTGCACCCGAGTACCAGGGTACGAAAACTGAGACATATTTGAACACGTCTCCCGATCACATGGTTGATCATACTCTAGGTTCCACATGCATGTTTTAGCTGAATGAAGAATAACTTAAACCTGGGTAGTTGAAACCCGTGGAATGGGTACCATGCAATATGACTTCAAAGGGTCTTCATTTGCTCATCGAACCTCTCCAATCCTATCACTGCTGCGTTTATGCCCCTGTACACATGCTTGATTCTCTTTTGGAGACATAGCAATCCATAGGTTTTAAGATACTTACTAGTCAGGTACATTCTTAGGCATTTAATATGGGGTGTTGAGTCCATTTCGTTGAGCAAGGAGTAGCTCTTGTCTATTCCATATTTGGCTTAAGGAAATTTATCTGTGCTCATTTCAATCTCTGGTTTTATGCAGCACCCCAACTCACCTTTCCCCTTAAGCAAGCATAAGTTGGTTTTCTAAATTTGAGACCCTGTTCTGTTCTGTAATTCAGTTCCTGTGTAGCCAAGTTTACATTCCGTGTATTACTGATATCTTATGATGTTTCTTTTTCTGTGTGACTTATTTCAGTTAGAATCATCGTACCTGAATCCACTCATTATGCTGCTACGGGCCTGATGACATAGATTTCATTGCTGACTGATACTGCATTGTACGTAAGTACCACAAGTTCTTTATCCATTTTTCACTTTCTGTGATACTGAACTTGTACGGTAAAAGAGGTTCTTGTAAACAGAGGTGTCCCAAACTTTGGGGTGGCTGTGTCTTTTTGATTTTAATTTCCCTAAGCTATAGGACCATAAGTGGAAGTGCCCTAGGCTCTGTTGCTTTGTTTTTTAGATGTTTCAGGAAACACCATACACTTCTCCCGAGTGTCTGTTGGCAATTTCCATCCCGCCCATCAGCATAACAAGGCTCCCAGTTCTCCATGGCCTGTCCTGCCTTTCTGGATTTTACACTTTTTTCAGATGGCCCTTTTGACCGGGGGGAAGTGAGACTTCATGTAGTGCAGATTTCCTTTGCAAGCTTGCTTGGTTGGCCTAAAAGGGCGTATGCGTTTTTTCCTGAATATATTCAGGAAAAAACGCATACGCCCTTTTTGGCCAAGTGCATCATTGTGGACGTTCTGCCTCTTTTCCTATGCTTTCAATGCAATTCCAGTCTACCTCCTGAAATCGGTTTCCTGCAATTCTGCCCCGCTTTCAAGTCCTCTTGGGAGCCTTACTTCAGTATATTTTTGGACGATAGCTGTCATTTATAACTCTGCAGGTTTGTGAATTACAGTGCCCCTGAGCTCCTTTCTTCAACTCGCTTTCTTGTGAGCTGGCCGCAACACCGCAGGATGGCTTCAGGCCCTAATCTGGTTCCGCCAAGGCACGCTGGGCCTTTGGTTAATTCCTCTTCCTGGTGGGAAATGAGAGTTAAATTTGCCCGTCCAGACACCTCCAGCTAGTCTCTCATTGGTTCTCCCTATTCCTGTTCATCTTCTGCAGAAATTGCAAAGTGGGCCAAACAGGAGGTTAAAGGGACTGACTCTCCAAGTCGGGAGAGTGTTAGTAAAGCATCTGGAATGTTGCACCCGAGTACCAGGGTACGAAAACTGAGACATATTTGAACACGTCTCCCGATCACATGGTTGATCATACTCTAGGTTCCACATGCATGTTTTAGCTGAATGAAGAATAACTTAAACCTGGGTAGTTGAAACCCGTGGAATGGGTACCATGCAATATGACTTCAAAGGGTCTTCATTTGCTCATCGAACCTCTCCAATCCTATCACTGCTGCGTTTATGCCCCTGTACACATGCTTGATTCTCTTTTGGAGACATAGCAATCCATAGGTTTTAAGATACTTACTAGTCAGGTACATTCTTAGGCATTTAATATGGGGTGTTGAGTCCATTTCGTTGAGCAAGGAGTAGCTCTTGTCTATTCCATATTTGGCTTAAGGAAATTTATCTGTGCTCATTTCAATCTCTGGTTTTATGCAGCACCCCAACTCACCTTTCCCCTTAAGCAAGCATAAGTTGGTTTTCTAAATTTGAGACCCTGTTCTGTTCTGTAATTCAGTTCCTGTGTAGCCAAGTTTACATTCGGTGTATTAGTGATATCTTATGATGTTTCTTTTTCTGTGTGACTTATTTCAGTTAGAATCATCATACCTGAATCCACTCATTGTGCTGCTAAGGGCCTGATGAGATAGATTTCATTGCTGAGTCATATTGCTTTGTAAGTAAATACAACTTCTTTATCCATTTTTCACTTTCTGCGATGTTGAACTTGTACTGTAAACGAGGTTCTTGTAAACAGAGGCGTCCCAAACTTTGGGGTGGCTGTGTCTTTTTGATTTTAATTTCCCTAAGCTATAGGACCATAAGTGGAAGTGCCCTAGGCTCTGTTGCTTTGTTTTTTAGATGTTTCAGGAAACACCATACACTTCTCCCGAGTGTCTGTTGGCAATTTACATCCCGCCCATGAGCATAACAAGGCTCCCAGTTCTCCATGGCCTGTCCTGCCTTTCTGGATTTTACACTTTTTTCAGATGGCCCCTTTGACCGGGGGGAAGTTAGACTTCATTGTAGTGCAGATTGCCTTTGCAAGCTTGCTTGGTTGGCCAAAAAGGGCGTATGCGTTTTTTCCTGAATATATTCAGGAAAAAACGCATACGCCCTTTTTGGCCAAGTGCATCATTGTGTACGTTCTGCCTCTTTTCCTATGCTTTCAGTGTAATTCCAGTCTACCTCCTGAAATCGGTTTCCTGCAATTCTGCCCCGCTTTCAAGTCCTCTTGGCAGCCTTACTTCAGTATATTTTTGGACGATAGTTGTCATTTATATCTCTGCAGGTTTGTGAATTACAATGCCCCTGAGCTCCTTTCTTCAACTCGCTTTCTTGTGACCTGGCTGCAACACCGCAGGATGGCTTCAGGCCCTAATCTGGTTCCGGCACGGCACGCTGAGCCTTTGGTTAATTCCTCTTCCTGGTGGGAAATGAGAGTTAAATTTGCCCTTCCAGACATCTCCAGCTAGTCTCTCATTGGTTCTCGCTATTCCTGTTCATCTTCCGCAGAAATTGCAAACTGGGCCAAATAGGAGGTTAAAGGGACTGACTCTCCAAGTTGGGAGAGTGTTAGTAAAGCATTTGGAATGTTGCACCCGAGTACCAGGGTACGAAAACTGAGACATATTTGAACACGTCTCCCGATCACATGGTTGATCATACTCTAGGTTCCACATGCATGTTTTAGCTGAAGGAAGAATACCTTAAACCTGGGTAGTTGAAACCCGTGGAATGGGTACCATGCAATATGACTTCAAAGGGTCTTCATTTGCTCAGTGAACCTCTCCAATCCTATCACTGCTGCGTTTATGCCCCTGTACACATGCTTGATTCTCTTTCGGAGACATAGCAATCCATAGGTTTTAAGATACTTACTAGTCAGGTACATTCTTAGGCGTTTAATTTGGGGTGTTGAGTCCATTTCGTTGAGCAAGGAGTAGCTCTTGTCTATTCCATATTTGGCTTAAGGAACTTTTTCTGTGCTCATTTCAATCTCTGGTTTTATGCAGCACCCCAACTCACCTTTCCCCTTAAGCAAGCATAAGTTGCTTTTCTAAATTTGAGACCCTGTTCTGTTCTGTAATTCAGTTCCTGTGTAGCCAAGTTTACATTCCGTGTATTACTGATATCTTATGATGTTTCTTTTTCTGTGTGACTTATTTCAGTTAGAATCATCATATCTGAATCCACTCATTGTGCTGCTAAGGGCCTGATGACATAGATTTCAGTGCTGAGTGATATTGATTTGTAAGTAAATACCACAACTTCTTTATCCATTTTTCAATTTCTGCGATGTTGAACTTGTACTGTAAACGAGGTTCTTGTAAACAGAGGCGTCCCAAACTTTGGGGTGGCTGTGTCTTTTTGATTTTAATTTCCCTAAGCTATAGGACCATAAGTGGAAGTGCCCTAGGCTCTGTTGCTTTGTTTTTTAGATGTTTCAGGAAACACCATACACTTCTCCCGAGTGTCTGTTGGCAATTTACATCCCGCCCATCAGCATAACAAGGCTCCCAGTTCTCCATGGCCTGTCCTGCCTTTCTGGATTTTACACTTTTTTCAGATGGCCCTTTTGACCGGGGGGAAGTGAGACTTCATTGTAGTGCAGATTTCCTTTCCAAGTTTGCTTGGTTGGCCAAAAAGGGCGTATGCGTTTTTTCCTGAATATATTCAGGATAAAACGCATACGCCCTTTTTGGCCAAGTGCATCATTGTGGACGTTCTGCCTCTTTTCCTATGCTTTCAATGCAATTCCAGTCTACCTCCTGAAATCGGTTTCCTGCAATTCTGCCCCGCTTTCAAGTCCTCTTGGCAGCCTTCCTTCAGTATATTTTTGGACGATAGCTGTCATTTATAACTCTGCAGGTTTGTGAATTACAGTGTCCCTGAGCTCCTTTCTTCAACTCGCTTTCTTGTGACCTGGCCGCAACACCGCAGGATGGCTTCAGGCCCTAATCTGATTCCGGCACAGCACGCTGAGCCTTTGGTTAATTCCTCTTCCTAGTGGGAAATGAGAGTTAAATTTGCCCGTCCAGACACCTCCAGCTATTCTCTCATTGGTTCTCGCTATTCCTGTTCATCTTCCGCAGAAATTGCAAACTGGGCCAAACATGAGGTTAAAGGGACTGACTCTCCAAGTCGGGAGAGTGTTAGTAAAGCATCTGGAATGTTGCACCCGAGTACCAGGGTACGAAAACTGAGACATATTTGAACACGTCTCCCGATCACATGGTTGATCATACTCTAGGTTCCACATGCATGTTTTAGCTGAATGAAGAATAACTTAAACCTGGGTAGTTGAAACCCGTGGAATGGGTACCATGCAATATGACTTCAAAGGGTCTTCATTTGCTCATCGAACCTCTCCAATCCTATCACTGCTGCGTTTATGCCCCTGTACACATGCTTGATTCTCTTTTGGAGACATAGCAATCCATAGGTTTTAAGATACTTACTAGTCAGGTACATTCTTAGGTGTTTAATATGCGGTGTTGAGTCCATTTCGTTGAGCAAGGAGTAGCTCTTGGCTATTCCATATTTGACTTAAGGAACTTTATCTGTGCTCATTTCAATCTCTGGTTTTATGCAGCACCCCAACTCACCTTTCCCCTTAAGCAAGCATAAGTTGGTTTTCTAAATTTGAGACCCTGTTCTGTTTTGGAATTCAGTTCCTGTGTAGCCAAGTTTACATTCCGTGTATTAGTGATATCTTATGATGTTTCTTTTTCTGTGTGACTTATTTCAGTTAGAATCATCGTACCTGAATCCACCCATTATGCTGCTACGGGCCTGATGACATAGATTTCATTGCTGAGTGATACTGCATTGTACGTAAGTACCACAAGTTCTTTATCCATTTTTCACTTTCTGTGATATTGAACTTGTACGGTAAAAGAGGTTCTTGTAAACAGAGGTGTCCCAAACTTTGGGGTGGCTGTGTCTTTTTGATTTTAATTTCCCTAAGCTATAGGACCATAAGTGGAAGTGCCCTAGGCTCTGTTGCTTTGTTTTTTAGATGTTTCAGGAAACACCATACACTTCTCCCGAGTGTCTGTTGGCAATTTACATCCCGCCCATCAGCATAACAAGGCTCCCAGTTCTCCATGGCCTGTCCTGCCTTTCTGGATTTTACACTTTTTTCAGATGGCCCTTTTGACCGGGGGGAAGTGAGACTTCATTGTAGTGCAGATTTCCTTTCCAAGTTTGCTTGGTTGGCCAAAAAGGGCGTATGCGTTTTTTCCTGAATATATTCAGGATAAAACGCATACGCCCTTTTTGGCCAAGTGCATCATTGTGGACGTTCTGCCTCTTTTCCTATGCTTTCAATGCAATTCCAGTCTACCTCCTGAAATCGGTTTCCTGCAATTCTGCCCCGCTTTCAAGTCCTCTTGGCAGCCTTCCTTCAGTATATTTTTGGACGATAGCTGTCATTTATAACTCTGCAGGTTTGTGAATTACAGTGTCCCTGAGCTCCTTTCTTCAACTCGCTTTCTTGTGACCTGGCCGCAACACCGCAGGATGGCTTCAGGCCCTAATCTGTTTCCGGCACAGCACGCTGAGCCTTTGGTTAATTCCTCTTCCTAGTGGGAAATGAGAGTTAAATTTACCCGTCCAGACACCTCCAGCTATTCTCTCATTGGTTCTCGCTATTCCTGTTCATCTTCCGCAGAAATTGCAAACTGGGCCAAACATGAGGTTAAAGGGACTGACTCTCCAAGTCGGGAGAGTGTTAGTAAAGCATCTGGAATGTTGCACCCGAGTACCAGGGTACGAAAACTGAGACATATTTGAACACGTCTCCCGATCACATGGTTGATCATACTCTAGGTTCCACATGCATGTTTTAGCTGAATGAAGAATAACTTAAACCTGGGTAGTTGAAACCCGTGGAATGGGTACCATGCAATATGACTTCAAAGGGTCTTCATTTGCTCATCGAACCTCTCCAATCCTATCACTGCTGCGTTTATGCCCCTGTACACATGCTTGATTCTCTTTTGGAGACATAGCAATCCATAGGTTTTAAGATACTTACTAGTCAGGTACATTCTTAGGCGTTTAATATGGGGTGTTGAGTCCATTTCGTTGAGCAAGGAGTAGCTCTTGTCTATTCCATATTTGGCTTAAGGAACTTTATCTGTGCTCATTTCAATCTCTGGTTTTATGCAGCACCCCAACTCACCTTTACCCTTAAGCAAGCATAAGTTGGTTTTCTAAATTTGAGACCCTGTTCTGTTCTGTAATTCAGTTCCTGTGTAGCCAAGTTTACATTCCGTGTATTACTGATATCTTATGATGTTTCTTTTTCTGTGTGACTTATTTCAGTTAGAATCATCATACCTGAATCCACTCATTGTGCTGCTAAGGGCCTGATGAGATAGATTTCTTTGCTGAGTCATATTGCTTTGTAAGTAAATACAACTTCTTTATCCATTTTTCACTTTCTCCGATGTTGAACTTGTACTGTAAACTAGGATCTTTTAAACAGAGGCGTCCCAAATTTTGGGGTGGCTGTGTCTTTTTGATTTTAATTTCCCTAAGCTATAGGTCCATAAGTGGAAGTGCCCTAGGCTCTGTTGCTTTGTTTTTTAGATGTTTCAGGAAACACCATACACTTCTCCCGAGTGTCTGTTGGCAATTTACATCCCGCCCATCAGCATAACGAGGCTCCCAGTTCTCCATGGCCTGTCCTGCCTTTCTGGATTTTACACTTTTTTCAGATGGCCCTTTTGACCGGGGGGAAGTGAGACTTCATTATAGTGCAGATTTCCTTTGCAAGCTTGCTTGGTTGGCCAAAAAGGGCGTATGCGTTTTTTCCTGAATATATTCAGGAAAAAACGCATACGCCCTTTTTGGCCAAGTGCATCATTGTGGACGTTCTGCCTCTTTTCCTATGCTTTCAATGCAATTCCAGTCTACCTCCTGAAATCGGTTTCCTGCAATTCTGCCCCGCTTTCAAGTCCTCTTGGCAGCCTTACTTCAGTATATTTTTGGACGATAGCTGTCATTTATATCTCTGCAGGTTTGTGAATTACAGTGCCCCTGAGCTCCTTTCTTCAACTCGCTTTCTTGTGACCTGGCCGCAACACCGCAGGATGGCTTCAGGCCCTAATCTGGTTCCGGCACGGCACGCTGAGCCTTTGGTTAATTCCTCTTCCTGGTGGGAAATGAGAGTTAAATTTGCCCGTCCAGACACCTCCAGCTAATCTCTCATTGGTTCTCCCTATTCCTGTTCATATTCCGCAGAAATTGCAAACTGGGCCAAACAGGAGGTTAAAGGCGCTGACTCTCCAAGTGGGGAGAGTGTTAGTAAAGCGTCTGGAATGTTGCACCCGAGTACCAGGGGAGGAAAACTGAGACACATATGAACACGTCTCCCGTTCACACGATTGATCATACTCTGGGTTTCACGTGCATGATTTAGCTGAAGGAAGAATACCTTAAACCTGGAGAGTTGAGACCCGTGGAATGGGTACCATGCAATATGACTTCAAAGGGTCTTCATTTGCTCACCGAACCTCTCCAATCCTATCACTGCTGCGTTTATGCCCCTGTACACACGCTTGATTCTCTTTTGGAGACATAGCAATCCATAGGTTTTAAGATACTTACTAGTCAGGTACATTCTTAGGTGTTTAATATGCGGTGTTGAGTCCATTTCGTTGAGCAAGGAGTAGCTCTTGGCTATTCCATATTTGGCTTAAGGAACTTTATCTGTGCTCATTTCAATCTCTGGTTTTATGCAGCACCCCAACTCACCTTTCCCCTTAAGCAAGCATAAGTTGGTTTTCTAAATTTGAGACCCTGTTCTGTTTTGGAATTCAGTTCCTGTGTAGCCAAGTTTACATTCCGTGTATTAGTGATATCTTATGATGTTTCTTTTTCTGTGTGACTTATTTCAGTTAGAATCATCGTACCTGAATCCACCCATTATGCTGCTACGGGCCTGATGACATAGATTTCATTGCTGAGTGATACTGCATTGTACGTAAGTACCACAAGTTCTTTATCCATTTTTCACTTTCTGTGATATTGAACTTGTACGGTAAAAGAGGTTCTTGTAAACAGAGGTGTCCCAAACTTTGGGGTGGCTGTGTCTTTTTGATTTTAATTTCCCTAAGCTATAGGACCATAAGTGGAAGTGCCCTAGGCTCTGTTGCTTTGTTTTTTAGATGTTTCAGGAAACACCATACACTTCGCCCGAGTGTCTGTTGGCAATTTACATCCCGCCCATCAGCATAACAAGGCTCCCAGTTCTCCATGGCCTGTCCTGCCTTTCTGGATTTTACACTTTTTTCAGATGGCCCTTTTGACCGGGGGGAAGTGAGACTTCATTGTAGTGTAGATTTCCTTTGCAAGCTTGCTTGGTTGGCCAAAAAGGGCGTATGCGTTTTTTCCTGAATATATTCAGGAAAAAACGCATACGCCCTTTTTGGCCAAGTGCATCATTGTGGACGTTCTGCCTCTTTTCCTATGCTTTCAATGCAATTCCAGTCTACCTCCTGAAATCGGTTTCCTGCAATTCTGCCCCGCTTTCAAGTCCTCTTGGCAGCCTTACTTCAGTATATTTTTGGACGATAGCTGTCATTTATAACACTGCAGACTTGTGAATTACAGTGCCCCTGAGCTCCTTTCTTCAACTCGCTTTCTTGTGAACTGGCCGCAACACCACAGGATGGCTTCAGGCCCTAATCTGGTTCCGGCACGGCACACTGAGCCTTTGGTTATTTCCTCTTCCTGGTGGGAAATGAGAGTTAAATTTGCCCGTCCAGACACCTCCAGCTAGTCTCTCATTGGTTCTCACTATTCCTGTTCATCTGCAGAAATTGCAAACTGGGCCAAACAGGAGGTTAAAGGCGCTGACTCTCCAAGTGGGGAGAGTGTTAGTAAAGCGTCTGGAATGTTGCACCCGAGTACCAGGGGAGGAAAACTGAGACATATTTGAACACGTCTCCCGTTCACACGGTTGATCATACTCTAGGTTCCACATGCATGTATTAGCTGAAGGAAGAATACCTTAAACCTGGAGAGTTGAGACCCGTGTAATGGGTACCATGCAATATGACTTCAAAGGGTCTTCATTTGCTCACCGAACCTCTCCAATCCTATCACTGCTGCGTTTATGCCCCGTACACATGCTTGATTCTCTTTTGGAGACATAGCAATCCATAGGTTTTAAGATACTTACTACTCAGGTACATTATTAGGCGTTTAATATGGGGTGTTGAGTCCATTTCGTTGAGCAAGGAGTAGCTCTAGTCTATTCCATATTTGGCTTAAGGAACTTTATCTGTGCTCATTTCAATCTCTGGTTTTATGCAGCACCCCAACTCACCTTTCCCCTTAAGCAAGCATAAGTTGGTTTTCTAAATTTGAGACCCTGTTCTGTTTTGGAATTCAGTTCCTGTGTAGCCAAGTTTACATTCCGTGTATTAGTGATATCTTATGATGTTTCTTTTTCTGTGTGACTTATTTCAGTTAGAATCATCGTACCTGAATCCACTCATTATGCTGCTACGGGCCTGACGACATAGATTTCATTGCTGAGTGATACTGCATTGTACGTAAGTACCACAAGTTCTTTATCCATTTTTCACTTTCTGTGATATTGAACTTGTACGGTAAACGAGGTTCTTGTAAACAGAGGCGTCCCAAACTTTGGGGTGGCTGTGTCTTTTTGATTTTAATTTCCCTAAACTATAGGACCATAAGTGGAAGTGCCCTAGGCTCTGTTGCTTTGTTTCTTAGATGCTTTAGGAAACACCATACACTTCTCCCGAGTGTCTGTTGGCAATTTACATCCCGCCCATCAGCATAACAAGGCTCCCAGTTCTCCATGGCCTGTCCTGCCTTTCTGGATTTTACACTTTTTTCAGATGGCCCTTTTGACCGGGGGGAAGTGAGACTTCATTGTAGTGCAGATTTCCTGTGTAAGTTTGCTTGGTTGGCCAAAAAGGGCGTATGCGATTTTTCCTGAATATATTCAGGAAAAAACGCATACGCCCTTTTTGGCCAAGTGCATCATTGTGGACGTTCTGCCTCTTTTCCTATGCTTTCAATGCAATTCCAGTCTACCTCCTGAAATCGGTTTCCTGCAATTCTGCCCCGCTTTCAAGTCCTCTTGGCAGCCTTACTTCAGTATATTTTTGGACGATAGCTGTCATTTATAACTCTGCAGGTTTGTGAATTACAGTGCCCCTGAGCTCCTTTCTTCAACTCGCTTTCTTTTGAGCTGGCCGCAACACCGCAGGATGGCTTCAGGCCCTAATCTGGTTCCGGCACGGCACGCTGAGCCTTTGGTTATTTCCTCTTCCTGGTGGGAAATGAGAGTTAAATTTGCCCGTCCAGACACCTCCAGCTAGTCTCTCACTGGTTCTCACTATTCCTGTTCATCTTCCACAGAAATTGCAAACTGGGCCAAACAGGATGTTAAAGGCGCTGACTCTCCAAGTGGGGAGAGTGTTAGTAAAGCGTCTGGAATGTTGCACCCGAGTACCAGGGGAGGTAAACTGAGACATATTTGAAGAAGTCTCCCATTCACATGGTTGATCATACTCTGGGTTCCACATGCATGTTTTAGCTGAGGGAAGAATACCTTAAACCTGGAGAGTTGACACCCGTGGAATGGGTACCATGAAATATGACTTCAAAGGGTATTCATTTGCTCAGTGAACCTCTCCAATCCTATCACTGCTGCGTTTATGCCCCTGTACACATGCTTGATTCTCTTTCGGAGACATAGCAATCCATAGGTTTTAAGATACTTACTAGTCAGGTACATTCTTAGGCGTTTAATATGGGGTGTTGAGTCCATTTCGTTGAGCAAGGAGTAGCTCTTGTCTATTCCATATTTGGCTTAAGGAACTTTATCTGTGCTCATTTCAATCTCTGGTTTTATGCAGCACCCCAACTCACCTTTCCCCTTAAGCAAGAATAAGTTGGTTTTCTAAATTTGAGACACTGTTCTGTTCTGTAATTCAGTTCCTGTGTAGCCAAGTTTACATTCCGTGTATTACTGATATCTTATGATGTTTCTTTTTCTGTGTGACTTATTTCAGTTAGAATCATCATATCTGCATCCACTCATTGTGCTGCTAAGGGCCTGATGACATAGATTTCAGTGCTGAGTGATATTGCTTTGTAAGTAAATACCACAACTTATTTATCTATTTTTCAATTTCTGCGATGTTGAACTTGTACTGTAAACGAGGTTCTTGTAAACAGAGGCGTCCCAAACTTTGGGGTGGCTGTGTCTTTTTGATTTTAATTTCCCTAAGCTATAGGACCATAAGTGGAAGTGCCCTAGGCTCTGTTGCTTTGTTTTTTAGATGTTTCAGGAAACACCATACACTTCTCCCGGGTGTCTGTTGGCAATTTACATCCCGCCCATCAGCATAACAAGGCTCCCAGTTCTCCATGGCCTGTCCTGCCTTTCTGGATTTTACACTTTTTTCAGATGGCCCTTTTGACCGGGGGAAAGTGAGACTTCATTGTAGTGCAGATTTCCTTTGCAAGTTTGCTTGGTTGGCCAAAAAGTGCGTATGCGTTTTTTCCTGAATATATTCAGGAAAAAACGCATACGCCCTTTATGGCCAAGGGCATCATTGTGGACGTTCTGCCTCTTTTCCTATGCTTTCAATGCAATTCCAGTCTACCTCCTGAAATCGGTTTCCTGCAATTCTGCCCCGCTTTCAAGTCCTCTTGGCAGCCTTACTTCAGTATATTTTTGGACGATAGTTGTCATTTATAACTCTGCAGGTTTGTGAATTACAATGCCCCTGAGCTCCTTTCTTCAACTCGCTTTCTTGTGACCTGGCTACAACACCGCAGGATGGCTTCAGGCCCTAATCTGGTTCCGGCACGGCACTCTGAGCCTTTGGTTAATTCCTCTTGCTGGTGGGAAATGAGAGTTAAATTTGCCCTTCCAGACATCTCCAGCTAGTCTCTCATTGGTTCTCGCTATTCCTGTTCATCTTCCGCAGAAATTGCAAACTGGGCCAAATAGGAGGTTAAAGGGACTGACTCTCCAAGTTGGGAGAGTGTTAGTAAAGCATCTGGAATGTTGCACCCGAGTACCAGGGTACGAAAACTGAGACATATTTGAACACGTCTCCCGATCACATGGTTGATCATACTCTAGGTTCCACATGCATGTTTTAGCTGAAGGAAGAATACCTTAAACCTGGGTAGTTGAAACCCGTGGAATGGGTACCATGCAATATGACTTCAAAGGGTCTTCATTTGCTCAGTGAACCTCTCCAATCCTATCACTGCTGCGTTTATGCCCCTGTACACATGCTTGATTCTCTTTCGGAGACATAGCAATCCATAGGTTTTAAGATACTTACTAGTCAGGTACATTCTTAGGCGTTTAATTTGGGGTGTTGAGTCCATTTCGTTGAGCAAGGAGTAGCTCTTGTCTATTCCATATTTGGCTTAAGGAACTTTATCTGTGCTCATTTCAATCTCTGGTTTTATGCAGCACCCCAACTCACCTTTCCCCTTAAGCAAGCATAAGTTGCTTTTCTAAATTTGAGACACTGTTCTGTTCTGTAATTCAGTTCCTGTGTAGCCAAGTTTACATTCCGTGTATTAGTGATATCTTATGATGTTTCTTTTTCTGTGTGACTTATTTCAGTTAGAATCATCATATCTGAATCCACTCATTGTGCTGCTAAGGGCCTGATGACATAGATTTCAGTGCTGAGTGATATTGCTTTGTAAGTAAATACCACAACTTCTTTATCCATTTTTCACTTTCTGCGATGTTGAACTTGTACTGTAAACGAGGTTCTTGTAAACAGAGGCGTCCCAAACTTTGGGGTGGCTGTGTCTTTTTGATTTTAATTTCCCTAAGCTATAGGACCATAAGTCGAAGTGCCCTAGGCTCTGTTGCTTTGTTTTTTAGATGTTTCAGGAAACACCATACACTTCTCCCGAGTGTCTGTTGGCAATTTACATCCCGCCCATCAGCATAACTAGGCTCCCAGTTCTCCATGGCCTGTCCTGCCTTTCTGGATTTTACACTTTTTTCAGATGGCCCTTTTGACTGGGGGGAAGTGAGACTTCATTGTAGTGCAGATTTCCTTTCCAAGTTTGCTTGGTTGGCCAAAAAGGGCGTATGCGTTTTTTCCTGAATATATTCAGGATAAAACGCATACGCCCTTTTTGGCCAAGTGCATCATTGTGGACGTTCTGCCTCTTTTCCTATGCTTTCAATGCAATTCCAGTCTACCTCCTGAAATCGGTTTCCTGCAATTCTGCCCCGCTTTCAAGTCCTCTTGGCAGCCTTCCTTCAGTATATTTTTGGACGATAGCTGTCATTTATAACTCTGCAGGTTTGTGAATTACAGTGTCCCTGAGCTCCTTTCTTCAACTCGCTTTCTTGTGACCTGGCCGCATCACCGCAGGATGGCTTCAGGCCCTAATCTGGTTCCGGCACGGCACGCTGAGCCTTTGGTTAATTCCTCTTCCTAGTGGGAAATGAGAGTTAAATTTGCCCGTCCAGTCACCTCCAGCTATTCTCTCATTGGTTCTCGCTATTCCTGTTCATCTTCCGCAGAAATTGCAAACTGGGCCAAACAGGAGGTTAAAGGGACTGACTCTCCAAGTCGGGAGAGTGTTAGTAAAGCATCTGGAATGTTGCACCCGAGTACCAGGGTACCAAAACTGAGACATATTTGAACACGTCTCCCGATCACATGTTTGATCATACTCTAGGTTCCACATGCATGTTTTAGCTGAAGGAAGAATACCTTAAACCTTGAGAGTTGAGAGCCGTGGAATGGGTACCATGCAATATGACTTCAAAGGGTCTTCACTTGCTCACCGAACCTCTCCAATCCTATCACTGCTGCGTTTATGCCCCTGTACACATGCTTGATTCTCTTTCGGAGACATAGCAATCCATAGGTTTTAAGATACTTACTAGTCAGGTACATTCTTAGGCATTTAATATGGGGTGTTGAGTCCATTTCGTTGAGCAAGGAGTAGCTCTTGTCTATTCCATATTTGGCTTAAGGAACTTTATCTGTGCTCCTTTCAATCTCTGGTTTTATGCAGCACCCCAACTCACCTTTATACTTAAGCAAGCATAAGTTGGTTTTCTAAATTTGAGACCCTGTTCTGTTCTGTAATTCAGTTCCTGTGTAGCCAAGTTTACATTCCGTGTATTACTGATATCTTATGATGTTTCTTTTTCTGTGTGACTTATTTCAGTTAGAATCATCATATCTGAATCCACTCATTGTGCTGCTAAGGGCCTGATGACATAGATTTCAGTGCTGAGTGATATTGCTTTGTAAGTAAATACCACAACTTATTTATCCATTTTTCACTTTCTGTGATATTGAACTTGTACTGTAAACGAGGTTCTTGTAAACAGAGGCGTTCCAAACTTTGGGGTGGCTGTGTCTTTTTGATTTTAATTTCCCTAAGCTATAGGACCATAAGTGGAAGTGCCCTAGGCTCTGTTGCTTTGTTTTTTAGATGTTTCAGGAAACACCATACACTTCTCCCGAGTGTCTGTTGGCAATTTACATCCCGCCCATCAGCATAACAAGGCTCCCAGTTCTCCATGGCCTGTCCTGCCTTTCTGGATTTTACACTTTTTTCAGATGGCCCTTTTGACCGGGGGGAAGTGAGACTTCATTGTAGTGCAGATTTCCTTTGCAAGCTTGCTTGGTTGGAAGGACCAAGTGGATCTTCCACTTAGGACCATAAGTGGAAGTGCCCTAGGCGTTTGTTGTCTACATCTGTTGCTCTATTTATGCCTTGCAAAATGGTTAATCTGTACAGTTTTTCTAGGTTCCACATATATGCATGAATATACAAGATTTGTTTTTCTCTTTTTGACTTACTTCACTCTGTATGACAGTCTCTAGATCCATCGACGTCTCTACAAATGACCCAATTTCATTCCTTTTCATGGCTTAGTAATATTCCATTTTATATATGTACCACAGCTTTATGCATTCGTCTGTCTGTGGGCATTTAGGTTGCTTCCATTACCTCGATATTTTAAATAGTGATGCAATGAACATTGTGGTGAATGACTCTTTTTGATTTATGGTTTTGTCTGGGTATATGTCCAGTACTGGGATTGCTGTATCATATGGTAATTCTATTGTTAGTTTCTTAAGAAATTCCATATTGTTCTCCATAATGACTGTATCAATTTATATTCCCAACAATAGTGGAAGAGGGTTCCTTTTCTCCACACCCTTTCCAGCATTTTTTGTTTGTAGATTTTCTATGAAGCCTATTCTACCAGGTGTGAGGTGATACCTCATTGTTGAATCCATTTCGTTGAGCAAGGGGTAGGTCTTGTCTATTACATATTTGGCTTATGGAATGGTATCTGTGTTAATTTCAAACTCTGCTTTTATGCAGCACCCCAACTCACCTTCCCCCTTAAGCAGGCATAAGTTGGTTTTCTAAATTTGAGACCCTGTTCTGTTTTGTAATTCAGTTCCTGTGTAGCCAAGTTAACATTCCGTGTATTACTGATATCTTATGATGTTTCTTTTTCTGTGTGACTTATTTCAGTTAGAATCATCATATCTGAATCCACTCATTGTGCTGCTAAGGGCTTGATGACACAGATTTCAGTGCTGAGTGATATTGCTTTGTAAGTATACACCACAACTTCTTTATCCATTTTTCACTTTCTGTGATGTAGAACTTGTACTGTTAACGAGGTTCCTGTAAACAGAGCCGTTCCAAACTTCGGGATGGCTGTGTCTTTTTGATTTTAATTTCCCTAAGCTATAGGACCATAAGTGGAAGTGCCCTAGGCTCTGTTGCTTTGTTTTTTAGATGTTTCAGGAAACACCATACACTTCTCCCGAGTGTCTGTTGGCAATTTACATCGCGCCCATCAGCATAACAAGGCTCCCAGTTCTTCATGGCCTCTCCTGCCTTTCTGGATTTTACACTTTTTTCAGATGGCCCTTTTGACCGGGGGGAAGTGAGACTTCATTGTAGTGCAGATTTCCTTTGCAAGTTTGCTTGGTTGGCCAAAAATGGCGTATGCGTTTTTTCCTGAATATATTCAGGAAAAAACGCATACGCCCTTTTTGGCCAAGTGCATCATTGGGGACGTTCTGCCTCTTTTCCTATGCTTTCAATGCAATTCCAGTCTACCTCCTGAAATCGGTTTCCTGCAATTCTGCCCCGCTTTCAAGTCCTCTTGGCAGCCTTACTTCAGTATATTGTTGGACGATAGCTGTCATTTATAACTCTGCAGGTTTGTGAATTACAGTGTCCCTGAGCTCCTTTCTTCAACTCGCTTTCTTGTGAGCTGGCCGCAACACCGCAGGATGGCTTCAGGCCCTAATCTGGTTCCGGAACGGCACGCTGAGCCTTTGGTTATTTCCTCTTCCTGGTGGGAAATGAGAGTTAAATTTGCCCGTCCAGACACCTCCAGCTAGTCTCTCATTGGTTCTCCCTATTCCTGTTCAACTTCCGCAGAAATTGCAAACTGGACCAAACAGGAGGTTAAAGGCGCTGACTCTCCAAGTGGGGAGAGTGTTAGTAAAGCATCTGGAATGTTGCACCCGAGTACCAGGGGAGGAAAACTGAGATATATTTGAGCACGTCTCCCGTTCACACGGTTGATCATACTCTGGGTTCCACATGCATGTTTTAGCTGACGGAAGAATACCTTAAACCTGGAGAGTTTAGACCCGTGGAATGGGTACCATGCAATATGACTTCAAAGGGTCTTCATTTGCTCACCGAACCTCTCCAATCCTATCACTGCTGCGTTTATGCCCCTGTACACATGCTTGATTCTCTTTCAGATACATAGCAATCCATAGGTTTTAAGATACTTACTAGTCAGGTACATTCTTAGGCGTTTAATATGCGGTTTTGAGTCCATTTCGTTGAGCAAGGAGTAGCTCTTGTCTATTCCATATTTGGCTTAAGGAACTTTATCTGTGCTCATTTCAATCTCTGGTTTTATGCAGCACCCCAACTCACCTTTCCCCTTAAGCAAGCATAAGTTGGTTTTCTAAATTTGAGACCCTGTTCTGTTCTGTAATTCAGTTCCTGTGTAGCCAAGTTTACATTCCGTGTATTAGTGATATCTTATGATGTTTCTTTTTCTGTGTGACTTATTTCAGTTAGAATCATCATACCTGAATCCACTCATTGTGCTGCTAAGAGCCTGATGACATAGATTTCATTGCTGAGTGATATTGCTTTGTAAGTAAATACCACATCTTCTTTATCCATTTTTCACTTTCTGCGATGTTGAACTTGTACTGTAAACGAGGTTCTTGTAAACAGAGGCATCCCAAACTTTGGGGTGGCTGTGTATTTTTTATTTTAATTTCCCTAAGCTATAGGATCATAAGTGGAAGTGCCCTAGGCTCTGTTGCTTTGTTTTTTAGATGTTTCAGGAAACACCATACACTTCTCCCTATTGTCTGTTGGCAATTTACATCCCGCCCATCAGCATAACAAGGCTCCCAGTTCTCCATGGCCTGTCCTGCCTTTCTGGATTTTACACTTTTATCAGATGGCCCTTTTGACCTGGGGGAAGTGAGACTTCATTGTAGTGCAGATTTCCTTTGCAAGCTTGCTTGGTTGGCCAAAAAGGGCGTATGCGTTTTTTCCTGAATATATTCAGGGAAAAACGCATACGCCCTTTTTGGCCAAGTGCATCATTGTGGACGTTCTGCCTCTTTTCCTATGCTTTCAATGCAATTCCAGTCTACCTCCTGAAATCGGTTTCCTGCAATTCTGCCCCACTTTCAAGTCCTCTTGGCAGCCTTACTTCAGTCTATTTTTGGACGATAGCTGTCATTTATAACTCTGCAGGTTTGTGAATTACAGTGCCCCTGAGCTCCTTTCTTCAACTCACTTTCTTTTGAGCTGGCCGCAACACCGCAGGATGGCTTCAGGCCCTAATCTGGTTCCGGCACGGCACGCTGAGCCTTTGGTTATTTCCTCTTCCAGATGGGAAATGAGAGTTAAATTTGCCCGTCCAGACACCTCCAGCTAGTCTCTCATTGGTTCTCGCTATTCCTGTTCATCTTCCGCAGAAATTGCAAACTGGGCCAAACAGGAGGTTAAAGGCGCTGACTCTCCAAGTGGGGAGAGTGTTAGTAAAGCGTCTGGAATGTTGCACCCGAGTACCAGGGGAGGAAAACTGAGACATATTTGAACACGTCTCCCGTTCACACGGTTGATCATACTCTGGGTTCCACATGCATGTTTTAGCTGAAGGAAGAATACCTTAAACCTGGAGAGTTGAGACCCGTGGAATGGGTACCATGCAATATGACTTCAAAGGGTCTTCATTTGCTCACCGAACCTCTCCAATCCTATCACTGCTGCATTTATGCCCCTGTACACATGCTTGATTCTCTTTGGGAGACATAGCAATCCATAGGTTTTAAGATACTTACTAGTCAGGTACATTCTTAGGCGTTTAATATGGGGTGTTGAGTCCATTTCATTGAGCAAGGAGTAGCTCTTGTCTATTCCATATTTGGCTTAAGGAACTTTATCTGTGCTCATTTCAATCTCTGGTTTTATGCAGCACCCCAACTCACCTTTCCCCTTAAGCAAGCATAAGTTGGTTTTCTAAATTTGAGACCCTGTTCTGTTTTGGAATTCAGTTCCTGTGTAGCCAAGTTTACATTCCGTGTATTAGTGATATCTTATGATGTTTCTTTTCCTGTGTGACTTATTTCAGTTAGAATCATCGTACCTGAATCCACTCATTATGCTGCTACGGGCCTGATGACATAGATTTCATTGCTGAGTGATACTGCATTGTACGTAAGTACCACAAGTTCTTTATCCATTTTTCACTTTCTGTGATATTGAACTTGTACGGTAAACGAGGTTCTTGTAAACAGAGTCGTCCCAAACTTTGGGGTGGCTGTGTCTTTTTGATTTTAATTTCCCTAAGCTATAGGACCATAAGTCGAAGTGCCCTAGGCTCTGTTGCTTTGTTTTTTAGATGTTTCAGGAAACACCATACACTTCTCCCGAGTGTCTGTTGGCAATTTCCATCCCGCCCATCAGCATAACAAGGCTCCCAGTTCTCCATGGCCTGTCCTGCCTTTCTGGATTTTACACTTTTTTCAGATGGCCCTTTTGACCGGGGGGAAGTGAGACTTCATTGTAGTGCAGATTTCCTTTGCAAGTTTGCTTGGTTGGCCAAAAAGGGCGTATGCGTTTTGTCCTGAATATATTCAGGAAAAAACGCATACGCCCTTTTTGGCCAAGTGCATCATTGTGGACGTTCTGCCTCTTTTCCTATGCTTTCAATGCAATTCCAGTCTACCTCCTGAAATCGGTTTCCTGCAATTCTGCCCCGCTTTCAAGTCCTCTTGGCAGCCTTACTTTAGTCTATTTTTGGATGATAGCTGTCATTTATAACTGTGCAGGTTTGTGAATTACAGTGCCCCTGAGCTCCTTTCTTCAACTCGCTTTCTTGTGACCTGGCCGCAACACCGCAGGATGGCTTCAGGCCCTAATCTGGTTCCGGCACGGCACGCTGAGCCTTTGGATATTTCCTCTTCCTGGTGGGAAATGAGAGTTAAATTTGCCCGTCCAGACACCTCCAGCTAGTCTCTCATTGGTTCTCCCTACTCCTGTTCATCTTCCGCAGAAATTGCAAACTGGGCCAAACAGGAGGTTAAAGGCGCTGACTCTCCAAGTGGGGAGAGTGTTAGTAAAGCGTCTGGAATGTTGCACCCGAGTACCAGGGGAGGAAAACTGAGACATATTTGAACACGTCTCCCGTTCACACGGTTGATCATACTCTGGGTTCCACATGCATGTTTTAGCTGAAGGAAGAATACCTTAAACCTGGAGAGTTGAGACCCGTGGAATGGGTACCATGCAATATGACTTCAAAGGGTCTTCATTTGCTCACCGAACCTCTCCAATCCTATCACTGCTGCATTTATGCCCCTGTACACATGCTTGATTCTCTTTTGGAGACATAGCAATCCATAGGTTTTAAGATACTTACTATTCAGGTACATTCTTAGGCGTTTAATATGGGGTGTTGAGTCCATTTCGTTGAGCAAGGAGTAGCTCTTGTCTATTCCATATTTGGCTTAAGGAACTTTATCTGTGCTCATTTCAATCTCTGGCTTTATGCAGCACCCCAACTCACCTTTCCCCTTAAGCAAGCATAAGTTGGTTTTCTAAATTTGAGACCCTGTTCTGTTTTGGAATTCAGTTCCTGTGTAGCCAAGTTTACATTCCGTGTATTAGTGATATCTTATGATGTTTCTTTTTCTGTGTGACTTATTTCAGTTAGAATCATCGTACCTGAATCCACTCATTATGTTGCTACGGGCCTGATGACATAGATTTCATTGCTGAGTGCTACTGCATTGTACGTAAGTACCACAAGTTCTTTATCCATTTTTCACTTTCTGTGATATTGAACTTGTACGGTAAACGAGGTTCTTGTAAACAAAGGCGTCCCAAACTTTGGGGTGGCTGTGTCTTTTTGATTTTAATTTCCCTAAGCTATAGGACCATAAGTGGAAGTGCCCTAGGCTCTGTTGCTTTGTTTTTTAGATGTTTCAGGAAACACCATACACTTCTCCTGAGTGTCTGTTGGCAATTTCCATCCCGCCCATCAGCATAACAAGGCTCCCAGTTCTCCATGGCCTGTCCTGCCTTTCTGGATTTTACACTTTTTTCAGATGGCCCTTTTGACCGGGGGGAAGTGAGACTTCATTGTAGTGCAGATTTCCTTTGCAAGCTTGCTTGGTTGGCCAAAAAGGGCGTATGCGTTTTTTCCTGAATATATTCAGGAAAAAACGCATACGCCCTTTTTGGCCAAGTGCATCATTGTGGACGTTCTGCCTCTTTTCCTATGCTTTCAATGCAATTGCAGTCTACCTCCTGAAATCGGTTTCCTGCAATTCTGCCCTGCTTTCAAGTCCTCTTGGCAGCCTTACTTTAGTCTATTTTTGGATGATAGCTGTCATTTATAACTGTGCAGGTTTGTGAATTACAGTGCCCCTGAGCTCCTTTCTTCAACTCGCTTTCTTGTGACCTGGCCGCAACACCGCAGGATGGCTTCAGGCCCTAATCTGGTTCCGGCACGGCACGCTGAGCCTTTGGTTATTTCCTCTTCCTGGTGGGAAATGAGAGTTAAATTTGCCCGTCCAGCCACCTCCAGCTAGTCTCTCATTGGTTCTCGCTATTCCTTTTCATCTTCCGCAGAAATTGCAAACTGGGCCAAACAGGAGGTTAAAGGGACTGATTCTCCAAGTCGGGAGAGTGTTAGTAAAGCGTCTGGAATGTTGCACCCGAGTACCAGGGGAGGAAAACTGAGACATATTTGAACACGTCTCCCGATCACATGGTTGATCATACTCTAGGTTCCACATGCATGTTTTAGCTGAAGGAAGAATACCTTAAACCTGGGTAGTTGAAACCCGTGGAATGGGTACCATGCAATATGACTTCAAAGGGTCTTCATTTGCTCACCGAACCTCTCCAATCCTATCACTGCTGCGTTTATGCCCCTGTACACATGCTTGATTCTCTTTTGGAGACATAGCAATCCATAGGTTTTAAGATACTTACTAGTCAGGTACATTCTTAGGCGTTTAATATGCGGTGTTGAGTCCATTTCGTTGAGCAAGGAGTAGCTCTTGTGTATTCCATATTTGGCTTAAGGAACTTTATCTGTGCTCATTTCAATCTCTGGTTTTATGCAGCACCCCAACTCACCTTTCCTCTTAAGCAAGCATAAGTTGGTTTTCTAAATTTGAGACCTTGTTCTGTTCTGTAATTCAGTTCCTCTGTAGCCAAGTTTACATTCCGTGTATTAGTGATATCTTATGATGTTTCTTTTTCTGTGTGACTTATTTCAGTTAGAATCATCATACCTGAATCCACTCATTGTGCTGCTAAGAGCCTGATGACATAGATTTCATTGCTGAGTGATATTGCTTTGTAAGTAGATACCACATCTTCTTTATCCATTTTTCACTTTCTGCGATGTTGAACTTGTACTGTAAACGAGGTTCTTGTAAACAGAGGCGTCCCAAACTTTGGGGTGGCTGTGTCTTTTTGATTTTAATTTCCCTAAGCTATAGGACCATAAGTGGAAGTGCCCTAGGCTCTGTTGCTTTGTTTTGTAGATGTTTCAGGAAACACCATACACTTCTCCCGAGTGTCTGTTGGCAATTTCCATCCCGCCCATCAGCATAACAAGGCTCCCAGTTCTCCATGGCCTGTCCTGCCTTTCTGGATTTTACACTTTTTTCAGATGTCCCTTTTGACCGGGGGGAAGTGAGACTTCATTGTAGTGCAGATTTCCTTTGCAAGCTTGCTTGGTTGGCCAAAAAGGGCGTATGCGTTTTTTCCTGAATATATTCAGGAAAAAACGCATACGCCCTTTTTGGCCAAGTGCATCATTGTGGACGTTCTGCCTCTTTTCCTATGCTTTCAATGCAATTCCAGTCTACCTCCTGAAATCGGTTTCCTGCAATTCTGCCTCGCTTTCATGTCCTCTTGGCAGCCTTACTTCAGTCTATTTTTGGACGATAGCTGTCATTTATAACTCTGCATGTTTGTGAATTACAGTGCCCCTGAGCTCCTTTCTTCAACTCACTTTCTTTTGAGCTGGCCGCAACACCGCAGGATGGCTTCAGGCCCTAATCTGGTTCCGGCACGGCACACTGAGCCTTTGGTTATTTCCTCTTCCAGATGGGAAATGAGAGTTAAATTTGCCCGTCCAGACACCTCCAGCTAGTCTCTCATTGGTTCTCCCTATTCCTGTTCATCTTCCGCAGAAATTGCAAACTGGGCCAAACAGGAGGTTAAAGGCGCTGACTCTCCAAGTGGGGAGAGTGTTAGTAAAGCGTCTGGAATGTTGCACCCGAGTACCAGGGGAGGAAAACTGAGACATATTTGAACACGTCTCCCGTTCACACGGTTGATCATACTTTGGGTTCCACATGCATGTTTTAGCTGAAGGAAGAATACCTTAAACCTGGAGAGTTGAGACCCGTGGAATGGGTACCATGCAATATGACTTCAAAGGGTCTTCATTTGCTCACCAAACCTCTCCAATCCTATCACTGCTGCATTTATGCCCCTGTACACATGCTTGATTCTCTTTTGGAGACATAGCAATCCATAGGTTTTAAGATACTTACTAGTCAGGTACATTCTTAGGCGTTTAATATGGGGTGTTGAGTCCATTTCGTTGAGCAAGGAGTAGCTCTTGTCTATTCCATATTTGGCTTAAGGAACTTTATCTGTGCTCATTTCAATCTCTGGTTTTATGCAGCACCCCAACTCACCTTTCCCCTTAAGCAAGCATAAGTTGGTTTTCTAAATTTGAGACCCTGTTCTGTTTTGGAATTCAGTTCCTGTGTAGCCAAGTTTACATTCCGTGTATTAGTGATATCTTATGATGTTTCTTTTTCTGTGTGACTTATTTCAGTTAGAATCATCGTACCTGAATCCACTCATTATGTTGCTACGGGCCTGATGACATAGATTTCATTGCTGAGTGATACTGCATTGTACGTAAGTACCACAAGTTCTTTATCCATTTTTCACTTTCTGTGATATTGAACTTGTACGGTAAACGAGGTTCTTGTAAACAGAGGCGTCCCAAACTTTGATGTGGCTGTGTCTTTTTGATTTTAATTTCCCTAAGCTATAGGACCATAAGTGGAAGTGCCCTAGGCTCTGTTGCTTTGTTTTTTAGATGTTTCAGGAAACACCATACACTTCTCCCGAGTGTCTGTTGGCAATTTCCATCCCGCCCATCAGCATAACAAGGCTCCCAGTTCTCCATGGCCTGTCCTGCCTTTCTGGATTTTACACTTTTTTCAGATGGCCCTTTTGACCGGGGGGAAGTGAGACTTCATTGTAGTGCAGATTTCCTTTGCAAGCTTGCTTGGTTGGCCAAAAAGGGCGTATGCGTTTTGTCCTGAATATATTCAGGAAAAAACGCATACGCCCTTTTTGGCCAAGTGCATCATTGTGGACGTTCTGCCTCTTTTCCTATGCTTTCAATGCAATTGCAGTCTACCTCCTGAAATCGGTTTCCTGCAATTCTGCCCTGCTTTCAAGTCCTCTTGGCAGCCTTACTTTAGTCTATTTTTGGATGATAGCTGTCATTTATAACTGTGCAGGTTTGTGAATTACAGTGTCCCTGAGCTCCTTTCTTCAACTCGCTTTCTTGTGACCTGGCCGCAACACCGCAGGATGGCTTCAGGCCCTAATCTGGTTCCGGCACGGCACGCTGAGCCTTTGGTTATTTCCTCTTCCTGGTGGGAAATGAGAGTTAAATTTGCCCGTCCAGCCACCTCCAGCTAGTCTCTCATTGCTTCTCGCTATTCCTTTTCATCTTCCGCAGAAATTGCAAACTGGGCCAAACAGGAGGTTAAAGGGACTGATTCTCCAAGTCGGGAGAGTGTTAGTAAAGCGTCTGGAATGTTGCACCCGAGTACCAGGGGAGGAAAACTGAGACATATTTGAACACGTCTCCCGATCACATGGTTGATCATACTCTAGGTTCCACATGCATGTTTTAGCTGAAGGAAGAATACCTTAAACCTGGGTAGTTGAAACCCGTGGAATGGGTACCATGCAATATGACTTCAAAGGGTCTTCATTTGCTCACCGAACCTCTCCAATCCTATCACTGCTGCATTTATGCCCCTTTACACATGCTTGATTCTCTTTCGGAGACATAGCAATCCATAGGTTTTAAGATACTTACTAGTCAGGTACATTCTTAGGCGTTTAATATGCGGTGTTGAGTCCATTTCGTTGAGCAAGGAGTAGCTCTTGTGTATTCCATATTTGGCTTAAGGAACTTTATCTGTGCTCATTTCAATCTCTGGTTTTATGCAGCACCCCAACTCACCTTTCCTCTTAAGCAAGCATAAGTTGGTTTTCTAAATTTGAGACCTTGTTCTGTTCTGTAATTCAGTTCCTCTGTAGCCAAGTTTACATTCCGTGTATTAGTGATATCTTATGATGTTTCTTTTTCTGTGTGACTTATTTCAGTTAGAATCATCATACCTGAATCCACTCATTGTGCTGCTAAGAGCCTGATGACATAGATTTCATTGCTGAGTGATATTGCTTTGTAAGTAAATACCACATCTTCTTTATCCATTTTTCACTTTCTGCGATGTTGAACTTGTACTGTAAACGAGGTTCTTGTAAACAGAGGCGTCCCAAACTTTGGGGTGGCTGTGTCTTTTTGATTTTAATTTCCCTAAGCTATAGGACCATAAGTGGAAGTGCCCTAGGCTCTGTTGCTTTGTTTTGTAGATGTTTCAGGAAACACCATACACTTCTCCCGAGTGTCTGTTGGCAATTTCCATCCCGCCCATCAGCATAACAAGGCTCCCAGTTCTCCATGGCCTGTCCTGCCTTTCTGGATTTTACACTTTTTTCAGATGGCCCTTTTGACCGGGGGGAAGTGAGACTTCATTGTAGTGCAGATTTCCTTTGCAAGCTTGCTTGGTTGGCCAAAAAGGGCGTATGCGTTTTTTCCTGAATATATTCAGGAAAAAACGCATACGCCCTTTTTGGCCAAGTGCATCATTGTGGACGTTCTGCCTCTTTTCCTATGCTTTCAATGCAATTCCAGTCTACCTCCTGAAATCGGTTTCCTGCAATTCTGCCCCGCTTTCAAGTCCTCTTGGCAGCCTTACTTCAGTCTATTTTTGGACGATAGCTGTCATTTATAACTCTGCAGGTTTGTGAATTACAGTGCCCCTGAGCTCCTTTCTTCAACTCACTTTCTTTTGAGCTGGCCGCAACACCGCAGGATGGCTTCAGGCCCTAATCTGGTTCCGGCACGGCACACTGAGCCTTTGGTTATTTCCTCTTCCAGATGGGAAATGAGAGTTAAATTTGCCCGTCCAGACACCTCCAGCTAGTCTCTCATTGGTTCTCCCTATTCCTGTTCATCTTCCGCAGAAATTGCAAACTGGGCCAAACAGGAGGTTAAAGGCGCTGACTCTCCAAGTGGGGAGAGTGTTAGTAAAGCGTCTGGAATGTTGCACCCGAGTACCAGGGGAGGAAAACTGAGACATATTTGAACACGTCTCCCGTTCACACGGTTGATCATACTTTGGGTTCCACATGCATGTTTTAGCTGAAGGAAGAATACCTTAAACCTGGAGAGTTGAGACCCGTGGAATGGGTACCATGCAATATGACTTCAAAGGGTCTTCATTTGCTCACCGAACCTCTCCAATCCTATCACTGCTGCATTTATGCCCCTGTACACATGCTTGATTCTCTTTTGGAGACATAGCAATCCATAGGTTTTAAGATACTTACTAGTCAGGTACATTCTTAGGCGTTTAATATGGGGTGTTGAGTCCATTTCGTTGAGCAAGGAGTAGCTCTTGTCTATTCCATATTTGGCTTAAGGAACTTTATCTGTGCTCATTTCAATCTCTGGTTTTATGCAGCACCCCAACTCACCTTTCCCCTTAAGCAAGCATAAGTTGGTTTTCTAAATTTGAGACCCTGTTCTGTTTTGGAATTCAGTTCCTGTGTAGCCAAGTTTACATTCCGTGTATTAGTGATATCTTATGATGTTTCTTTTTCTGTGTGACTTATTTCAGTTAGAATCATCGTACCTGAATCCACTCATTATGTTGCTACGGGCCTGATGACATAGATTTCATTGCTGAGTGATACTGCATTGTACGTAAGTACCACAAGTTCTTTATCCATTTTTCACTTTCTGTGATATTGAACTTGTACGGTAAACGAGG
Source organism: Grampus griseus (assembly GCF_964374135.1). NCBI lineage: Eukaryota > Metazoa > Chordata > Mammalia > Artiodactyla > Delphinidae > Grampus > Grampus griseus. The sequence goes on along the minus strand of NW_028133338.1, from coordinate 406,772 downwards.
TTCTTGTAAACAGAGGCGTCCCAAACTTTGATGTGGCTGTGTCTTTTTGATTTTAATTTCCCTAAGCTATAGGACCATAAGTGGAAGTGCCCTAGGCTCTGTTGCTTTGTTTTTTAGATGTTTCAGGAAACACCATACACTTCTCCCGAGTGTCTGTTGGCAATTTCCATCCCGCCCATCAGCATAACAAGGCTCCCAGTTCTCCATGGCCTGTCCTGCCTTTCTGGATTTTACACTTTTCTCAGATGGCCCTTTTGACCGGGGGGAAGTGAGACTTCATTGTAGTGCAGATTTCCTTTGCAAGCTTGCTTGGTTGGCCAAAAAGGGCGTATGCGTTTTGTCCTGAATATATTCAGGAAAAAACGCATACGCCCTTTTTGGCCAAGTGCATCATTGTGGACGTTCTGCCTCTTTTCCTATGCTTTCAATGCAATTGCAGTCTACCTCCTGAAATCGGTTTCCTGCAATTCTGCCCTGCTTTCAAGTCCTCTTGGCAGCCTTACTTTAGTCTATTTTTGGATGATAGCTGTCATTTATAACTGTGCAGGTTTGTGAATTACAGTGTCCCTGAGCTCCTTTCTTCAACTCGCTTTCTTGTGACCTGGCCGCAACACCGCAGGATGGCTTCAGGCCCTAATCTGGTTCCGGCACGGCACGCTGAGCCTTTGGTTATTTCCTCTTCCTGGTGGGAAATGAGAGTTAAATTTGCCTGTCCAGCCACCTCCAGCTAGTCTCTCATTGGTTCTCGCTATTCCTTTTCATCTTCCGCAGAAATTGCAAACTGGGCCAAACAGGAGGTTAAAGGGACTGATTCTCCAAGTCGGGAGAGTGTTAGTAAAGCGTCTGGAATGTTGCACCCGAGTACCAGGGGAGGAAAACTGAGACATATTTGAACACGTCTCCCGATCACATGGTTGATCATACTCTAGGTTCCACATGCATGTTTTAGCTGAAGGAAGAATACCTTAAACCTGGGTAGTTGAAACCCGTGGAATGGGTACCATGCAATATGACTTCAAAGGGTCTTCATTTGCTCACCGAACCTCTCCAATCCTATCACTGCTGCGTTTATGCCCCTGTACACATGCTTGATTCTCTTTTGGAGACATAGCAATCCATAGGTTTTAAGATACTTACTAGTCAGGTACATTCTTAGGCGTTTAATATGCGGTGTTGAGTCCATTTCGTTGAGCAAGGAGTAGCTCTTGTGTATTCCATATTTGGCTTAAGGAACTTTATCTGTGCTCATTTCAATCTCTGGTTTTATGCAGCACCCCAACTCACCTTTCCTCTTAAGCAAGCATAAGTTGGTTTTCTAAATTTGAGACCTTGTTCTGTTCTGTAATTCAGTTCCTCTGTAGCCAAGTTTACATTCCGTGTATTAGTGATATCTTATGATGTTTCTTTTTCTGTGTGACTTATTTCAGTTAGAATCATCATACCTGAATCCACTCATTGTGCTGCTAAGAGCCTGATGACATAGATTTCATTGCTGAGTGATATTGCTTTGTAAGTAAATACCACATCTTCTTTATCCATTTTTCACTTTCTGCGATGTTGAACTTGTACTGTAAACGAGGTTCTTTTAAACAGAGGCGTCCCAAACTTTGGGGTGGCTGTGTCTTTTTGATTTTAATTTCCCTAAGCTATAGGACCATAAGTGGAAGTGCCCTAGGCTCTGTTGCTTTGTTTTGTAGATGTTTCAGGAAACACCATACACTTCTCCCGAGTGTCTGTTGGCAATTTCCATCCCGCCCATCAGCATAACAAGGCTCCCAGTTCTCCATGGCCTGTCCTGCCTTTCTGGATTTTACACTTTTTTCAGATGGCCCTTTTGACCGGGGGGAAGTGAGACTTCATTGTAGTGCAGATTTCCTTTGCAAGCTTGCTTGGTTGGCCAAAAAGGGCGTATGCGTTTTTTCCTGAATATATTCAGGAAAAAACGCATACGCCCTTTTTGGCCAAGTGCATCATTGTGGACGTTCTGCCTCTTTTCCTATGCTTTCAATGCAATTCCAGTCTACCTCCTGAAATCGGTTTCCTGCAATTCTGCCCCGCTTTCAAGTCCTCTTGGCAGCCTTACTTCAGTATAGTTTTGGACGATAGCTGTCATTTATAACTCTGCAGGTTTGTGAATTACAGTGCCCCTGAGCTCCTTTCTTCAACTCACTTTCTTTTGAGCTGGCCGCAACACCGCAGGATGGCTTCAGGCCCTAATCTGGTTCCGGCACGGCACACTGAGCCTTTGGTTATTTCCTCTTCCAGATGGGAAATGAGAGTTAAATTTGCCCGTCCAGACACCTCCAGCTAGTCTCTCATTGGTTCTCCCTATTCCTGTTCATCTTCCGCAGAAATTGCAAACTGGGCCAAACAGGAGGTTAAAGGCGCTGACTCTCCAAGTGGGGAGAGTGTTAGTAAAGCGTCTGGAATGTTGCACCCGAGTACCAGGGGAGGAAAACTGAGACATATTTGAACACGTCTCCCGTTCACACGGTTGATCATACTCTGGGTTCCACATGCATGTTTTAGCTGAAGGAAGAATACCTTAAACCTGGAGAGTTGAGACCCGTGGAATGGGTACCATGCAATATGACTTCAAAGGGTCTTCATTTGCTCACCGAACCTCTCCAATCCTATCACTGCTGCATTTATGCCCCTGTACACATGCTTGATTCTCTTTTGGAGACATAGCAATCCATAGGTTTTAAGATACTTACTAGTCAGGTACATTCTTAGGCGTTTAATATGGGGTGTTGAGTCCATTTCGTTGAGCAAGGAGTAGCTCTTGTCTATTCCATATTTGGCTTAAGGAACTTTATCTGTGCTCATTTCAATCTCTGGTTTTATGCAGCACCCCAACTCACCTTTCCCCTTAAGCAAGCATAAGTTGGTTTTCTAAATTTGAGACCCTGTTCTGTTTTGGAATTCAGTTCCTGTGTAGCCAAGTTTACATTCCGTGTATTAGTGATATCTTATGATGTTTCTTTTTCTGTGTGACTTATTTCAGTTAGAATCATCGTACCTGAATCCACTCATTATGTTGCTACGGGCCTGATGACATAGATTTCATTGCTGAGTGATACTGCATTGTACGTAAGTACCACAAGTTCTTTATCCATTTTTCACTTTCTGTGATATTGAACTTGTACGGTAAACGAGGTTCTTGTAAACAGAGGCGTCCCAAACTTTGATGTGGCTGTGTCTTTTTGATTTTAATTTCCCTAAGCTATAGGACCATAAGTGGAAGTGCCCTAGGCTCTGTTGCTTTGTTTTTTAGATGTTTCAGGAAACACCATACACTTCTCCCGAGTGTCTGTTGGCAATTTCCATCCCGCCCATCAGCATAACAAGGCTCCCAGTTCTCCATGGCCTGTCCTGCCTTTCTGGATTTTACACTTTTTTCAGATGGCCCTTTTGACCGGGGGGAAGTGAGACTTCATTGTAGTGCAGATTTCCTTTGCAAGCTTGCTTGGTTGGCCAAAAAGGGCGTATGCGTTTTTTCCTGAATATATTCAGGAAAAAACGCATACGCCCTTTTTGGCCAAGTGCATCATTGTGGACGTTCTGCCTCTTTTCCTATGCTTTCAATGCAATTGCAGTCTACCTCCTGAAATCGGTTTCCTGCAATTCTGCCCTGCTTTCAAGTCCTCTTGGCAGCCTTACTTTAGTCTATTTTTGGATGATAGCTGTCATTTATAACTGTGCAGGTTTGTGAATTACAGTGTCCCTGAGCTCCTTTCTTCAACTCGCTTTCTTGTGACCTGGCCGCAACACCGCAGGATGGCTTCAGGCCCTAATCTGGTTCCGGCACGGCACGCTGAGCCTTTGGTTATTTCCTCTTCCTGGTGGGAAATGAGAGTTAAATTTGCCCGTCCAGCCACCTCCAGCTAGTCTCTCATTGGTTCTCGCTATTCCTTTTCATCTTCCGCAGAAATTGCAAACTGGGCCAAACAGGAGGTTAAAGGGACTGATTCTCCAAGTCGGGAGAGTGTTAGTAAAGCGTCTGGAATGTTGCACCCGAGTACCAGGGGAGGAAAACTGAGACATATTTGAACACGTCTCCCGATCACATGGTTGATCATACTCTAGGTTCCACATGCATGTTTTAGCTGAAGGAAGAATACCTTAAACCTGGGTAGTTGAAACCCGTGGAATGGGTACCATGCAATATGACTTCAAAGGGTCTTCATTTGCTCACCGAACCTCTCCAATCCTATCACTGCTGCGTTTATGCCCCTGTACACATGCTTGATTCTCTTTTGGAGACATAGCAATCCATAGGTTTTAAGATACTTACTAGTCAGGTACATTCTTAGGCGTTTAATATGCGGTGTTGAGTCCATTTCGTTGAGCAAGGAGTAGCTCTTGTGTATTCCATATTTGGCTTAAGGAACTTTATCTGTGCTCATTTCAATCTCTGGTTTTATGCAGCACCCCAACTCACCTTTCCTCTTAAGCAAGCATAAGTTGGTTTTCTAAATTTGAGACCTTGTTCTGTTCTGTAATTCAGTTCCTCTGTAGCCAAGTTTACATTCCGTGTATTAGTGATATCTTATGATGTTTCTTTTTCTGTGTGACTTATTTCAGTTAGAATCATCATACCTGAATCCACTCATTGTGCTGCTAAGAGCCTGATGACATAGATTTCATTGCTGAGTGATATTGCTTTGTAAGTAAATACCACATCTTCTTTATCCATTTTTCACTTTCTGCGATGTTGAACTTGTACTGTAAACGAGGTTCTTTTAAACAGAGGCGTCCCAAACTTTGGGGTGGCTGTGTCTTTTTGATTTTAATTTCCCTAAGCTATAGGACCATAAGTGGAAGTGCCCTAGGCTCTGTTGCTTTGTTTTGTAGATGTTTCAGGAAACACCATACACTTCTCCCGAGTGTCTGTTGGCAATTTCCATCCCGCCCATCAGCATAACAAGGCTCCCAGTTCTCCATGGCCTGTCCTGCCTTTCTGGATTTTACACTTTTTTCAGATGGCCCTTTTGACCGGGGGGAAGTGAGACTTCATTGTAGTGCAGATTTCCTTTGCAAGCTTGCTTGGTTGGCCAAAAAGGGCGTATGCGTTTTTTCCTGAATATATTCAGGAAAAAACGCATACGCCCTTTTTGGCCAAGTGCATCATTGTGGACGTTCTGCCTCTTTTCCTATGCTTTCAATGCAATTCCAGTCTACCTCCTGAAATCGGTTTCCTGCAATTCTGCCCCGCTTTCAAGTCCTCTTGGCAGCCTTACTTCAGTATAGTTTTGGACGATAGCTGTCATTTATAACTCTGCAGGTTTGTGAATTACAGTGCCCCTGAGCTCCTTTCTTCAACTCACTTTCTTTTGAGCTGGCCGCAACACCGCAGGATGGCTTCAGGCCCTAATCTGGTTCCGGCACGGCACACTGAGCCTTTGGTTATTTCCTCTTCCTGGTGGGAAATGAGAGTTAAATTTGCCCGTCCAGACACCTCCAGCTAGTCTCTCATTGGTTCTCCCTATTCCTGTTCATCTTCCGCAGAAATTGCAAACTGGGCCAAACAGGAGGTTAAAGGCGCTGACTCTCCAAGTGGGGAGAGTGTTAGTAAAGCGTCTGGAATGTTGCACCCGAGTACCAGGGGAGGAAAACTGAGACATATTTGAACACGTCTCCCGTTCACACGGTTGATCATACTCTGGGTTCCACATGCATGTTTTAGCTGAAGGAAGAATACCTTAAACCTGGAGAGTTGAGACCCGTGGAATGGGTACCATGAAATATGACTTCAAAGGGTCTTCATTTGCTCACCGAACCTCTCCAATCCTATCACTGCTGCATTTATGCCCCTGTACACATGCTTGATTCTCTTTTGGAGACATAGCAATCCATAGGTTTTAAGATACTTACTAGTCAGGTACATTCTTAGGCGTTTAATAAGGGGTGTTGAGTCCATTTCGTTGAGCAAGGAGTAGCTCTTGTCTATTCCATATTTGGCTTAAGGAACTTTATCTGTGCTCATTTCAATCTCTGGTTTTATGCAGCACCCCAACTCACCTTTCCCCTTAAGCAAGCATAAGTTGGTTTTCTAAATTTGAGACCCTGTTCTGTTTTGGAATTCAGTTCCTGTGTAGCCAAGTTTACATTCCGTTTATTAGTGATATCTTATGATGTTTCTTTTTCTGTGTGACTTATTTCAGTTAGAATCATCGTACCTGAATCCACTCATTATGCTGCTACGGGCCTGATGACATAGATTTCATTGCTGAGTGATACTGCATTGTACGTAAGTACCACAAGTTCTTTATCCATTTTTCACTTTCTGTGATATTGAACTTGTACGGTAAACGAGGTTCTTGTAAACAGAGGCGTCCCAAACTTTGGGGTGGCTGTGTCTTTTTGATTTTAATTTCCCTAAGCTATAGGACCATAAGTGGAAGTGCCCTAGGCTCTGTTGCTTTGTTTTTTAGATGTTTCAGGAAACACCATACACTTCTCCCGAGTGTCTGTTGGCAATTTCCATCCCGCCCATCAGCATAACAAGGCTCCCAGTTCTCCATGGCCTGTCCTGCCTTTCTGGATTTTACACTTTTTTCAGATGTCCCTTTTGACCGGGGGGAAGTGAGACTTCATTGTAGTGCAGATTTCCTTTGCAAGCTTGCTTGGTTGGCCAAAAAGGGCGTATGCGTTTTTTCCTGAATATATTCAGGAAAAAACGCATACGCCCTTTTTGGCCAAGTGCATCATTGTGGACGTTCTGCCTCTTTTCCTATGCTTTCAATGCAATTCCAGTCTACCTCCTGAAATCGGTTTCCTGCAATTCTGCCCCGCTTTCAAGTCCTCTTGGCAGCCTTACTTCAGTATAGTTTTGGACGATAGCTGTCATTTATAACTCTGCAGGTTTGTGAATTACAGTGCCCCTGAGCTCCTTTCTTCAACTCACTTTCTTTTGAGCTGGCCGCAACACCACAGGATGGCTTCAGGCCCTAATCTGGTTCCGGCACGGCACACTGAGCCTTTGGTTATTTCCTCTTCCAGATGGGAAATGAGAGTTAAATTTGCCCGTCCAGACACCTCCAGCTAGTCTCTCATTGGTTCTCCCTATTCCTGTTCATCTTCCGCAGAAATTGCAAACTGGGCCAAACAGGAGGTTAAAGGCGCTGACTCTCCAAGTGGGGAGAGTGTTAGTAAAGCGTCTGGAATGTTGCACCCGAGTACCAGGGGAGGAAAACTGAGACATATTTGAACACGTCTCCCGTTCACACGGTTGATCATACTCTGGGTTCCACATGCATGTTTTAGCTGAAGGAAGAATACCTTAAACCTGGAGAGTTGAGACCCGTGGAATGGGTACCATGAAATATGACTTCAAAGGGTCTTCATTTGCTCACGAACCTCTCCAATCCTATCACTGCTGCATTTATGCCCCTGTACACATGCTTGATTCTCTTTTGGAGACATAGCAATCCATAGGTTTTAAGATACTTACTAGTCAGGTACATTCTTAGGCGTTTAATAAGGGGTGTTGAGTCCATTTCGTTGAGCAAGGAGTAGCTCTTGTCTATTCCATATTTGGCTTAAGGAACTTTATCTGTGCTCATTTCAATCTCTGGTTTTATGCAGCACCCCAACTCACCTTTCCCCTTAAGCAAGCATAAGTTGGTTTTCTAAATTTGAGACCCTGTTCTGTTTTGGAATTCAGTTCCTGTGTAGCCAAGTTTACATTCCGTGTATTAGTGATATCTTATGATGTTTCTTTTTCTGTGTGACTTATTTCAGTTAGAATCATCGTACCTGAATCCACTCATTATGTTGCTACGGGCCTGATGACATAGATTTCATTGCTGAGTGATACTGCATTGTACGTAAGTACCACAAGTTCTTTATCCATTTTTCACTTTCTGTGATATTGAACTTGTACGGTAAACGAGGTTCTTGTAAACAGAGGCGTCCCAAACTTTGATGTGGCTGTGTCTTTTTGATTTTAATTTCCCTAAGCTATAGGACCATAAGTGGAAGTGCCCTAGGCTCTGTTGCTTTGTTTTTTAGATGTTTCAGGAAACACCATACACTTCTCCCGAGTGTCTGTTGGCAATTTCCATCCCGCCCATCAGCATAACAAGGCTCCCAGTTCTCCATGGCCTGTCCTGCCTTTCTGGATTTTACACTTTTTTCAGATGGCCCTTTTGACCGGGGGGAAGTGAGACTTCATTGTAGTGCAGATTTCCTTTGCAAGCTTGCTTGGTTGGCCAAAAAGGGCGTATGCGTTTTGTCCTGAATATATTCAGGAAAAAACGCATACGCCCTTTTTGGCCAAGTGCATCATTGTGGACGTTCTGCCTCTTTTCCTATGCTTTCAATGCAATTGCAGTCTACCTCCTGAAATCGGTTTCCTGCAATTCTGCCCTGCTTTCAAGTCCTCTTGGCAGCCTTACTTTAGTCTATTTTTGGATGATAGCTGTCATTTATAACTGTGCAGGTTTGTGAATTACAGTGTCCCTGAGCTCCTTTCTTCAACTCGCTTTCTTGTGACCTGGCCGCAACACCGCAGGATGGCTTCAGGCCCTAATCTGGTTCCGGCACGGCACGCTGAGCCTTTGGTTATTTCCTCTTCCTGGTGGGAAATGAGAGTTAAATTTGCCCGTCCAGCCACCTCCAGCTAGTCTCTCATTGCTTCTCGCTATTCCTTTTCATCTTCCGCAGAAATTGCAAACTGGGCCAAACAGGAGGTTAAAGGGACTGATTCTCCAAGTCGGGAGAGTGTTAGTAAAGCGTCTGGAATGTTGCACCCGAGTACCAGGGGAGGAAAACTGAGACATATTTGAACACGTCTCCCGATCACATGGTTGATCATACTCTAGGTTCCACATGCATGTTTTAGCTGAAGGAAGAATACCTTAAACCTGGGTAGTTGAAACCCGTGGAATGGGTACCATGCAATATGACTTCAAAGGGTCTTCATTTGCTCACCGAACCTCTCCAATCCTATCACTGCTGCATTTATGCCCCTTTACACATGCTTGATTCTCTTTTGGAGACATAGCAATCCATAGGTTTTAAGATACTTACTAGTCAGGTACATTCTTAGGCGTTTAATATGCGGTGTTGAGTCCATTTCGTTGAGCAAGGAGTAGCTCTTGTGTATTCCATATTTGGCTTAAGGAACTTTATCTGTGCTCATTTCAATCTCTGGTTTTATGCAGCACCCCAACTCACCTTTCCTCTTAAGCAAGCATAAGTTGGTTTTCTAAATTTGAGACCTTGTTCTGTTCTGTAATTCAGTTCCTCTGTAGCCAAGTTTACATTCCGTGTATTAGTGATATCTTATGATGTTTCTTTTTCTGTGTGACTTATTTCAGTTAGAATCATCATACCTGAATCCACTCATTGTGCTGCTAAGAGCCTGATGACATAGATTTCATTGCTGAGTGATATTGCTTTGTAAGTAAATACCACATCTTCTTTATCCATTTTTCACTTTCTGCGATGTTGAACTTGTACTGTAAACGAGGTTCTTGTAAACAGAGGCGTCCCAAACTTTGGGGTGGCTGTGTCTTTTTGATTTTAATTTCCCTAAGCTATAGGACCATAAGTGGAAGTGCCCTAGGCTCTGTTGCTTTGTTTTGTAGATGTTTCAGGAAACACCATACACTTCTCCCGAGTGTCTGTTGGCAATTTCCATCCCGCCCATCAGCATAACAAGGCTCCCAGTTCTCCATGGCCTGTCCTGCCTTTCTGGATTTTACACTTTTTTCAGATGGCCCTTTTGACCGGGGGGAAGTGAGACTTCATTGTAGTGCAGATTTCCTTTGCAAGCTTGCTTGGTTGGCCAAAAAGGGCGTATGCGTTTTTTCCTGAATATATTCAGGAAAAAACGCATACGCCCTTTTTGGCCAAGTGCATCATTGTGGACGTTCTGCCTCTTTTCCTATGCTTTCAATGCAATTCCAGTCTACCTCCTGAAATCGGTTTCCTGCAATTCTGCCCCGCTTTCAAGTCCTCTTGGCAGCCTTACTTCAGTCTATTTTTGGACGATAGCTGTCATTTATAACTCTGCAGGTTTGTGAATTACAGTGCCCCTGAGCTCCTTTCTTCAACTCACTTTCTTTTGAGCTGGCCGCAACACCGCAGGATGGCTTCAGGCCCTAATCTGGTTCCGGCACGGCACACTGAGCCTTTGGTTATTTCCTCTTCCAGATGGGAAATGAGAGTTAAATTTGCCCGTCCAGACACCTCCAGCTAGTCTCTCATTGGTTCTCCCTATTCCTGTTCATCTTCCGCAGAAATTGCAAACTGGGCCAAACAGGAGGTTAAAGGCGCTGACTCTCCAAGTGGGGAGAGTGTTAGTAAAGCGTCTGGAATGTTGCACCCGAGTACCAGGGGAGGAAAACTGAGACATATTTGAACACGTCTCCCGTTCACACGGTTGATCATACTTTGGGTTCCACATGCATGTTTTAGCTGAAGGAAGAATACCTTAAACCTGGAGAGTTGAGACCCGTGGAATGGGTACCATGCAATATGACTTCAAAGGGTCTTCATTTGCTCACCGAACCTCTCCAATCCTATCACTGCTGCATTTATGCCCCTGTACACATGCTTGATTCTCTTTTGGAGACATAGCAATCCATAGGTTTTAAGATACTTACTAGTCAGGTACATTCTTAGGCGTTTAATATGGGGTGTTGAGTCCATTTCGTTGAGCAAGGAGTAGCTCTTGTCTATTCCATATTTGGCTTAAGGAACTTTATCTGTGCTCATTTCAATCTCTGGTTTTATGCAGCACCCCAACTCACCTTTCCCCTTAAGCAAGCATAAGTTGGTTTTCTAAATTTGAGACCCTGTTCTGTTTTGGAATTCAGTTCCTGTGTAGCCAAGTTTACATTCCGTGTATTAGTGATATCTTATGATGTTTCTTTTTCTGTGTGACTTATTTCAGTTAGAATCATCGTACCTGAATCCACTCATTATGTTGCTACGGGCCTGATGACATAGATTTCATTGCTGAGTGATACTGCATTGTACGTAAGTACCACAAGTTCTTTATCCATTTTTCACTTTCTGTGATATTGAACTTGTACGGTAAACGAGGTTCTTGTAAACAGAGGCGTCCCAAACTTTGATGTGGCTGTGTCTTTTTGATTTTAATTTCCCTAAGCTATAGGACCATAAGTGGAAGTGCCCTAGGCTCTGTTGCTTTGTTTTTTAGATGTTTCAGGAAACACCATACACTTCTCCCGAGTGTCTGTTGGCAATTTCCATCCCGCCCATCAGCATAACAAGGCTCCCAGTTCTCCATGGCCTGTCCTGCCTTTCTGGATTTTACACTTTTTTCAGATGGCCCTTTTGACCGGGGGGAAGTGAGACTTCATTGTAGTGCAGATTTCCTTTGCAAGCTTGCTTGGTTGGCCAAAAAGGGCGTATGCGTTTTTTCCTGAATATATTCAGGAAAAAACGCATACGCCCTTTTTGGCCAAGTGCATCATTGTGGACGTTCTGCCTCTTTTCCTATGCTTTCAATGCAATTGCAGTCTACCTCCTGAAATCGGTTTCCTGCAATTCTGCCCTGCTTTCAAGTCCTCTTGGCAGCCTTACTTTAGTCTATTTTTGGATGATAGCTGTCATTTATAACTGTGCAGGTTTGTGAATTACAGTGTCCCTGAGCTCCTTTCTTCAACTCGCTTTCTTGTGACCTGGCCGCAACACCGCAGGATGGCTTCAGGCCCTAATCTGGTTCCGGCACGGCACGCTGAGCCTTTGGTTATTTCCTCTTCCTGGTGGGAAATGAGAGTTAAATTTGCCCGTCCAGCCACCTCCAGCTAGTCTCTCATTGGTTCTCGCTATTCCTTTTCATCTTCCGCAGAAATTGCAAACTGGGCCAAACAGGAGGTTAAAGGGACTGATTCTCCAAGTCGGGAGAGTGTTAGTAAAGCGTCTGGAATGTTGCACCCGAGTACCAGGGGAGGAAAACTGAGACATATTTGAACACGTCTCCCGATCACATGGTTGATCATACTCTAGGTTCCACATGCATGTTTTAGCTGAAGGAAGAATACCTTAAACCTGGGTAGTTGAAACCCGTGGAATGGGTACCATGCAATATGACTTCAAAGGGTCTTCATTTGCTCACCGAACCTCTCCAATCCTATCACTGCTGCGTTTATGCCCCTGTACACATGCTTGATTCTCTTTTGGAGACATAGCAATCCATAGGTTTTAAGATACTTACTAGTCAGGTACATTCTTAGGCGTTTAATATGCGGTGTTGAGTCCATTTCGTTGAGCAAGGAGTAGCTCTTGTGTATTCCATATTTGGCTTAAGGAACTTTATCTGTGCTCATTTCAATCTCTGGTTTTATGCAGCACCCCAACTCACCTTTCCTCTTAAGCAAGCATAAGTTGGTTTTCTAAATTTGAGACCTTGTTCTGTTCTGTAATTCAGTTCCTCTGTAGCCAAGTTTACATTCCGTGTATTAGTGATATCTTATGATGTTTCTTTTTCTGTGTGACTTATTTCAGTTAGAATCATCATACCTGAATCCACTCATTGTGCTGCTAAGAGCCTGATGACATAGATTTCATTGCTGAGTGATATTGCTTTGTAAGTAAATACCACATCTTCTTTATCCATTTTTCACTTTCTGCGATGTTGAACTTGTACTGTAAACGAGGTTCTTTTAAACAGAGGCGTCCCAAACTTTGGGGTGGCTGTGTCTTTTTGATTTTAATTTCCCTAAGCTATAGGACCATAAGTGGAAGTGCCCTAGGCTCTGTTGCTTTGTTTTGTAGATGTTTCAGGAAACACCATACACTTCTCCCGAGTGTCTGTTGGCAATTTCCATCCCGCCCATCAGCATAACAAGGCTCCCAGTTCTCCATGGCCTGTCCTGCCTTTCTGGATTTTACACTTTTTTCAGATGGCCCTTTTGACCGGGGGGAAGTGAGACTTCATTGTAGTGCAGATTTCCTTTGCAAGCTTGCTTGGTTGGCCAAAAAGGGCGTATGCGTTTTCTCCTGAATATATTCAGGAAAAAACGCATACGCCCTTTTTGGCCAAGTGCATCATTGTGGACGTTCTGCCTCTTTTCCTATGCTTTCAATGCAATTCCAGTCTACCTCCTGAAATCGGTTTCCTGCAATTCTGCCCCGCTTTCAAGTCCTCTTGGCAGCCTTACTTCAGTATAATTTTGGACGATAGCTGTCATTTATAACTCTGCAGGTTTGTGAATTACAGTGCCCCTGAGCTCCTTTCTTCAACTCACTTTCTTTTGAGCTGGCCGCAACACCGCAGGATGGCTTCAGGCCCTAATCTGGTTCCGGCACGGCACACTGAGCCTTTGGTTATTTCCTCTTCCAGATGGGAAATGAGAGTTAAATTTGCCCGTCCAGACACCTCCAGCTAGTCTCTCATTGGTTCTCCCTATTCCTGTTCATCTTCCGCAGAAATTGCAAACTGGGCCAAACAGGAGGTTAAAGGCGCTGACTCTCCAAGTGGGGAGAGTGTTAGTAAAGCGTCTGGAATGTTGCACCCGAGTACCAGGGGAGGAAAACTGAGACATATTTGAACACGTCTCCCGTTCACACGGTTGATCATACTCTGGGTTCCACATGCATGTTTTAGCTGAAGGAAGAATACCTTAAACCTGGAGAGTTGAGACCCGTGGAATGGGTACCATGCAATATGACTTCAAAGGGTCTTCATTTGCTCACCGAACCTCTCCAATCCTATCACTGCTGCATTTATGCCCCTGTACACATGCTTGATTCTCTTTTGGAGACATAGCAATCCATAGGTTTTAAGATACTTACTAGTCAGGTACATTCTTAGGCGTTTAATATGGGGTGTTGAGTCCATTTCGTTGAGCAAGGAGTAGCTCTTGTCTATTCCATATTTGGCTTAAGGAACTTTATCTGTGCTCATTTCAATCTCTGGTTTTATGCAGCACCCCAACTCACCTTTCCCCTTAAGCAAGCATAAGTTGGTTTTCTAAATTTGAGACCCTGTTCTGTTTTGGAATTCAGTTCCTGTGTAGCCAAGTTTACATTCCGTGTATTAGTGATATCTTATGATGTTTCTTTTTCTGTGTGACTTATTTCAGTTAGAATCATCGTACCTGAATCCACTCATTATGTTGCTACGGGCCTGATGACATAGATTTCATTGCTGAGTGATACTGCATTGTACGTAAGTACCACAAGTTCTTTATCCATTTTTCACTTTCTGTGATATTGAACTTGTACGGTAAACGAGGTTCTTGTAAACAGAGGCGTCCCAAACTTTGATGTGGCTGTGTCTTTTTGATTTTAATTTCCCTAAGCTATAGGACCATAAGTGGAAGTGCCCTAGGCTCTGTTGCTTTGTTTTTTAGATGTTTCAGGAAACACCATACACTTCTCCCGAGTGTCTGTTGGCAATTTCCATCCCGCCCATCAGCATAACAAGGCTCCCAGTTCTCCATGGCCTGTCCTGCCTTTCTGGATTTTACACTTTTTTCAGATGGCCCTTTTGACCGGGGGGAAGTGAGACTTCATTGTAGTGCAGATTTCCTTTGCAAGCTTGCTTGGTTGGCCAAAAAGGGCGTATGCGTTTTTTCCTGAATATATTCAGGAAAAAACGCATACGCCCTTTTTGGCCAAGTGCATCATTGTGGACGTTCTGCCTCTTTTCCTATGCTTTCAATGCAATTGCAGTCTACCTCCTGAAATCGGTTTCCTGCAATTCTGCCCTGCTTTCAAGTCCTCTTGGCAGCCTTACTTTAGTCTATTTTTGGATGATAGCTGTCATTTATAACTGTGCAGGTTTGTGAATTACAGTGTCCCTGAGCTCCTTTCTTCAACTCGCTTTCTTGTGACCTGGCCGCAACACCGCAGGATGGCTTCAGGCCCTAATCTGGTTCCGGCACGGCACGCTGAGCCTTTGGTTATTTCCTCTTCCTGGTGGGAAATGAGAGTTAAATTTGCCCGTCCAGACACCTCCAGCTAGTCTCTCATTGGTTCTCGCTATTCCTTTTCATCTTCCGCAGAAATTGCAAACTGGGCCAAACAGGAGGTTAAAGGGACTGATTCTCCAAGTCGGGAGAGTGTTAGTAAAGCGTCTGGAATGTTGCACCCGAGTACCAGGGGAGGAAAACTGAGACATATTTGAACACGTCTCCCGATCACATGGTTGATCATACTCTAGGTTCCACATGCATGTTTTAGCTGAAGGAAGAATACCTTAAACCTGGGTAGTTGAAACCCGTGGAATGGGTACCATGCAATATGACTTCAAAGGGTCTTCATTTGCTCACCGAACCTCTCCAATCCTATCACTGCTGCGTTTATGCCCCTGTACACATGCTTGATTCTCTTTTGGAGACATAGCAATCCATAGGTTTTAAGATACTTACTAGTCAGGTACATTCTTAGGCGTTTAATATGCGGTGTTGAGTCCATTTCGTTGAGCAAGGAGTAGCTCTTGTGTATTCCATATTTGGCTTAAGGAACTTTATCTGTGCTCATTTCAATCTCTGGTTTTATGCAGCACCCCAACTCACCTTTCCTCTTAAGCAAGCATAAGTTGGTTTTCTAAATTTGAGACCTTGTTCTGTTCTGTAATTCAGTTCCTCTGTAGCCAAGTTTACATTCCGTGTATTAGTGATATCTTATGATGTTTCTTTTTCTGTGTGACTTATTTCAGTTAGAATCATCATACCTGAATCCACTCATTGTGCTGCTAAGAGCCTGATGACATAGATTTCATTGCTGAGTGATATTGCTTTGTAAGTAAATACCACATCTTCTTTATCCATTTTTCACTTTCTGCGATGTTGAACTTGTACTGTAAACGAGGTTCTTTTAAACAGAGGCGTCCCAAACTTTGGGGTGGCTGTGTCTTTTTGATTTTAATTTCCCTAAGCTATAGGACCATAAGTGGAAGTGCCCTAGGCTCTGTTGCTTTGTTTTGTAGATGTTTCAGGAAACACCATACACTTCTCCCGAGTGTCTGTTGGCAATTTCCATCCCGCCCATCAGCATAACAAGGCTCCCAGTTCTCCATGGCCTGTCCTGCCTTTCTGGATTTTACACTTTTTTCAGATGGCCCTTTTGACCGGGGGGAAGTGAGACTTCATTGTAGTGCAGATTTCCTTTGCAAGCTTGCTTGGTTGGCCAAAAAGGGCGTATGCGTTTTTTCCTGAATATATTCAGGAAAAAACGCATACGCCCTTTTTGGCCAAGTGCATCATTGTGGACGTTCTGCCTCTTTTCCTATGCTTTCAATGCAATTCCAGTCTACCTCCTGAAATCGGTTTCCTGCAATTCTGCCCCGCTTTCAAGTCCTCTTGGCAGCCTTACTTCAGTATAGTTTTGGACGATAGCTGTCATTTATAACTCTGCAGGTTTGTGAATTACAGTGCCCCTGAGCTCCTTTCTTCAACTCACTTTCTTTTGAGCTGGCCGCAACACCACAGGATGGCTTCAGGCCCTAATCTGGTTCCGGCACGGCACACTGAGCCTTTGGTTATTTCCTCTTCCAGATGGGAAATGAGAGTTAAATTTGCCCGTCCAGACACCTCCAGCTAGTCTCTCATTGGTTCTCCCTATTCCTGTTCATCTTCCGCAGAAATTGCAAACTGGGCCAAACAGGAGGTTAAAGGCGCTGACTCTCCAAGTGGGGAGAGTGTTAGTAAAGCGTCTGGAATGTTGCACCCGAGTACCAGGGGAGGAAAACTGAGACATATTTGAACACGTCTCCCGTTCACACGGTTGATCATACTCTGGGTTCCACATGCATGTTTTAGCTGAAGGAAGAATACCTTAAACCTGGAGAGTTGAGACCCGTGGAATGGGTACCATGAAATATGACTTCAAAGGGTCTTCATTTGCTCACGAACCTCTCCAATCCTATCACTGCTGCATTTATGCCCCTGTACACATGCTTGATTCTCTTTTGGAGACATAGCAATCCATAGGTTTTAAGATACTTACTAGTCAGGTACATTCTTAGGCGTTTAATAAGGGGTGTTGAGTCCATTTCGTTGAGCAAGGAGTAGCTCTTGTCTATTCCATATTTGGCTTAAGGAACTTTATCTGTGCTCATTTCAATCTCTGGTTTTATGCAGCACCCCAACTCACCTTTCCCCTTAAGCAAGCATAAGTTGGTTTTCTAAATTTGAGACCCTGTTCTGTTTTGGAATTCAGTTCCTGTGTAGCCAAGTTTACATTCCGTTTATTAGTGATATCTTATGATGTTTCTTTTTCTGTGTGACTTATTTCAGTTAGAATCATCGTACCTGAATCCACTCATTATGCTGCTACGGGCCTGATGACATAGATTTCATTGCTGAGTGATACTGCATTGTACGTAAGTACCACAAGTTCTTTATCCATTTTTCACTTTCTGTGATATTGAACTTGTACGGTAAACGAGGTTCTTGTAAACAGAGGCGTCCCAAACTTTGGGGTGGCTGTGTCTTTTTGATTTTAATTTCCCTAATCTATAGGACCATAAGTGGAAGTGCCCTAGGCTCTGTTGCTTTGTTTTTTAGATGTTTCAGGAAACACCATACACTTCTCCCGAGTGTCTGTTGGCAATTTCCATCCCGCCCATCAGCATAACAAGGCTCCCAGTTCTCCATGGCCTGTCCTGCCTTTCTGGATTTTACACTTTTTTCAGATGGCCCTTTTGACCGGGGGGAAGTGAGACTTCATTGTAGTGCAGATTTCCTTTGCAAGCTTGCTTGGTTGGCCAAAAAGGGCGTATGCGTTTTCTCCTGAATATATTCAGGAAAAAACGCATACGCCCTTTTTGGCCAAGTGCATCATTGTGGACGTTCTGCCTCTTTTCCTATGCTTTCAATGCAATTGCAGTCTACCTCCTGAAATCGGTTTCCTGCAATTCTGCCCTGCTTTCAAGTCCTCTTGGCAGCCTTACTTTAGTCTATTTTTGGATGATAGCTGTCATTTATAACTGTGCAGGTTTGTGAATTACAGTGCCCCTGAGCTCCTTTCTTCAACTCGCTTTCTTGTGACCTGGCCGCAACACCGCAGGATGGCTTCAGGCCCTAATCTGGTTCCGGCACGGCACGCTGAGCCTTTGGTTATTTCCTCTTCCTGGTGGGAAATGAGAGTTAAATTTGCCCGTCCAGCCACCTCCAGCTAGTCTCTCATTGGTTCTCGCTATTCCTTTTCATCTTCCGCAGAAATTGCAAACTGGGCCAAACAGGAGGTTAAAGGGACTGATTCTCCAAGTCGGGAGAGTGTTAGTAAAGCGTCTGGAATGTTGCACCCGAGTACCAGGGGAGGAAAACTGAGACATATTTGAACACGTCTCCCGATCACATGGTTGATCATACTCTAGGTTCCACATGCATGTTTTAGCTGAAGGAAGAATACCTTAAACCTGGGTAGTTGAAACCCGTGGAATGGGTACCATGCAATATGACTTCAAAGGGTCTTCATTTGCTCACCGAACCTCTCCAATCCTATCACTGCTGCGTTTATGCCCCTGTACACATGCTTGATTCTCTTTCGGAGACATAGCAATCCATAGGTTTTAAGATACTTACTAGTCAGGTACATTCTTAGGCGTTTAATATGCGGTGTTGAGTCCATTTCGTTGAGCAAGGAGTAGCTCTTGTGTATTCCATATTTGGCTTAAGGAACTTTATCTGTGCTCATTTCAATCTCTGGTTTTATGCAGCACCCCAACTCACCTTTCCTCTTAAGCAAGCATAAGTTGGTTTTCTAAATTTGAGACCCTGTTCTGTTCTGTAATTCAGTTCCTGTGTAGCCAAGTTTACATTCCGTGTATTAGTGATATCTTATGATGTTTCTTTTTCTGTGTGACTTATTTCAGTTAGAATCATCATACCTGAATCCACTCATTGTGCTGCTAAGAGCCTGATGACATAGATTTCATTGCTGAGTGATATTGCTTTGTAAGTAAATACCACATCTTCTTTATCCATTTTTCACTTTCTGCGATGTTGAACTTGTACTGTAAACGAGGTTCTTGTAAACAGAGGCGTCCCAAACTTTGGGGTGGCTGTGTCTTTTTGATTTTAATTTCCCTAAGCTATAGGACCATAAGTGGAAGTGCCCTAGGCTCTGTTGCTTTGTTTTGTAGATGTTTCAGGAAACACCATACACTTCTCCCGAGTGTCTGTTGGCAATTTCCATCCCGCCCATCAGCATAACAAGGCTCCCAGTTCTCCATGGCCTGTCCTGCCTTTCTGGATTTTACACTTTTTTCAGATGTCCCTTTTGACCGGGGGGAATTGAGACTTCATTGTAGTGCAGATTTCCTTTGCAAGCTTGCTTGGTTGGCCAAAAAGGGCGTATGCGTTTTTTCCTGAATATATTCAGGAAAAAACGCATACGCCCTTTTTGGCCAAGTGCATCATTGTGGACGTTCTGCCTCTTTTCCTATGCTTTCAATGCAATTCCAGTCTACCTCCTGAAATCGGTTTCCTGCAATTCTGCCTCGCTTTCAAGTCCTCTTGGCAGCCTTACTTTAGTCAATTTTGGATGATAGCTGTCATTTATAACTGTGCAGGTTTGTGAATTACAGTGCCCCTGAGCTCCTTTCTTCAACTCGCTTTCTTGTGACCTGGCCGCAACACCGCAGGATGGCTTCAGGCCCTAATCTGGTTCCGGCACGGCACGCTGAGCCTTTGGTTATTTCCTCTTCCTGGTGGGAAATGAGAGTTAAATTTGCCCGTCCAGACACCTCCAGCTAGTCTCTCATTGGTTCTCCCTATTCCTGTTCATCTTCCGCAGAAATTGCAAACTGGGCCAAACAGGAGGTTAAAGGCGCTGACTCTCCAAGTGGGGAGAGTGTTAGTAAAGCGTCTGGAATGTTGCACCCGAGTACCAGGGGAGGAAAACTGAGACATATTTGAACACGTCTCCCGTTCACACGGTTGATCATACTCTGGGTTCCACATGCATGTTTTAGCTGAAGGAAGAATACCTTAAACCTGGAGAGTTGAGACCCGTGGAATGGGTACCATGCAATATGACTTCAAAGGGTCTTCATTTGCTCACCGAACCTCTCCAATCCTATCACTGCTGCATTTATGCCCCTGTACACATGCTTGATTCTCTTTTGGAGACATAGCAATCCATAGGTTTTAAGATACTTACTAGTCAGGTACATTCTTAGGCGTTTAATATGGGGTGTTGAGTCCATTTCGTTGAGCAAGGAGTAGCTCTTGGCTATTCCATATTTGGCTTAAGGAACTTTATCTGTGCTCATTTCAATCTCTGGTTTTATGCAGCACCCCAACTCACCTTTCCCCTTAAGCAAGCATAAGTTGGTTTTCTAAATTTGAGACCCTGTTCTGTTTTGGAATTCAGTTCCTGTGTAGCCAAGTTTACATTCCGTGTATTACTGATATCTTATGATGTTTCTTTTTCTGTGTGACTTATTTCAGTTAGAATCATCGTACCTGAATCCACTCATTATGTTGCTACGGGCCTGATGACATAGATTTCATTGCTGAGTGATACTGCATTGTACGTAAGTACCACAAGTTCTTTATCCATTTTTCACTTTCTGTGATATTGAACTTGTACGGTAAACGAGGTTCTTGTAAACAGAGGTGTCCCAAACTTTGGGGTGGCTGTGTCTTTTTGATTTTAATTTCCCTAAGCTATAGGACCATAAGTGGAAGTGCCCTAGGCTCTGTTGCTTTGTTTTTTAGATGTTTCAGGAAACACCATACACTTCTCCCGAGTGTCTGTTGGCAATTTCCATCCCGCCCATCAGCATAACAAGGCTCCCAGTTCTCCATGGCCTGTCCTGCCTTTCTGGATTTTACACTTTTTTCAGATGGCCCTTTTGACCGGGGGGAAGTGAGACTTCATTGTAGTGCAGATTTCCTTTGCAAGCTTGCTTGGTTGGCCAAAAAGGGCGTATGCGTTTTTTCCTGAATATATTCAGGAAAAAACGCATACGCCCTTTTTGGCCAAGTGCATCATTGTGGACGTTCTGCCTCTTTTCCTATGCTTTCAATGCAATTCCAGTCTACCTCCTGAAATCGGTTTCCTGCAATTCTGCCCCGCTTTCAAGTCCTCTTGGCAGCCTTACTTCAGTCTATTTTTGGACGATAGCTGTCATTTATAACTCTGCATGTTTGTGAATTACAGTGCCCCTGAGCTCCTTTCTTCAACTCACTTTCTTTTGAGCTGGCCGCAACACCGCAGGATGGCTTCAGGCCCTAATCTGGTTCCGGCACGACACGCTGAGCCTTTGGTTATTTCCTCTTCCAGATGGGAAATGAGAGTTAAATTTGCCCGTCCAGACACCTCCAGCTAGTCTCTCATTGGTTCTCCCTATTCCTGTTCATCTTCCACAGAAATTGCAAACTGGGCCAAACAGGAGGTTAAAGGCGCTGACTCTCCAAGTGGGGAGAGTGTTAGTAAAGCGTCTGGAATGTTGCACCCGAGTACCAGGGGAGGAAAACTGAGACATATTTGAACACGTCTCCCGTTCACACGGTTGATCATACTCTGGGTTCCACATGCATGTTTTAGCTGAAGGAAGAATACCTTAAACCTGGAGAGTTGAGACCCGTGGAATGGGTACCATGAAATATGACTTCAAAGGGTCTTCATTTGCTCACCGAACCTCTCCAATCCTATCACTGCTGCATTTATGCCCCTGTACACATGCTTGATTCTCTTTTGGAGACATAGCAATCCATAGGTTTTAAGATACTTACTAGTCAGGTACATTCTTAGGCGTTTAATAAGGGGTGTTGAGTCCATTTCGTTGAGCAAGGAGTAGCTCTTGTCTATTCCATATTTGGCTTAAGGAACTTTATCTGTGCTCATTTCAATCTCTGGTTTTATGCAGCACCCCAACTCACCTTTCCCCTTAAGCAAGCATAAGTTGGTTTTCTAAATTTGAGACCCTGTTCTGTTTTGGAATTCAGTTCCTGTGTAGCCAAGTTTACATTCCGTTTATTAGTGATATCTTATGATGTTTCTTTTTCTGTGTGACTTATTTCAGTTAGAATCATCGTACCTGAATCCACTCATTATGCTGCTACGGGCCTGATGACATAGATTTCATTGCTGAGTGATACTGCATTGTACGTAAGTACCACAAGTTCTTTATCCATTTTTCACTTTCTGTGATATTGAACTTGTACGGTAAACGAGGTTCTTGTAAACAGAGGCGTCCCAAACTTTGGGGTGGCTGTGTCTTTTTGATTTTAATTTCCCTAAGCTATAGGACCATAAGTGGAAGTGCCCTAGGCTCTGTTGCTTTGTTTTTTAGATGTTTCAGGAAACACCATACACTTCTCCCGAGTGTCTGTTGGCAATTTCCATCCCGCCCATCAGCATAACAAGGCTCCCAGTTCTCCATGGCCTGTCCTGCCTTTCTGGATTTTACACTTTTTTCAGATGGCCCTTTTGACCGGGGGGAAGTGAGACTTCATTGTAGTGCAGATTTCCTTTGCAAGCTTGCTTGGTTGGCCAAAAAGGGCGTATGCGTTTTTTCCTGAATATATTCAGGAAAAAACGCATACGCCCTTTTTGGCCAAGTGCATCATTGTGGACGTTCTGCCTCTTTTCCTATGCTTTCAATGCAATTGCAGTCTACCTCCTGAAATCGGTTTCCTGCAATTCTGCCCTGCTTTCAAGTCCTCTTGGCAGCCTTACTTTAGTCTATTTTTGGATGATAGCTGTCATTTATAACTGTGCAGGTTTGTGAATTACAGTGCCCCTGAGCTCCTTTCTTCAACTCGCTTTCTTGTGACCTGGCCGCAACACCGCAGGATGGCTTCAGGCCCTAATCTGGTTCCGGAACGGCACGCTGAGCCTTTGGTTATTTCCTCTTCCTGGTGGGAAATGAGAGTTAAATTTGCCCGTCCAGCCACCTCCAGCTAGTCTCTCATTGGTTCTCGCTATTCCTTTTCATCTTCCGCAGAAATTGCAAACTGGGCCAAACAGGAGGTTAAAGGGACTGATTCTCCAAGTCGGGAGAGTGTTAGTAAAGCGTCTGGAATGTTGCACCCGAGTACCAGGGGAGGAAAACTGAGACATATTTGAACACGTCTCCCGATCACATGGTTGATCATACTCTAGGTTCCACATGCATGTTTTAGCTGAAGGAAGAATACCTTAAACCTGGGTAGTTGAAACCCGTGGAATGGGTACCATGCAATATGACTTCAAAGGGTCTTCATTTGCTCACCGAACCTCTCCAATCCTATCACTGCTGCGTTTATGCCCCTGTACACATGCTTGATTCTCTTTCGGAGACATAGCAATCCATAGGTTTTAAGATACTTACTAGTCAGGTACATTCTTAGGCGTTTAATATGCGGTGTTGAGTCCATTTCGTTGAGCAAGGAGTAGCTCTTGTGTATTCCATATTTGGCTTAAGGAACTTTATCTGTGCTCATTTCAATCTCTGGTTTTATGCAGCACCCCAACTCACCTTTCCTCTTAAGCAAGCATAAGTTGGTTTTCTAAATTTGAGACCCTGTTCTGTTCTGTAATTCAGTTCCTGTGTAGCCAAGTTTACATTCCGTGTATTAGTGATATCTTATGATGTTTCTTTTTCTGTGTGACTTATTTCAGTTAGAATCATCATACCTGAATCCACTCATTGTGCTGCTAAGAGCCTGATGACATAGATTTCATTGCTGAGTGATATTGCTTTGTAAGTAAATACCACATCTTCTTTATCCATTTTTCACTTTCTGCGATGTTGAACTTGTACTGTAAACGAGGTTCTTGTAAACAGAGGCGTCCCAAACTTTGGGGTGGCTGTGTCTTTTTGATTTTAATTTCCCTAAGCTATAGGACCATAAGTGGAAGTGCCCTAGGCTCTGTTGCTTTGTTTTGTAGATGTTTCAGGAAACACCATACACTTCTCCCGAGTGTCTGTTGGCAATTTCCATCCCGCCCATCAGCATAACAAGGCTCCCAGTTCTCCATGGCCTGTCCTGCCTTTCTGGATTTTACACTTTTTTCAGATGTCCCTTTTGACCGGGGGGAAGTGAGACTTCATTGTAGTGCAGATTTCCTTTGCAAGCTTGCTTGGTTGGCCAAAAAGGGCGTATGCGTTTTTTCCTGAATATATTCAGGAAAAAACGCATACGCCCTTTTTGGCCAAGTGCATCATTGTGGACGTTCTGCCTCTTTTCCTATGCTTTCAATGCAATTCCAGTCTACCTCCTGAAATCGGTTTCCTGCAATTCTGCCTCGCTTTCAAGTCCTCTTGGCAGCCTTACTTTAGTCTATTTTTGGATGATAGCTGTCATTTATAACTGTGCAGGTTTGTGAATTACAGTGCCCCTGAGCTCCTTTCTTCAACTCGCTTTCTTGTGACCTGGCCGCAACACCGCAGGATGGCTTCAGGCCCTAATCTGGTTCCGGCACGGCACGCTGAGCCTTTGGTTATTTCCTCTTCCAGATGGGAAATGAGAGTTAAATTTGCCCGTCCAGACACCTCCAGCTAGTCTCTCATTGGTTCTCCCTATTCCTGTTCATCTTCCGCAGAAATTGCAAACTGGGCCAAACAGGAGGTTAAAGGCGCTGACTCTCCAAGTGGGGAGAGTGTTAGTAAAGCGTCTGGAATGTTGCACCCGAGTACCAGGGGAGGAAAACTGAGACATATTTGAACACGTCTCCCGTTCACACAGTTGATCATACTCTGGGTTCCACATGCATGTTTTAGCTGAAGGAAGAATACCTTAAACCTGGAGAGTTGAGACCCGTGGAATGGGTACCATGCAATATGACTTCAAAGGGTCTTCATTTGCTCACCGAACCTCTCCAATCCTATCACTGCTGCATTTATGCCCCTGTACACATGCTTGATTCTCTTTTGGAGACATAGCAATCCATAGGTTTTAAGATACTTACTAGTCAGGTACATTCTTAGGCGTTTAATATGGGGTGTTGAGTCCATTTCGTTGAGCAAGGAGTAGCTCTTGTCTATTCCATATTTGGCTTAAGGAACTTTATCTGTGCTCATTTCAATCTCTGGTTTTATGCAGCACCCCAACTCACCTTTCCCCTTAAGCAAGCATAAGTTGGTTTTCTAAATTTGAGACCCTGTTCTGTTTTGGAATTCAGTTCCTGTGTAGCCAAGTTTACATTCCGTGTATTACTGATATCTTATGATGTTTCTTTTTCTGTGTGACTTATTTCAGTTAGAATCATCGTACCTGAATCCACTCATTATGTTGCTACGGGCCTGATGACATAGATTTCATTGCTGAGTGATACTGCATTGTACGTAAGTACCACAAGTTCTTTATCCATTTTTCACTTTCTGTGATATTGAACTTGTACGGTAAACGAGGTTCTTGTAAACAGAGGCGTCCCAAACTTTGGGGTGGCTGTGTCTTTTTGATTTTAATTTCCCTAAGCTATAGGACCATAAGTGGAAGTGCCCTAGGCTCTGTTGCTTTGTTTTTTAGATGTTTCAGGAAACACCATACACTTCTCCCGAGTGTCTGTTGGCAATTTCCATCCCGCCCATCAGCATAACAAGGCTCCCAGTTCTCCATGGCCTGTCCTGCCTTTCTGGATTTTACACTTTTTTCAGATGGCCCTTTTGACCGGGGGGAAGTGAGACTTCATTGTAGTGCAGATTTCCTTTGCAAGCTTGCTTGGTTGGCCAAAAAGGGCGTATGCGTTTTTTCCTGAATATATTCAGGAAAAAACGCATACGCCCTTTTTGGCCAAGTGCATCATTGTGGACGTTCTGCCTCTTTTCCTATGCTTTCAATGCAATTCCAGTCTACCTCCTGAAATCGGTTTCCTGCAATTCTGCCCCGCTTTCAAGTCCTCTTGGCAGCCTTACTTCAGTCTATTTTTGGACGATAGCTGTCATTTATAACTCTGCATGTTTGTGAATTACAGTGCCCCTGAGCTCCTTTCTTCAACTCACTTTCTTTTGAGCTGGCCGCAACACCGCAGGATGGCTTCAGGCCCTAATCTGGTTCCGGCACGACACGCTGAGCCTTTGGTTATTTCCTCTTCCAGATGGGAAATGAGAGTTAAATTTGCCCGTCCAGACACCTCCAGCTAGTCTCTCATTGGTTCTCCCTATTCCTGTTCATCTTCCGCAGAAATTGCAAACTGGGCCAAACAGGAGGTTAAAGGCGCTGACTCTCCAAGTGGGGAGAGTGTTAGTAAAGCGTCTGGAATGTTGCACCCGAGTACCAGGGGAGGAAAACTGAGACATATTTGAACACGTCTCCCGTTCACACGGTTGATCATACTCTGGGTTCCACATGCATGTTTTAGCTGAAGGAAGAATACCTTAAACCTGGAGATTTGAGACCCGTGGAATGGGTACCATGAAATATGACTTCAAAGGGTCTTCATTTGCTCACCGAACCTCTCCAATCCTATCACTGCTGCATTTATGCCCCTGTACACATGCTTGATTCTCTTTTGGAGACATAGCAATCCATAGGTTTTAAGATACTTACTAGTCAGGTACATTCTTAGGCGTTTAATATGGGGTGTTGAGTCCATTTCGTTGAG
Organism: Grampus griseus; assembly: GCF_964374135.1. Taxonomy (NCBI): domain Eukaryota; kingdom Metazoa; phylum Chordata; class Mammalia; order Artiodactyla; family Delphinidae; genus Grampus; species Grampus griseus. The sequence continues at coordinate 380,303 of NW_028133338.1, read as the reverse complement.
CAAGGAGTAGCTCTTGTCTATTCCATATTTGGCTTAAGGAACTTTATCTGTGCTCATTTCAATCTCTGCTTTTATGCAGCACCCCAACTCACCTTTCCCCTTAAGCAAGCATAAGTTGGTTTTCTAAATTTGAGACCCTGTTCTGTTTTGGAATTCAGTTCCTGTGTAGCCAAGTTTACATTCCGTGTATTAGTGATATCTTATGATGTTTCTTTTTCTGTGTGACTTATTTCAGTTAGAATCATCATACCTGAATCCACTCATTATGCTGCTACGGGCCTGATGACATAGATTTCATTGCTGAGTGATACTGCATTGTACGTAAGTACCACAAGTTCTTTATCCATTTTTCACTTTCTGCGATGTTGAACTTGTACTGTAAACGAGGTTCTTGTAAACAGAGGTGTCCCAAACTTTGATGTGGCTGTGTCTTTTTGACTTTAATTTCCCTAAGCTATAGGACCATAAGTGGAAGTGCCCTAGGCTCTGTTGCTTTGTTTTTTAGATGTTTCAGGAAACACCATACACTTCTCCCGAGTGGCTGTTGGCAATTTACATCGCGCCCATCAGCATAACAAGGCTCCCAGTTCTCCATGGCCTCTCCTGCCTTTCTGGATTTTACACTTTTTTCAGATGGCCCTTTTGACCGGGAGGAAGTGAGACTTCATTGTAGTGCAGATTTCCTTTGCAAGCTTGCTTGGTTGGCCAAAAAGGGCGTATGCGTTTTTTCCTGAATATATTCAGGAAAAAACGCATACGCCCTTTTTGGCCAAGTGCATCATTGTGGACGTTCTGCCTCTTTTCCTATGCTTTCAATGCAATTCCAGTCTACCTCCTGAAATCGGTTTCCTGCAATTCTGCCCCGCTTTCAAGTCCTCTTGGCAGCCTTACTTCAGTATATTTTTGGACTATAGCTGTCATTTATAACTCTGCAGGTTTGAGAATTACAGTGCCCCTGAGCTCCTTTCTTCAACTCGCTTTCTTGTGAGCTGGCCGCAACACCGCAGGATGGCTTCAGGCCCTAATCTGGTTCCGGCACGGCACGCTGAGCCTTTGGTTAATTCCTCTTCCTGGTGGGAAATGAGAGTTAAATTTGCCCGTCCAGACACCTCCAGCTAGTCTCTCATTGGTTCTCGCTATTCCTGTTCATCTTCCGCAGAAATTGCAAACTGGGCCAAACAGGAGGTTAAAGGCGCTGACTCTCCAAGTGGGGAGAGTGTTAGTAAAGCGTCTGGAATGTTTCACCCGAGTACCAGGGGAGGAAAACTGAGACATATTTGAACACGTCTCCCGTTCACACGGTTGATCATACTCTGGGTTCCACATGCATGTTTTAGCTGAAGGAAGAATACCTTAAACCTGGGTACTTGAAACCCGTGGAATGGGTACCATGCAATATGACTTCAAAGGGTCTTCATTTGCTCACCAAACCTCTCCAATCCTATCACTTCTGCGTTTATGCCCCTGTACACATGCTTGATTCTCTTTTGGAGACATAGCAATCCATAGGTTTTAAGATACTTACTAGTCAAGTACATTCTTAGGCGTTTAATATGCGGTGTTGAGTCCATTTCGTTGAGCAAGGAGTAGCTCTTGTCTATTCCATATTTGGCTTAAGGAACTTTATCTGTGCTCATTTCAATCTCTGGTTTTATGCAGCACCCCAACTCACCTTTCCCCTTAAGCAAGCATAAGATGGTTTTCTAAATTTGAGACCTTGTTCTGTTCTGTAATTCAGTTCCTGTGTAGCCAAGTTTACATTCCGTGTATTAGTGATATCTTATGATGTTTCTTTTTCTGTGTGACTTATTTCAGTTAGAATCATCGTACCTGAATCCACTCATTATGCTGCTACGGGCCTGATGACATAGATTTCATTGCTGAGTGATACGGCATTGTACGTAAGTACCACAAGTTCTTTATCCATTTTTCACTTTCTGTGATATTGAACTTGTACGGTAAACGAGGTTCTTGTAAACAGAGGCGTCCCAAACTTTGGGGTGGCTGTGTCTTTTTGATTTTAATTTCCCTAAGCTATAGGACCATAAGTGGAAGTGCCCTAGGCTCTGTTGCTTTGTTTTGTAGATGTTTCAGGAAACACCATACACTTCTCCCGAGTGTCTGTTGGCAATTTCCATCCCGCCCATCAGCATAACAAGGCTCCCAGTTCTCCATGGCCTGTCCTGCCTTTCTGGATTTTACACTTTTTTCAGATGTCCCTTTTGACCGGGGGGAAGTGAGACTTCATTGTAGTGCAGATTTCCTTTGCAAGCTTGCTTGGTTGGCCAAAAAGGGCGTATGCGTTTTTTCCTGAATATATTCAGGAAAAAACGCATACGCCCTTTTTGGCCAAGTGCATCATTGTGGACGTTCTGCCTCTTTTCCTATGCTTTCAATGCAATTCCAGTCTACCTCCTGAAATCGGTTTCCTACAATTCTGCCCCGCTTTCAAGTCCTCTTGGCAGCCTTACTTCAGTATATTTTTGGACGATAGCTGTCATTTATAACTCTGCAGGTTTGTGAATTACAGTGCCCCTGAGCTCCTTTCTTCAACTCGCTTTCTTGTGAGCTGGCCGCAACACCGCAGGATGGCTTCAGGCCCTAATCTGGTTCCGGCACGGCACGCTGGGCCTTTGGTTAATTCCTCTTCTTGGTGGGAAACGAGAGTTAAATTTGCCCGTCCAGACACCTCCAGCTAGTCTCTCATTGGTTCTCGCTATTCCTGTTCATCTTCCGCAGAAATTGCAAACTGGGCCAAACAGGAGGTTAAAGGGACTGACTCTCCAAGTCGGGAGAGTGTTAGTAAAGCGTCTGGAATGTTGCACCCGAGTACCAGGGTACGAAAACTGAGACATATTTGAACACGTCTCCCGATCACACGGTTGATCATACTCTAGGTTCCACATGCATGTTTTAGCTGAAGGAAGAATACCTTAAAACTGTGTGGTTGAAACCCGTGGAATGGGTACCATGCAATATGACTTCAAAGGGTCTTCATTTGCTCACCGAACCTCTCCTATCCTATCACTTCTGCGTTTATGCCCCTGTACACTCGCTTGATTCTCTTTTGGAGACATAGCAATCCATAGGTTTTAAGATACTTACTAGTCAGGTACATTCTTAGGCGTTTAATATGGGGTGTTGAGTCCATTTCGTTGAGCAAGGAGTAGCTCTTGTCTATTCCATATTTGGCTTAAGGAACTTTATCTGTGCTCATTTCAATCTCTGGTTTTATGCAGCACCCCAACTCACCTTTCCCCTTAAGCAAGCATAAGTTGGTTTTCTAAATTTGAGACCCTGTTCTGTTCTGTAATTCAGTTCCTGTGTAGCCAAGTTTACATTCTGTGTATTACTGATATCTTATGATGTTTCTTTTTCTGTGTGACTTATTTCAGTTAGAATCATCATACCTGAATCCACTCATTGTGCTGCTAAGGGCCTGATGACATAGATTTCATTGCTGAGTGATATTGCTTTGTAAGTAAATACCACAACTTCTTTATCCATTTTTCACTTTCTGCGATGTTGAACTTGTATTGTAAACGAGGTTCTTGTAAACAGAGGCGTCCCAAACTTTGGGGTGGCTGTGTCTTTTTGATTTTAATTTCCCTAAGCTATAGGACCATAAGTGGAAGTGCCCTAGGCTCTGTTGCTTTGTTTTTTAGATGTTTCAGGAAACACCATACACTTCTCCCGAGTGTCTGTTGGCAATTTACATCCCGCCCATCAGCATAACAAGGCTCCCAGTTCTCCATGGCCTGTCCTGCCTTTCTGGATTTTACAGTTTTTTCAGATGGCCCTTTTGACCGGGGGGAAGTGAGACTTCATTGTAGTGCAGATTTCCTTTGCAAGCTTGCTTGGTTGGCCAAAAAGGGCGTATGCGTTTTTTCCTGAATATATTCAGGAAAAAACGCATACGCCCTTTTTGGCCAAGTGCATCATTGTGGACGTTCTGCCTCTTTTCCTATGCTTTCAATGCAATTCCAGTCTACCTCCTGAAATCGGTTTCCTGCAATTCTGCCCCGCTTTCAAGTCCTCTTGGCAGCCTTACTTCAGTATATTTTTGGACGATAGCTGTCATTTATAACTCTGCAGGTTTGTGAATTACAGTGCCCCTGAGCTCCTTTCTTCAACTCGCTTTCTTGTGATATGGCCGCAACACCGCAGGATGGCTTCAGGCCCTAATCTGGTTCCGGCACGGCACGCTGAGCCTTTGGTTAATTCCTCTTCCTGGTGGGAAATGAGAGTTAAATTTGCCCGTCCAGACACCTCCAGCTAGTCTCTCATTGGTTCTCGCTATTCCTGTTCATCTTCCGCAGAAATTGCAAACTGAGCCATAGAGGAGGTTAAAGGGACTGACTCTCCATGTCGGGAGAGTGTTAGTAAAGCGTCTGGAATGTTGCACCCGAGTACCAGGGTACGAAAACTGAGACATATTTGAACACGTCTCCCGTTCACACGGTTGATCATACTCTGGGTTCCACATGCATGTTTTAGCTGAAGGAAGAATACCTTAAACCTGGAGAGTTGAGACCCGTGGAATGGGTAGCATGCATTGTGACTTCAAAGGGTCTTCATTTGCTCACCGAACCTCTCCAATCCTATCACTGCTGCGTTTATGCCCCTGTACACACGCTTGATTCTCTTTTGGAGACATAGCAATCCATAGGTTTTAAGATACTTACTAGTCAGGTACATTCTTAGGCGTTAAATATGGGGTGTTGAGTCCATTTCGTTGAGCAAGGAGTAGCTCTTGTCTATTCCATATTTGGCTTAAGGAACTTTATCTGTGCTCATTTCAATCTCTGGTTTTATGCAGCACCCCAACTCACCTTTCCCCTTAAGCAAGCATAAGTTGGTTTTCTAAATTTGAGACCCTGTTCTGTTTTGGAATTCAGTTCCTGTGTAGCCAAGTTTACATTCCGTGTATTACTGATATCTTATGATGTTTCTTTTTCTGTGTGACTTATTTCAGTTAGAATCACCATACCTGAATCCACTCATTATGCTGCTACGGGCCTGATGACATAGATTTCATTGCTGAGTGATACTGCATTGTACGTAAGTACCACAAGTTCTTTATCCATTTTTCACTTTCTGTGATATTGAACTTGTACGGTAAACGAGGTTCTTGTAAACAGAGGCGTCCCAAACTTTGGGGTGGCTGTGTCTTTTTGATTTTAATTTCCCTAAGCTATAGGACCATAAGTGGAAGTGCCCTAGGCTCTGTTGCTTTGTTTTTTAGATGTTTCAGGAAACACCATACACTTTCCCGAGTTTCTGTTGGCAATTTACATCCCGCCCATCAGCATAACTAGGCTCCCAGTTCTCCATGGCCTGTCCTGCCTTTCTGGATTTTACACTTTTTTCAGATGGCCCTTTTGACCGGGGGGAAGTGAGACTTCATTGTAGTGCAGATTTCCTTTGCAAGCTTGCTTGGTTGGCCAAAAAGGGCGTATGCGTTTTTTCCTGAATATATTCAGGAAAAAACGCATACGCACTTTTTGGCCAAGTGCATCATTGTGGACGTTCTGCCTCTTTTCCTATGCTTTCAATGCAATTCCAGTCTACCTCCTGAAATCGGTTTCCTGCAATTCTGCCCCGCTTTCAAGTCCTCTTGGCAGCCTTACTTCAGTATATTTTTGGACGATAGCTGTCATTTATATCTCTGCAGGTTTGTGAATTACAGTGCCCCTGAGCTCCTTTCTTCAACTCGCTTTCTTGTGACCTGGCCGCAACACCGCAGGATGGCTTCAGGCCCTAATCTGGTTCCGGCATGGCACGCTGAGCCTTTGGTTATTTCCTCTTCCTGGTGGGAAATGAGAGTTAAATTTGCCCGTCCAGACACCTCCAGCTAGTCTCTCATTGGTTCTCCCTATTCCTGTTCATATTCCGCAGAAATTGCAAACTGGGCCAAACAGGAGGTTAAAGGCGCTGACTCTCCAAGTGGGGAGAGTGTTAGTAAAGCGTCTGGAATGTTGCACCCGAGTACCAGGGGAGTAAAACTGAGACACATATGAACACGTCTCCCGTTCACACGGTTGATCATACTCTGGGTTCCACGTGCATGATTTAGCTGAAGGAAGAATACCTTAAACCTGGAGAGTTGAGACCCGTGGAATGGGTACCATGCAATATGACTTCAAAGGGTCTTCATTTGCTCACCGAACCTCTCCAATCCTATCACTGCTGCGTTTATGCCCCGTACACACGCTTGATTCTCTTTTGGAGAGATAGCAATCCATAGGTTTTAAGATACTTACTAGTCAGGTACATTCTTAGGTGTTTAATATGCGGAGTTGAGTCCATTTCGTTGAGCAAGGAGTAGCTCTTGTCTATTCCATATTTGGCTTAAGGAACTTTATCTGTGCTCATTTCAATCTCTGGTGTTATGCAGCACCCCAACTCACCTTTCCCCTTAAGCAAGCATAAGTTGGTTTTCTAAATTTGAGACCCTGTTCTGTTTTGGAATTCAGTTCCTGTGTAGCCAAGTTTACATTCCGTGTATTAGTGATATCTTATGATGTTTCTTTTTCTGTGTGACTTATTTCAGTTAGAATCATCGTACCTGAATCCACTCATTATGCTGCTACGGGCCTGATGACATAGATTTCATTGCTGAGTGATACTGCATTGTACGTAAGTACCACAAGTTCTTTATCCATTTTTCACTTTGTGTGATATTGAACTTGTATGGTAAACGAGGTTCTTGTAAACAGAGGCGTCCCAAACTTTGGGGTGGCTGTGTCTTTTTGATTTTAATTTCCCTAAGCTATAGGACCATAAGTGGAAGTGCCCTAGGCTCTGTTGCTTTGTTTTTTAGATATTTCAGGAAACACCATACACTTCTCCCGAGTGTCTGTTGGCAATTTACATCCCGCCCATCAGCATAACAACGCTCCCAGTTCTCCATGGCCTGTCCTGCCTTTCTGGATTTTACACTTTTTTCAGATGGCCCTTTTGACCGGGGGGAAGTGAGACTTCATTGTAGTGCAGATTTCCTTTGCAAGCTTGCTTGGTTGGCCAAAAAGTGCGTATGCGTTTTTTCCTGAATATATTCAGGAAAAAACGCATACGCCCTTTTTGGCCAAGTGCATCATTGTGGACGTTCTGCCTCTTTTCCTATGCTTTCAATGCAATTCCAGTCTACCTCCTGAAATCCGTTTCCTGCAATTCTGCCCCGCTTTCAAGTCCTCTTGGCAGCCTTACTTCAGTATATTTTTGGACGATAGCTGTCATTTATAACTCTGCAGGTTTGTGAATTACAGTGCCCCTGAGCTCCTTTCTTCAACTCGCTTTCTTGTGACCTGGCCGCAACACCGCAGGATGGCTTCAGGCCCTAATCTGGTTCCGGCACGGCACGCTGAGCCTTTGGTTAATTCCTCTTCCTGGTGGGAAATGAGAGTTAAATTTGCCCGTCCAGACACCTCCAGCTAGTCTCTCATTGGTTTTCGCTATTCCTGTTCATCTTCCGCAGAAATTGCAAACTGGGCCAAACAGGAGGTTAAAGGGACTGACTCTCCAAGTCGGGAGAGTGTTAGTAAAGCGTCTGGAATGTTGCACCCGAGTACCAGGGTACGAAAACTGAGACATATTTGAACACGTCTCCCGATCACACGGTTGATCATACTCTAGGTTCCACATGCATGTTTTAGCTGAAGGAAGAATACCTTAAAACTGGGTGGTTGAAACCCGTGGAATGGGTACCATGCAATATGACTTCAAAGGGTCTTCATTTGCTCACCGAACCTCTCCAATCCTATCACTGCTGCGTTTATGCCCCTGTACACACGCTTGATTCTCTTTTGGAGACATAGCAATCCATAGGTTTTAAGATACTTACTAGTCAGGTACATTCTTAGGCGTTTAATATGGGGTGTTGAGTCCATTTCGTTGAGCAAGGAGTAGCTCTTGTCTATTCCATATTTGGCTTAAGGAACTTTATCTGTGCTCATTTCAATCTCTGGTTTTATGCAGCACCCCAACTCACCTTTCCCCTTAAGCAAGCATAAGATGGTTTTCTAAATTTGAGACCCTGTTCTGTTCTGTAATTCAGTTCCTGTGTAGCCAAGTTTACATTCCGTGTATTACTGATATCTTATGATGTTTCTTTTTCTGTGTGATTTATTTCAGTTAGAATCATCGTACCTGAATCCACTCATTATGTTGCTACGGGCCTGATGACATAGATTTCATTGCTGAGTGATACTGCATTGTACATAAGTACCACAAGTTCTTTATACATTTTTCACTTTCTGTGATATTGAACTTGTATGGTAAACGAGGTTCTTGTAAACAGAGGCGTCCCAAACTTTGGGGTGGCTGTGTCTTTTTGATTTTAATTTCCCTAAACTATAGGACCATAAGTGGAAGTGCCCTAGGCTCTGTTGCTTTGTTTTTTAGATGTTTCAGGAAACACCATACACTTCTCCCGAGTGTCTGTTGGCAATTTACATCCCGCCCATCAGCATAACAAGGCTCCCAGTTCTCCATGGCCTGTCCTGCCTTTCTGGATTTTACACTTTTTTCAGATGGCCCTTTTGACCTGGGGGAAGTGAGACTTCATTGTAGTGCAGATTTCCTTTGCAAGCTTGCTTGGTTGGCCAAAAAGGGCGTATGCGTTTTTTCCTGAATATATTCAGGAAAAAACGCATACGCCCTTTTTGGCCAAGTGCATCATTGTGGACGTTCTGCCTCTTTTCCTATGCTTTCAATGCAATTCCAGTCTACCTCCTGAAATCGGTTTCCTGCAATTCTGCCCCGCTTTCAAGTCCTCTTGGCAGCCTTACTTCAGTATATTTTTGGACGATAGCTGTTATTTATAACTCGGCAGTTTCGTGAATTGCTGTGCCCCTGAGCTCCTTTCTTCAACTCGCTTTCTTTTGAGCTGGCCACAACACCGCAGGATGGCTTCAGGCCCTAATCTGGTTCCGGCATGGCACGCTGAGCCTCTGGTTAGTTCCTCTTCCTGGTGGGAAATGAGAGTTAAATTTGCCCGTCCAGACACCTCCAGCTAGTCTCTCATTGGTTCTCCCTATTCCTGTTCATCTTCCGCAGAAATTGCAAACTGGGCCAAACAGGAGGTTAAAGGCGCTGACTCTCCAAGTGGGGAGAGTGTTAGTAAAGCGTCTGGAATGTTGCACCCGAGTACCAGGGGAGGAAAACTGAGACATATTTGAACACGTCTCCCGTTCACACGGTTGATCATACTCTGGGTTCCACATGCATGTTTTAGCTGAAGGAAGAATACCTTAAACGTGGGTAGTTGAAACCTGTGGAATGGGTACCATGCAATATGACTTCAAAGGGTCTTCATTTGCTCATCGAACATCTCCAATCCTATCACTGCTGCGTTTATGCCCCTGTACACACGCTTGATTCTCTTTCGGAGACATAGCAATCCATAGGTTTTAAGATACTTACTAGTCAGGTACATTCTTAGGTGTTTAATTTGGGGTGTTGAGTCCATTTCATTGAGCAAGGAGTAGCTCTTGTCTATTCCATATTTGGCTTAAGGAACTTTATCTGTGCTCATTTCAATCTCTGGTTTTATGCAGCACCCCAACTCACCTTTCCCCTTAAGCAAGCATAAGTTGGTTTTCTAAATTTGAGACCCTGTTCTGTTTTGGAATTCAGTTCCTGTGTAGCCAAGTTTACATTCCGTGTATTAGTGATATCTTATGATGTTTCTTTTTCTGTGTGACTTATTTCAGTTAGAATCATCGTACCTGAATCCACTCATTATGCTGCTACGGGCCTGACGACATAGATTTCATTGCTGAGTGATACTGCATTGTACGTAAGTACCACAAGTTCTTTATCCATTTTTCACTTTCTGTGATATTGAACTTGTACGGTAAACGAGGTTCTTGTAAACAGAGGCGTCCCAAACTTTGGGGTGGCTGTGTCTTTTTGATTTTAATTTCCCTAAACTATACGACCATAAGTGGAAGTGCCCTAGGCTTTGTTGCTTTGTTTCTTAGATGCTTTAGGAAACACCATACACTTCTCCCGAGTGTCTGTTGGCAATTTCCATCCCGCCCATCAGCATAACAAGGCTCCCAGTTCTCCATGGCCTGTCCTGCCTTTCTGGATTTTACACTTTTTTCAGATGGCCCTTTTGACCGGGGGGAAGTGAGACTTCATTGTAGTGCAGATTTCTTTTGCAAGTTTGCTTGGTTGGCCAAAAAGGGCGTATGCGTTTTTTCCTGAATATATTCAGGAAAAAACGCATACGCCCTTTTTGGCCAAGTGCATCATTGTGGACGTTCTGCCTCTTTTCCTATGCTTTCAATGCAATTCCAGTCTACCTCCTGAAATCGGTTTCCTGCAATTCTGCCCCGCTTTCAAGTCCTCTTGGCAGCCTTACTTCAGTATATTTTTGGACGATAGCTGTCATTTATAACTCTGCAGGTTTGTGAATTACAGTGCCCCTGAGCTCCTTTCTTCAACTCGCTTTCTTTTGAGCTGGCCGCAACACCGCAGGATGGCTTCAGGCCCTAATCTGGTTCCGGCACGGCACGCTGAGCCTTTGGTTATTTCCTCTTCCTGGTGGGAAATGAGAGTTAAATTTGCCCGTCCAGACACCTCCAGCTAGTCTCTCATTGGTTCTCACTATTCCTGTTCATCTTCCACAGAAATTGCAAACTGGGCCAAACAGGATGTTAAAGGCGCTGACTCTCCAAGTGGGGAGAGTGTTAGTAAAGCGTCTGGAATGTTGCACCCGAGTACCAGGGGAGGTAACCTGAGACATATTTGAACACGTCTCCCGATCACACGGTTGATCATACTCTAGGTTCCACATGCATGTTTTAGCTGAAAGAAGAATAACTTAAAACTGGGTGGTTGAAACCCGTGGAATGGGTACCATGCAATATGACTTCAAAGGGTCTTCATTTGCTGACCGAAACTCTCCAATCCTATCACTGCTGCGTTTATGCCCCTGTACACACGCTTGATTCTCTTTTGGAGACATAGCAATCCATAGGTTTTAAGATACTTACTAGTCAGGTACATTCTTAGGCGTTTAATATGGGGTGTTGAGTCCATTTCGTTGAGCAAGGAGTAGCTCTTGTCTATTCCATATTTGGCTTAAGGAACTTTATCTGTGCTCATTTCAATCTCTGGTTTTATGCAGCACCCCAACTCACCTTTCCCCTTAAGCAAGCATAAGATGGTTTTCTAAATTTGAGACCCTGTTCTGTTCTGTAATTCAGTTCCTGTGTAGCCAAGTTTACATTCCGTGTATTACTGATATCTTATGATGTTTCTTTTTCTGTGTGACTTATTTCAGTTAGAATCATCGTACCTGAATCCACTCATTATGCTGCTACGGGCCTGATGACATAGATTTCATTGCTGAGTGATACTGCATTGTACATAAGTACCACAAGTTCTTTATACATTTTTCACTTTCTGTGATATTGAACTTGTATGGTAAACGAGGTTCTTGTAAACAGAGGCGTCCCAAACTTTGGGGTGGCTGTGTCTTTTTGATTTTAATTTCCCTAAACTATAGGACCATAAGTGGAAGTGCCCTAGGCTCTGTTGCTTTGTTTCTTAGATGTTTCAGGAAACACCATACACTTCTCCCGAGTGTCTGTTGGCAATTTATATCCCGCCCATCAGCATAACAAGGCTCCCAGTTCTCCATGGCCTGTCCTGACTTTCTGGATTTTACACTTTTTTCAGATGGCCCTTTTGACCGGGGGGAAGTGAGACTTCATTTTAGTGCAGATTTCCTTTGCAAGATTGCTTGGTTGGCCAAAAAGGGCGTATGCGTTTTTTCCTGAATATATTCAGGAAAAAACGCATACGCCCTTTTTGGCCAAGTGCATCATTGTGGACGTTCTGCCTCTTTTCCTATGCTTTCAATGCAATTCCAGTCTACCTCCTGAAATCCGTTTCCTGCAATTCTGCCCCGCTTTCAAGTCCTCTTGGCAGCCTTACTTCAGTATATTTTTGGACGATAGCTGTCATTTATAACTCTGCAGGTTTGTGAATTACAGTGCCCCTGAGCTCCTTTCTTCAACTCGCTTTCTTGTGAGCTGGCCGCAACACCGCAGGATGGCTTCAGGCCCTAATCTGGTTCCGGCATGGCACGCTGAGCCTTTGGTTAATTCCTCTTCCTGGTCGGAAATGAGAGTTAAATTTGCCCGTACAGACACCTCCAGCTAGTCTCTCATTGGTTCTCGCTATTCCTGTTCATCTTCCGCAGAAATTGCAAACTGTGCCAAACAGGATGTTAAAGGCGCTGACTCTCCAAGTGGGGAGAGTGTTAGTAAAGCGTCTGGAATGTTGCACCCGAGTACCAGGGGAGGAAAACTGAGACATATTTGAACACGTCTCCCGTTCACACGGTTGATCATACTCTGGGTTCCACATGCATGTTTTAGCTGAAGGAAGAATACCTTAAACCTGGGTAGTTGAAACCCGTGGAATGGGTACCATGCAATATGACTTCAAAGGGTCTTCATTTGCTCACCGAACCTCTCCAATCCTATCACTGCTGCGTTTATGCCCCTGTACACACGCTTGATTCTCTTTCGGAGACATAGCAATCCATAGGTTTGAAGATACTTACTAGTCAGGTACATACTTAGGCGTTTAATATGCGGTGTTGAGTCCATTTCGTTGAGCAAGGAGTAGCTCTTGTCTATTCCATATTTGGCTTAAGGAACTTTATCTGTGCTCATTTCAATCTCTGGTTTTATGCAGCACCCCAACTCACCTTTCCCCTTAAGCAAGCATAAGTTGGTTTTCTAAATTTGAGACCCTGTTCTGTTTTGGAATTCAGTTCCTGTGTAGCCAAGTTTACATTCCGTGTATTAGTGATATCTTATGATGTTTCTTTTTCTGTGTGACTTATTTCAGTTAGAATCATCGTACCTGAATCCACTCATTATGCTGCTACGGGCCTGATGACATAGATTTCATTGCTGAGTGATACTGCATTGTAAATAAGTACCACAATTCTTTATCCATTTTTCACTTTCTGTGATATTGAACTTGTATGGTAAATGAGGTTCTTGTAAACAGAGGCGTCCCAAACTTTGGGGTGGCTGTGTCTTTTTGATTTTAATTTCCCTAAGCTATAGGACCATAAGTGGAAGTGCCCTAGGCTCTGTTGCTTTGTTTTTTAGATGTTTCAGGAAACACCATACACTTCTCCCGAGTGTCTGTTGGCAATTTACATCCCGCCCATCAGCATAACAAGGCTCCCAGTTCTCCATGGCCTGTCCTGCCTTTCTGGATTTTACACTTTTTTCAGATGGCCCTTTTGACCGGGGGGAAGTGAGACTTCATGTAGTGCAGATTTCCTTTGCAAGCTTGCTTGGTTGGCCTAAAAGGGCGTATGCATTTTTTCCTGAATATATTCAGGAAAAAACGCATACGCCCTTTTTGGCCAAGTGCATCATTGTGGACGTTCTGCCTCTTTTCCTATGCTTTCAATGCAATTCCAGTCTACCTCCTGAAATCGGTTTCCTGCAATTCTGCCCCGCTTTCAAGTCCTCTTGGCAGCCTTACTTCAGTATATTTTTGGACGATAGCTGTCATTTATAACTCTGCAGGTTTCTGAATTACAGTGCCCCTGAGCTCCTTTCTTCAACTCGCTTTCTTGTGAGCTGGCCTCAACACCGCAGGATGGCTTCAGGCCCTAATCTGGTTCCGGCAAGGCACGCTGGGCCTTTGGTTAATTCCTCTTCCTGGTGGGAAATGAGAGTTAAATTTGCCCGTCCAGACACCTCCAGCTAGTCTCTCATTGGTTCTCCCTATTCCTGTTCATCTTCCGCAGAAATTGCAAAGTGGGCCAAACAGGAGGTTAAAGGGACTGACTCTCCAAGTCGGGAGAGTGTTAGTAAAGCATCTGGAATGTTACACCCGAGTACCAGGGTACGAAAACTGAGACATATTTGAACACGTCTCCCGATCACATGGTTGATCATACCCTAGGTTCCACATGCATGTTTTAGCTGAATGAAGAATAACTTAAACCTGGGTAGTTGAAACCCGTGGAATGGGTACCATGCAATATGACTTCAAAGGGTCTTCATTTGCTCATCGAACCTCTCCAATCCTATCACTGCTGCGTTTATGCCCCTGTACACATGCTTGATTCTCTTTTGGAGACATAGCAATCCATAGGTTTTAAGATACTTACTAGTCAGGTACATTCTTAGGCGTTTAATATGGGGTGTTGAGTCCATTTCGTTGGGCAAGGAGTAGCTCTTGTCTATTCCATATTTGGCTTAAGGAACTTTATCTGTGCTCATTTCAATCTCTGGTTTTATGCAGCACCCCAACTCACCTTTCCCCTTAAGCAAGCATAAGTTGGTTTTCTAAATTTGAGACCCTGTTCTGTTCTGTAATTCAGTTCCTGTGTAGCCAAGTTTACATTCCGTGTATTACTGATATCTTATGATGTTTCTTTTTCTGTGTGACTTATTTCCGTTAGAATCATCATACCTGAATCCACTCATTGTGCTGCTAAGGGCCTGATGAGATAGATTTCTTTGCTGAGTCATATTGCTTTGTAAGTAAATACAACTTCTTTATCCATTTTTCACGTTCTGCGATGTTGAACTTGTACTGTAAACAAGGATCTTTTAAACAGAGGCGTCCCAAATTTTGGGGTGGCTGTGTCTTTTTTATTTTAATTTCCCTAAGCTATAGGTCCATAAGTGGAAGTGCCCTAGGCTCTGTTGCTTTGTTTTTTAGATGTTTCAGGAAACACCATACACTTTCCCGAGTTTCTGTTGGCAATTTACATCCCGCCCATCAGCATAACTAGGCTCCCAGTTCTCCATGGCCTGTCCTGCCTTTCTGGATTTTACACTTTTTTCAGATGGCCCTTTTGACCGGGGGGAAGTGAGACTTCATTGTAGTGCAGATTTCCTTTGCAAGCTTGCTTGGTTGGCCAAAAAGGGTGTATGCGTTTTTTCCTGAATATATTCAGGAAAAAATGCATACGCCCTTTTTGGCCAAGTGCATCATTGTGGACGTTCTGCCTCTTTTCCTATGCTTTCAATGCAATTCCAGTCTACCTCCTGAAATCAGTTTCCTGCAATTCTGCCCCGCTTTCAAGTCCTCTTGGCAGCCTTACTTCAGTATATTTTTGGACGATAGCTGTCATTTATATCTCTGCAGGTTTGTGAATTACAGTGCCCCTGAGCTCCTTTCTTCAACTCGCTTTCTTGTGACCTGGCCGCAACACCGCAGGATGGCTTCAGGCCCTAATCTGGTTCCGGCATGGCACGCTGAGCCTTTGGTTAATTCCTCTTCCTGGTGGGAAATGAGAGTTAAATTTGCCCGTCCAGACACCTCCAGCTAGTCTCTCATTGGTTCTCCCTATTCCTGTTCATATTCCGCAGAAATTGCAAACTGGGCCAAATAGGAGGTTAAAGGCGCTGACTCTCCAAGTGGGGAGATTGTTAGTAAAGCGTCTGGAATGTTGCACCCGAGTACCAGGGGAGTAAAACTGAGACACATATGAACACGTCTCCCGTTCACACGATTGATCATACTCTGGGTTCCACGTGCATGATTTAGCTGAAGGAAGAATACCTTAAACCTGGAGAGTTGAGACCCGTGGAATGGGTACCATGCAATATGACTTCAAAGGGTCTTCATTTGCTCACCGAACCTCTCCAATCCTATCACTGCTGCGTTTATGCCCCTGTACACACGCTTGATTCTCTTTTGGAGACATAGCAATCCATAGGTTTTAAGATACTTACTAGTCAGGTACATTCTTAGGCGTTTAATTTGGGGTGTTGAGTCCATTTCGTTGAGCAAGGAGTAGCTCTTGTCTATTCCATATTTGGCTTAAGGAACTTTATCTGTGCTCATTTCAATCTCTGGTTTTATGCAGCACCCCAACTCACCTTTCCCCTTAAGCAAGCATAAGTTGGTTTTCTAAATTTGAGACCCTGTTCTGTTTTGGAATTCAGTTCCTGTGTAGCCAAGTTTACATTCCGTGTATTAGGGATATCTTATGATGTTTCTTTTTCTGTGTGACTTATTTCAGTTAGAATCATCGTACCTGAATCCACTCATTATGCTCCTACGGGCCTGATGAAATAGATTTCATTGCTGAGTGATACTGCATTGTACGTAAGTACCACAAGTTCTTTATACATTTTTCACTTTCTGTGATATTGAACTTGTATGGTAAACGAGGTTCTTGTAAACAGAGGCGTCCCAAACTTTGGGGTGGCTGTGTCTTTTTGATTTTAATTTCCCTAAACTATAGGACCATAAGTGGAAGTGCCCTAGGCTCTGTTGCTTTGTTTCTTAGATGTTTCAGGAAACACCATACACTTCTCCCGAGTGTCTGTTGGCAATTTACATCCCGCCCATCAGCATAACAAGGCTCCCAGTTCTCCATGGCCTGTCCTGACTTTCTGGATTTTACACTTTTTTCAGATGGCCCTTTTGACCGGGGGGAAGTGAGACTTCATTGTAGTGCAGATTTCCTTTGCAAGATTGCTTGGTTGGCCAAAAAGGGCGTATGCGTTTTTTCATGAATATATTCAGGAAAAAACGCATACGCCCTTTTTGGCCAAGTGCATCATTGTGGACGTTCTGCCTCTTTTCCTATGCTTTCAATGCAATTCCAGTCTACCTCCTGAAATCCGTTTCCTGCAATTCTGCCCCGCTTTCAAGTCCTCTTGGCAGCCTTACTTCAGTATATTTTTGGACGATAGCTGTCATTTATAACTCTGCAGGTTTGTGAATTACAGTGCCCCTGAGCTCCTTTCTTCAACTCGCTTTCTTGTGAGCTGGCCGCAACACCGCAGGATGGCTTCAGGCCCTAATCTGGTTCCGGCATGGCACGCTGAGCCTTTGGTTAATTCCTCTTCCTGGTGGGAAATGAGAGTTAAATTTGCCCGTCCAGACACCTCCAGCTAGTCTCTCATTGGTTCTCGCTATTCCTGTTCATCTTCCGCAGAAATTGCAAACTGTGCCAAACAGGATGTTAAAGGCGCTGACTCTCCAAGTGGGGAGAGTGTTAGTAAAGCGTCTGGAATGTTGCACCCGAGTACCAGGGGAGGAAAACTGAGACATATTTGAACACGTCTCCCGTTCACACGGTTGATCATACTCTGGGTTCCACATGCATGTTTTAGCTGAAGGAAGAATACCTTAAACCTGGGTAGTTGAAACCCGTGGAATGGGTACCATGCAATATGACTTCAAAGGGTCTTCATTTGCTCACCGAACCTCTCCAATCCTATCACTGCTGCGTTTATGCCCCTGTACACACGCTTGATTCTCTTTCGGAGACATAGCAATCCATAGGTTTGAAGATACTTACTAGTCAGGTACATACTTAGGCGTTTAATATGCGGTGTTGAGTCCATTTCGTTGAGCAAGGAGTAGCTCTTGTCTATTCCATATTTGGCTTAAGGAACTTTATCTGTGCTCATTTCAATCTCTGGTTTTATGCAGCACCCCAACTCACCTTTCCCCTTAAGCAAGCATAAGTTGGTTTTCTAAATTTGAGACCCTGTTCTGTTTTGGAATTCAGTTCCTGTGTAGCCAAGTTTACATTCCGTGTATTAGTGATATCTTATGATGTTTCTTTTTCTGTGTGACTTATTTCAGTTAGAATCATCGTACCTGAATCCACTCATTATGCTGCTACGGGCCTGATGACATAGATTTCATTGCTGAGTGATACTGCATTGTAAATAAGTACCACAATTCTTTATCCATTTTTCACTTTCTGTGATATTGAACTTGTATGGTAAACGAGGTTCTTGTAAACAGAGGCGTCCCAAACTTTGGGGTGGCTGTGTCTTTTTGATTTTAATTTCCCTAAACTATAGGACCATAAGTGGAAGTGCCCTAGGCTCTGTTGCTTTGTTTCTTAGATGCTTTAGGATACACCATACAGTTCTCCCGAGTGTCTGTTGGCAATTTACATCCCGCCCATCAGCATAACAAGGCTCCCAGTTCTCCATGGCCTCTCCTGCCTTTCTGGATTTTACACTTTTTTCAGATGGCCCTTTTGACCGGGGGGAAGTGAGACTTCATTGTAGTGCAGATTTCCTGTGTAAGTTTGCTTGGTTGGCCAAAAAGGGCGTATGCGTTTTTTCCTGAATATATTCAGGATAAAACGCATACGCCCTTTTTGGCCAAGTGCATCATTGTGGACGTTCTGCCTCTTTTCCTATGCTTTCAATGCAATTCCAGTCTACCTCCTGAAATCGGTTTCCTGCAATTCTGCCCCACTTTCAAGTCCTCTTGGCAGCCTTACTTCAGTATATTTTTGGACGATAGCTGTCATTTATAACTCTGCAGGTTTGTGAATTACAGTGCCCCTGAGCTCCTTTCTTCAACTCGCTTTCTTTTGAGCTGGCCGCAACACCGCAGGATGGCTTCAGGCCCAAATCTGGTTCCGGCACGGCACGCTGAGCCTTTGGTTATTTCCTCTTCCTGGTGGGAAATGAGAGTTAAATTTGCCCGTCCAGACACCTCCAGCTAGTCTCTCATTGGTTCTCACTATTCCTGTTCATCTTCCACAGAAATTGCAAACTGGGCCAAACAGGATGTTAAAGGCGCTGACTCTCCAAGTGGGGAGAGTGTTAGTAAAGCGTCTGGAATGTTGCACCCGAGTACCAGGGGAGGTAAACTGAGACATATTTGAAGAAGTCTCCCATTCACACGGTTGATCATACTCTGGGTTCCACATGCATGTTTTAGCTGAAGGAAGAATACCTTAAACCTGGGTAGTTGACACCCGTGGAATGGGTACCATGAAATATGACTTCAAAGGGTATTCATTTGCTCAGTGAACCTCTCCAATCCTATCACTGCTGCGTTTATGCCCCTGTACACATGCTTGATTCTCTTTCGGAGACATAGCAATCCATAGGTTTTAAGATACTTACTAGTCAGGTACATTCTTAGGCGTTTAATATGGGGTGTTGAGTCCATTTCGTTGAGCAAGGAGTAGCTCTTGTCTATTCCATATTTGGCTTAAGGAACTTTATCTGTGCTCATTTCAATCTCTGGTTTTATGCAGCACCCCAACTCACCTTTCCCCTTAAGCAAGAATAAGTTGGTTTTCTAAATTTGAGACACTGTTCTGTTCTGTAATTCAGTTCCTGTGTAGCCAAGTTTACATTCCGTGTATTACTGATATCTTATGATGTTTCTTTTTCTGTGTGACTTATTTCAGTTAGAATCATCATATCTGAATCCACTCATTGTGCTGCTAAGGGCCTGATGACATAGATTTCAGTGCTGAGTGATATTGCTTTGTAAGTAAATACCACAACTTCTTTATCCATTTTTCAATTTCTGCGATGTTGAACTTGTACTGTAAACGAGGTTCTTGTAAACAGAGGCGTCCCAAACTTTGGGGTGGCTGTGTCTTTTTGATTTTAATTTCCCTAAGCTATAGGACCATAAGTGGAAGTGCCCTAGGCTCTGTTGCTTTGTTTTTTAGATGTTTCAGGAAACACCATACACTTCTCCCGAGTGTCTGTTGGCAATTTACATCCCGCCCATGAGCATAACAAGGCTCCCAGTTCTCCATGGCCTGTCCTGCCTTTCTGGATTTTACACTTTTTTCAGATGGCCCTTTTGACTGGGGGGAAGTGAGACTTCATTGTAGTGCAGATTTCCTTTGCAAGTTTGCTTGGTTGGCCAAAAAGGGCGTATGCGTTTTTTCCTGAATATATTCAAGATAAAACGCATACGCCCTTTTTGGCCAAGTGCATCATTGTGGACGTTCTGCCTCTTTTCCTATGCTTTCAATGCAATTCCAGTCTACCTCCTGAAATCGGTTTCCTGCAATTCTGCCCCACTTTCAAGTCCTCTTGGCAGCCTTCCTTCAGTATATTTTTGGACGATAGCTGTCATTTATAACTCTGCAGGTTTGTGAATTACAGTGTCCCTGAGCTCCTTTCTTCAACTCGCTTTCTTGTGACCTGGCCGCAACACCGCAGGATGGCTTCAGGCCCTAATCTGGTTCCAGCACAGCACGCTGAGCCTTTGGTTAATTCCTCTTCCTAGTGGGAAATGAGAGTTAAATTTGCCCGTCCATACACCTCCAGCTATTCTCTCATTGGTTCTCGCTATTCCTGTTCATCTTCCGCAGAAATTGCAAACTGGGCCAAACAGGAGGTTAAAGGGACTGACTCTCCAAGTCGGGAGAGTGTTAGTAAAGCATCTGGAATGTTGCACCCGAGTACCAGGGTACCAAAACTGAGACATATTTGAACACGTCTCCCGATCACATGTTTGATCATACTCTAGGTTCCACATGCATGTTTTAGCTGAAGGAAGAATACCTTAAACCTTGAGAGTTGAGAGCCGTGGAATGGGTACCATGCAATATGACTTCAAAGGGTCTTCATTTGCTCACCGAACCTCTCCAATCCTATCACTGCTGCGTTTATGCCCCTGTACACATGCTTGATTCTCTTTCGGAGACATAGCAATCCATAGGTTTTAAGATACTTACTAGACAGGTACATTCTTAGGCATTTAATATGGGGTGTTGAGTCCATTTCGTTGAGCAAGGAGTAGCTCTTGTCTATTCCATATTTGGCTTAAGGAACTTTATCTGTGCTCCTTTCAATCACTGGTTTTATGCAGCACCCCAACTCACCTTTACCCTTAAGCAAGCATAAGTTGGTTTTCTAAATTTGAGACCCTGTTCTGTTCTGTAATTCAGTTCCTGTGTAGCCAAGTTTACATTCCGTGTATTACTGATATCTTATGATGTTTCTTTTTCTGTGTGACTTATTTCAGTTAGAATCATCATATCTGAATCCACTCATTGTGCTGCTAAGGGCCTGATGACATAGATTTCAGTGCTGAGTGATATTGCTTTGTAAGTATATACCACAACTTCTTTATCCATTTTTCACTTTCTGTGATATTGAACTTGTACTGTAAACGAGGTTCTTGTAAACAGAGGCGTTCCAAACTTTGGGGTGGCTGTGTCTTTTTGATTTTAATTTCCCTAAGCTATAGGACCATAAGTGGAAGTGCCCTAGGCTCTGTTGCTTTGTTTTTTAGATGTTTCAGGAAACACCATACACTTCTCCCGAGTGTCTGTTGGCAATTTACATCCCGCCCATCAGCATAACAAGGCTCCCAGTTCTCCATGGCCTGTCCTGCCTTTCTGGATTTTACACTTTTTTCAGATGGCCCTTTTGACCGGGGGGAAGTGAGACTTCATTGTAGTGCAGATTTCCTTTGCAAGCTTGCTTGGTTGGCCAAAAAGGGCGTATGCGTTTTTTCCTGAATATATTCAGGATAAAACGCATACGCCCTTTTTGGCCAAGTGCATCATTGTGGACGTTCTGCCTCTTTTCCTATGCTTTCAATGCAATTCCAGTCTACCTCCTGAAATCGGTTTCCTGCAATTCTGCCCTGCTTTCAAGTCCTCTTGGCAGCCTTACTTCAGTATATTTTTGGACGATAGCTGTCATTTATAACTCTGCAGGTTTGTGAATTACAGTGCCCCTGAGCTCCTTTCTTCAACTCGCTTTCTTTTGAGCTGGCCGCAACACCGCAGGATGGCTTCAGGCCCTAATCTGGTTCAGGCATGGCACGCTGAGCCTTTGGTTATTTCCTCTTCCTGGTGGGAAATGAGAGTTAAATTTGCCCGTCCAGACACCTCCAGCTAGTCTCTCATTGGTTCTCCCTATTCCTGTTCATCTTCCACAGAAATTGCAAACTGGGCCAAACAGGAGGTTAAAGGCGCTGACTCTCCAAGTCGGGAGAGTGTTAGTAAAGCGTCTGTAATGTTGCACCCGAGTACCGGGGAGGAAAACTGAGACATATTTGAACACGTCTCCTGTTCACACGGTTGATCATACTCTGGGTTCCACATGCATGTTTTAGCTGAAGGAAGAATACCTTAAACCTGGAGAGTTGAGACCCGTGGAATGGGTACCATGCAATATGACTTCAAAGGGTCTTCATTTGCTCACCGAACCTCTCCAATCCTATCACTGCTGCATTTATGCCCCTGTACACACGCTTGATTCTCTTATGGAGACATAGCAATCCATAGGTTTTAAGATACTTACTAGTCAGGTACATTCTTAGGCGTTTAATTTGGGGTGTTGAGTCCATTTCGTTGAGCAAGGAGTAGCTCTTGTCTATTCCATATTTGGCTTAAGGAACTTTATCTGTGCTCATTTCAATCTCTGGTTTTATGCAGCACCCCAACTCACCTTTCCCCTTAAGCAAGCATAAGTTGGTTTTCTAAATTTGAGACACTATTCTGTTTTGGAATTCAGTTCCTGTGTAGCCAAGTTTACATTCCGTGTATTAGGGATATCTTATGATGTTTCTTTTTCTGTGTGACTTATTTCAGTTAGAATCATCGTACCTGAATCCACTCATTATGCTGCTACGGGCCTGATGAAATAGATTTCATTGCTGAGTGATACTGCATTGTACGTAAGTACCACAAGTTCTTTATCCATTTTTCACTTTCTGTGATATTGAACTTGTACGGTAAACGAGGTTCTTGTAAACAGAGGCGTCCCAAACTTTGGGGTGGCTGTGTCTTTTTGATTTTAATTTCCCTAAGCTATAGGACCATAAGTGGAAGTGCCCTAGGCTCTGTTGCTTTGTTTTTTAGATGTTTCAGGAAACACCATACACTTCTCCCGAGTGTCTGTTGGCAATTTACATCCCGCCCATCAGCATAACAAGGCTCCCAGTTCTCCATGGCCTGTCCTGCCTTTCTGGATTTTACACTTTTTTCAGATGGCCCTTTTGACCGGGGGGAAGTGAGACTTCATTGTAGTGCAGATTTCCTTTGCAAGCTTGCTTGGTTGGCCAAAAAGGGCATATGCGTTTTTTCCTGAATATATTCAGGAAAAAACGCATATGCCCTTTTTGGCCAAGTGCATCATTGTGGACGTTCTGCCTCTTTTCCTATGCTTTCAATGCAATTCCAGTCTACCTCCTGAAATCGGTTTCCTGCAATTCTGCCCCGCTTTCAAGTCCTCTTGGCAGCCTTACTTCAGTATATTTTTGGACGATAGTTGTCATTTATAACTCTGCAGGTTTGTGAATTACAATGCCCCTGAGCTCCTTTCTTCAACTCGCTTTCTTGTGACCTGGCCGCAACACCGCAGGATGGCTTCAGGCCCTAATCTGGTTCCGGCACGGCACGCTGAGCCTTTGGTTAATTCCTCTTCCTGGTGGGAAATGAGAGTTAAATTTGCCCTTCCAGACACCTCCAGCTAGTCTCTCATTGGTTCTCGCTATTCCTGTTCATCTTCCGCAGAAATTGCAAACTGGGCCAAATAGGAGGTTAAAGGGACTGACTCTCCAAGTTGGGAGAGTGTTAGTAAAGCATCTGGAATGTTGCACCCGAGTACCAGGGTACGAAAACTGAGACATATTTGAACACGTCTCCCGATCACATGGTTGATCATACTCTAGGTTCCACATGCATGTTTTAGCTGAAGGAAGAATACCTTAAACCTGGGTAGTTGAAACCCGTGGAATGGGTACCATGCAATATGACTTCAAAGGGTCTTCATTTGCTCAGTGAACCTCTCCAATCCTATCACTGCTGCGTTTATGCCCCTTTACACATGCTTGATTCTCTTTCGGAGACATAGCAATCCATAGGTTTTAAGATACTTACTAGTCAGGTACATTCTTAGGCGTTTAATTTCGGGTGTTGAGTCCATTTCGTTGAGCAAGGAGTAGCTCTTGTCTATTCCATATTTGGCTTAAGGAACTTTATCTGTGCTCATTTCAATCTCTGGTTTTATGCAGCACCCCAACTCACCTTTCCCCTTAAGCAAGCATAAGTTGGTTTTCTAAATATGAGACCCTGTTCTGTTCTGTAATTCAGTTCCTGTGTAGCCAAGTTTACATTCCGTGTATTAGTGATATCTTATGATGTTTCTATTTCTGTGTGACTTATTTCAGTTAGAATCATCATACCTGAATCCACTCATTCTGCTGCTAAGGGCCTGATGACATAGATTTCATTGCTGAGTGATATTGCTTTGTAAGTAAATACCACAACTTCTTTATCCATTTTTCACTTTCTGCGATGTTGAACTTGTACGGTAAACGAGGTTCTTGTAAACAGAGGCGTCCCAAACTTTGGGGTGGCTGTGTCTTTTTGATTTTAATTTCCCTAAGCTATAGGACCATAAGTGGAAGTGCCCTAGGCTCTGTTGCTTTGTTTTTTAGATGTTTCAGGAAACACCATACACTTCTCCCGAGTGTCTGTTGGCAATTTCCATCCCGCCCATCAGCATAACAAGGCTCCCAGTTCTCCATGGCCTGTCCTGCCTTTCTGGATTTTACACTTTTTTCAGATGGCCCTTTTGACCAGGGGGAAGTGAGACTTCATTGTAGTGCAGATTTCCTTTGCAAGCTTGCTTGGTTGGCCAAAAAGGGCGTATGCGTTTTTTCCTGAATATATTCAGGAAAAAACGCATACGCCCTTTTTGGCCAAGTGCATCATTGTGGACGTTCTGCCTCTTTTCCTATGCTTTCAATGCAATTCCAGTCTACCTCCTGAAATCGGTTTCCTGCAATTCTGCCCCGCTTTCAAGTCCTCTTGGCAGCCTTACTTCAGTATATTTTTGGACGATAGCTGTCATTTATAACTCTGCAGGTTTCTGAATTACAGTGCCCCTGAGCTCCTTTCTTCAACTCGCTTTCTTGTGACCTGGCCGCAACACCGCAGGATGGCTTCAGGCCCTAATCTGGTTCTGGCACGGCACGCTGAGCCTTTGGTTAATTCCTCTTCCTGGTGGGAAATGAGAGTTAAATTTGCCCGTCCAGACACCTCCAGCTCGTCTCTCATTGGTTCTCCCTATTCCTGTTCATCTTCCGCAGAAATTGCAAAGTGGGCCAAACAGGAGGTTAAAGGGACTGACTCTCCAAGTCGGGAGAGTGTTAGTAAAGCGTCTGGAATGTTGCACCCGAGTACCAGGGTACGAAAACTGAGACATATTTGAACACGTCTCCCGATCACACGGTTGATCATACTCTGGGTTCCACATGCATGTTTTAGCTGAAGGAAGAATACCTTAAACCTGGAGAGTTGAGACCCGTGGAATGGGTACCATGCAATATGACTTCAAAGGGTCTTCATTTGCTCACCGAACCTCTCCAATCCTATCACTGCTGCATTTATGCCCCTGTACACATGCTTGATTCTCTTTTGGAGACATAGCAATCCATAGGTTTTAAGATACTTACTAGTCAGGTACATTCTTAGGCGTTTAATATGGGGTGTTGAGTCCATTTCGTTGAGCAAGGAGTAGCTCTTGTCTATTCCATATTTGGCTTAAGGAACTTTATCTGTGCTCATTTCAATCTCTGGTTTTATGCAGCACCCCAACTCACCTTTCCCCTTAAGCAAGCATAAGTTGGTTTTCTAAATTTGAGACCCTGTTCTGTTTTGGAATTCAGTTCCTGTGTAGCCAAGTTTACATTCCGTGTATTACTGATATCTTATGATGTTTCTTTTTCTGTGTGACTTATTTCAGTTAGAATCATCGTACCTGAATCCACTCATTATGTTGCTACGGGCCTGATGACATAGATTTCATTGCTGAGTGATACTGCATTGTACGTAAGTACCACAAGTTCTTTATCCATTTTTCACTTTCTGTGATATTGAACTTGTACGGTAAACGAGGTTCTTGTAAACAGAGGCGTCCCAAACTTTGGGGTGGCTGTGTCTTTTTGATTTTAATTTCCCTAAGCTATAGGACCATAAGTGGAAGTGCCCTAGGCTCTGTTGCTTTGTTTTTTAGATGTTTCAGGAAACACCATACACTTCTCCCGAGTGTCTGTTGGCAATTTCCATCCCGCCCATCAGCATAACAAGGCTCCCAGTTCTCCATGGCCTGTCCTGCCTTTCTGGATTTTACACTTTTTTCAGATGGCCCTTTTGACCGGGGGGAAGTGAGACTTCATTGTAGTGCAGATTTCCTTTGCAAGCTTGCTTGGTTGGCCAAAAAGGGCGTATGCGTTTTTTCCTGAATATATTCAGGAAAAAACGCATACGCCCTTTTTGGCCAAGTGCATCATTGTGGACGTTCTGCCTCTTTTCCTATGCTTTCAATGCAATTCCAGTCTACCTCCTGAAATCGGTTTCCTGCAATTCTGCCCCGCTTTCAAGTCCTCTTGGCAGCCTTACTTCAGTCTATTTTTGGACGATAGCTGTCATTTATAACTCTGCATGTTTGTGAATTACAGTGCCCCTGAGCTCCTTTCTTCAACTCACTTTCTTTTGAGCTGGCCGCAACACCGCAGGATGGCTTCAGGCCCTAATCTGGTTCCGGCACGACACGCTGAGCCTTTGGTTATTTCCTCTTCCAGATGGGAAATGAGAGTTAAATTTGCCCGTCCAGACACCTCCAGCTAGTCTCTCATTGGTTCTCCCTATTCCTGTTCATCTTCCGCAGAAATTGCAAACTGGGCCAAACAGGAGGTTAAAGGCGCTGACTCTCCAAGTGGGGAGAGTGTTAGTAAAGCGTCTGGAATGTTGCACCCGAGTACCAGGGGAGGAAAACTGAGACATATTTGAACACGTCTCCCGTTCACACGGTTGATCATACTCTGGGTTCCACATGCATGTTTTAGCTGAAGGAAGAATACCTTAAACCTGGAGATTTGAGACCCGTGGAATGGGTACCATGAAATATGACTTCAAAGGGTCTTCATTTGCTCACCGAACCTCTCCAATCCTATCACTGCTGCATTTATGCCCCTGTACACATGCTTGATTCTCTTTTGGAGACATAGCAATCCATAGGTTTTAAGATACTTACTAGTCAGGTACATTCTTAGGCGTTTAATATGGGGTGTTGAGTCCATTTCGTTGAGCAAGGAGTAGCTCTTGTCTATTCCATATTTGGCTTAAGGAACTTTATCTGTGCTCATTTCAATCTCTGCTTTTATGCAGCACCCCAACTCACCTTTCCCCTTAAGCAAGCATAAGTTGGTTTTCTAAATTTGAGACCCTGTTCTGTTTTGGAATTCAGTTCCTGTGTAGCCAAGTTTACATTCCGTGTATTAGTGATATCTTATGATGTTTCTTTTTCTGTGTGACTTATTTCAGTTAGAATCATCATACCTGAATCCACTCATTATGCTGCTACGGGCCTGATGACATAGATTTCATTGCTGAGTGATACTGCATTGTACGTAAGTACCACAAGTTCTTTATCCATTTTTCACTTTCTGCGATGTTGAACTTGTACTGTAAACGAGGTTCTTGTAAACAGAGGTGTCCCAAACTTTGATGTGGCTGTGTCTTTTTGACTTTAATTTCCCTAAGCTATAGGACCATAAGTGGAAGTGCCCTAGGCTCTGTTGCTTTGTTTTTTAGATGTTTCAGGAAACACCATACACTTCTCCCGAGTGGCTGTTGGCAATTTACATCGCGCCCATCAGCATAACAAGGCTCCCAGTTCTCCATGGCCTCTCCTGCCTTTCTGGATTTTACACTTTTTTCAGATGGCCCTTTTGACCGGGAGGAAGTGAGACTTCATTGTAGTGCAGATTTCCTTTGCAAGCTTGCTTGGTTGGCCAAAAAGGGCGTATGCGTTTTTTCCTGAATATATTCAGGAAAAAACGCATACGCCCTTTTTGGCCAAGTGCATCATTGTGGACGTTCTGCCTCTTTTCCTATGCTTTCAATGCAATTCCAGTCTACCTCCTGAAATCGGTTTCCTGCAATTCTGCCCCGCTTTCAAGTCCTCTTGGCAGCCTTACTTCAGTATATTTTTGGACTATAGCTGTCATTTATAACTCTGCAGGTTTGAGAATTACAGTGCCCCTGAGCTCCTTTCTTCAACTCGCTTTCTTGTGAGCTGGCCGCAACACCGCAGGATGGCTTCAGGCCCTAATCTGGTTCCGGCACGGCACGCTGAGCCTTTGGTTAATTCCTCTTCCTGGTGGGAAATGAGAGTTAAATTTGCCCGTCCAGACACCTCCAGCTAGTCTCTCATTGGTTCTCGCTATTCCTGTTCATCTTCCGCAGAAATTGCAAACTGGGCCAAACAGGAGGTTAAAGGCGCTGACTCTCCAAGTGGGGAGAGTGTTAGTAAAGCGTCTGGAATGTTTCACCCGAGTACCAGGGGAGGAAAACTGAGACATATTTGAACACGTCTCCCGTTCACACGGTTGATCATACTCTGGGTTCCACATGCATGTTTTAGCTGAAGGAAGAATACCTTAAACCTGGGTACTTGAAACCCGTGGAATGGGTACCATGCAATATGACTTCAAAGGGTCTTCATTTGCTCACCAAACCTCTCCAATCCTATCACTTCTGCGTTTATGCCCCTGTACACATGCTTGATTCTCTTTTGGAGACATAGCAATCCATAGGTTTTAAGATACTTACTAGTCAAGTACATTCTTAGGCGTTTAATATGCGGTGTTGAGTCCATTTCGTTGAGCAAGGAGTAGCTCTTGTCTATTCCATATTTGGCTTAAGGAACTTTATCTGTGCTCATTTCAATCTCTGGTTTTATGCAGCACCCCAACTCACCTTTCCCCTTAAGCAAGCATAAGTTGGTTCTCTAATTTTGAGACACTGTTCTGTTTTGGAATTCAGTTCCTGTGTAGCCAAGTTTACATTCCGTGTATTACTGATATCTTATGATGTTTCTTTTTCTGTGTGACTTATTTCATTTAGAATCATCGTACCTGAATCCACTCATTATGCTGCTACAGGCCTCATGACATAGATTTCATTGCTGAGTAATACTGCATTGTACATAAGTACCACAAGTTCTTTATACATTTTTCACTTTCTGTGATATTGAACTTGTACTGTAAACGAGGTTGTTGTAAAGAGAGCCGTCCCAAACTTTGGGGTGGCTGTGTCTTTTTGATTTTAATTTCCCTAAGCTATAGGACCATAAGTGGAAGTGCCCTAGGCTCTGTTGCTTTGTTTTTTAGATGTTTCAGGAAACACCATACACTTCTCCCGAGTGTCTGTTGGCAATTTCCATCCCGCCCATCAGCATAACAAGGCTCCCAGTTCTCCATGGCCTGTCCTGCCTTTCTGGATTTTACACTTTTTTCAGATGGCCCTTTTGACCTGGGGGAAGTGAGACTTCATTGTAGTGCAGATTTCCTTTGCAAGCTTGCTTGGTTGGCCAAAAAGGGCGTATGCGTTTTTTCCTGAATATATTCAGGAAAAAACGCATACGCCCTTTTTGGCCAAGTGCATCATTGTGGACGTTCTGCCTCTTTTCCTATGCTTTCAATGCAATTCCAGTCTACCTCCTGAAATCGGTTTCCTGCAATTCTGCCCCGCTTTCAAGTCCTCTTGGCAGCCTTACTTCAGTATATTTTTGGACGATAGCTGTCATTTATAACTCTGCAGGTTTGTGAATTACAGTGCCCCTGAGCTCCTTTCTTCAACTCGCTTTCTTGTGACCTGGCCGCAACACCGCAGGATGGCTTCAGGCCCTAATCTGGTTCCGGCATGGCACGCTGAGCCTTTGGTTAATTCCTCTTCCTGGTGGGAAATGAGAGTTAAATTTGCCCGTCCAGACACCTCCAGCTAGTCTCTCATTGGTTCTCGCTATTCCTGTTCATCTTCCACAGAAATTGCAAACTGGACCAAACAGGAGGTTAAAGGGACTGACTCTCCAAGTCGGGAGAGTGTTAGTAAAGCATCTGGAATGTTGCACCCGAGTACCAGGGTACGAAAACTGAGACATATTTGAACACGTCTCCCGATCACATGGTTGATCATACTCTAGGTTCCACATGCATGTTTTAGCTGAAGGAAGAATACCTTAAAACTGGGTGGTTGAAACCCGTGGAATGGGTACCATGCAATATGACTTCAAAGGGTCTTCATTTGCTCACCGAACCTCTCCAATCCTATCACTGCTGCGTTTATGCCCCTGTACACACGCTTGATTCTCTTTTGGAGACATAGCAATCCATAGGTTTTAAGATACTTACTAGTCAGGTACATTCTTAGGCATTTAATATGGGGTGTTGAGTCCATTTCGTTGAGCAAGGAGTAGCTCTTGTCTATTCCATATTTGGCTTAAGGAACTTTATCTGTGCTCATTTCAATCTCTGGTTTTATGCAGCACCCCAACTCACCTTTCCCCTTAAGCAAGCATAAGATGGTTTTCTAAATTTGAGACCTTGTTCTGTTCTGTAATTCAGTTCCTGTGTAGCCAAGTTTACATTCCGTGTATTAGTGATATCTTATGATGTTTCTTTTTCTGTGTGACTTATTTCAGTTAGAATCATCGTACCTGAATCCACTCATTATGCTGCTACGGGCCTGATGACATAGATTTCATTGCTGAGTGATACGGCATTGTATGTAAGTACCACAAGTTCTTTATCCATTTTTCACTTTCTGTGATATTGAACTTGTACGGTAAACGAGGTTCTTGTAAACAGAGGCGTCCCAAACTTTGGGGTGGCTGTGTCTTTTTGATTTTAATTTCCCTAAGCTATAGGACCATAAGTGGAAGTGCCCTAGGCTCTGTTGCTTTGTTTTGTAGATGTTTCAGGAAACACCATACACTTCTCCCGAGTGTCTGTTGGCAATTTCCATCCCGCCCATCAGCATAACAAGGCTCCCAGTTCTCCATGGCCTGTCCTGCCTTTCTGGATTTTACACTTTTTTCAGATGTCCCTTTTGACCGGGGGGAAGTGAGACTTCATTTTAGTGCAGATTTCCTTTGCAAGCTTGCTTGGTTGGCCAAAAAGGGCGTATGCGTTTTTTCCTGAATATATTCAGGAAAAAACGCATACGCCCTTTTTGGCCAAGTGCATCATTGTGGACGTTCTGCCTCTTTTCCTATGCTTTCAATGCAATTCCAGTCTACCTCCTGAAATCGGTTTCCTGCAATTCTGCCCCGCTTTCAAGTCCTCTTGGCAGCCTTACTTCAGTATATTTTTGGACGATAGCTGTCATTTATAACTCTGCAGGTTTGTGAATTACAGTGCCCCTGAGCTCCTTTCTTCAACTCGCTTTCTTGTGAGCTGGCCGCAACACCGCAGGATGGCTTCAGGCCCTAATCTGGTTCCGGCACGGCACGCTGAGCCTTTGGTTAATTCCTCTTCTTGGTGGGAAACGAGAGTTAAATTTGCCCGTCCAGACACCTCCAGCTAGTCTCTCATTGGTTCTCGCTATTCCTGTTCATCTTCCGCAGAAATTGCAAACTGGGCCAAACAGGAGGTTAAAGGGACTGACTCTCCAAGTCGGGAGAGTGTTAGTAAAGCGTCTGGAATGTTGCACCCGAGTACCAGGGTACGAAAACTGAGACATATTTGAACACGTCTCCCGATCACACGGTTGATCATACTCTAGGTTCCACATGCATGTTTTAGCTGAAGGAAGAATACCTTAAAACTGGGTGGTTGAAACCCGTGGAATGGGTACCATGCAATATGACTTCAAAGGGTCTTCATTTGCTCACCGAACCTCTCCTATCCTATCACTTCTGCGTTTATGCCCCTGTACACTCGCTTGATTCTCTTTTGGAGACATAGCAATCCATAGGTTTTAAGATACTTACTAGTCAGGTACATTCTTAGGCGTTTAATATGGGGTGTTGAGTCCATTTCGTTGAGCAAGGAGTAGCTCTTGTCTATTCCATATTTGGCTTAAGGAACTTTATCTGTGCTCATTTCAATCTCTGGTTTTATGCAGCACCCCAACTCACCTTTCCCCTTAAGCAAGCATAAGTTGGTTTTCTAAATTTGAGACCCTGTTCTGTTCTGTAATTCAGTTCCTGTGTAGCCAAGTTTACATTCTGTGTATTACTGATATCTTATGATGTTTCTTTTTCTGTGTGACTTATTTCAGTTAGAATCATCATACCTGAATCCACTCATTGTGCTGCTAAGGGCCTGATGACATAGATTTCATTGCTGAGTGATATTGCTTTGTAAGTAAATACCACAACTTCTTTATCCATTTTTCACTTTCTGCGATGTTGAACTTGTATTGTAAACGAGGTTCTTGTAAACAGAGGCGTCCCAAACTTTGGGGTGGCTGTGTCTTTTTGATTTTAATTTCCCTAAGCTATAGGACCATAAGTGGAAGTGCCCTAGGCTCTGTTGCTTTGTTTTTTAGATGTTTCAGGAAACACCATACACTTCTCCCGAGTGTCTGTTGGCAATTTACATCCCGCCCATCAGCATAACAAGGCTCCCAGTTCTCCATGGCCTGTCCTGCCTTTCTGGATTTTACAGTTTTTTCAGATGGCCCTTTTGACCGGGGGGAAGTGAGACTTCATTGTAGTGCAGATTTCCTTTGCAAGCTTGCTTGGTTGGCCAAAAAGGGCGTATGCGTTTTTTCCTGAATATATTCAGGAAAAAACGCATACGCCCTTTTTGGCCAAGTGCATCATTGTGGACGTTCTGCCTCTTTTCCTATGCTTTCAATGCAATTCCAGTCTACCTCCTGAAATCGGTTTCCTGCAATTCTGCCCCGCTTTCAAGTCCTCTTGGCAGCCTTACTTCAGTATATTTTTGGACGATAGCTGTCATTTATAACTCTGCAGGTTTGTGAATTACAGTGCCCCTGAGCTCCTTTCTTCAACTCGCTTTCTTGTGATATGGCCGCAACACCGCAGGATGGCTTCAGGCCCTAATCTGGTTCCGGCACGGCACGCTGAGCCTTTGGTTAATTCCTCTTCCTGGTGGGAAATGAGAGTTAAATTTGCCCGTCCAGACACCTCCAGCTAGTCTCTCATTGGTTCTCGCTATTCCTGTTCATCTTCCGCAGAAATTGCAAACTGAGCCATAGAGGAGGTTAAAGGGACTGACTCTCCATGTCGGGAGAGTGTTAGTAAAGCGTCTGGAATGTTGCACCCGAGTACCAGGGTACGAAAACTGAGACATATTTGAACACGTCTCCCGTTCACACGGTTGATCATACTCTGGGTTCCACATGCATGTTTTAGCTGAAGGAAGAATACCTTAAACCTGGAGAGTTGAGACCCGTGGAATGGGTAGCATGCATTGTGACTTCAAAGGGTCTTCATTTGCTCACCGAACCTCTCCAATCCTATCACTGCTGCGTTTATGCCCCTGTACACACGCTTGATTCTCTTTTGGAGACATAGCAATCCATAGGTTTTAAGATACTTACTAGTCAGGTACATTCTTAGGCGTTAAATATGGGGTGTTGAGTCCATTTCGTTGAGCAAGGAG
Organism: Grampus griseus; assembly: GCF_964374135.1. NCBI lineage: Eukaryota > Metazoa > Chordata > Mammalia > Artiodactyla > Delphinidae > Grampus > Grampus griseus. The sequence continues at coordinate 347,126 of NW_028133338.1, read as the reverse complement.
TAGCTCTTGTCTATTCCATATTTGGCTTAAGGAACTTTATCTGTGCTCATTTCAATCTCTGGTTTTATGCAGCACCCCAACTCACCTTTCCCCTTAAGCAAGCATAAGTTGGTTTTCTAAATTTGAGACCCTGTTCTGTTTTGGAATTCAGTTCCTGTGTAGCCAAGTTTACATTCCGTGTATTACTGATATCTTATGATGTTTCTTTTTCTGTGTGACTTATTTCAGTTAGAATCACCATACCTGAATCCACTCATTATGCTGCTACGGGCCTGATGACATAGATTTCATTGCTGAGTGATACTGCATTGTACGTAAGTACCACAAGTTCTTTATCCATTTTTCACTTTCTGTGATATTGAACTTGTACGGTAAACGAGGTTCTTGTAAACAGAGGCGTCCCAAACTTTGGGGTGGCTGTGTCTTTTTGATTTTAATTTCCCTAAGCTATAGGACCATAAGTGGAAGTGCCCTAGGCTCTGTTGCTTTGTTTTTTAGATGTTTCAGGAAACACCATACACTTTCCCGAGTTTCTGTTGGCAATTTACATCCCGCCCATCAGCATAACTAGGCTCCCAGTTCTCCATGGCCTGTCCTGCCTTTCTGGATTTTACACTTTTTTCAGATGGCCCTTTTGACCGGGGGGAAGTGAGACTTCATTGTAGTGCAGATTTCCTTTGCAAGCTTGCTTGGTTGGCCAAAAAGGGCGTATGCGTTTTTTCCTGAATATATTCAGGAAAAAACGCATACGCACTTTTTGGCCAAGTGCATCATTGTGGACGTTCTGCCTCTTTTCCTATGCTTTCAATGCAATTCCAGTCTACCTCCTGAAATCGGTTTCCTGCAATTCTGCCCCGCTTTCAAGTCCTCTTGGCAGCCTTACTTCAGTATATTTTTGGACGATAGCTGTCATTTATATCTCTGCAGGTTTGTGAATTACAGTGCCCCTGAGCTCCTTTCTTCAACTCGCTTTCTTGTGACCTGGCCGCAACACCGCAGGATGGCTTCAGGCCCTAATCTGGTTCCGGCATGGCACGCTGAGCCTTTGGTTATTTCCTCTTCCTGGTGGGAAATGAGAGTTAAATTTGCCCGTCCAGACACCTCCAGCTAGTCTCTCATTGGTTCTCCCTATTCCTGTTCATATTCCGCAGAAATTGCAAACTGGGCCAAACAGGAGGTTAAAGGCGCTGACTCTCCAAGTGGGGAGAGTGTTAGTAAAGCGTCTGGAATGTTGCACCCGAGTACCAGGGGAGTAAAACTGAGACACATATGAACACGTCTCCCGTTCACACGGTTGATCATACTCTGGGTTCCACGTGCATGATTTAGCTGAAGGAAGAATACCTTAAACCTGGAGAGTTGAGACCCGTGGAATGGGTACCATGCAATATGACTTCAAAGGGTCTTCATTTGCTCACCGAACCTCTCCAATCCTATCACTGCTGCGTTTATGCCCCGTACACACGCTTGATTCTCTTTTGGAGAGATAGCAATCCATAGGTTTTAAGATACTTACTAGTCAGGTACATTCTTAGGTGCTTAATATGCGGTGTTGAGTCCATTTCGTTGAGCAAGGAGTAGCTCTTGTCTATTCCATATTTGGCTTAAGGAACTTTATCTGTGCTCATTTCAATCTCTGGTGTTATGCAGCACCCCAACTCACCTTTCCCCTTAAGCAAGCATAAGTTGGTTTTCTAAATTTGAGACCCTGTTCTGTTTTGGAATTCAGTTCCTGTGTAGCCAAGTTTACATTCCGTGTATTAGTGATATCTTATGATGTTTCTTTTTCTGTGTGACTTATTTCAGTTAGAATCATCGTACCTGAATCCACTCATTATGCTGCTACGGGCCTGATGACATAGATTTCATTGCTGAGTGATACTGCATTGTACGTAAGTACCACAAGTTCTTTATCCATTTTTCACTTTGTGTGATATTGAACTTGTACGGTAAACGAGGTTCTTGTAAACAGAGGCGTCCCAAACTTTGGGGTGGCTGTGTCTTTTTGATTTTAATTTCCCTAAGCTATAGGACCATAAGTGGAAGTGCCCTAGGCTCTGTTGCTTTGTTTTTTAGATATTTCAGGAAACACCATACACTTCTCCCGAGTGTCTGTTGGCAATTTACATCCCGCCCATCAGCATAACAACGCTCCCAGTTCTCCATGGCCTGTCCTGCCTTTCTGGATTTTACACTTTTTTCAGATGGCCCTTTTGACCGGGGGGAAGTGAGACTTCATTGTAGTGCAGATTTCCTTTGCAAGCTTGCTTGGTTGGCCAAAAAGTGCGTATGCGTTTTTTCCTGAATATATTCAGGAAAAAACGCATACGCCCTTTTTGGCCAAGTGCATCATTGTGGACGTTCTGCCTCTTTTCCTATGCTTTCAATGCAATTCCAGTCTACCTCCTGAAATCCGTTTCCTGCAATTCTGCCCCGCTTTCAAGTCCTCTTGGCAGCCTTACTTCAGTATATTTTTGGACGATAGCTGTCATTTATAACTCTGCAGGTTTGTGAATTACAGTGCCCCTGAGCTCCTTTCTTCAACTCGCTTTCTTGTGACCTGGCCGCAACACCGCAGGATGGCTTCAGGCCCTAATCTGGTTCCGGCACGGCACGCTGAGCCTTTGGTTAATTCCTCTTCCTGGTGGGAAATGAGAGTTAAATTTGCCCGTCCAGACACCTCCAGCTAGTCTCTCATTGGTTTTCGCTATTCCTGTTCATCTTCCGCAGAAATTGCAAACTGGGCCAAACAGGAGGTTAAAGGGACTGACTCTCCAAGTCGGGAGAGTGTTAGTAAAGCGTCTGGAATGTTGCACCCGAGTACCAGGGTACGAAAACTGAGACATATTTGAACACGTCTCCCGATCACACGGTTGATCATACTCTAGGTTCCACATGCATGTTTTAGCTGAAGGAAGAATACCTTAAAACTGGGTGGTTGAAACCCGTGGAATGGGTACCATGCAATATGACTTCAAAGGGTCTTCATTTGCTCACCGAACCTCTCCAATCCTATCACTGCTGCGTTTATGCCCCTGTACACACGCTTAATTCTCTTTTGGAGACATAGCAATCCATAGGTTTTAAGATACTTACTAGTCAGGTACATTCTTAGGCGTTTAATATGGGGTGTTGAGTCCATTTCGTTGAGCAAGGAGTAGCTCTTGTCTATTCCATATTTGGCTTAAGGAACTTTATCTGTGCTCATTTCAATCTCTGGTTTTATGCAGCACCCCAACTCACCTTTCCCCTTAAGCAAGCATAAGATGGTTTTCTAAATTTGAGACCCTGTTCTGTTCTGTAATTCAGTTCCTGTGTAGCCAAGTTTACATTCCGTGTATTACTGATATCTTATGATGTTTCTTTTTCTGTGTGACTTATTTCTGTTAGAATCATCGTACCTGAATCCACTCATTATGTTGCTACGGGCCTGATGACATAGATTTCATTGCTGAGTGATACTGCATTGTACATAAGTACCACAAGTTCTTTATACATTTTTCACTTTCTGTGATATTGAACTTGTATGGTAAACGAGGTTCTTGTAAACAGAGGCGTCCCAAACTTTGGGGTGGCTGTGTCTTTTTGATTTTAATTTCCCTAAACTATAGGACCATAAGTGGAAGTGCCCTAGGCTCTGTTGCTTTGTTTTTTAGATGTTTCAGGAAACACCATACACTTCTCCCGAGTGTCTGTTGGCAATTTACATCCCGCCCATCAGCATAACAAGGCTCCCAGTTCTCCATGGCCTGTCCTGCCTTTCTGGATTTTACACTTTTTTCAGATGGCCCTTTTGACCTGGGGGAAGTGAGACTTCATTGTAGTGCAGATTTCCTTTGCAAGCTTGCTTGGTTGGCCAAAAAGGGCGTATGCGTTTTTTCCTGAATATATTCAGGAAAAAACGCATACGCCCTTTTTGGCCAAGTGCATCATTGTGGACGTTCTGCCTCTTTTCCTATGCTTTCAATGCAATTCCAGTCTACCTCCTGAAATCGGTTTCCTGCAATTCTGCCCCGCTTTCAAGTCCTCTTGGCAGCCTTACTTCAGTATATTTTTGGACGATAGCTGTTATTTATAACTCGGCAGTTTCGTGAATTGCAGTGCCCCTGAGCTCCTTTCTTCAACTCGCTTTCTTTTGAGCTGGCCACAACACCGCAGGATGGCTTCAGGCCCTAATCTGGTTCCGGCATGGCACGCTGAGCCTCTGGTTAGTTCCTCTTCCTGGTGGGAAATGAGAGTTAAATTTGCCCGTCCAGACACCTCCAGCTAGTCTCTCATTGGTTCTCCCTATTCCTGTTCATCTTCCGCAGAAATTGCAAACTGGGCCAAACAGGAGGTTAAAGGCGCTGACTCTCCAAGTGGGGAGAGTGTTAGTAAAGCGTCTGGAATGTTGCACCCGAGTACCAGGGGAGGAAAACTGAGACATATTTGAACACGTCTCCCGTTCACACGGTTGATCATACTCTGGGTTCCACATGCATGTTTTAGCTGAAGGAAGAATACCTTAAACGTGGGTAGTTGAAACCTGTGGAATGGGTACCATGCAATATGACTTCAAAGGGTCTTCATTTGCTCATCGAACATCTCCAATCCTATCACTGCTGCGTTTATGCCCCTGTACACACGCTTGATTCTCTTTCGGAGACATAGCAATCCATAGGTTTTAAGATACTTACTAGTCAGGTACATTCTTAGGTGTTTAATTTGGGGTGTTGAGTCCATTTCATTGAGCAAGGAGTAGCTCTTGTCTATTCCATATTTGGCTTAAGGAACTTTATCTGTGCTCATTTCAATCTCTGGTTTTATGCAGCACCCCAACTCACCTTTCCCCTTAAGCAAGCATAAGTTGGTTTTCTAAATTTGAGACCCTGTTCTGTTTTGGAATTCAGTTCCTGTGTAGCCAAGTTTACATTCCGTGTATTAGTGATATCTTATGATGTTTCTTTTTCTGTGTGACTTATTTCAGTTAGAATCATCGTACCTGAATCCACTCATTATGCTGCTACGGGCCTGACGACATAGATTTCATTGCTGAGTGATACTGCATTGTACGTAAGTACCACAAGTTCTTTATCCATTTTTCACTTTCTGTGATATTGAACTTGTACGGTAAACGAGGTTCTTGTAAACAGAGGCGTCCCAAACTTTGGGGTGGCTGTGTCTTTTTGATTTTAATTTCCCTAAACTATACGACCATAAGTGGAAGTGCCCTAGGCTTTGTTGCTTTGTTTCTTAGATGCTTTAGGAAACACCATACACTTCTCCCGAGTGTCTGTTGGCAATTTCCATCCCGCCCATCAGCATAACAAGGCTCCCAGTTCTCCATGGCCTGTCCTGCCTTTCTGGATTTTACACTTTTTTCAGATGGCCCTTTTGACCGGGGGGAAGTGAGACTTCATTGTAGTGCAGATTTCTTTTGCAAGTTTGCTTGGTTGGCCAAAAAGGGCGTATGCGTTTTTTCCTGAATATATTCAGGAAAAAACGCATACGCCCTTTTTGGCCAAGTGCATCATTGTGGACGTTCTGCCTCTTTTCCTATGCTTTCAATGCAATTCCAGTCTACCTCCTGAAATCGGTTTCCTGCAATTCTGCCCCGCTTTCAAGTCCTCTTGGCAGCCTTACTTCAGTATATTTTTGGACGATAGCTGTCATTTATAACTCTGCAGGTTTGTGAATTACAGTGCCCCTGAGCTCCTTTCTTCAACTCGCTTTCTTTTGAGCTGGCCGCAACACCGCAGGATGGCTTCAGGCCCTAATCTGGTTCCGGCACGGCACGCTGAGCCTTTGGTTATTTCCTCTTCCTGGTGGGAAATGAGAGTTAAATTTGCCCGTCCAGACACCTCCAGCTAGTCTCTCATTGGTTCTCACTATTCCTGTTCATCTTCCACAGAAATTGCAAACTGGGCCAAACAGGATGTTAAAGGCGCTGACTCTCCAAGTGGGGAGAGTGTTAGTAAAGCGTCTGGAATGTTGCACCCGAGTACCAGGGGAGGTAAACTGAGACATATTTGAACACGTCTCCCGATCACACGGTTGATCATACTCTAGGTTCCACATGCATGTTTTAGCTGAAAGAAGAATAACTTAAAACTGGGTGGTTGAAACCCGTGGAATGGGTACCATGCAATATGACTTCAAAGGGTCTTCATTTGCTGACCGAAACTCTCCAATCCTATCACTGCTGCGTTTATGCCCCTGTACACACGCTTGATTCTCTTTTGGAGACATAGCAATCCATAGGTTTTAAGATACTTACTAGTCAGGTACATTCTTAGGCGTTTAATATGGGGTGTTGAGTCCATTTCGTTGAGCAAGGAGTAGCTCTTGTCTATTCCATATTTGGCTTAAGGAACTTTATCTGTGCTCATTTCAATCTCTGGTTTTATGCAGCACCCCAACTCACCTTTCCCCTTAAGCAAGCATAAGATGGTTTTCTAAATTTGAGACCCTGTTCTGTTCTGTAATTCAGTTCCTGTGTAGCCAAGTTTACATTCCGTGTATTACTGATATCTTATGATGTTTCTTTTTCTGTGTGACTTATTTCAGTTAGAATCATCGTACCTGAATCCACTCATTATGCTGCTACGGGCCTGATGACATAGATTTCATTGCTGAGTGATACTGCATTGTACATAAGTACCACAAGTTCTTTATACATTTTTCACTTTCTGTGATATTGAACTTGTATGGTAAACGAGGTTCTTGTAAACAGAGGCGTCCCAAACTTTGGGGTGGCTGTGTCTTTTTGATTTTAATTTCCCTAAACTATAGGACCATAAGTGGAAGTGCCCTAGGCTCTGTTGCTTTGTTTCTTAGATGTTTCAGGAAACACCATACACTTCTCCCGAGTGTCTGTTGGCAATTTACATCCCGCCCATCAGCATAACAAGGCTCCCAGTTCTCCATGGCCTGTCCTGACTTTCTGGATTTTACACTTTTTTCAGATGGCCCTTTTGACCGGGGGGAAGTGAGACTTCATTGTAGTGCAGATTTCCTTTGCAAGATTGCTTGGTTGGCCAAAAAGGGCGTATGCGTTTTTTCCTGAATATATTCAGGAAAAAACGCATACGCCCTTTTTGGCCAAGTGCATCATTGTGGACGTTCTGCCTCTTTTCCTATGCTTTCAATGCAATTCCAGTCTACCTCCTGAAATCCGTTTCCTGCAATTCTGCCCCGCTTTCAAGTCCTCTTGGCAGCCTTACTTCAGTATATTTTTGGACGATAGCTGTCATTTATAACTCTGCAGGTTTGTGAATTACAGTGCCCCTGAGCTCCTTTCTTCAACTCGCTTTCTTGTGAGCTGGCCGCAACACCGCAGGATGGCTTCAGGCCCTAATCTGGTTCCGGCATGGCACGCTGAGCCTTTGGTTAATTCCTCTTCCTGGTCGGAAATGAGAGTTAAATTTGCCCGTACAGACACCTCCAGCTAGTCTCTCATTGGTTCTCGCTATTCCTGTTCATCTTCCGCAGAAATTGCAAACTGTGCCAAACAGGATGTTAAAGGCGCTGACTCTCCAAGTGGGGAGAGTGTTAGTAAAGCGTCTGGAATGTTGCACCCGAGTACCAGGGGAGGAAAACTGAGACATATTTGAACACGTCTCCCGTTCACACGGTTGATCATACTCTGGGTTCCACATGCATGTTTTAGCTGAAGGAAGAATACCTTAAACCTGGGTAGTTGAAACCCGTGGAATGGGTACCATGCAATATGACTTCAAAGGGTCTTCATTTGCTCACCGAACCTCTCCAATCCTATCACTGCTGCGTTTATGCCCCTGTACACACGCTTGATTCTCTTTCGGAGACATAGCAATCCATAGGTTTGAAGATACTTACTAGTCAGGTACATACTTAGGCGTTTAATATGCGGTGTTGAGTCCATTTCGTTGAGCAAGGAGTAGCTCTTGTCTATTCCATATTTGGCTTAAGGAACTTTATCTGTGCTCATTTCAATCTCTGGTTTTATGCAGCACCCCAACTCACCTTTCCCCTTAAGCAAGCATAAGTTGGTTTTCTAAATTTGAGACCCTGTTCTGTTTTGGAATTCAGTTCCTGTGTAGCCAAGTTTACATTCCGTGTATTAGTGATATCTTATGATGTTTCTTTTTCTGTGTGACTTATTTCAGTTAGAATCATCGTACCTGAATCCACTCATTATGCTGCTACGGGCCTGATGACATAGATTTCATTGCTGAGTGATACTGCATTGTAAATAAGTACCACAATTCTTTATCCATTTTTCACTTTCTGTGATATTGAACTTGTATGGTAAATGAGGTTCTTGTAAACAGAGGCGTCCCAAACTTTGGGGTGGCTGTGTCTTTTTGATTTTAATTTCCCTAAGCTATAGGACCATAAGTGGAAGTGCCCTAGGCTCTGTTGCTTTGTTTTTTAGATGTTTCAGGAAACACCATACACTTCTCCCGAGTGTCTGTTGGCAATTTACATCCCGCCCATCAGCATAACAAGGCTCCCAGTTCTCCATGGCCTGTCCTGCCTTTCTGGATTTTACACTTTTTTCAGATGGCCCTTTTGACCGGGGGGAAGTGAGACTTCATGTAGTGCAGATTTCCTTTGCAAGCTTGCTTGGTTGGCCTAAAAGGGCGTATGCATTTTTTCCTGAATATATTCAGGAAAAAACGCATACGCCCTTTTTGGCCAAGTGCATCATTGTGGACGTTCTGCCTCTTTTCCTATGCTTTCAATGCAATTCCAGTCTACCTCCTGAAATCCGTTTCCTGCAATTCTGCCCCGCTTTCAAGTCCTCTTGGGAGCCTTACTTCAGTATATTTTTGGACGATAGCTGTCATTTATAACTCTGCAGGTTTCTGAATTACAGTGCCCCTGAGCTCCTTTCTTCAACTCGCTTTCTTGTGAGCTGGCCTCAACACCGCAGGATGGCTTCAGGCCCTAATCTGGTTCCGGCAAGGCACGCTGGGCCTTTGGTTAATTCCTCTTCCTGGTGGGAAATGAGAGTTAAATTTGCCCGTCCAGACACCTCCAGCTAGTCTCTCATTGGTTCTCCCTATTCCTGTTCATCTTCCGCAGAAATTGCAAAGTGGGCCAAACAGGAGGTTAAAGGGACTGACTCTCCAAGTCGGGAGAGTGTTAGTAAAGCATCTGGAATGTTACACCCGAGTACCAGGGTACAAAAACTGAGACATATTTGAACACGTCTCCCGATCACATGGTTGATCATACCCTAGGTTCCACATGCATGTTTTAGCTGAATGAAGAATAACTTAAACCTGGGTAGTTGAAACCCGTGGAATGGGTACCATGCAATATGACTTCAAAGGGTCTTCATTTGCTCATCGAACCTCTCCAATCCTATCACTGCTGCGTTTATGCCCCTGTACACATGCTTGATTCTCTTTTGGAGACATAGCAATCCATAGGTTTTAAGATACTTACTAGTCAGGTACATTCTTAGGCGTTTAATATGGGGTGTTGAGTCCATTTCGTTGAGCAAGGAGTAGCTCTTGTCTATTCCATATTTGGCTTAAGGAACTTTATCTGTGCTCATTTCAATCTCTGGTTTTATGCAGCACCCCAACTCACCTTTCCCCTTAAGCAAGCATAAGTTGGTTTTCTAAATTTGAGACCCTGTTCTGTTCTGTAATTCAGTTCCTGTGTAGCCAAGTTTACATTCCGTGTATTACTGATATCTTATGATGTTTCTTTTTCTGTGTGACTTATTTCAGTTAGAATCATCATACCTGAATCCACTCATTGTGCTGCTAAGGGCCTGATGAGATAGATTTCTTTGCTGAGTCATATTGCTTTGTAAGTAAATACAACTTCTTTATCCATTTTTCACGTTCTGCGATGTTGAACTTGTACTGTAAACAAGGATCTTTTAAACAGAGGCGTCCCAAATTTTGGGGTGGCTGTGTCTTTTTTATTTTAATTTCCCTAAGCTATAGGTCCATAAGTGGAAGTGCCCTAGGCTCTGTTGCTTTGTTTTTTAGATGTTTCAGGAAACACCATACACTTTCCCGAGTTTCTGTTGGCAATTTACATCCCGCCCATCAGCATAACTAGGCTCCCAGTTCTCCATGGCCTGTCCTGCCTTTCTGGATTTTACACTTTTTTCAGATGGCCCTTTTGACCGGGGGGAAGTGAGACTTCATTGTAGTGCAGATTTCCTTTGCAAGCTTGCTTGGTTGGCCAAAAAGGGTGTATGCGTTTTTTCCTGAATATATTCAGGAAAAAATGCATACGCCCTTTTTGGCCAAGTGCATCATTGTGGACGTTCTGCCTCTTTTCCTATGCTTTCAATGCAATTCCAGTCTACCTCCTGAAATCAGTTTCCTGCAATTCTGCCCCGCTTTCAAGTCCTCTTGGCAGCCTTACTTCAGTATATTTTTGGACGATAGCTGTCATTTATATCTCTGCAGGTTTGTGAATTACAGTGCCCCTGAGCTCCTTTCTTCAACTCGCTTTCTTGTGACCTGGCCGCAACACCGCAGGATGGCTTCAGGCCCTAATCTGGTTCCGGCATGGCACGCTGAGCCTTTGGTTAATTCCTCTTCCTGGTGGGAAATGAGAGTTAAATTTGCCCGTCCAGACACCTCCAGCTAGTCTCTCATTGGTTCTCCCTATTCCTGTTCATATTCCGCAGAAATTGCAAACTGGGCCAAATAGGAGGTTAAAGGCGCTGACTCTCCAAGTGGGGAGAGTGTTAGTAAAGCGTCTGGAATGTTGCACCCGAGTACCAGGGGAGTAAAACTGAGACACATATGAACACGTCTCCCGTTCACACGATTGATCATACTCTGGGTTCCACGTGCATGATTTAGCTGAAGGAAGAATACCTTAAACCTGGAGAGTTGAGACCCGTGGAATGGGTACCATGCAATATGACTTCAAAGGGTCTTCATTTGCTCACCGAACCTCTCCAATCCTATCACTGCTGCGTTTATGCCCCTGTACACACGCTTGATTCTCTTTCGGAGATATAGCAATCCATAGGTTTGAAGATACTTACTAGTCAGGTACATACTTAGGCGTTTAATATGCGGTGTTGAGTCCATTTCGTTGAGCAAGGAGTAGCTCTTGTCTATTCCATATTTGGCTTAAGGAACTTTATCTGTGCTCATTTCAATCTCTGGTTTTATGCAGCACCCCAACTCACCTTTCCCCTTAAGCAAGCATAAGTTGGTTTTCTAAATTTGAGACCCTGTTCTGTTTTGGAATTCAGTTCCTGTGTAGCCAAGTTTACATTCCGTGTATTAGGGATATCTTATGATGTTTCTTTTTCTGTGTGACTTATTTCAGTTAGAATCATCGTACCTGAATCCACTCATTATGCTGCTACGGGCCTGATGAAATAGATTTCATTGCTGAGTGATACTGCATTGTACGTAAGTACCACAAGTTCTTTATACATTTTTCACTTTCTGTGATATTGAACTTGTATGGTAAACGAGGTTCTTGTAAACAGAGGCGTCCCAAACTTTGGGGTGGCTGTGTCTTTTTGATTTTAATTTCCCTAAACTATAGGACCATAAGTGGAAGTGCCCTAGGCTCTGTTGCTTTGTTTCTTAGATGTTTCAGGAAACACCATACACTTCTCCCGAGTGTCTGTTGGCAATTTACATCCCGCCCATCAGCATAACAAGGCTCCCAGTTCTCCATGGCCTGTCCTGACTTTCTGGATTTTACACTTTTTTCAGATGGCCCTTTTGACCGGGGGGAAGTGAGACTTCATTGTAGTGCAGATTTCCTTTGCAAGATTGCTTGGTTGGCCAAAAAGGGCGTATGCGTTTTTTCATGAATATATTCAGGAAAAAACGCATACGCCCTTTTTGGCCAAGTGCATCATTGTGGACGTTCTGCCTCTTTTCCTATGCTTTCAATGCAATTCCAGTCTACCTCCTGAAATCCGTTTCCTGCAATTCTGCCCCGCTTTCAAGTCCTCTTGGCAGCCTTACTTCAGTATATTTTTGGACGATAGCTGTCATTTATAACTCTGCAGGTTTGTGAATTACAGTGCCCCTGAGCTCCTTTCTTCAACTCGCTTTCTTGTGAGCTGGCCGCAACACCGCAGGATGGCTTCAGGCCCTAATCTGGTTCCGGCATGGCACGCTGAGCCTTTGGTTAATTCCTCTTCCTGGTGGGAAATGAGAGTTAAATTTGCCCGTCCAGACACCTCCAGCTAGTCTCTCATTGGTTCTCGCTATTCCTGTTCATCTTCCGCAGAAATTGCAAACTGTGCCAAACAGGATGTTAAAGGCGCTGACTCTCCAAGTGGGGAGAGTGTTAGTAAAGCGTCTGGAATGTTGCACCCGAGTACCAGGGGAGGAAAACTGAGACATATTTGAACACGTCTCCCGTTCACACGGTTGATCATACTCTGGGTTCCACATGCATGTTTTAGCTGAAGGAAGAATACCTTAAACCTGGGTAGTTGAAACCCGTGGAATGGGTACCATGCAATATGACTTCAAAGGGTCTTCATTTGCTCACCGAACCTCTCCAATCCTATCACTGCTGCGTTTATGCCCCTGTACACACGCTTGATTCTCTTTCGGAGACATAGCAATCCATAGGTTTGAAGATACTTACTAGTCAGGTACATACTTAGGCGTTTAATATGCGGTGTTGAGTCCATTTCGTTGAGCAAGGAGTAGCTCTTGTCTATTCCATATTTGGCTTAAGGAACTTTATCTGTGCTCATTTCAATCTCTGGTTTTATGCAGCACCCCAACTCACCTTTCCCCTTAAGCAAGCATAAGTTGGTTTTCTAAATTTGAGACCCTGTTCTGTTTTGGAATTCAGTTCCTGTGTAGCCAAGTTTACATTCCGTGTATTAGTGATATCTTATGATGTTTCTTTTTCTGTGTGACTTATTTCAGTTAGAATCATCGTACCTGAATCCACTCATTATGCTGCTACGGGCCTGATGACATAGATTTCATTGCTGAGTGATACTGCATTGTAAATAAGTACCACAATTCTTTATCCATTTTTCACTTTCTGTGATATTGAACTTGTATGGTAAACGAGGTTCTTGTAAACAGAGGCGTCCCAAACTTTGGGGTGGCTGTGTCTTTTTGATTTTAATTTCCCTAAACTATAGGACCATAAGTGGAAGTGCCCTAGGCTCTGTTGCTTTGTTTCTTAGATGCTTTAGGATACACCATACAGTTCTCCCGAGTGTCTGTTGGCAATTTACATCCCGCCCATCAGCATAACAAGGCTCCCAGTTCTCCATGGCCTCTCCTGCCTTTCTGGATTTTACACTTTTTTCAGATGGCCCTTTTGACCGGGGGGAAGTGAGACTTCATTGTAGTGCAGATTTCCTGTGTAAGTTTGCTTGGTTGGCCAAAAAGGGCGTATGCGTTTTTTCCTGAATATATTCAGGATAAAACGCATACGCCCTTTTTGGCCAAGTGCATCATTGTGGACGTTCTGCCTCTTTTCCTATGCTTTCAATGCAATTCCAGTCTACCTCCTGAAATCGGTTTCCTGCAATTCTGCCCCACTTTCAAGTCCTCTTGGCAGCCTTACTTCAGTATATTTTTGGACGATAGCTGTCATTTATAACTCTGCAGGTTTGTGAATTACAGTGCCCCTGAGCTCCTTTCTTCAACTCGCTTTCTTTTGAGCTGGCCGCAACACCGCAGGATGGCTTCAGGCCCAAATCTGGTTCCGGCACGGCACGCTGAGCCTTTGGTTATTTCCTCTTCCTGGTGGGAAATGAGAGTTAAATTTGCCCGTCCAGACACCTCCAGCTAGTCTCTCATTGGTTCTCACTATTCCTGTTCATCTTCCACAGAAATTGCAAACTGGGCCAAACAGGATGTTAAAGGCGCTGACTCTCCAAGTGGGGAGAGTGTTAGTAAAGCGTCTGGAATGTTGCACCCGAGTACCAGGGGAGGTAAACTGAGACATATTTGAAGAAGTCTCCCATTCACACGGTTGATCATACTCTGGGTTCCACATGCATGTTTTAGCTGAAGGAAGAATACCTTAAACCTGGGTAGTTGACACCCGTGGAATGGGTACCATGAAATATGACTTCAAAGGGTATTCATTTGCTCAGTGAACCTCTCCAATCCTATCACTGCTGCGTTTATGCCCCTGTACACATGCTTGATTCTCTTTCGGAGACATAGCAATCCATAGGTTTTAAGATACTTACTAGTCAGGTACATTCTTAGGCGTTTAATATGGGGTGTTGAGTCCATTTCGTTGAGCAAGGAGTAGCTCTTGTCTATTCCATATTTGGCTTAAGGAACTTTATCTGTGCTCATTTCAATCTCTGGTTTTATGCAGCACCCCAACTCACCTTTCCCCTTAAGCAAGAATAAGTTGGTTTTCTAAATTTGAGACACTGTTCTGTTCTGTAATTCAGTTCCTGTGTAGCCAAGTTTACATTCCGTGTATTACTGATATCTTATGATGTTTCTTTTTCTGTGTGACTTATTTCAGTTAGAATCATCATATCTGAATCCACTCATTGTGCTGCTAAGGGCCTGATGACATAGATTTCAGTGCTGAGTGATATTGCTTTGTAAGTAAATACCACAACTTCTTTATCCATTTTTCAATTTCTGCGATGTTGAACTTGTACTGTAAACGAGGTTCTTGTAAACAGAGGCGTCCCAAACTTTGGGGTGGCTGTGTCTTTTTGATTTTAATTTCCCTAAGCTATAGGACCATAAGTGGAAGTGCCCTAGGCTCTGTTGCTTTGTTTTTTAGATGTTTCAGGAAACACCATACACTTCTCCCGAGTGTCTGTTGGCAATTTACATCCCGCCCATGAGCATAACAAGGCTCCCAGTTCTCCATGGCCTCTCCTGCCTTTCTGGATTTTACACTTTTTTCAGATGGCCCTTTTGACTGGGGGGAAGTGAGACTTCATTGTAGTGCAGATTTCCTTTGCAAGTTTGCTTGGTTGGCCAAAAAGGGCGTATGCGTTTTTTCCTGAATATATTCAAGATAAAACGCATACGCCCTTTTTGGCCAAGTGCATCATTGTGGACGTTCTGCCTCTTTTCCTATGCTTTCAATGCAATTCCAGTCTACCTCCTGAAATCGGTTTCCTGCAATTCTGCCCCACTTTCAAGTCCTCTTGGCAGCCTTCCTTCAGTATATTTTTGGACGATAGCTGTCATTTATAACTCTGCAGGTTTGTGAATTACAGTGTCCCTGAGCTCCTTTCTTCAACTCGCTTTCTTGTGACCTGGCCGCAACACCGCAGGATGGCTTCAGGCCCTAATCTGGTTCCAGCACAGCACGCTGAGCCTTTGGTTAATTCCTCTTCCTAGTGGGAAATGAGAGTTAAATTTGCCCGTCCAGACACCTCCAGCTATTCTCTCATTGGTTCTCGCTATTCCTGTTCATCTTCCGCAGAAATTGCAAACTGGGCCAAACAGGAGGTTAAAGGGACTGACTCTCCAAGTCGGGAGAGTGTTAGTAAAGCATCTGGAATGTTGCACCCGAGTACCAGGGTACCAAAACTGAGACATATTTGAACACGTCTCCCGATCACATGTTTGATCATACTCTAGGTTCCACATGCATGTTTTAGCTGAAGGAAGAATACCTTAAACCTTGAGAGTTGAGAGCCGTGGAATGGGTACCATGCAATATGACTTCAAAGGGTCTTCATTTGCTCACCGAACCTCTCCAATCCTATCACTGCTGCGTTTATGCCCCTGTACACATGCTTGATTCTCTTTCGGAGACATAGCAATCCATAGGTTTTAAGATACTTACTAGTCAGGTACATTCTTAGGCATTTAATATGGGGTGTTGAGTCCATTTCGTTGAGCAAGGAGTAGCTCTTGTCTATTCCATATTTGGCTTAAGGAACTTTATCTGTGCTCCTTTCAATCACTGGTTTTATGCAGCACCCCAACTCACCTTTACCCTTAAGCAAGCATAAGTTGGTTTTCTAAATTTGAGACCCTGTTCTGTTCTGTAATTCAGTTCCTGTGTAGCCAAGTTTACATTCCGTGTATTACTGATATCTTATGATGTTTCTTTTTCTGTGTGACTTATTTCAGTTAGAATCATCATATCTGAATCCACTCATTGTGCTGCTAAGGGCCTGATAACATAGATTTCAGTGCTGAGTGATATTGCTTTGTAAGTATATACCACAACTTCTTTATCCATTTTTCACTTTCTGTGATATTGAACTTGTACTGTAAACGAGGTTCTTGTAAACAGAGGCGTTCCAAACTTTGGGGTGGCTGTGTCTTTTTGATTTTAATTTCCCTAAGCTATAGGACCATAAGTGGAAGTGCCCTAGGCTCTGTTGCTTTGTTTTTTAGATGTTTCAGGAAACACCATACACTTCTCCCGAGTGTCTGTTGGCAATTTACATCCCGCCCATCAGCATAACAAGGCTCCCAGTTCTCCATGGCCTGTCCTGCCTTTCTGGATTTTACACTTTTTTCAGATGGCCCTTTTGACCGGGGGGAAGTGAGACTTCATTGTAGTGCAGATTTCCTTTGCAAGCTTGCTTGGTTGGCCAAAAAGGGCGTATGCGTTTTTTCCTGAATATATTCAGGATAAAACGCATACGCCCTTTTTGGCCAAGTGCATCATTGTGGACGTTCTGCCTCTTTTCCTATGCTTTCAATGCAATTCCAGTCTACCTCCTGAAATCGGTTTCCTGCAATTCTGCCCTGCTTTCAAGTCCTCTTGGCAGCCTTACTTCAGTATATTTTTGGACGATAGCTGTCATTTATAACTCTGCAGGTTTGTGAATTACAGTGCCCCTGAGCTCCTTTCTTCAACTCGCTTTCTTTTGAGCTGGCCGCAACACCGCAGGATGGCTTCAGGCCCTAATCTGGTTCAGGCATGGCACGCTGAGCCTTTGGTTATTTCCTCTTCCTGGTGGGAAATGAGAGTTAAATTTGCCCGTCCAGACACCTCCAGCTAGTCTCTCATTGGTTCTCCCTATTCCTGTTCATCTTCCACAGAAATTGCAAACTGGGCCAAACAGGAGGTTAAAGGCGCTGACTCTCCAAGTCGGGAGAGTGTTAGTAAAGCGTCTGTAATGTTGCACCCGAGTACCGGGGAGGAAAACTGAGACATATTTGAACACGTCTCCTGTTCACACGGTTGATCATACTCTGGGTTCCACATGCATGTTTTAGCTGAAGGAAGAATACCTTAAACCTGGAGAGTTGAGACCCGTGGAATGGGTACCATGCAATATGACTTCAAAGGGTCTTCATTTGCTCACCGAACCTCTCCAATCCTATCACTGCTGCATTTATGCCCCTGTACACACGCTTGATTCTCTTATGGAGACATAGCAATCCATAGGTTTTAAGATACTTACTAGTCAGGTACATTCTTAGGCGTTTAATTTGGGGTGTTGAGTCCATTTCGTTGAGCAAGGAGTAGCTCTTGTCTATTCCATATTTGGCTTAAGGAACTTTATCTGTGCTCATTTCAATCTCTGGTTTTATGCAGCACCCCAACTCACCTTTCCCCTTAAGCAAGCATAAGATGGTTTTCTAAATTTGAGACCCTGTTCTGTTTTGGAATTCAGTTCCTGTGTAGCCAAGTTTACATTCCGTGTATTAGTGATATCTTATGATGTTTCTTTTTCTGTGTGACTTATTTCAGTTAGAATCATCGTACCTGAATCCACTCATTATGCTGCTACGGGCCTGATGAAATAGATTTCATTGCTGAGTGATACTGCATTGTACGTAAGTACCACAAGTTCTTTATCCATTTTTCACTTTCTGTGATATTGAACTTGTACGGTAAACGAGGTTCTTGTAAACAGAGGCGTCCCAAACTTTGGGGTGGCTGTGTCTTTTTGATTTTAATTTCCCTAAGCTATAGGACCATAAGTGGAAGTGCCCTAGGCTCTGTTGCTTTGTTTTTTAGATGTTTCAGGAAACACCATACACTTCTCCCGAGTGTCTGTTGGCAATTTACATCCCGCCCATCAGCATAACAAGGCTCCCAGTTCTCCATGGCCTGTCCTGCCTTTCTGGATTTTACACTTTTTTCAGATGGCCCTTTTGACCGGGGGGAAGTGAGACTTCATTGTAGTGCAGATTTCCTTTGCAAGCTTGCTTGGTTGGCCAAAAAGGGCATATGCGTTTTTTCCTGAATATATTCAGGAAAAAACGCATATGCCCTTTTTGGCCAAGTGCATCATTGTGGACGTTCTGCCTCTTTTCCTATGCTTTCAATGCAATTCCAGTCTACCTCCTGAAATCGGTTTCCTGCAATTCTGCCCCGCTTTCAAGTCCTCTTGGCAGCCTTACTTCAGTATATTTTTGGACGATAGTTGTCATTTATAACTCTGCAGGTTTGTGAATTACAATGCCCCTGAGCTCCTTTCTTCAACTCGCTTTCTTGTGACCTGGCCGCAACACCGCAGGATGGCTTCAGGCCCTAATCTGGTTCCGGCACGGCACGCTGAGCCTTTGGTTAATTCCTCTTCCTGGTGGGAAATGAGAGTTAAATTTGCCCTTCCAGACACCTCCAGCTAGTCTCTCATTGGTTCTCGCTATTCCTGTTCATCTTCCGCAGAAATTGCAAACTGGGCCAAATAGGAGGTTAAAGGGACTGACTCTCCAAGTTGGGAGAGTGTTAGTAAAGCATCTGGAATGTTGCACCCGAGTACCAGGGTACGAAAACTGAGACATATTTGAACACGTCTCCCGATCACATGGTTGATCATACTCTAGGTTCCACATGCATGTTTTAGCTGAAGGAAGAATACCTTAAACCTGGGTAGTTGAAACCCGTGGAATGGGTACCATGCAATATGACTTCAAAGGGTCTTCATTTGCTCAGTGAACCTCTCCAATCCTATCACTGCTGCGTTTATGCCCCTTTACACATGCTTGATTCTCTTTCGGAGACATAGCAATCCATAGGTTTTAAGATACTTACTAGTCAGGTACATTCTTAGGCGTTTAATTTCGGGTGTTGAGTCCATTTCGTTGAGCAAGGAGTAGCTCTTGTCTATTCCATATTTGGCTTAAGGAACTTTATCTGTGCTCATTTCAATCTCTGGTTTTATGCAGCACCCCAACTCACCTTTCCCCTTAAGCAAGCATAAGTTGGTTTTCTAAATATGAGACCCTGTTCTGTTCTGTAATTCAGTTCCTGTGTAGCCAAGTTTACATTCCGTGTATTAGTGATATCTTATGATGTTTCTATTTCTGTGTGACTTATTTCAGTTAGAATCATCATACCTGAATCCACTCATTCTGCTGCTAAGGGCCTGATGACATAGATTTCATTGCTGAGTGATATTGCTTTGTAAGTAAATACCACAACTTCTTTATCCATTTTTCACTTTCTGCGATGTTGAACTTGTACGGTAAACGAGGTTCTTGTAAACAGAGGCGTCCCAAACTTTGGGGTGGCTGTGTCTTTTTGATTTTAATTTCCCTAAGCTATAGGACCATAAGTGGAAGTGCCCTAGGCTCTGTTGCTTTGTTTTTTAGATGTTTCAGGAAACACCATACACTTCTCCCGAGTGTCTGTTGGCAATTTACATCCCGCCCATCAGCATAACAAGGCTCCCAGTTCTCCATGGCCTGTCCTGCCTTTCTGGATTTTACACTTTTTTCAGATGGCCCTTTTGACCAGGGGGAAGTGAGACTTCATTGTAGTGCAGATTTCCTTTGCAAGCTTGCTTGGTTGGCCAAAAAGGGCGTATGCGTTTTTTCCTGAATATATTCAGGAAAAAACGCATACGCCCTTTTTGGCCAAGTGCATCATTGTGGACGTTCTGCCTCTTTTCCTATGCTTTCAATGCAATTCCAGTCTACCTCCTGAAATCGGTTTCCTGCAATTCTGCCCCGCTTTCAAGTCCTCTTGGCAGCCTTACTTCAGTATATTTTTGGACGATAGCTGTCATTTATAACTCTGCAGGTTTCTGAATTACAGTGCCCCTGAGCTCCTTTCTTCAACTCGCTTTCTTGTGACCTGGCCGCAACACCGCAGGATGGCTTCAGGCCCTAATCTGGTTCTGGCACGGCACGCTGAGCCTTTGGTTAATTCCTCTTCCTGGTGGGAAATGAGAGTTAAATTTGCCCGTCCAGACACCTCCAGCTAGTCTCTCATTGGTTCTCCCTATTCCTGTTCATCTTCCGCAGAAATTGCAAAGTGGGCCAAACAGGAGGTTAAAGGGACTGACTCTCCAAGTCGGGAGAGTGTTAGTAAAGCGTCTGGAATGTTGCACCCGAGTACCAGGGTACGAAAACTGAGACATATTTGAACACGTCTCCCGATCACACGGTTGATCATACTCTAGGTTCCACATGCATGTTTTAGCTGAAAGAAGAATACCTTAAAACTGGGTGGTTGAAACCCGTGGAATGGGTACCATGCAATATGACTTCAAAGGGTCTTCATTTGCTGACCGAAACTCTCCAATCCTATCACTGCTGCGTTTATGCCCCTGTACACACGCTTGATTCTCTTTTGGAGACATAGCAATCCATAGGTTTTAAGATACTTACTAGTCAGGTACATTCTTAGGCGTTTAATATGGGGTGTTGAGTCCATTTCGTTGAGCAAGGAGTAGCTCTTGTCTATTCCATATTTGGCTTAAGGAACTTTATCTGTGCTCATTTCAATCTCTGGTTTTATGCAGCACCCCAACTCACCTTTACCCTTAAGCAAGCATAAGTTGGTTTTCTAAATTTGAGACCCTGTTCTGTTCTGTAATTTAGTTCCTGTGTAGCCAAGTTTACATTCCGTGTATTAGTGATATCTTATGATGTTTCTTTTTCTGTGTGACTTATTTCAGTTAGAATCATCGTACCTGAATCCACTCATTATGCTGCTATGGGCCTGATGACATAGATTTCATTGCTGAGTGATACTGCATTGTACATAAGTACCACAAGTTCTTTATACATTTTTCACTTTCTGTGATATTGAACTTGTATGGTAAACGAGGTTCTTGTAAACAGAGGCGTCCCAAACTTTGGGGTGGCTGTGTCTTTTTGATTTTAATTTCCCTAAGCTGTAGGACCATAAGTGGAAGTGCCCTAGGCTCTGTTGCTTTGTTTCTTAGATGTTTCAGGAAACACCATACACTTCTCCCGAGTGTCTGTTGGCAATTTACATCCCGCCCATCAGCATAACAAGGCTCCCAGTTCTCCATGGCCTGTCCTGACTTTCTGGATTTTACACTTTTTTCAGATGGCCCTTTTGACCGGGGGGAAGTGAGACTTCATTGTAGTGCAGATTTCCTTTGCAAGATTGCTTGGTTGGCCAAAAAGGGCGTATGCGTTTTTTCATGAATATATTCAGGAAAAAACGCATACGCCCTTTTTGGCCAAGTGCATCATTGTGGACGTTCTGCCTCTTTTCCTATGCTTTCAATGCAATTCCAGTCTACCTCCTGAAATCCGTTTCCTGCAATTCTGCCCCGCTTTCAAGTCCTCTTGGCAGCCTTACTTCAGTATATTTTTGGACGATAGCTGTCATTTATAACTCTGCAGGTTTGTGAATTACAGTGCCCCTGAGCTCCTTTCTTCAACTCGCTTTCTTGTGAGCTGGCCGCAACACCGCAGGATGGCTTCAGGCCCTAATCTGGTTCCGGCATGGCACGCTGAGCCTTTGGTTAATTCCTCTTCCTGGTGGGAAATGAGAGTTAAATTTGCCCGTCCAGACACCTCCAGCTAGTCTCTCATTGGTTCTCGCTATTCCTGTTCATCTTCCGCAGAAATTGCAAACTGTGCCAAACAGGATGTTAAAGGCGCTGACTCTCCAAGTGGGGAGAGTGTTAGTAAAGCGTCTGGAATGTTGCACCCGAGTACCAGGGGAGGAAAACTGAGACATATTTGAACACGTCTCCCGTTCACACGGTTGATCATACTCTGGGTTCCACATGCATGTTTTAGCTGAAGGAAAAATACCTTAAACCTGGGTAGTTGAAACCCGTGGAATGGGTACCATGCAATATGACTTCAAAGGGTCTTCATTTGCTCACCGAACCTCTCCAATCCTATCACTGCTGCGTTTATGCCCCTGTACACACGCTTGATTCTCTTTCGGAGACATAGCAATCCATAGGTTTGAAGATACTTACTAGTCAGGTACATACTTAGGCGTTTAATATGCGGTGTTGAGTCCATTTCGTTGAGCAAGGAGTAGCTCTTGTCTATTCCATATTTGGCTTAAGGAACTTTATCTGTGCTCATTTCAATCTCTGGTTTTATGCAGCACCCCAACTCACCTTTCCCCTTAAGCAAGCATATGTTGGTTTTCTAAATTTGAGACCCTGTTCTGTTTTGGAATTCAGTTCCTGTGTAGCCAAGTTTACATTCCGTGTATTAGTGATATCTTATGATGTTTCTTTTTCTGTGTGACTTATTTCAGTTAGAATCATCGTACCTGAATCCACTCATTATGCTGCTACGGGCCTGATGACATAGATTTCATTGCTGAGTGATACTGCATTGTAAATAAGTACCACAATTCTTTATCCATTTTTCACTTTCTGTGATATTGAACTTGTATGGTAAATGAGGTTCTTGTAAACAGAGGCGTCCCAAACTTTGGGGTGGCTGTGTCTTTTTGATTTTAATTTCCCTAAGCTATAGGACCATAAGTGGAAGTGCCCTAGGCTCTGTTGCATTGTTTTTTAGATGTTTCAGGAAACACCATACACTTCTCCCTATTGTCTGTTGGCAATTTACATCCCGCCCATCAGCATAACAAGGCTCCCAGTTCTCCATGGCCTGTCCTGCCTTTCTGGATTTTACACTTTTTTCAGATGGCCCTTTTGACCGGGGGGAAGTGAGACTTCATGTAGTGCAGATTTCCTTTGCAAGCTTGCTTGGTTGGCCTAAAAGGGCGTATGCATTTTTTCCTGAATATATTCAGGAAAAAACGCATACGCCCTTTTTGGCCAAGTGCATCATTGTGGACGTTCTGCCTCTTTTCCTATGCTTTCAATGCAATTCCAGTCTACCTCCTGAAATCCGTTTCCTGCAATTCTGCCCCGCTTTCAAGTCCTCTTGGGAGCCTTACTTCAGTATATTTTTGGACGATAGCTGTCATTTATAACTCTGCAGGTTTCTGAATTACAGTGCCCCTGAGCTCCTTTCTTCAACTCGCTTTCTTGTGAGCTGGCCTCAACACCGCAGGATGGCTTCAGGCCCTAATCTGGTTCCGGCAAGGCACGCTGGGCCTTTGGTTAATTCCTCTTCCTGGTGGGAAATGAGAGTTAAATTTGCCCATCCAGACACCTCCAGCTAGTCTCTCATTGGTTCTCCCTATTCCTGTTCATCTTCCGCAGAAATTGCAAAGTGGGCCAAACAGGAGGTTAAAGGGACTGACTCTCCAAGTCGGGAGAGTGTTAGTAAAGCATCTGGAATGTTACACCCGAGTACCAGGGTACGAAAACTGAGACATATTTGAACACGTCTCCCGATCACATGGTTGATCATACCCTAGGTTCCACATGCATGTTTTAGCTGAATGAAGAATAACTTAAACCTGGGTAGTTGAAACCCGTGGAATGGGTACCATGCAATATGACTTCAAAGGGTCTTCATTTGCTCATCGAACCTCTCCAATCCTATCACTGCTGCGTTTATGCCCCTGTACACATGCTTGATTCTCTTTTGGAGACATAGCAATCCATAGGTTTTAAGATACTTACTAGTCAGGTACATTCTTAGGCGTTTAATATGGGGTGTTGAGTCCATTTCGTTGAGCAAGGAGTAGCTCTTGTCTATTCCATATTTGGCTTAAGGAACTTTATCTGTGCTCATTTCAATCTCTGGTTTTATGCAGCACCCCAACTCACCTTTCCCCTTAAGCAAGCATAAGTTGGTTTTCTAAATTTGAGACCCTGTTCTGTTCTGTAATTCAGTTCCTGTGTAGCCAAGTTTACATTCCGTGTATTACTGATATCTTATGATGTTTCTTTTTCTGTGTGACTTATTTCAGTTAGAATCATCATACCTGAATCCACTCATTGTGCTGCTAAGGGCCTGATGACATAGATTTCTTTGCTGAGTCATATTGCTTTGTAAGTAAATACAACTTCTTTATCCATTTTTCACTTTCTGCGATGTTGAACTTGTACTGTAAACAAGGATCTTTTAAACAGAGGCGTCCCAAATTTTGGGGTGGCTGTGTCTTTTTTATTTTAATTTCCCTAAGCTATAGGTCCATAAGTGGAAGTGCCCTAGGCTCTGTTGCTTTGTTTTTTAGATGTTTCAGGAAACACCATACACTTTCCCGAGTTTCTGTTGGCAATTTACATCCCGCCCATCAGCATAACTAGGCTCCCAGTTCTCCATGGCCTGTCCTGCCTTTCTGGATTTTACACTTTTTTCAGATGGCCCTTTTGACCGGGGGGAAGTGAGACTTCATTGTAGTGCAGATTTCCTTTGCAAGCTTGCTTGGTTGGCCAAAAAGGGCGTATGCGTTTTTTCCTGAATATATTCAGGAAAAAACGCATACGCCCTTTTTGGCCAAGTGCATCATTGTGGACGTTCTGCCTCTTTTCCTATGCTTTCAATGCAATTCCAGTCTACCTCCTGAAATCAGTTTCCTGCAATTCTGCCCCGCTTTCAAGTCCTCTTGGCAGCCTTACTTCAGTATATTTTTGGACGATAGCTGTCATTTATATCTCTGCAGGTTTGTGAATTACAGTGCCCCTGAGCTCCTTTCTTCAACTCGCTTTCTTGTGACCTGGCCGCAACACCGCAGGATGGCTTCAGGCCCTAATCTGGTTCCGGCATGGCACGCTGAGCCTTTGGTTAATTCCTCTTCCTGGTGGGAAATGAGAGTTAAATTTGCCCGTCCAGACACCTCCAGCTAGTCTCTCATTGGTTCTCCCTATTCCTGTTCAACTTCCGCAGAAATTGCAAACTGGGCCAAACAGGAGGTTAAAGGCGCTGACTCTCCAAGTGGGGAGAGTGTTAGTAAAGCGTCTGGAATGTTGCACCCGAGTACCAGGGGAGTAAAACTGAGACACATATGAACACGTCTCCCGTTCACACGATTGATCATACTCTGGGTTCCACGTGCATGATTTAGCTGAAGGAAGAATACCTTAAACCTGGAGAGTTGAGACCCGTGGAATGGGTACCATGCAATATGACTTCAAAGGGTCTTCATTTGCTCACCGAACCTCTCCAATCCTATCACTGCTGCGTTTATGCCCCTGTACACACGCTTGATTCTCTTTTGGAGACATAGCAATCCATAGGTTTTAAGATACTTACTAGTCAGGTACATTCTTAGGCGTTTAATTTGGGGTGTTGAGTCCATTTCGTTGAGCAAGGAGTAGCTCTTGTCTATTCCATATTTGGCTTAAGGAACTTTATCTGTGCTCATTTCAATCTCTGGTTCTATGCAGCACCCCAACTCACCTTTCCCCTTAAGCAAGCATAAGTTGGTTTTGTAAATTTGAGACCCTGTTCTGTTTTGGAATTCAGTTCCTGTGTAGCCAAGTTTACATTCCGTGTATTAGTGATATCTTATGATGTTTCTTTTTCTGTGTGACTTATTTCAGTTAGAATCATCGTACCTGAATCCACTCATTATGCTGCTACGGGCCTGATGACATAGATTTCATTGCTGAGTGATACTGCATTGTAAATAAGTACCAAAATTCTTTATCCATTTTTTACTTTCTGTGATATTGAACTTGTATGGTAAATGAGGTTCTTGTAAACAGAGGCGTCCCAAACTTTGGGGTGGCTGTGTCTTTTTGATTTTAATTTCCCTAAGCTATAGGACCATAAGTGGAAGTGCCCTAGGCTCTGTTGCTTTGTTTTTTAGATGTTTCAGGAAACACCATACACTTCTCCCGAGTGGCTGTTGGCAATGTACATCCCGCCCATCAGCATAACAAGGCTCCCAGTTCTCCATGGCCTGTCCTGTCTTTCTGGATTTTACACTTTTTTCAGATGGCCGTTTTGACCGGGGGGAAGTGAGACTTCATGTAGTGCAGATTTCCTTTGCAAGCTTGCTTGGTTGGCCTAAAAGGGCGTATGCATTTTTTCCTGAATATATTCAGGAAAAAACGCATACGCCCTTTTTGGCCAAGTGCATCATTGTGGACGTTCTGCCTCTTTTCCTATGCTTTCAATGCAATTCCAGTCTACCTCCTGAAATCCGTTTCCTGCAATTCTGCCCCGCTTTCAAGTCTTCTTGGGAGCCTTACTTCAGTATATTTTTGGACGATAGCTGTCATTTATAACTCTGCAGGTTTCTGAATTACAGTGCCCCTGAGCTCCTTTCTTCAACTCGCTTTCTTGTGACCTGGCCGCAACACCGCAGGATGGCTTCAGGCCCTAATCTGGTTCCGGCAAGGCACGCTGGGCCTTTGGTTAATTCCTCTTCCTGGTGGGAAATGAGAGTTAAATTTGCCCGTCCAGACACCTCCAGCTAGTCTCTCATTGGTTCTCCCTATTCCTGTTCATCTTCCGCAGAAATTGCAAAGTGGGCCAAACAGGAGGTTAAAGGGACTGACTCTCCAAGTCGGGAGAGTGTTAGTAAAGCATCTGGAATGTTACACCCGAGTACCAGGGTACGAAAACTGAGACATATTTGAACACGTCTCCCGATCACATGGTTGATCATACCCTAGGTTCCACATGCATGTTTTAGCTGAATGAAGAATAACTTAAACCTGGGTAGTTGAAACCCGTGGAATGGGTACCATGCAATATGACTTCAAAGGGTCTTCATTTGCTCATCGAACCTCTCCAATCCTATCACTGCTGCGTTTATGCCCCTGTACACATGCTTGATTCTCTTTTGGAGACATAGCAATCCATAGGTTTTAAGATACTTACTAGTCAGGTACATTCTTAGGCGTTTAATATGGGGTGTTGAGTCCATTTCGTTGAGCAAGGAGTAGCTCTTGTCTATTCCATATTTGGCTTAAGGAACTTTATCTGTGCTCATTTCAATCTCTGGTTTTATGCAGCACCCCAACTCACCTTTCCCCTTAAGCAAGCATAAGTTGGTTTTCTAAATTTGAGACCCTGTTCTGTTCTGTAATTCAGTTCCTGTGTAGCCAAGTTTACATTCCGTGTATTACTGATATCTTATGATGTTTCTTTTTCTGTGTGACTTATTTCAGTTAGAATCATCATACCTGAATCCACTCATTGTGCTGCTAAGGGCCTGATGAGATAGATTTCTTTGCTGAGTCATATTGCTTTGTAAGTAAATACAACTTCTTTATCCATTTTTCACTTTCTGCGATGTTGAACATGTACTGTAAACAAGGATCTTTTAAACAGAGGCGTCCCAAATTTTGGGGTGGCTGTGTCTTTTTTATTTTAATTTCCCTAAGCTATAGGTCCATAAGTGGAAGTGCCCTAGGCTCTGTTGCTTTGTTTTTTAGATGTTTCAGGAAACACCATACACTTCTCCCGAGTGTCTGTTGGCAATTTCCATCTCGCCCATCAGCATAACAAGGCTCCCAGTTCTCCATGGCCTGTCCTGCCTTTCTGGATTTTACACTTTTTTCAGATGGCCCTTTTGACCGGGGGGAAGTGAGACTTCATTGTAGTGCAGATTTCCTTTGCAAGCTTGCTTGGTTGGCCAAAAAGGGCGTATGCGTTTTTTCCTGAATATATTCAGGAAAAAACGCATACGCCCTTTTTGGCCAAGTGCATCATTGTGGACGTTCTGCCTCTTTTCCTATGCTTTCAATGCAATTGCAGTCTACCTCCTGAAATCGGTTTCCTGCAATTCTGCCCTGCTTTCAAGTCCTCTTGGCAGCCTTACTTTAGTCTATTTTTGGATGATAGCTGTCATTTATAACTGTGCAGGTTTGTGAATTACAGTGCCCCTGAGCTCCTTTCTTCAACTCGCTTTCTTGTGACCTGGCCGCAACACCGCAGGATGGCTTCAGGCCCTAATCTGGTTCCGGCACGGCACGCTGAGCCTTTGGTTATTTCCTCTTCCTGGTGGGAAATGAGAGTTAAATTTGCCCGTCCAGCCACCTCCAGCTAGTCTCTCATTGGTTCTCGCTATTCCTTTTCATCTTCCGCAGAAATTGCAAACTGTGCCAAACAGGAGGATAAAGGGACTGATTCTCCAAGTCGGGAGAGTGTTAGTAAAGCGTCTGGAATGTTGCACCCGAGTACCAGGGGAGGAAAACTGAGACATATTTGAACACGTCTCCCGATCACATGGTTGATCATACTCTAGGTTCCACATGCATGTTTTAGCTGAAGGAAGAATACCTTAAACCTGGGTAGTTGAAACCCGTGGAATGGGTACCATGCAATATGACTTCAAAGGGTCTTCATTTGCTCATCGAACCTCTCCAATCCTATCACTGCTGCGTTTATGCCCCTGTACACATGCTTGATTCTCTTTTGGAGACATAGCAATCCATAGGTTTTAAGATACTTACTAGTCAGGTACATTCTTAGGCGTTTAATATGGGGTGTTGAGTCCATTTCGTTGAGCAAGGAGTAGCTCTTGTCTATTCCATATTTGGCTTAAGGAACTTTATCTGTGCTCATTTCAATCTCTGGTTTTATGCAGCACCCCAACTCACCTTTCCCCTTAAGCAAGCATAAGTTGGTTTTCTAAATTTGAGACCCTGTTCTGTTCTGTAATTCAGTTCCTGTGTAGCCAAGTTTACATTCCGTGTATTACTGATATCTTATGATGTTTCTTTTTCTGTGTGACTTATTTCAGTTAGAATCATCATACCTGAATCCACTCATTGTGCTGCTAAGGGCCTGATGAGATAGATTTCTTTGCTGAGTCATATTGCTTTGTAAGTAAATACAACTTCTTTATCCATTTTTCACTTTCTGCGATGTTGAACATGTACTGTAAACAAGGATCTTTTAAACAGAGGCGTCCCAAATTTTGGGGTGGCTGTGTCTTTTTTATTTTAATTTCCCTAAGCTATAGGTCCATAAGTGGAAGTGCCCTAGGCTCTGTTGCTTTGTTTTTTAGATGTTTCAGGAAACACCATACACTTCTCCCGAGTGTCTGTTGGCAATTTCCATCTCGCCCATCAGCATAACAAGGCTCCCAGTTCTCCATGGCCTGTCCTGCCTTTCTGGATTTTACACTTTTTTCAGATGGCCCTTTTGACCGGGGGGAAGTGAGACTTCATTGTAGTGCAGATTTCCTTTGCAAGCTTGCTTGGTTGGCCAAAAAGAGCGTATGCGTTTTTTCCTGAATATATTCAGGAAAAAACGCATACGCCCTTTTTGGCCAAGTGCATCATTGTGGACGTTCTGCCTCTTTTCCTATGCTTTCAATGCAATTGCAGTCTACCTCCTGAAATCGGTTTCCTGCAATTCTGCCCTGCTTTCAAGTCCTCTTGGCAGCCTTACTTTAGTCTATTTTTGGATGATAGCTGTCATTTATAACTGTGCAGGTTTGTGAATTACAGTGCCCCTGAGCTCCTTTCTTCAACTCGCTTTCTTGTGACCTGGCCGCAACACCGCAGGATGGCTTCAGGCCCTAATCTGGTTCCGGCACGGCACGCTGAGCCTTTGGTTATTTCCTCTTCCTGGTGGGAAATGAGAGTTAAATTTGCCCGTCCAGCCACCTCCAGCTAGTCTCTCATTGGTTCTCGCTATTCCTTTTCATCTTCCGCAGAAATTGCAAACTGTGCCAAACAGGAGGATAAAGGGACTGATTCTCCAAGTCGGGAGAGTGTTAGTAAAGCGTCTGGAATGTTGCACCCGAGTACCAGGGGAGGAAAACTGAGACATATTTGAACACGTCTCCCGATCACATGGTTGATCATACTCTAGGTTCCACATGCATGTTTTAGCTGAAGGAAGAATACCTTAAACCTGGGTAGTTGAAACCCGTGGAATGGGTACCATGCAATATGACTTCAAAGGGTCTTCATTTGCTCACCGAACCTCTCCAATCCTATCACTGCTGCGTTTATGCCCCTGTACACATGCTTGATTCTCTTTCGGAGACATAGCAATCCATAGGTTTTAAGATACTTACTAGTCAGGTACATTCTTAGGCGTTTAATATGCGGTGTTGAGTCCATTTCGTTGAGCAAGGAGTAGCTCTTGTGTATTCCATATTTGGCTTAAGGAACTTTATCTGTGCTCATTTCAATCTCTGGTTTTATGCAGCACCCCAACTCACCTTTCCTCTTAAGCAAGCATAAGTTGGTTTTCTAAATTTGAGACCCTGTTCTGTTCTGTAATTCAGTTCCTGTGTAGCCAAGTTTACATTCCGTGTATTAGTGATATCTTATGATGTTTCTTTTTCTGTGTGACTTATTTCAGTTAGAATCATCATACCTGAATCCACTCATTGTGCTGCTAAGGGCCTGATGACATAGATTTCATTGCTGAGTGATATTGCTTTGTAAGTAAATACCACATCTTCTTTATCCATTTTTCACTTTCTGCGATGTTGAACTTGTACTGTAAACGAGGTTCTTGTAAACAGAGGCGTCCCAAACTTTGGGGTGGCTGTGTCTTTTTGATTTTAATTTCCCTAAGCTATAGGACCATAAGTGGAAGTGCCCTAGGCTCTGTTGCTTTGTTTCTTAGATGTTTCAGGAAACACCATACACTTCTCCCGAGTGTCTGTTGGCAATTTACATCCCGCCCATCAGCATAACAAGGCTCCCAGTTCTCCATGGCCTGTCCTGACTTTCTGGATTTTACACTTTTTTCAGATGGCCCTTTTGACCGGGGGGAAGTGAGACTTCATTGTAGTGCAGATTTCCTTTGCAAGATTGCTTGGTTGGCCAAAAAGGGCGTATGCGTTTTTTCATGAATATATTCAGGAAAAAACGCATACGCCCTTTTTGGCCAAGTGCATCATTGTGGACGTTCTGCCTCTTTTCCTATGCTTTCAATGCAATTCCAGTCTACCTCCTGAAATCCGTTTCCTGCAATTCTGCCCCGCTTTCAAGTCCTCTTGGCAGCCTTACTTCAGTATATTTTTGGACGATAGCTGTCATTTATAACTCTGCAGGTTTGTGAATTACAGTGCCCCTGAGCTCCTTTCTTCAACTCGCTTTCTTGTGAGCTGGCCGCAACACCGCAGGATGGCTTCAGGCCCTAATCTGGTTCCGGCATGGCACGCTGAGCCTTTGGTTAATTCCTCTTCCTGGTGGGAAATGAGAGTTAAATTTGCCCGTCCAGACACCTCCAGCTAGTCTCTCATTGGTTCTCGCTATTCCTGTTCATCTTCCGCAGAAATTGCAAACTGTGCCAAACAGGATGTTAAAGGCGCTGACTCTCCAAGTGGGGAGAGTGTTAGTAAAGCGTCTGGAATGTTGCACCCTAGTACCAGGGGAGGAAAACTGAGACATATTTGAACACGTCTCCCGTTCACACGGTTGATCATACTCTGGGTTCCACATGCATGTTTTAGCTGAAGGAAAAATACCTTAAACCTGGGTAGTTGAAACCCGTGGAATGGGTACCATGCAATATGACTTCAAAGGGTCTTCATTTGCTCACCGAACCTCTCCAATCCTATCACTGCTGCGTTTATGCCCCTGTACACACGCTTGATTCTCTTTCGGAGACATAGCAATCCATAGGTTTGAAGATACTTACTAGTCAGGTACATACTTAGGCGTTTAATATGCGGTGTTGAGTCCATTTCGTTGAGCAAGGAGTAGCTCTTGTCTATTCCATATTTGGCTTAAGGAACTTTATCTGTGCTCATTTCAATCTCTGGTTTTATGCAGCACCCCAACTCACCTTTCCCCTTAAGCAAGCATAAGTTGGTTTTCTAAATTTGAGACCCTGTTCTGTTTTGGAATTCAGTTCCTGTGTAGCCAAGTTTACATTCCGTGTATTAGTGATATCTTATGATGTTTCTTTTTCTGTGTGACTTATTTCAGTTAGAATCATCGTACCTGAATCCACTCATTATGCTGCTACGGGCCTGATGACATAGATTTCATTGCTGAGTGATACTGCATTGTAAATAAGTACCAAAATTCTTTATCCATTTTTCACTTTCTGTGATATTGAACTTGTATGGTAAATGAGGTTCTTGTAAACAGAGGCGTCCCAAACTTTGGGGTGGCTGTGTCTTTTTGATTTTAATTTCCCTAAGCTATAGGACCATAAGTGGAAGTGCCCTAGGCTCTGTTGCATTGTTTTTTAGATGTTTCAGGAAACACCATACACTTCTCCCTATTGTCTGTTGGCAATTTACATCCCGCCCATCAGCATAACAAGGCTCCCAGTTCTCCATGGCCTGTCCTGCCTTTCTGGATTTTACACTTTTTTCAGATGGCCCTTTTGACCGGGGGGAAGTGAGACTTCATGTAGTGCAGATTTCCTTTGCAAGCTTGCTTGGTTGGCCTAAAAGGGCGTATGCATTTTTTCCTGAATATATTCAGGAAAAAACGCATACGCCCTTTTTGGCCAAGTGCATCATTGTGGACGTTCTGCCTCTTTTCCTATGCTTTCAATGCAATTCCAGTCTACCTCCTGAAATCCGTTTCCTGCAATTCTGCCCCGCTTTCAAGTCCTCTTGGGAGCCTTACTTCAGTATATTTTTGGACGATAGCTGTCATTTATAACTCTGCAGGTTTCTGAATTACAGTGCCCCTGAGCTCCTTTCTTCAACTCGCTTTCTTGTGAGCTGGCCTCAACACCGCAGGATGGCTTCAGGCCCTAATCTGGTTCCGGCAAGGCACGCTGGGCCTTTGGTTAATTCCTCTTCCTGGTGGGAAATGAGAGTTAAATTTGCCCATCCAGACACCTCCAGCTAGTCTCTCATTGGTTCTCCCTATTCCTGTTCATCTTCCGCAGAAATTGCAAAGTGGGCCAAACAGGAGGTTAAAGGGACTGACTCTCCAAGTCGGGAGAGTGTTAGTAAAGCATCTGGAATGTTACACCCGAGTACCAGGGTACGAAAACTGAGACATATTTGAACACGTCTCCCGATCACATGGTTGATCATACCCTAGGTTCCACATGCATGTTTTAGCTGAATGAAGAATAACTTAAACCTGGGTAGTTGAAACCCGTGGAATGGGTACCATGCAATATGACTTCAAAGGGTCTTCATTTGCTCATCGAACCTCTCCAATCCTATCACTGCTGCGTTTATGCCCCTGTACACATGCTTGATTCTCTTTTGGAGACATAGCAATCCATAGGTTTTAAGATACTTACTAGTCAGGTACATTCTTAGGCGTTTAATATGGGGTGTTGAGTCCATTTCGTTGAGCAAGGAGTAGCTCTTGTCTATTCCATATTTGGCTTAAGGAACTTTATCTGTGCTCATTTCAATCTCTGGTTTTATGCAGCACCCCAACTCACCTTTCCCCTTAAGCAAGCATAAGTTGGTTTTCTAAATTTGAGACCCTGTTCTGTTCTGTAATTCAGTTCCTGTGTAGCCAAGTTTACATTCCGTGTATTACTGATATCTTATGATGTTTCTTTTTCTGTGTGACTTATTTCAGTTAGAATCATCATACCTGAATCCACTCATTGTGCTGCTAAGGGCCTGATGACATAGATTTCTTTGCTGAGTCATATTGCTTTGTAAGTAAATACAACTTCTTTATCCATTTTTCACTTTCTGCGATGTTGAACTTGTACTGTAAACAAGGATCTTTTAAACAGAGGCGTCCCAAATTTTGGGGTGGCTGTGTCTTTTTTATTTTAATTTCCCTAAGCTATAGGTCCATAAGTGGAAGTGCCCTAGGCTCTGTTGCTTTGTTTTTTAGATGTTTCAGGAAACACCATACACTTTCCCGAGTTTCTGTTGGCAATTTACATCCCGCCCATCAGCATAACTAGGCTCCCAGTTCTCCATGGCCTGTCCTGCCTTTCTGGATTTTACACTTTTTTCAGATGGCCCTTTTGACCGGGGGGAAGTGAGACTTCATTGTAGTGCAGATTTCCTTTGCAAGCTTGCTTGGTTGGCCAAAAAGGGCGTATGCGTTTTTTCCTGAATATATTCAGGAAAAAACGCATACGCCCTTTTTGGCCAAGTGCATCATTGTGGACGTTCTGCCTCTTTTCCTATGCTTTCAATGCAATTCCAGTCTACCTCCTGAAATCAGTTTCCTGCAATTCTGCCCCGCTTTCAAGTCCTCTTGGCAGCCTTACTTCAGTATATTTTTGGACGATAGCTGTCATTTATATCTCTGCAGGTTTGTGAATTACAGTGCCCCTGAGCTCCTTTCTTCAACTCGCTTTCTTGTGACCTGGCCGCAACACCGCAGGATGGCTTCAGGCCCTAATCTGGTTCCGGCATGGCACGCTGAGCCTTTGGTTAATTCCTCTTCCTGGTGGGAAATGAGAGTTAAATTTGCCCGTCCAGACACCTCCAGCTAGTCTCTCATTGGTTCTCCCTATTCCTGTTCAACTTCCGCAGAAATTGCAAACTGGGCCAAACAGGAGGTTAAAGGCGCTGACTCTCCAAGTGGGGAGAGTGTTAGTAAAGCGTCTGGAATGTTGCACCCGAGTACCAGGGGAGTAAAACTGAGACACATATGAACACGTCTCCCGTTCACACGATTGATCATACTCTGGGTTCCACGTGCATGATTTAGCTGAAGGAAGAATACCTTAAACCTGGAGAGTTGAGACCCGTGGAATGGGTACCATGCAATATGACTTCAAAGGGTCTTCATTTGCTCACCGAACCTCTCCAATCCTATCACTGCTGCGTTTATGCCCCTGTACACACGCTTGATTCTCTTTTGGAGACATAGCAATCCATAGGTTTTAAGATACTTACTAGTCAGGTACATTCTTAGGCGTTTAATTTGGGGTGTTGAGTCCATTTCGTTGAGCAAGGAGTAGCTCTTGTCTATTCCATATTTGGCTTAAGGAACTTTATCTGTTCTCATTTCAATCTCTGGTTCTATGCAGCACCCCAACTCACCTTTCCCCTTAAGCAAGCATAAGTTGGTTTTGTAAATTTGAGACCCTGTTCTGTTTTGGAATTCAGTTCCTGTGTAGCCAAGTTTACATTCCGTGTATTAGTGATATCTTATGATGTTTCTTTTTCTGTGTGACTTATTTCAGTTAGAATCATCGTACCTGAATCCACTCATTATGCTGCTACGGGCCTGATGACATAGATTTCATTGCTGAGTGATACTGCATTGTAAATAAGTACCAAAATTCTTTATCCATTTTTTACTTTCTGTGATATTGAACTTGTATGGTAAATGAGGTTCTTGTAAACAGAGGCGTCCCAAACTTTGGGGTGGCTGTGTCTTTTTGATTTTAATTTCCCTAAGCTATAGGACCATAAGTGGAAGTGCCCTAGGCTCTGTTGCTTTGTTTTTTAGATGTTTCAGGAAACACCATACACTTCTCCCGAGTGGCTGTTGGCAATTTACATCCCGCCCATCAGCATAACAAGGCTCCCAGTTCTCCATGGCCTGTCCTGTCTTTCTGGATTTTACACTTTTTTCAGATGGCCGTTTTGACCGGGGGGAAGTGAGACTTCATGTAGTGCAGATTTCCTTTGCAAGCTTGCTTGGTTGGCCTAAAAGGGCGTATGCATTTTTTCCTGAATATATTCAGGAAAAAACGCATACGCCCTTTTTGGCCAAGTGCATCATTGTGGACGTTCTGCCTCTTTTCCTATGCTTTCAATGCAATTCCAGTCTACCTCCTGAAATCCGTTTCCTGCAATTCTGCCCCGCTTTCAAGTCCTCTTGGGAGCCTTACTTCAGTATATTTTTGGACGATAGCTGTCATTTATAACTCTGCAGGTTTCTGAATTACAGTGCCCCTGAGCTCCTTTCTTCAACTCGCTTTCTTGTGACCTGGCCGCAACACCGCAGGATGGCTTCAGGCCCTAATCTGGTTCCGGCAAGGCACGCTGGGCCTTTGGTTAATTCCTCTTCCTGGTGGGAAATGAGAGTTAAATTTGCCCGTCCAGACACCTCCAGCTAGTCTCTCATTGGTTCTCCCTATTCCTGTTCATCTTCCGCAGAAATTGCAAAGTGGGCCAAACAGGAGGTTAAAGGGACTGACTCTCCAAGTCGGGAGAGTGTTAGTAAAGCATCTGGAATGTTACACCCGAGTACCAGGGTACGAAAACTGAGACATATTTGAACACGTCTCCCGATCACATGGTTGATCATACCCTAGGTTCCACATGCATGTTTTAGCTGAATGAAGAATAACTTAAACCTGGGTAGTTGAAACCCGTGGAATGGGTACCATGCAATATGACTTCAAAGGGTCTTCATTTGCTCATCGAACCTCTCCAATCCTATCACTGCTGCGTTTATGCCCCTGTACACATGCTTGATTCTCTTTTGGAGACATAGCAATCCATAGGTTTTAAGATACTTACTAGTCAGGTACATTCTTAGGCGTTTAATATGGGGTGTTGAGTCCATTTCGTTGAGCAAGGAGTAGCTCTTGTCTATTCCATATTTGGCTTAAGGAACTTTATCTGTGCTCATTTCAATCTCTGGTTTTATGCAGCACCCCAACTCACCTTTCCCCTTAAGCAAGCATAAGTTGGTTTTCTAAATTTGAGACCCTGTTCTGTTCTGTAATTCAGTTCCTGTGTAGCCAAGTTTACATTCCGTGTATTACTGATATCTTATGATGTTTCTTTTTCTGTGTGACTTATTTCAGTTAGAATCATCATACCTGAATCCACTCATTGTGCTGCTAAGGGCCTGATGAGATAGATTTCTTTGCTGAGTCATATTGCTTTGTAAGTAAATACAACTTCTTTATCCATTTTTCACTTTCTGCGATGTTGAACATGTACTGTAAACAAGGATCTTTTAAACAGAGGCGTCCCAAATTTTGGGGTGGCTGTGTCTTTTTTATTTTAATTTCCCTAAGCTATAGGTCCATAAGTGGAAGTGCCCTAGGCTCTGTTGCTTTGTTTTTTAGATGTTTCAGGAAACACCATACACTTCTCCCGAGTGTCTGTTGGCAATTTCCATCTCGCCCATCAGCATAACAAGGCTCCCAGTTCTCCATGGCCTGTCCTGCCTTTCTGGATTTTACACTTTTTTCAGATGGCCCTTTTGACCGGGGGGAAGTGAGACTTCATTGTAGTGCAGATTTCCTTTGCAAGCTTGCTTGGTTGGCCAAAAAGGGCGTATGCGTTTTTTCCTGAATATATTCAGGAAAAAACGCATACGCCCTTTTTGGCCAAGTGCATCATTGTGGACGTTCTGCCTCTTTTCCTATGCTTTCAATGCAATTGCAGTCTACCTCCTGAAATCGGTTTCCTGCAATTCTGCCCTGCTTTCAAGTCCTCTTGGCAGCCTTACTTTAGTCTATTTTTGGATGATAGCTGTCATTTATAACTGTGCAGGTTTGTGAATTACAGTGCCCCTGAGCTCCTTTCTTCAACTCGCTTTCTTGTGACCTGGCCGCAACACCGCAGGATGGCTTCAGGCCCTAATCTGGTTCCGGCACGGCACGCTGAGCCTTTGGTTATTTCCTCTTCCTGGTGGGAAATGAGAGTTAAATTTGCCCGTCCAGCCACCTCCAGCTAGTCTCTCATTGGTTCTCGCTATTCCTTTTCATCTTCCACAGAAATTGCAAATTGTGCCAAACAGGAGGATAAAGGGACTGATTCTCCAAGTCGGGAGAGTGTTAGTAAAGCGTCTGGAATGTTGCACCCGAGTACCAGGGGAGGAAAACTGAGACATATTTGAACACGTCTCCCGATCACATGGTTGATCATACTCTAGGTTCCACATGCATGTTTTAGCTGAAGGAAGAATACCTTAAAACTGGGTAGTTGAAACCCGTGGAATGGGTACCATGCAATATGACTTCAAAGGGTCTTCATTTGCTCACCGAACCTCTCCAATCCTATCACTGCTGCGTTTATGCCCCTGTACACATGCTTGATTCTCTTTCGGAGACATAGCAATCCATAGGTTTTAAGATACTTACTAGTCAGGTACATTCTTAGGCGTTTAATATGCGGTGTTGAGTCCATTTCGTTGAGCAAGGAGTAGCTCTTGTGTATTCCATCTTTGGCTTAAGGAACTTTATCTGTGCTCATTTCAATCTCTGGTTTTATGCAGCACCCCAACTCACCTTTCCTCTTAAGCAAGCATAAGTTGGTTTTCTAAATTTGAGACCCTGTTCTGTTCTGTAATTCAGTTCCTGTGTAGCCAAGTTTACATTCCGTGTATTAGTGATATCTTATGATGTTTCTTTTTCTGTGTGACTTATTTCAGTTAGAATCATCATACCTGAATCCACTCATTGTGCTGCTAAGGGCCTGATGACATAGATTTCATTGCTGAGTGATATTGCTTTGTAAGTAAATACCACATCTTCTTTATCCATTTTTCACTTTCTGCGATGTTGAACTTGTACTGTAAACGAGGTTCTTGTAAACAGAGGCGTCCCAAACTTTGGGGTGGCTGTGTCTTTTTGATTTTAATTTCCCTAAGCTATAGGACCATAAGTGGAAGTGCCCTAGGCTCTGTTGCTTTGTTTTGTAGATGTTTCAGGAAACACCATACACTTCTCCCGAGTGTCTGTTGGCAATTTCCATCCCGCCCATCAGCATAACAAGGCTCCCAGTTCTCCATGGCCTGTCCTGCCTTTCTGGATTTTACACTTTTTTCAGATGTCCCTTTTGACCGGGGGGAAGTGAGACTTCATTGTAGTGCAGATTTCCTTTGCAAGCTTGCTTGGTTGGCCAAAAAGGGCGTATGCGTTTTTTCCTGAATATATTCAGGAAAAAACGCATACGCCCTTTTTGGCCAAGTGCATCATTGTGGACGTTCTGCCTCTTTTCCTATGCTTTCAATGCAATTCCAGTCTACCTCCTGAAATCGGTTTCCTGCAATTCTGCCCCGCTTTCAAGTCCTCTTGGCAGCCTTACTTCAGTCTATTTTTGGACGATAGCTGTCATTTATAACTCTGCAGGTTTGTGAATTACAGTGCCCCTGAGCTCCTTTCTTCAACTCACTTTCTTTTGAGCTGGCCGCAACACCGCAGGATGGCTTCAGGCCCTAATCTGGTTCCGGCACGGCACACTGAGCCTTTGGTTATTTCCTCTTCCAGATGGGAAATGAGAGTTAAATTTGCCCGTCCAGACACCTCCAGCTAGTCTCTCATTGGTTCTCCCTTTTGCTGTTCATCTTCCACAGAAATTGCAAACTGGGCCAAACAGGAGGTTAAAGGCGCTGACTCTCCAAGTGGGGAGAGTGTTAGTAAAGCGTCTGGAATGTTGCACCCGAGTACCAGGGGAGGAAAACTGAGACATATTTGAACACGTCTCCCGTTCACACGGTTGATCATACTCTGGGTTCCACATGCATGTTTTAGCTGAAGGAAGAATACCTTAAACCTGGAGAGTTGAGACCCGTGGAATGGGTACCATGAAATATGACTTCAAAGGGTCTTCATTTGCTCACCGAACCTCTCCAATCCTATCACTGCTGCATTTATGCCCCTGTACACATGCTTGATTCTCTTTTGGAGACATAGCAATCCATAGGTTTTAAGATACTTACTAGTCAGGTACATTCTTAGGCGTTTAATATGGGGTGTTGAGTCCATTTCGTTGAGCAAGGAGTAGCTCTTGTGTATTCCATATTTGGCTTAAGGAACTTTATCTGTGCTCATTTCCATCTCTGGTTTTATGCAGCACCCCAACTCACCTTTCCCCTTAAGCAAGCATAAGTTGGTTTTCTAAATTTGAGACCCTGTTCTGTTTTGGAATTCAGTTCCTGTGTAGCCAAGTTTACATTCCGTGTATTACTGATATCTTATGATGTTTCTTTTTCTGTGTGACTTATTTCAGTTAGAATCATCGTACCTGAATCCACTCATTATGCTGCTACGGGCCTGATGACATAGATTTCATTGCTGAGTGATACTGCATTGTACGTAAGTACCACAAGTTTTTTATCCATTTTTCACTTTCTGCGATGTTGAACTTGTACTGTAAACGAGGTTCTTGTAAACAGAGGTGTCCCAAACTTTGATGTGGCTGTGTCTTTTTGACTTTAATTTCCCTAAGCTATAGGACCATAAGTGGAAGTGCCCTAGGCTCTGTTGCTTTGTTTTTTAGATGTTTCAGGAAACACCATACACTTCTCCCGAGTGTCTGTTGGCAATTTCCATCCTGCCCATCAGCATAACAAGGCTCCCAGTTCTCCATGGCCTGTCCTGCCTTTCTGGATTTTACACTTTTTTCAGATGGCCCTTTTGACCGGGGGGAAGTGAGACTTCATTGTAGTGCAGATTTCCTTTGCAAGCTTGCTTGGTTGGCCAAAAAGGGCGTATGCGTTTTGTCCTGAATATATTCAGGAAAAAACTTATACGCCCTTTTTGGCCAAGTGCATCATTGTGGACGTTCTGCCTCTTTTCCTATGCTTTCAATGCAATTCCAGTCTACCTCCTGAAATCGGTTTCATGCAATTCTGCCCCTCTTTCAAGTCCTCTTGGCAGCCTTACTTCAGTATATTTTTAGACGATAGCTGTCATTTATAACTCTGCAGGTTTGTGAATTACAGTGCCCCTGAGCTCCTTTCTTCACTCGCTTTCTTTTGAGCTGCCCGCAACACCGCAGGATGGCTTCAGGCCCTAATCTGGTTCCGGCACGGCACGCTGAGCCTTTGGTTATTTCCTCTTCCTGGTGGGAAATGAGAGTTAAATTTGCCCGTCCAGACACCTCCAGCTAGTCTCTCATTGGTTCTCCCTATTCCTGTTCATCTTCCGCAGAAATTGCAAACTGGGCCAAACAGGAGGTTAAAGGCGCTGACTCTCCAAGTGGGGAGAGTGTTAGTAAAGCGTCTGGAATGTTGCACCTGAGTACCAGGGGAGGAAAACTGAGACATATTTGAACACGTCTCCCGTTCACATGGTTGATTATACTCTGGGTTCCACATGCATGTTTTAGCTGAAGGAAGAATACCTTAAACCTGTAGAGTTGAGACCCGTGTAATGGGTACCATGCAATATGACTTCAAAGGGTCTTCATTTGCTCACCGAACCTCTCCAATCCTATCACTGCTGCGTTTATGCCCCTGCACACATGCTTGATTCTCTTTCGCAGACATAGTAATCCATAGGATTTAAGATACTTACTAGTCAGGTACATTCTTAGGCGTTTAATATGCGGTGTTGAGTCCATTTCGTTGAGCAAGGAGTAGCTCTTGTCTATTCCATATTTGGCTTAAGGAACTTTATCTGTGCTCATTTCAATCTCTGGTTTTATGCAGCACCTCAACTCACCTTTCCCCTTAAGCAAGCATAAGTTGGTTTTCTAATTTTGAGACCCTGTTCTGTTCTGTAATTCAGTTCCTGTGTAGCCAAGTTTACATTCCGTGTATTACTGATATCTTATGATGTTTCTTTTTCTGTGTGACTTATTTCAGTTAGAATCATCATACCTGAATCCACTCATTGTGCTGCTAAGGGCCTGATGACATAGATTTCATTGCTGAGTGATATTGCTTTGTAAGTAAATACCACAACTTCTTTATCCATTTTTCACTTTCTGTGATGTAGAACTTGTACTGTAAACGAGGTTCCTGTAAACAGAGCCGTTCCAAACTTCGGGGTGGCTGTGTCTTTTTGATTTTAATTTCCCTAAGCTATAGGACCATAAGTGGAAGTGCCCTAGGCTCTGTTGCTTTGTTTTTTAGATGTTTCAGGAAACACCATACACTTCTCCCGAGTGGCTGTTGGCAATTTACATCGCGCCCATCAGCATAACAAGGCTCCCAGTTCTCCATGGCCTCTCCTGCCTTTCTGGATTTTACACTTTTTTCAGATGGCCCTTTTGACCGGGAGGAAGTGAGACTTCATTGTAGTGCAGATTTCCTTTGCAAGCTTGCTTGGTTGGCCAAAAAGGGCGTATGCGTTTTTTCCTGAATATATTCAGGAAAAAACGCATACGCCCTTTTTGGCCAAGTGCATCATTGTGGACGTTCTGCCTCTTTTCCTATGCTTTCAATGCAATTGCAGTCTAC
The DNA here is from genome assembly GCF_964374135.1 of Grampus griseus. Classification (NCBI taxonomy): domain Eukaryota; kingdom Metazoa; phylum Chordata; class Mammalia; order Artiodactyla; family Delphinidae; genus Grampus; species Grampus griseus. Next base: position 305,257 of record NW_028133338.1, on the reverse strand, counting down.
CTCCTGAAATCGGTTTCCTGCAATTCTGCCCCGCTTTCAAGTCCTCTTGGCAGCCTTACTTCAGTATATTTTTGGACTATAGCTGTCATTTATAACTCTGCAGGTTTGAGAATTACAGTGCCCCTGAGCTCCTTTCTTCAACTCGCTTTCTTGTGAGCTGGCCGCAACACCGCAGGATGGCTTCAGGCCCTAATCTGGTTCCGGCACGGCACGCTGAGCCTTTGGTTAATTCCTCTTCCTGGTGGGAAATGAGAGTTAAATTTGCCCGTCCAGACACCTCCAGCTAGTCTCTCATTGGTTCTCGCTATTCCTGTTCATCTTCCGCAGAAATTGCAAACTGGGCCAAACAGGAGGTTAAAGGCGCTGACTCTCCAAGTGGGGAGAGTGTTAGTAAAGCGTCTGGAATGTTTCACCCGAGTACCAGGGGAGGAAAACTGAGACATATTTGAACACGTCTCCCGTTCACACGGTTGATCATACTCTGGGTTCCACATGCATGTTTTAGCTGAAGGAAGAATACCTTAAACCTGGGTACTTGAAACCCGTGGAATGGGTACCATGCAATATGACTTCAAAGGGTCTTCATTTGCTCACCAAACCTCTCCAATCCTATCACTTCTGCGTTTATGCCCCTGTACACATGCTTGATTCTCTTTTGGAGACATAGCAATCCATAGGTTTTAAGATACTTACTAGTCAAGTACATTCTTAGGCGTTTAATATGCGGTGTTGAGTCCATTTCGTTGAGCAAGGAGTAGCTCTTGTCTATTCCATATTTGGCTTAAGGAACTTTATCTGTGCTCATTTCAATCTCTGGTTTTATGCAGCACCCCAACTCACCTTTCCCGTTAAGCAAGCATAAGTTGGTTTTCTAATTTTGAGACACTTTTCTGTTTTGGAATTCAGTTCCTGTGTAGCCAAGTTTACATTCCGTGTATTACTGATATCTTATGATGTTTCTTTTTCTGTGTGACTTATTTCATTTAGAATCATCGTACCTGAATCCACTCATTATGCTGCTACGGGCCTCATGACATAGATTTCATTGCTGAGTAATACTGCATTGTACATAAGTACCACAAGTTCTTTATACATTTTTCACTTTCTGTATTATTGAACTTGTACTGTAAACGAGGTTGTTGTAAACAGAGCCGTCCCAAACTTTGGGGTGGCTGTGTCTTTTTGATTTTAATTTCCCTAAGCTATAGGACCATAAGTGGAAGTGCCCTAGGCTCTGTTGCTTTGTTTTTTAGATGTTTCAGGAAACACCATACACTTCTCCCGAGTGTCTGTTGGCAATTTACATCCCGCCCATCAGCATAACAAGGCTCCCAGTTCTCCATGGCCTGTCCTGCCTTTCTGGATTTTACACTTTTTTCAGATGGCCCTTTTGACCTGGGGGAAGTGAGACTTCATTGTAGTGCAGATTTCCTTTGCAAGCTTGCTTGGTTGGCCAAAAAGGGCGTATGCGTTTTTTCCTGAATATATTCAGGAAAAAACGCATACGCCCTTTTTGGCCAAGTGCATCATTGTGGACGTTCTGCCTCTTTTCCTATGCTTTCAATGCAATTCCAGTCTACCTCCTGAAATCGGTTTCCTGCAATTCTGCCCCGCTTTCAAGTCCTCTTGGCAGCCTTACTTCAGTATATTTTTGGACGATAGCTGTCATTTATAACTCTGCAGGTTTGTGAATTACAGTGCCCCTGAGCTCCTTTCTTCAACTCGCTTTCTTGTGACCTGGCCGCAACACCGCAGGATGGCTTCAGGCCCTAATCTGGTTCCGGCATGGCACGCTGAGCCTTTGGTTAATTCCTCTTCCTGGTGGGAAATGAGAGTTAAATTTGCCCGTCCAGACACCTCCAGCTAGTCTCTCATTGGTTCTCGCTATTCCTGTTCATCTTCCGCAGAAATTGCAAACTGGACCAAACAGGAGGTTAAAGGGACTGACTCTCCAAGTCGGGAGAGTGTTAGTAAAGCATCTGGAATGTTGCACCCGAGTACCAGGGTACGAAAACTGAGACATATTTGAACACGTCTCCCGATCACATGGTTGATCATACTCTAGGTTCCACATGCATGTTTTAGCTGAAGGAAGAATACCTTAAAACTGGGTGGTTGAAACCCGTGGAATGGGTACCATGCAATATGACTTCAAAGGGTCTTCATTTGCTCACCGAACCTCTCCAATCCTATCACTGCTGCATTTATGCCCCTGTACACACGCTTGATTCTCTTTTGGAGACATAGCAATCCATAGGTTTTAAGATACTTACTAGTCAGGTACATTCTTAGGCATTTAATATGGGGTGTTGAGTCCATTTCGTTGAGCAAGGAGTAGCTCTTGTCTATTCCATATTTGGCTTAAGGAAATTTATCTGTGCTCATTTCAATCTCTGGTTTTATGCAGCACCCCAACTCACCTTTCCCCTTAAGCAAGCATAAGATGGTTTTCTAAATTTGAGACCTTGTTCTGTTCTGTAATTCAGTTCCTGTGTAGCCAAGTTTACATTCCGTGTATTAGTGATATCTTATGATGTTTCTTTTTCTGTGTGACTTATTTCAGTTAGAATCATCGTACCTGAATCCACTCATTATGCTGCTACGGGCCTGATGACATAGATTTCATTGCTGAGTGATACTGCATTGTACGTAAGTACCACAAGTTCTTTATCCATTTTTCACTTTCTGTGATATTGAACTTGTACGGTAAACGAGGTTCTTGTAAACAGAGGCGTCCCAAACTTTGGGGTGGCTGTGTCTTTTTGATTTTAATTTCCCTAAGCTATAGGACCATAAGTGGAAGTGCCCTAGGCTCTGTTGCTTTGTTTTGTAGATGTTTCAGGAAACACCATACACTTCTCCCGAGTGTCTGTTGGCAATTTACATCCCGCCCATCAGCATAACAAGGCTCCCAGTTCTCCATGGCCTGTCCTGCCTTTCTGGATTTTACACTTTTTTCAGATGTCCCTTTTGACCGGGGGGAAGTGAGACTTCATTGTAGTGCAGATTTCCTTTGCAAGCTTGCTTGGTTGGCCAAAAAGGGCGTATGCGTTTTTTCCTGAATATATTCAGGAAAAAACGCATACGCCCTTTTTGGCCAAGTGCATCATTGTGGACGTTCTGCCTCTTTTCCTATGCTTTCAATGCAATTCCAGTCTACCTCCTGAAATCGGTTTCCTGCAATTCTGCCCCGCTTTCAAGTCCTCTTGGCAGCCTTACTTCAGTCTATTTTTGGACGATAGCTGTCATTTATAACTCTGCAGGTTTGTGAATTACAGTGCCCCTGAGCTCCTTTCTTCAACTCACTTTCTTTTGAGCTGGCCGCAACACCGCAGGATGGCTTCAGGCCCTAATCTGGTTCCGGCACGGCACACTGAGCCTTTGGTTATTTCCTCTTCCAGATGGGAAATGAGAGTTAAATTTGCCCGTCCAGACACCTCCAGCTAGTCTCTCATTGGTTCTCCCTTTTCCTGTTCATCTTCCACAGAAATTGCAAACTGGGCCAAACAGGAGGTTAAAGGCGCTGACTCTCCAAGTGGGGAGAGTGTTAGTAAAGCGTCTGGAATGTTGCACCCGAGTACCAGGGGAGGAAAACTGAGACATATTTGAACACGTCTCCCGTTCACACGGTTGATCATACTCTGGGTTCCACATGCATGTTTTAGCTGAAGGAAGAATACCTTAAACCTGGAGAGTTGAGACCCGTGGAATGGGTACCATGAAATATGACTTCAAAGGGTCTTCATTTGCTCACCGAACCTCTCCAATCCTATCACTGCTGCATTTATGCCCCTGTACACATGCTTGATTCTCTTTTGGAGACATAGCAATCCATAGGTTTTAAGATACTTACTAGTCAGGTACATTCTTAGGCGTTTAATATGGGGTGTTGAGTCCATTTCGTTGAGCAAGGAGTAGCTCTTGTGTATTCCATATTTGGCTTAAGGAACTTTATCTGTGCTCATTTCCATCTCTGGTTTTATGCAGCACCCCAACTCACCTTTCCCCTTAAGCAAGCATAAGTTGGTTTTCTAAATTTGAGACCCTGTTCTGTTTTGGAATTCAGTTCCTGTGTAGCCAAGTTTACATTCCGTGTATTACTGATATCTTATGATGTTTCTTTTTCTGTGTGACTTATTTCAGTTAGAATCATCGTACCTGAATCCACTCATTATGCTGCTACGGGCCTGATGACATAGATTTCATTGCTGAGTGATACTGCATTGTACGTAAGTACCACAAGTTTTTTATCCATTTTTCACTTTCTGCGATGTTGAACTTGTACTGTAAACGAGGTTCTTGTAAACAGAGGTGTCCCAAACTTTGATGTGGCTGTGTCTTTTTGACTTTAATTTCCCTAAGCTATAGGACCATAAGTGGAAGTGCCCTAGGCTCTGTTGCTTTGTTTTTTAGATGTTTCAGGAAACACCATACACTTCTCCCGAGTGTCTGTTGGCAATTTCCATCCTGCCCATCAGCATAACAAGGCTCCCAGTTCTCCATGGCCTGTCCTGCCTTTCTGGATTTTACACTTTTTTCAGATGGCCCTTTTGACCGGGGGGAAGTGAGACTTCATTGTAGTGCAGATTTCCTTTGCAAGCTTGCTTGGTTGGCCAAAAAGGGCGTATGCGTTTTGTCCTGAATATATTCAGGAAAAAACTTATACGCCCTTTTTGGCCAAGTGCATCATTGTGGACGTTCTGCCTCTTTTCCTATGCTTTCAATGCAATTCCAGTCTACCTCCTGAAATCGGTTTCATGCAATTCTGCCCCTCTTTCAAGTCCTCTTGGCAGCCTTACTTCAGTATATTTTTAGACGATAGCTGTCATTTATAACTCTGCAGGTTTGTGAATTACAGTGCCCCTGAGCTCCTTTCTTCACTCGCTTTCTTTTGAGCTGCCCGCAACACCGCAGGATGGCTTCAGGCCCTAATCTGGTTCCGGCACGGCACGCTGAGCCTTTGGTTATTTCCTCTTCCTGGTGGGAAATGAGAGTTAAATTTGCCCGTCCAGACACCTCCAGCTAGTCTCTCATTGGTTCTCCCTATTCCTGTTCATCTTCCGCAGAAATTGCAAACTGGGCCAAACAGGAGGTTAAAGGCGCTGACTCTCCAAGTGGGGAGAGTGTTAGTAAAGCGTCTGGAATGTTGCACCTGAGTACCAGGGGAGGAAAACTGAGACATATTTGAACACGTCTCCCGTTCACATGGTTGATTATACTCTGGGTTCCACATGCATGTTTTAGCTGAAGGAAGAATACCTTAAACCTGTAGAGTTGAGACCCGTGTAATGGGTACCATGCAATATGACTTCAAAGGGTCTTCATTTGCTCACCGAACCTCTCCAATCCTATCACTGCTGCGTTTATGCCCCTGCACACATGCTTGATTCTCTTTCGCAGACATAGTAATCCATAGGATTTAAGATACTTACTAGTCAGGTACATTCTTAGGCGTTTAATATGCGGTGTTGAGTCCATTTCGTTGAGCAAGGAGTAGCTCTTGTCTATTCCATATTTGGCTTAAGGAACTTTATCTGTGCTCATTTCAATCTCTGGTTTTATGCAGCACCTCAACTCACCTTTCCCCTTAAGCAAGCATAAGTTGGTTTTCTAATTTTGAGACCCTGTTCTGTTCTGTAATTCAGTTCCTGTGTAGCCAAGTTTACATTCCGTGTATTACTGATATCTTATGATGTTTCTTTTTCTGTGTGACTTATTTCAGTTAGAATCATCATACCTGAATCCACTCATTGTGCTGCTAAGGGCCTGATGACATAGATTTCATTGCTGAGTGATATTGCTTTGTAAGTAAATACCACAACTTCTTTATCCATTTTTCACTTTCTGTGATGTAGAACTTGTACTGTAAACGAGGTTCCTGTAAACAGAGCCGTTCCAAACTTCGGGGTGGCTGTGTCTTTTTGATTTTAATTTCCCTAAGCTATAGGACCATAAGTGGAAGTGCCCTAGGCTCTGTTGCTTTGTTTTTTAGATGTTTCAGGAAACACCATACACTTCTCCCGAGTGGCTGTTGGCAATTTACATCGCGCCCATCAGCATAACAAGGCTCCCAGTTCTCCATGGCCTCTCCTGCCTTTCTGGATTTTACACTTTTTTCAGATGGCCCTTTTGACCGGGAGGAAGTGAGACTTCATTGTAGTGCAGATTTCCTTTGCAAGCTTGCTTGGTTGGCCAAAAAGGGCGTATGCGTTTTTTCCTGAATATATTCAGGAAAAAACGCATACGCCCTTTTTGGCCAAGTGCATCATTGTGGACGTTCTGCCTCTTTTCCTATGCTTTCAATGCAATTGCAGTCTACCTCCTGAAATCGGTTTCCTGCAATTCTGCCCCGCTTTCAAGTCCTCTTGGCAGCCTTACTTCAGTATATTTTTGGACTATAGCTGTCATTTATAACTCTGCAGGTTTGAGAATTACAGTGCCCCTGAGCTCCTTTCTTCAACTCGCTTTCTTGTGAGCTGGCCGCAACACCGCAGGATGGCTTCAGGCCCTAATCTGGTTCCGGCACGGCACGCTGAGCCTTTGGTTAATTCCTCTTCCTGGTGGGAAATGAGAGTTAAATTTGCCCGTCCAGACACCTCCAGCTAGTCTCTCATTGGTTCTCGCTATTCCTGTTCATCTTCCGCAGAAATTGCAAACTGGGCCAAACAGGAGGTTAAAGGCGCTGACTCTCCAAGTCGGGAGAGTGTTAGTAAAGCATCTGGAATGTTGCACCCGAGTACCAGGGTACGAAAACTGAGACATATTTGAACACGTCTCCCGATCACATGGTTGATCATACTCTAGGTTCCACATGCATGTTTTAGCTGAAGGAAGAATACCTTAAAACTGGGTGGTTGAAACCCGTGGAATGGGTACCATGCAATATGACTTCAAAGGGTCTTCATTTGCTCACCGAACCTCTCCAATCCTATCACTGCTGCATTTATGCCCCTGTACACACGCTTGATTCTCTTTTGGAGACATAGCAATCCATAGGTTTTAAGATACTTACTAGTCAGGTACATTCTTAGGCATTTAATATGGGGTGTTGAGTCCATTTCGTTGAGCAAGGAGTAGCTCTTGTCTATTCCATATTTGGCTTAAGGAACTTTATCTGTGCTCATTTCAATCTCTGGTTTTATGCAGCACCCCAACTCACCTTTCCCCTTAAGCAAGCATAAGATGGTTTTCTAAATTTGAGACCTTGTTCTGTTCTGTAATTCAGTTCCTGTGTAGCCAAGTTTACATTCCGTGTATTAGTGATATCTTATGATGTTTCTTTTTCTGTGTGACTTATTTCAGTTAGAATCATCGTACCTGAATCCACTCATTATGCTGCTACGGGCCTGATGACATAGATTTCATTGCTGAGTGATACTGCATTGTACGTAAGTACCACAAGTTCTTTATCCATTTTTCACTTTCTGTGATATTGAACTTGTACGGTAAACGAGGTTCTTGTAAACAGAGGCGTCCCAAACTTTGGGGTGGCTGTGTCTTTTTGATTTTAATTTCCCTAAGCTATAGGACCATAAGTGGAAGTGCCCTAGGCTCTGTTGCTTTGTTTTGTAGATGTTTCAGGAAACACCATACACTTCTCCCGAGTGTCTGTTGGCAATTTCCATCCCGCCCATCAGCATAACAAGGCTCCCAGTTCTCCATGGCCTGTCCTGCCTTTCTGGATTTTACACTTTTTTCAGATGTCCCTTTTGACCGGGGGGAAGTGAGACTTCATTGTAGTGCAGATTTCCTTTGCAAGCTTGCTTGGTTGGCCAAAAAGGGCGTATGCGTTTTTTCCTGAATATATTCAGGAAAAAACGCATACGCCCTTTTTGGCCAAGTGCATCATTGTGGACGTTCTGCCTCTTTTCCTATGCTTTCAATGCAATTCCAGTCTACCTCCTGAAATCGGTTTCCTGCAATTCTGCCCCGCTTTCAAGTCCTCTTGGCAGCCTTACTTCAGTATATTTTTGGACGATAGCTGTCATTTATAACTCTGCAGGTTTGTGAATTACAGTGCCCCTGAGCTCCTTTCTTCAACTCGCTTTCTTGTGAGCTGGCCGCAACACCGCAGGATGGCTTCAGGCCCTAATCTGGTTCCGGCACGGCACGCTGAGCCTTTGGTTAATTCCTCTTCTTGGTGGGAAACGAGAGTTAAATTTGCCCGTCCAGACACCTCCAGCTAGTCTCTCATTGGTTCTCGCTATTCCTGTTCATCTTCCGCAGAAATTGCAAACTGGGCCAAACAGGAGGTTAAAGGGACTGACTCTCCAAGTCGGGAGAGTGTTAGTAAAGCGTCTGGAATGTTGCACCCGAGTACCAGGGTACGAAAACTGAGACATATTTGAACACGTCTCCCGATCACACGGTTGATCATACTCTAGGTTCCACATGCATGTTTTAGCTGAAGGAAGAATACCTTAAAACTGGGTGGTTGAAACCCGTGGAATGGGTACCATGCAATATGACTTCAAAGGGTCTTCATTTGCTCACCGAACCTCTCCTATCCTATCACTTCTGCGTTTATGCCCCTGTACACTCGCTTGATTCTCTTTTGGAGACATAGCAATCCATAGGTTTTAAGATACTTACTAGTCAGGTACATTCTTAGGCGTTTAATATGGGGTGTTGAGTCCATTTCGTTGAGCAAGGAGTAGCTCTTGTCTATTCCATATTTGGCTTAAGGAACTTTATCTGTGCTCATTTCAATCTCTGGTTTTATGCAGCACCCCAACTCACCTTTCCCCTTAAGCAAGCATAAGTTGGTTTTCTAAATTTGAGACCCTGTTCTGTTCTGTAATTCAGTTCCTGTGTAGCCAAGTTTACATTCTGTGTATTACTGATATCTTATGATGTTTCTTTTTCTGTGTGACTTATTTCAGTTAGAATCATCATACCTGAATCCACTCATTGTGCTGCTAAGGGCCTGATGACATAGATTTCATTGCTGAGTGATATTGCTTTGTAAGTAAATACCACAACTTCTTTATCCATTTTTCACTTTCTGCGATGTTGAACTTGTACTGTAAACAAGGATCTTTTAAACAGAGGCGTCCCAAATTTTGGGGTGGCTGTGTCTTTTTTATTTTAATTTCCCTAAGCTATAGGTCCATAAGTGGAAGTGCCCTAGGCTCTGTTGCTTTGTTTTTTAGATGTTTCAGGAAACACCATACACTTTCCCGAGTTTCTGTTGGCAATTTACATCCCGCCCATCAGCATAACTAGGCTCCCAGTTCTCCATGGCCTGTCCTGCCTTTCTGGATTTTACACTTTTTTCAGATGGCCCTTTTGACCGGGGGGAAGTGAGACTTCATTGTAGTGCAGATTTCCTTTGCAAGCTTGCTTGGTTGGCCAAAAAGGGCGTATGCGTTTTTTCCTGAATATATTCAGGAAAAAACGCATACGCCCTTTTTGGCCAAGTGCATCATTGTGGACGTTCTGCCTCTTTTCCTATGCTTTCAATGCAATTCCAGTCTACCTCCTGAAATCAGTTTCCTGCAATTCTGCCCCGCTTTCAAGTCCTCTTGGCAGCCTTACTTCAGTATATTTTTGGACGATAGCTGTCATTTATATCTCTGCAGGTTTGTGAATTACAGTGCCCCTGAGCTCCTTTCTTCAACTCGCTTTCTTGTGACCTGGCCGCAACACCGCAGGATGGCTTCAGGCCCTAATCTGGTTCCGGCATGGCACGCTGAGCCTTTGGTTAATTCCTCTTCCTGGTGGGAAATGAGAGTTAAATTTGCCCGTCCAGACACCTCCAGCTAGTCTCTCATTGGTTCTCCCTATTCCTGTTCAACTTCCGCAGAAATTGCAAACTGGGCCAAACAGGAGGTTAAAGGCGCTGACTCTCCAAGTGGGGAGAGTGTTAGTAAAGCGTCTGGAATGTTGCACCCGAGTACCAGGGGAGTAAAACTGAGACACATATGAACACGTCTCCCGTTCACACGATTGATCATACTCTGGGTTCCACGTGCATGATTTAGCTGAAGGAAGAATACCTTAAACCTGGAGAGTTGAGACCCGTGGAATGGGTACCATGCAATATGACTTCAAAGGGTCTTCATTTGCTCACCGAACCTCTCCAATCCTATCACTGCTGCGTTTATGCCCCTGTACACACGCTTGATTCTCTTTTGGAGACATAGCAATCCATAGGTTTTAAGATACTTACTAGTCAGGTACATTCTTAGGCGTTTAATTTGGGGTGTTGAGTCCATTTCGTTGAGCAAGGAGTAGCTCTTGTCTATTCCATATTTGGCTTAAGGAACTTTATCTGTTCTCATTTCAATCTCTGGTTCTATGCAGCACCCCAACTCACCTTTCCCCTTAAGCAAGCATAAGTTGGTTTTGTAAATTTGAGACCCTGTTCTGTTTTGGAATTCAGTTCCTGTGTAGCCAAGTTTACATTCCGTGTATTAGTGATATCTTATGATGTTTCTTTTTCTGTGTGACTTATTTCAGTTAGAATCATCGTACCTGAATCCACTCATTATGCTGCTACGGGCCTGATGACATAGATTTCATTGCTGAGTGATACTGCATTGTAAATAAGTACCAAAATTCTTTATCCATTTTTTACTTTCTGTGATATTGAACTTGTATGGTAAATGAGGTTCTTGTAAACAGAGGCGTCCCAAACTTTGGGGTGGCTGTGTCTTTTTGATTTTAATTTCCCTAAGCTATAGGACCATAAGTGGAAGTGCCCTAGGCTCTGTTGCTTTGTTTTTTAGATGTTTCAGGAAACACCATACACTTCTCCCGAGTGGCTGTTGGCAATTTACATCCCGCCCATCAGCATAACAAGGCTCCCAGTTCTCCATGGCCTGTCCTGTCTTTCTGGATTTTACACTTTTTTCAGATGGCCGTTTTGACCGGGGGGAAGTGAGACTTCATGTAGTGCAGATTTCCTTTGCAAGCTTGCTTGGTTGGCCTAAAAGGGCGTATGCATTTTTTCCTGAATATATTCAGGAAAAAACGCATACGCCCTTTTTGGCCAAGTGCATCATTGTGGACGTTCTGCCTCTTTTCCTATGCTTTCAATGCAATTCCAGTCTACCTCCTGAAATCCGTTTCCTGCAATTCTGCCCCGCTTTCAAGTCCTCTTGGGAGCCTTACTTCAGTATATTTTTGGACGATAGCTGTCATTTATAACTCTGCAGGTTTCTGAATTACAGTGCCCCTGAGCTCCTTTCTTCAACTCGCTTTCTTGTGACCTGGCCGCAACACCGCAGGATGGCTTCAGGCCCTAATCTGGTTCCGGCAAGGCACGCTGGGCCTTTGGTTAATTCCTCTTCCTGGTGGGAAATGAGAGTTAAATTTGCCCGTCCAGACACCTCCAGCTAGTCTCTCATTGGTTCTCCCTATTCCTGTTCATCTTCCGCAGAAATTGCAAAGTGGGCCAAACAGGAGGTTAAAGGGACTGACTCTCCAAGTCGGGAGAGTGTTAGTAAAGCATCTGGAATGTTACACCCGAGTACCAGGGTACGAAAACTGAGACATATTTGAACACGTCTCCCGATCACATGGTTGATCATACCCTAGGTTCCACATGCATGTTTTAGCTGAATGAAGAATAACTTAAACCTGGGTAGTTGAAACCCGTGGAATGGGTACCATGCAATATGACTTCAAAGGGTCTTCATTTGCTCATCGAACCTCTCCAATCCTATCACTGCTGCGTTTATGCCCCTGTACACATGCTTGATTCTCTTTTGGAGACATAGCAATCCATAGGTTTTAAGATACTTACTAGTCAGGTACATTCTTAGGCGTTTAATATGGGGTGTTGAGTCCATTTCGTTGAGCAAGGAGTAGCTCTTGTCTATTCCATATTTGGCTTAAGGAACTTTATCTGTGCTCATTTCAATCTCTGGTTTTATGCAGCACCCCAACTCACCTTTCCCCTTAAGCAAGCATAAGTTGGTTTTCTAAATTTGAGACCCTGTTCTGTTCTGTAATTCAGTTCCTGTGTAGCCAAGTTTACATTCCGTGTATTACTGATATCTTATGATGTTTCTTTTTCTGTGTGACTTATTTCAGTTAGAATCATCATACCTGAATCCACTCATTGTGCTGCTAAGGGCCTGATGAGATAGATTTCTTTGCTGAGTCATATTGCTTTGTAAGTAAATACAACTTCTTTATCCATTTTTCACTTTCTGCGATGTTGAACATGTACTGTAAACAAGGATCTTTTAAACAGAGGCGTCCCAAATTTTGGGGTGGCTGTGTCTTTTTTATTTTAATTTCCCTAAGCTATAGGTCCATAAGTGGAAGTGCCCTAGGCTCTGTTGCTTTGTTTTTTAGATGTTTCAGGAAACACCATACACTTCTCCCGAGTGTCTGTTGGCAATTTCCATCTCGCCCATCAGCATAACAAGGCTCCCAGTTCTCCATGGCCTGTCCTGCCTTTCTGGATTTTACACTTTTTTCAGATGGCCCTTTTGACCGGGGGGAAGTGAGACTTCATTGTAGTGCAGATTTCCTTTGCAAGCTTGCTTGGTTGGCCAAAAAGGGCGTATGCGTTTTTTCCTGAATATATTCAGGAAAAAACGCATACGCCCTTTTTGGCCAAGTGCATCATTGTGGACGTTCTGCCTCTTTTCCTATGCTTTCAATGCAATTGCAGTCTACCTCCTGAAATCGGTTTCCTGCAATTCTGCCCTGCTTTCAAGTCCTCTTGGCAGCCTTACTTTAGTCTATTTTTGGATGATAGCTGTCATTTATAACTGTGCAGGTTTGTGAATTACAGTGCCCCTGAGCTCCTTTCTTCAACTCGCTTTCTTGTGACCTGGCCGCAACACCGCAGGATGGCTTCAGGCCCTAATCTGGTTCCGGCACGGCACGCTGAGCCTTTGGTTATTTCCTCTTCCTGGTGGGAAATGAGAGTTAAATTTGCCCGTCCAGCCACCTCCAGCTAGTCTCTCATTGGTTCTCGCTATTCCTTTTCATCTTCCACAGAAATTGCAAATTGTGCCAAACAGGAGGATAAAGGGACTGATTCTCCAAGTCGGGAGAGTGTTAGTAAAGCGTCTGGAATGTTGCACCCGAGTACCAGGGGAGGAAAACTGAGACATATTTGAACACGTCTCCCGATCACATGGTTGATCATACTCTAGGTTCCACATGCATGTTTTAGCTGAAGGAAGAATACCTTAAAACTGGGTAGTTGAAACCCGTGGAATGGGTACCATGCAATATGACTTCAAAGGGTCTTCATTTGCTCACCGAACCTCTCCAATCCTATCACTGCTGCGTTTATGCCCCTGTACACATGCTTGATTCTCTTTCGGAGACATAGCAATCCATAGGTTTTAAGATACTTACTAGTCAGGTACATTCTTAGGCGTTTAATATGCGGTGTTGAGTCCATTTCGTTGAGCAAGGAGTAGCTCTTGTGTATTCCATCTTTGGCTTAAGGAACTTTATCTGTGCTCATTTCAATCTCTGGTTTTATGCAGCACCCCAACTCACCTTTCCTCTTAAGCAAGCATAAGTTGGTTTTCTAAATTTGAGACCCTGTTCTGTTCTGTAATTCAGTTCCTGTGTAGCCAAGTTTACATTCCGTGTATTAGTGATATCTTATGATGTTTCTTTTTCTGTGTGACTTATTTCAGTTAGAATCATCATACCTGAATCCACTCATTGTGCTGCTAAGGGCCTGATGACATAGATTTCATTGCTGAGTGATATTGCTTTGTAAGTAAATACCACATCTTCTTTATCCATTTTTCACTTTCTGCGATGTTGAACTTGTACTGTAAACGAGGTTCTTGTAAACAGAGGCGTCCCAAACTTTGGGGTGGCTGTGTCTTTTTGATTTTAATTTCCCTAAGCTATAGGACCATAAGTGGAAGTGCCCTAGGCTCTGTTGCTTTGTTTTGTAGATGTTTCAGGAAACACCATACACTTCTCCCGAGTGTCTGTTGGCAATTTCCATCCCGCCCATCAGCATAACAAGGCTCCCAGTTCTCCATGGCCTGTCCTGCCTTTCTGGATTTTACACTTTTTTCAGATGTCCCTTTTGACCGGGGGGAAGTGAGACTTCATTGTAGTGCAGATTTCCTTTGCAAGCTTGCTTGGTTGGCCAAAAAGGGCGTATGCGTTTTTTCCTGAATATATTCAGGAAAAAACGCATACGCCCTTTTTGGCCAAGTGCATCATTGTGGACGTTCTGCCTCTTTTCCTATGCTTTCAATGCAATTCCAGTCTACCTCCTGAAATCGGTTTCCTGCAATTCTGCCCCGCTTTCAAGTCCTCTTGGCAGCCTTACTTCAGTCTATTTTTGGACGATAGCTGTCATTTATAACTCTGCAGGTTTGTGAATTACAGTGCCCCTGAGCTCCTTTCTTCAACTCACTTTCTTTTGAGCTGGCCGCAACACCGCAGGATGGCTTCAGGCCCTAATCTGGTTCCGGCACGGCACACTGAGCCTTTGGTTATTTCCTCTTCCAGATGGGAAATGAGAGTTAAATTTGCCCGTCCAGACACCTCCAGCTAGTCTCTCATTGGTTCTCCCTTTTCCTGTTCATCTTCCACAGAAATTGCAAACTGGGCCAAACAGGAGGTTAAAGGCGCTGACTCTCCAAGTGGGGAGAGTGTTAGTAAAGCGTCTGGAATGTTGCACCCGAGTACCAGGGGAGGAAAACTGAGACATATTTGAACACGTCTCCCGTTCACACGGTTGATCATACTCTGGGTTCCACATGCATGTTTTAGCTGAAGGAAGAATACCTTAAACCTGGAGAGTTGAGACCCGTGGAATGGGTACCATGAAATATGACTTCAAAGGGTCTTCATTTGCTCACCGAACCTCTCCAATCCTATCACTGCTGCATTTATGCCCCTGTACACATGCTTGATTCTCTTTTGGAGACATAGCAATCCATAGGTTTTAAGATACTTACTAGTCAGGTACATTCTTAGGCGTTTAATATGGGGTGTTGAGTCCATTTCGTTGAGCAAGGAGTAGCTCTTGTGTATTCCATATTTGGCTTAAGGAACTTTATCTGTGCTCATTTCCATCTCTGGTTTTATGCAGCACCCCAACTCACCTTTCCCCTTAAGCAAGCATAAGTTGGTTTTCTAAATTTGAGACCCTGTTCTGTTTTGGAATTCAGTTCCTGTGTAGCCAAGTTTACATTCCGTGTATTACTGATATCTTATGATGTTTCTTTTTCTGTGTGACTTATTTCAGTTAGAATCATCGTACCTGAATCCACTCATTATGCTGCTACGGGCCTGATGACATAGATTTCATTGCTGAGTGATACTGCATTGTACGTAAGTACCACAAGTTTTTTATCCATTTTTCACTTTCTGCGATGTTGAACTTGTACTGTAAACGAGGTTCTTGTAAACAGAGGTGTCCCAAACTTTGATGTGGCTGTGTCTTTTTGACTTTAATTTCCCTAAGCTATAGGACCATAAGTGGAAGTGCCCTAGGCTCTGTTGCTTTGTTTTTTAGATGTTTCAGGAAACACCATACACTTCTCCCGAGTGTCTGTTGGCAATTTCCATCCTGCCCATCAGCATAACAAGGCTCCCAGTTCTCCATGGCCTGTCCTGCCTTTCTGGATTTTACACTTTTTTCAGATGGCCCTTTTGACCGGGGGGAAGTGAGACTTCATTGTAGTGCAGATTTCCTTTGCAAGCTTGCTTGGTTGGCCAAAAAGGGCGTATGCGTTTTGTCCTGAATATATTCAGGAAAAAACTTATACGCCCTTTTTGGCCAAGTGCATCATTGTGGACGTTCTGCCTCTTTTCCTATGCTTTCAATGCAATTCCAGTCTACCTCCTGAAATCGGTTTCATGCAATTCTGCCCCTCTTTCAAGTCCTCTTGGCAGCCTTACTTCAGTATATTTTTAGACGATAGCTGTCATTTATAACTCTGCAGGTTTGTGAATTACAGTGCCCCTGAGCTCCTTTCTTCACTCGCTTTCTTTTGAGCTGCCCGCAACACCGCAGGATGGCTTCAGGCCCTAATCTGGTTCCGGCACGGCACGCTGAGCCTTTGGTTATTTCCTCTTCCTGGTGGGAAATGAGAGTTAAATTTGCCCGTCCAGACACCTCCAGCTAGTCTCTCATTGGTTCTCCCTATTCCTGTTCATCTTCCGCAGAAATTGCAAACTGGGCCAAACAGGAGGTTAAAGGCGCTGACTCTCCAAGTGGGGAGAGTGTTAGTAAAGCGTCTGGAATGTTGCACCTGAGTACCAGGGGAGGAAAACTGAGACATATTTGAACACGTCTCCCGTTCACATGGTTGATTATACTCTGGGTTCCACATGCATGTTTTAGCTGAAGGAAGAATACCTTAAACCTGTAGAGTTGAGACCCGTGTAATGGGTACCATGCAATATGACTTCAAAGGGTCTTCATTTGCTCACCGAACCTCTCCAATCCTATCACTGCTGCGTTTATGCCCCTGCACACATGCTTGATTCTCTTTCGCAGACATAGTAATCCATAGGATTTAAGATACTTACTAGTCAGGTACATTCTTAGGCGTTTAATATGCGGTGTTGAGTCCATTTCGTTGAGCAAGGAGTAGCTCTTGTCTATTCCATATTTGGCTTAAGGAACTTTATCTGTGCTCATTTCAATCTCTGGTTTTATGCAGCACCTCAACTCACCTTTCCCCTTAAGCAAGCATAAGTTGGTTTTCTAATTTTGAGACCCTGTTCTGTTCTGTAATTCAGTTCCTGTGTAGCCAAGTTTACATTCCGTGTATTACTGATATCTTATGATGTTTCTTTTTCTGTGTGACTTATTTCAGTTAGAATCATCATACCTGAATCCACTCATTGTGCTGCTAAGGGCCTGATGACATAGATTTCATTGCTGAGTGATATTGCTTTGTAAGTAAATACCACAACTTCTTTATCCATTTTTCACTTTCTGTGATGTAGAACTTGTACTGTAAACGAGGTTCCTGTAAACAGAGCCGTTCCAAACTTCGGGGTGGCTGTGTCTTTTTGATTTTAATTTCCCTAAGCTATAGGACCATAAGTGGAAGTGCCCTAGGCTCTGTTGCTTTGTTTTTTAGATGTTTCAGGAAACACCATACACTTCTCCCGAGTGGCTGTTGGCAATTTACATCGCGCCCATCAGCATAACAAGGCTCCCAGTTCTCCATGGCCTCTCCTGCCTTTCTGGATTTTACACTTTTTTCAGATGGCCCTTTTGACCGGGAGGAAGTGAGACTTCATTGTAGTGCAGATTTCCTTTGCAAGCTTGCTTGGTTGGCCAAAAAGGGCGTATGCGTTTTTTCCTGAATATATTCAGGAAAAAACGCATACGCCCTTTTTGGCCAAGTGCATCATTGTGGACGTTCTGCCTCTTTTCCTATGCTTTCAATGCAATTGCAGTCTACCTCCTGAAATCGGTTTCCTGCAATTCTGCCCCGCTTTCAAGTCCTCTTGGCAGCCTTACTTCAGTATATTTTTGGACTATAGCTGTCATTTATAACTCTGCAGGTTTGAGAATTACAGTGCCCCTGAGCTCCTTTCTTCAACTCGCTTTCTTGTGAGCTGGCCGCAACACCGCAGGATGGCTTCAGGCCCTAATCTGGTTCCGGCACGGCACGCTGAGCCTTTGGTTAATTCCTCTTCCTGGTGGGAAATGAGAGTTAAATTTGCCCGTCCAGACACCTCCAGCTAGTCTCTCATTGGTTCTCGCTATTCCTGTTCATCTTCCGCAGAAATTGCAAACTGGGCCAAACAGGAGGTTAAAGGCGCTGACTCTCCAAGTGGGGAGAGTGTTAGTAAAGCGTCTGGAATGTTTCACCCGAGTACCAGGGGAGGAAAACTGAGACATATTTGAACACGTCTCCCGTTCACACGGTTGATCATACTCTGGGTTCCACATGCATGTTTTAGCTGAAGGAAGAATACCTTAAACCTGGGTACTTGAAACCCGTGGAATGGGTACCATGCAATATGACTTCAAAGGGTCTTCATTTGCTCACCAAACCTCTCCAATCCTATCACTTCTGCGTTTATGCCCCTGTACACATGCTTGATTCTCTTTTGGAGACATAGCAATCCATAGGTTTTAAGATACTTACTAGTCAAGTACATTCTTAGGCGTTTAATATGCGGTGTTGAGTCCATTTCGTTGAGCAAGGAGTAGCTCTTGTCTATTCCATATTTGGCTTAAGGAACTTTATCTGTGCTCATTTCAATCTCTGGTTTTATGCAGCACCCCAACTCACCTTTCCCGTTAAGCAAGCATAAGTTGGTTTTCTAATTTTGAGACACTTTTCTGTTTTGGAATTCAGTTCCTGTGTAGCCAAGTTTACATTCCGTGTATTACTGATATCTTATGATGTTTCTTTTTCTGTGTGACTTATTTCATTTAGAATCATCGTACCTGAATCCACTCATTATGCTGCTACGGGCCTCATGACATAGATTTCATTGCTGAGTAATACTGCATTGTACATAAGTACCACAAGTTCTTTATACATTTTTCACTTTCTGTATTATTGAACTTGTACTGTAAACGAGGTTGTTGTAAACAGAGCCGTCCCAAACTTTGGGGTGGCTGTGTCTTTTTGATTTTAATTTCCCTAAGCTATAGGACCATAAGTGGAAGTGCCCTAGGCTCTGTTGCTTTGTTTTTTAGATGTTTCAGGAAACACCATACACTTCTCCCGAGTGTCTGTTGGCAATTTACATCCCGCCCATCAGCATAACAAGGCTCCCAGTTCTCCATGGCCTGTCCTGCCTTTCTGGATTTTACACTTTTTTCAGATGGCCCTTTTGACCTGGGGGAAGTGAGACTTCATTGTAGTGCAGATTTCCTTTGCAAGCTTGCTTGGTTGGCCAAAAAGGGCGTATGCGTTTTTTCCTGAATATATTCAGGAAAAAACGCATACGCCCTTTTTGGCCAAGTGCATCATTGTGGACGTTCTGCCTCTTTTCCTATGCTTTCAATGCAATTCCAGTCTACCTCCTGAAATCGGTTTCCTGCAATTCTGCCCCGCTTTCAAGTCCTCTTGGCAGCCTTACTTCAGTATATTTTTGGACGATAGCTGTCATTTATAACTCTGCAGGTTTGTGAATTACAGTGCCCCTGAGCTCCTTTCTTCAACTCGCTTTCTTGTGACCTGGCCGCAACACCGCAGGATGGCTTCAGGCCCTAATCTGGTTCCGGCATGGCACGCTGAGCCTTTGGTTAATTCCTCTTCCTGGTGGGAAATGAGAGTTAAATTTGCCCGTCCAGACACCTCCAGCTAGTCTCTCATTGGTTCTCGCTATTCCTGTTCATCTTCCGCAGAAATTGCAAACTGGACCAAACAGGAGGTTAAAGGGACTGACTCTCCAAGTCGGGAGAGTGTTAGTAAAGCATCTGGAATGTTGCACCCGAGTACCAGGGTACGAAAACTGAGACATATTTGAACACGTCTCCCGATCACATGGTTGATCATACTCTAGGTTCCACATGCATGTTTTAGCTGAAGGAAGAATACCTTAAAACTGGGTGGTTGAAACCCGTGGAATGGGTACCATGCAATATGACTTCAAAGGGTCTTCATTTGCTCACCGAACCTCTCCAATCCTATCACTGCTGCATTTATGCCCCTGTACACACGCTTGATTCTCTTTTGGAGACATAGCAATCCATAGGTTTTAAGATACTTACTAGTCAGGTACATTCTTAGGCATTTAATATGGGGTGTTGAGTCCATTTCGTTGAGCAAGGAGTAGCTCTTGTCTATTCCATATTTGGCTTAAGGAAATTTATCTGTGCTCATTTCAATCTCTGGTTTTATGCAGCACCCCAACTCACCTTTCCCCTTAAGCAAGCATAAGATGGTTTTCTAAATTTGAGACCTTGTTCTGTTCTGTAATTCAGTTCCTGTGTAGCCAAGTTTACATTCCGTGTATTAGTGATATCTTATGATGTTTCTTTTTCTGTGTGACTTATTTCAGTTAGAATCATCGTACCTGAATCCACTCATTATGCTGCTACGGGCCTGATGACATAGATTTCATTGCTGAGTGATACTGCATTGTACGTAAGTACCACAAGTTCTTTATCCATTTTTCACTTTCTGTGATATTGAACTTGTACGGTAAACGAGGTTCTTGTAAACAGAGGCGTCCCAAACTTTGGGGTGGCTGTGTCTTTTTGATTTTAATTTCCCTAAGCTATAGGACCATAAGTGGAAGTGCCCTAGGCTCTGTTGCTTTGTTTTGTAGATGTTTCAGGAAACACCATACACTTCTCCCGAGTGTCTGTTGGCAATTTACATCCCGCCCATCAGCATAACAAGGCTCCCAGTTCTCCATGGCCTGTCCTGCCTTTCTGGATTTTACACTTTTTTCAGATGTCCCTTTTGACCGGGGGGAAGTGAGACTTCATTGTAGTGCAGATTTCCTTTGCAAGCTTGCTTGGTTGGCCAAAAAGGGCGTATGCGTTTTTTCCTGAATATATTCAGGAAAAAACGCATACGCCCTTTTTGGCCAAGTGCATCATTGTGGACGTTCTGCCTCTTTTCCTATGCTTTCAATGCAATTCCAGTCTACCTCCTGAAATCGGTTTCCTGCAATTCTGCCCCGCTTTCAAGTCCTCTTGGCAGCCTTACTTCAGTCTATTTTTGGACGATAGCTGTCATTTATAACTCTGCAGGTTTGTGAATTACAGTGCCCCTGAGCTCCTTTCTTCAACTCACTTTCTTTTGAGCTGGCCGCAACACCGCAGGATGGCTTCAGGCCCTAATCTGGTTCCGGCACGGCACACTGAGCCTTTGGTTATTTCCTCTTCCAGATGGGAAATGAGAGTTAAATTTGCCCGTCCAGACACCTCCAGCTAGTCTCTCATTGGTTCTCCCTTTTCCTGTTCATCTTCCACAGAAATTGCAAACTGGGCCAAACAGGAGGTTAAAGGCGCTGACTCTCCAAGTGGGGAGAGTGTTAGTAAAGCGTCTGGAATGTTGCACCCGAGTACCAGGGGAGGAAAACTGAGACATATTTGAACACGTCTCCCGTTCACACGGTTGATCATACTCTGGGTTCCACATGCATGTTTTAGCTGAAGGAAGAATACCTTAAACCTGGAGAGTTGAGACCCGTGGAATGGGTACCATGAAATATGACTTCAAAGGGTCTTCATTTGCTCACCGAACCTCTCCAATCCTATCACTGCTGCATTTATGCCCCTGTACACATGCTTGATTCTCTTTTGGAGACATAGCAATCCATAGGTTTTAAGATACTTACTAGTCAGGTACATTCTTAGGCGTTTAATATGGGGTGTTGAGTCCATTTCGTTGAGCAAGGAGTAGCTCTTGTGTATTCCATATTTGGCTTAAGGAACTTTATCTGTGCTCATTTCCATCTCTGGTTTTATGCAGCACCCCAACTCACCTTTCCCCTTAAGCAAGCATAAGTTGGTTTTCTAAATTTGAGACCCTGTTCTGTTTTGGAATTCAGTTCCTGTGTAGCCAAGTTTACATTCCGTGTATTACTGATATCTTATGATGTTTCTTTTTCTGTGTGACTTATTTCAGTTAGAATCATCGTACCTGAATCCACTCATTATGCTGCTACGGGCCTGATGACATAGATTTCATTGCTGAGTGATACTGCATTGTACGTAAGTACCACAAGTTTTTTATCCATTTTTCACTTTCTGCGATGTTGAACTTGTACTGTAAACGAGGTTCTTGTAAACAGAGGTGTCCCAAACTTTGATGTGGCTGTGTCTTTTTGACTTTAATTTCCCTAAGCTATAGGACCATAAGTGGAAGTGCCCTAGGCTCTGTTGCTTTGTTTTTTAGATGTTTCAGGAAACACCATACACTTCTCCCGAGTGTCTGTTGGCAATTTCCATCCTGCCCATCAGCATAACAAGGCTCCCAGTTCTCCATGGCCTGTCCTGCCTTTCTGGATTTTACACTTTTTTCAGATGGCCCTTTTGACCGGGGGGAAGTGAGACTTCATTGTAGTGCAGATTTCCTTTGCAAGCTTGCTTGGTTGGCCAAAAAGGGCGTATGCGTTTTGTCCTGAATATATTCAGGAAAAAACTTATACGCCCTTTTTGGCCAAGTGCATCATTGTGGACGTTCTGCCTCTTTTCCTATGCTTTCAATGCAATTCCAGTCTACCTCCTGAAATCGGTTTCATGCAATTCTGCCCCTCTTTCAAGTCCTCTTGGCAGCCTTACTTCAGTATATTTTTAGACGATAGCTGTCATTTATAACTCTGCAGGTTTGTGAATTACAGTGCCCCTGAGCTCCTTTCTTCACTCGCTTTCTTTTGAGCTGCCCGCAACACCGCAGGATGGCTTCAGGCCCTAATCTGGTTCCGGCACGGCACGCTGAGCCTTTGGTTATTTCCTCTTCCTGGTGGGAAATGAGAGTTAAATTTGCCCGTCCAGACACCTCCAGCTAGTCTCTCATTGGTTCTCCCTATTCCTGTTCATCTTCCGCAGAAATTGCAAACTGGGCCAAACAGGAGGTTAAAGGCGCTGACTCTCCAAGTGGGGAGAGTGTTAGTAAAGCGTCTGGAATGTTGCACCTGAGTACCAGGGGAGGAAAACTGAGACATATTTGAACACGTCTCCCGTTCACATGGTTGATTATACTCTGGGTTCCACATGCATGTTTTAGCTGAAGGAAGAATACCTTAAACCTGTAGAGTTGAGACCCGTGTAATGGGTACCATGCAATATGACTTCAAAGGGTCTTCATTTGCTCACCGAACCTCTCCAATCCTATCACTGCTGCGTTTATGCCCCTGCACACATGCTTGATTCTCTTTCGCAGACATAGTAATCCATAGGATTTAAGATACTTACTAGTCAGGTACATTCTTAGGCGTTTAATATGCGGTGTTGAGTCCATTTCGTTGAGCAAGGAGTAGCTCTTGTCTATTCCATATTTGGCTTAAGGAACTTTATCTGTGCTCATTTCAATCTCTGGTTTTATGCAGCACCTCAACTCACCTTTCCCCTTAAGCAAGCATAAGTTGGTTTTCTAATTTTGAGACCCTGTTCTGTTCTGTAATTCAGTTCCTGTGTAGCCAAGTTTACATTCCGTGTATTACTGATATCTTATGATGTTTCTTTTTCTGTGTGACTTATTTCAGTTAGAATCATCATACCTGAATCCACTCATTGTGCTGCTAAGGGCCTGATGACATAGATTTCATTGCTGAGTGATATTGCTTTGTAAGTAAATACCACAACTTCTTTATCCATTTTTCACTTTCTGTGATGTAGAACTTGTACTGTAAACGAGGTTCCTGTAAACAGAGCCGTTCCAAACTTCGGGGTGGCTGTGTCTTTTTGATTTTAATTTCCCTAAGCTATAGGACCATAAGTGGAAGTGCCCTAGGCTCTGTTGCTTTGTTTTTTAGATGTTTCAGGAAACACCATACACTTCTCCCGAGTGGCTGTTGGCAATTTACATCGCGCCCATCAGCATAACAAGGCTCCCAGTTCTCCATGGCCTCTCCTGCCTTTCTGGATTTTACACTTTTTTCAGATGGCCCTTTTGACCGGGAGGAAGTGAGACTTCATTGTAGTGCAGATTTCCTTTGCAAGCTTGCTTGGTTGGCCAAAAAGGGCGTATGCGTTTTTTCCTGAATATATTCAGGAAAAAACGCATACGCCCTTTTTGGCCAAGTGCATCATTGTGGACGTTCTGCCTCTTTTCCTATGCTTTCAATGCAATTGCAGTCTACCTCCTGAAATCGGTTTCCTGCAATTCTGCCCCGCTTTCAAGTCCTCTTGGCAGCCTTACTTCAGTATATTTTTGGACTATAGCTGTCATTTATAACTCTGCAGGTTTGAGAATTACAGTGCCCCTGAGCTCCTTTCTTCAACTCGCTTTCTTGTGAGCTGGCCGCAACACCGCAGGATGGCTTCAGGCCCTAATCTGGTTCCGGCACGGCACGCTGAGCCTTTGGTTAATTCCTCTTCCTGGTGGGAAATGAGAGTTAAATTTGCCCGTCCAGACACCTCCAGCTAGTCTCTCATTGGTTCTCGCTATTCCTGTTCATCTTCCGCAGAAATTGCAAACTGGGCCAAACAGGAGGTTAAAGGCGCTGACTCTCCAAGTCGGGAGAGTGTTAGTAAAGCATCTGGAATGTTGCACCCGAGTACCAGGGTACGAAAACTGAGACATATTTGAACACGTCTCCCGATCACATGGTTGATCATACTCTAGGTTCCACATGCATGTTTTAGCTGAAGGAAGAATACCTTAAAACTGGGTGGTTGAAACCCGTGGAATGGGTACCATGCAATATGACTTCAAAGGGTCTTCATTTGCTCACCGAACCTCTCCAATCCTATCACTGCTGCATTTATGCCCCTGTACACACGCTTGATTCTCTTTTGGAGACATAGCAATCCATAGGTTTTAAGATACTTACTAGTCAGGTACATTCTTAGGCATTTAATATGGGGTGTTGAGTCCATTTCGTTGAGCAAGGAGTAGCTCTTGTCTATTCCATATTTGGCTTAAGGAACTTTATCTGTGCTCATTTCAATCTCTGGTTTTATGCAGCACCCCAACTCACCTTTCCCCTTAAGCAAGCATAAGATGGTTTTCTAAATTTGAGACCTTGTTCTGTTCTGTAATTCAGTTCCTGTGTAGCCAAGTTTACATTCCGTGTATTAGTGATATCTTATGATGTTTCTTTTTCTGTGTGACTTATTTCAGTTAGAATCATCGTACCTGAATCCACTCATTATGCTGCTACGGGCCTGATGACATAGATTTCATTGCTGAGTGATACTGCATTGTACGTAAGTACCACAAGTTCTTTATCCATTTTTCACTTTCTGTGATATTGAACTTGTACGGTAAACGAGGTTCTTGTAAACAGAGGCGTCCCAAACTTTGGGGTGGCTGTGTCTTTTTGATTTTAATTTCCCTAAGCTATAGGACCATAAGTGGAAGTGCCCTAGGCTCTGTTGCTTTGTTTTGTAGATGTTTCAGGAAACACCATACACTTCTCCCGAGTGTCTGTTGGCAATTTCCATCCCGCCCATCAGCATAACAAGGCTCCCAGTTCTCCATGGCCTGTCCTGCCTTTCTGGATTTTACACTTTTTTCAGATGTCCCTTTTGACCGGGGGGAAGTGAGACTTCATTGTAGTGCAGATTTCCTTTGCAAGCTTGCTTGGTTGGCCAAAAAGGGCGTATGCGTTTTTTCCTGAATATATTCAGGAAAAAACGCATACGCCCTTTTTGGCCAAGTGCATCATTGTGGACGTTCTGCCTCTTTTCCTATGCTTTCAATGCAATTCCAGTCTACCTCCTGAAATCGGTTTCCTGCAATTCTGCCCCGCTTTCAAGTCCTCTTGGCAGCCTTACTTCAGTATATTTTTGGACGATAGCTGTCATTTATAACTCTGCAGGTTTGTGAATTACAGTGCCCCTGAGCTCCTTTCTTCAACTCGCTTTCTTGTGAGCTGGCCGCAACACCGCAGGATGGCTTCAGGCCCTAATCTGGTTCCGGCACGGCACGCTGAGCCTTTGGTTAATTCCTCTTCTTGGTGGGAAACGAGAGTTAAATTTGCCCGTCCAGACACCTCCAGCTAGTCTCTCATTGGTTCTCGCTATTCCTGTTCATCTTCCGCAGAAATTGCAAACTGGGCCAAACAGGAGGTTAAAGGGACTGACTCTCCAAGTCGGGAGAGTGTTAGTAAAGCGTCTGGAATGTTGCACCCGAGTACCAGGGTACGAAAACTGAGACATATTTGAACACGTCTCCCGATCACACGGTTGATCATACTCTAGGTTCCACATGCATGTTTTAGCTGAAGGAAGAATACCTTAAAACTGGGTGGTTGAAACCCGTGGAATGGGTACCATGCAATATGACTTCAAAGGGTCTTCATTTGCTCACCGAACCTCTCCTATCCTATCACTTCTGCGTTTATGCCCCTGTACACTCGCTTGATTCTCTTTTGGAGACATAGCAATCCATAGGTTTTAAGATACTTACTAGTCAGGTACATTCTTAGGCGTTTAATATGGGGTGTTGAGTCCATTTCGTTGAGCAAGGAGTAGCTCTTGTCTATTCCATATTTGGCTTAAGGAACTTTATCTGTGCTCATTTCAATCTCTGGTTTTATGCAGCACCCCAACTCACCTTTCCCCTTAAGCAAGCATAAGTTGGTTTTCTAAATTTGAGACCCTGTTCTGTTCTGTAATTCAGTTCCTGTGTAGCCAAGTTTACATTCTGTGTATTACTGATATCTTATGATGTTTCTTTTTCTGTGTGACTTATTTCAGTTAGAATCATCATACCTGAATCCACTCATTGTGCTGCTAAGGGCCTGATGACATAGATTTCATTGCTGAGTGATATTGCTTTGTAAGTAAATACCACAACTTCTTTATCCATTTTTCACTTTCTGCGATGTTGAACTTGTATTGTAAACGAGGTTCTTGTAAACAGAGGCGTCCCAAACTTTGGGGTGGCTGTGTCTTTTTGATTTTAATTTCCCTAAGCTATAGGACCATAAGTGGAAGTGCCCTAGGCTCTGTTGCTTTGTTTTTTAGATGTTTCAGGAAACACCATACACTTCTCCCGAGTGTCTGTTGGCAATTTACATCCCGCCCATCAGCATAACAAGGCTCCCAGTTCTCCATGGCCTGTCCTGCCTTTCTGGATTTTACAGTTTTTTCAGATGGCCCTTTTGACCGGGGGGAAGTGAGACTTCATTGTAGTGCAGATTTCCTTTGCAAGCTTGCTTGGTTGGCCAAAAAGGGCGTATGCGTTTTTTCCTGAATATATTCAGGAAAAAACGCATACGCCCTTTTTGGCCAAGTGCATCATTGTGGACGTTCTGCCTCTTTTCCTATGCTTTCAATGCAATTCCAGTCTACCTCCTGAAATCGGTTTCCTGCAATTCTGCCCCGCTTTCAAGTCCTCTTGGCAGCCTTACTTCAGTATATTTTTGGACGATAGCTGTCATTTATAACTCTGCAGGTTTGTGAATTACAGTGCCCCTGAGCTCCTTTCTTCAACTCGCTTTCTTGTGATATGGCCGCAACACCGCAGGATGGCTTCAGGCCCTAATCTGGTTCCGGCACGGCACGCTGAGCCTTTGGTTAATTCCTCTTCCTGGTGGGAAATGAGAGTTAAATTTGCCCGTCCAGACACCTCCAGCTAGTCTCTCATTGGTTCTCGCTATTCCTGTTCATCTTCCGCAGAAATTGCAAACTGAGCCATACAGGAGGTTAAAGGGACTGACTCTCCATGTCGGGAGAGTGTTAGTAAAGCGTCTGGAATGTTGCACCCGAGTACCAGGGTACGAAAACTGAGACATATTTGAACACGTCTCCCGTTCACACGGTTGATCATACTCTGGGTTCCACGTGCATGATTTAGCTGAAGGAAGAATACCTTAAACCTGGAGAGTTGAGACCCGTGGAATGGGTACCATGCAATATGACTTCAAAGGGTCTTCATTTGCTCACCGAACCTCTCCAATCCTATCACTGCTGCGTTTATGCCCCGTACACACGCTTGATTCTCTTTTGGAGACATAGCAATCCATAGGTTTTAAGATACTTACTAGTCAGGTACATTCTTAGGTGTTTAATATGCGGTGTTGAGTCCATTTCGTTGAGCAAGGAGTAGCTCTTGTCTATTCCATATTTGGCTTAAGGAACTTTATCTGTGCTCATTTCAATCTCTGGTGTTATGCAGCACCCCAACTCACCTTTCCCCTTAAGCAAGCATAAGTTGGTTTTCTAAATTTGAGACCCTGTTCTGTTTTGGAATTCAGTTCCTGTGTAGCCAAGTTTACATTCCGTGTATTAGTGATATCTTATGATGTTTCTTTTTCTGTGTGACTTATTTCAGTTAGAATCATCGTACCTGAATCCACTCATTATGCTGCTACGGGCCTGACGACATAGATTTCATTGCTGAGTGATACTGCATTGTACGTAAGTACCACAAGTTCTTTATCCATTTTTCACTTTCTGTGATATTGAACTTGTACGGTAAACGAGGTTCTTGTAAACAGAGGCGTCCCAAACTTTGGGGTGGCTGTGTCTTTTTGATTTTAATTTCCCTAAACTATAGGACCATAAGTGGAAGTGCCCTAGGCTCTGTTGCTTTGTTTCTTAGATGCTTTAGGAAACACCATACACTTCTCCCGAGTGTCTGTTGGCAATTTACATCCCGCCCATCAGCATAACAAGGCTCCCAGTTCTCCATGGCCTGTCCTGCCTTTCTGGATTTTACACTTTTTTCAGATGGCCCTTTTGAACGGGGGGAAGTGAGACTTCATTGTAGTGCAGATTTCCTTTGCAAGCTTGCTTGGTTGGCCAAAAAGGGCGTATGCGTTTTTTCCTGAATATATTCAGGAAAAAACGCATACGCCCTTTTTGGCCAAGTGCATCATTGTGGACGTTCTGCCTCTTTTCCTATGCTTTCAATGCAATTCCAGTCTACCTCCTGAAATCGGTTTCCTGCAATTCTGCCCCGCTTTCAAGTCCTCTTGGCAGCCTTACTTCAGTATATTTTTGGACGATAGCTGTCATTTATAACTCTGCAGGTTTGTGAATTACAGTGCCCCTGAGCTCCTTTCTTCAACTCGCTTTCTTTTGAGCTGGCCGCAACACCGCAGGATGGCTTCAGGCCCTAATCTGGTTCCGGCATGGCACGCTGAGCCTTTGGTTATTTCCTCTTCCTGGTGGGAAATGAGAGTTAAATTTGCCCGTACAGACACCTCCAGCTAGTCTCTCATTGGTTCTCACTATTCCTGTTCATCTTCCACAGAAATTGCAAACTTGGCCAAACAGGATGTTAAAGGCGCTGACTCGCCCAGTGGGGAGAGTGTTAGTAAAGCGTCTGGAATGTTGCACCCGAGTACCAGGGGAGGAAAACTGAGACATATTTGAACACGTCTCCCGTTCACACGGTTGATCATACTCTGGGTTACACATGCATGTTTAGCTGAAGGAAGAATACCTTAAACCTGGAGAGTTGAGACCCGTGGAATGGGTACCATGCAATATGACTTCAAAGGGTCTTCATTTGCTCACCAAACCTCTCCAATCCTATCACTGCTGCGTTTATGCCCCTGTACACAGGCTTGATTCTCTTTTGGAGACACAGCAATCCATAGGTTTTAAGATACTTACTAGTCAGGTACATTCTTAGGCGTTTAATATGGGGTGTTGAGTCCATTTCGTTGAGCAAGGAGTAGCTCTTGTCTATTCCATATTTGGCTTAAGGAACTTTATCTGTGCTCATTTCAATCTCTGGTTTTATGCAGCACCCCAACTCACCTTTCCCCTTAAGCAAGAATAAGTTGGTTTTCTAAATTTGAGACACTCTTCTGTTCTGTAATTCAGTTCCTGTGTAGCCAAGTTTACATTCCGTGTATTACTGATATCTTATGATGTTTCTTTTTCTGTGTGACTTATTTCAGTTAGAATCAGCATATCTGAATCCACTCATTGTGCTGCTAAGGGCCTGATGACATAGATTTCAGTGCTGAGTGATATTGATTTGTAAGTAAATACCACAACTTCTTTATCCATTTTTCAATTTCTGCGATGTTGAACTTGTACTGTAAACGAGGTTCTTGTAAACAGAGGCGTCCCAAACTTTGGGGTGGCTGTGTCTTTTTGATTTTAATTTCCCTAAGCTATAGGACCATAAGTGGAAGTGCCCTAGGCTCTGTTGCTTTGTTTTTTAGATGTTTCAGGAAACACCATACACTTCTACCGGGTGTCTGTTGGCAATTTACATCCCGCCCATCAGCATAACAAGGCTCCCAGTTCTCCATGGCCTGTCCTGCCTTTCTGGATTTTACACTTTTTTCAGATGGCCCTTTTGACTGGGGGGAAGTGAGACTTCATTGTAGTGCAGATTTCCTTTGCAAGCTTGCTTGGTTGGCCAAAAAGGGCGTATGCGTTTTTTCCTGAATATATTCAGGAAAAAACGCATACGCCCTTTTTGGCCAAGTGCATCATTGTGGACGTTCTGCCTCTTTTCCTATGCTTTCAATGCAATTCCAGTCTACCTCCTGAAATCGGTTTCCTGCAATTCTGCCCCGCTTTCAAGTCCTCTTGGCAGCCTTACTTCAGTATATTTTTGGACGATAGCTGTCATTTATAACTCTGCAGGTTTGTGAATTACAGTGCCCCTGAGCTCCTTTCTTCAACTCGCTTTCTTGTGACCTGGCCGCAACACCGCAGGATGGCTTCAGGCCCTAATCTGGTTCCGGCACGGCACGCTGAGCCTTTGGTTAATTCCTCTTCCTGGTGGGAAATGAGAGTTAAATTTGCCCGTCCAGACACCTCCAGCTAGTCTCTCATTGGTTTTCGCTATTCCTGTTCATCTTCCGCAGAAATTGCAAACTGGGCCAAACAGGAGGTTAAAGGGACTGACTCTCCAAGTCGGGAGAGTGTTAGTAAAGCGTCTGGAATGTTGCACCCGAGTACCAGGGTACGAAAACTGAGACATATTTGAACACGTCTCCCGATCACACGGTTGATCATACTCTAGGTTCCACATGCATGTTTTAGCTGAAGGAAGAATACCTTAAAACTGGGTGGTTGAAACCCGTGGAATGGGTACCATGCAATATGACTTCAAAGGGTCTTCATTTGCTCACCGAACCTCTCCAATCCTATCACTGCTGCGTTTATGCCCCTGTACACACGCTTGATTCTCTTTTTGGGGACATAGCAATCCATAGGTTTTAAGATAGTTACTAGTCAGGTACATTCTTAGGCGTTTAATATGGGGTGTTGAGTCCATTTCGTTGAGCAAGGAGTAGCTCTTGTCTATTCCATATTTGGCTTAAGGAACTTTATCTGTGCTCATTTCAATCTCTGGTTTTATGCAGCACCCCAACTCACCTTTCCCCTTAAGCAAGCATAAGATGGTTTTCTAAATTTGAGACCCTGTTCTGTTCTGTAATTCAGTTCCTGTGTAGCCAAGTTTACATTCCGTGTATTACTGATATCTTATGATGTTTCTTTTTCTGTGTGATTTATTTCAGTTAGAATCATCGTACCTGAATCCACTCATTATGTTGCTACGGGCCTGATGACATAGATTTCATTGCTGAGTGATACTGCATTGTACATAAGTACCACAAGTTCTTTATACATTTTTCACTTTCTGTGATCTTGAACTTGTATGGTAAATGAGGTTCTTGTAAACAGAGGCGTCCCAAACTTTGGGGTGGCTGTGTCTTTTTGATTTTAATTTCCCTAAACTATAGGACCATATGTGGAAGTGCCCTAGGCTCTGTTGCTTTGTTTTTTAGATGTTTCAGGAAACACCATACACTTCTCCCGAGTGTCTGTTGGCAATTTACATCCCGCCCATCAGCATAACAAGGCTCCCAGTTCTCCATGGCCTGTCCTGCCTTTCTGGATTTTACACTTTATTCAGATGGCCCTTTTGACCTGGGGGAAGTGAGACTTCATTGTAGTGCAGATTTCCTTTGCAAGCTTGCTTGGTTGGCCAAAAAGGGCGTATGCGTTTTTTCCTGAATATATTCAGGAAAAAACGCATACGCCCTTTTTGGCCAAGTGCATCATTGTGGACGTTCTGCCTCTTTTCCTATGCTTTCAATGCAATTCCAGTCTACCTCCTGAAATCGGTTTCCTGCAATTCTGCCCCGCTTTCAAGTCCTCTTGGCAGCCTTACTTCAGTATATTTTTGGACGATAGCTGTCATTTATAACTCTGCAGGTTTGTGAATTACAGTGCCCCTGAGCTCCTTTCTTCAACTCGCTTTCTTGTGACCTGGCCGCAACACCGCAGGATGGCTTCAGGCCCTAATCTGGTTCCGGCACGGCACGCTGAGCCTTTGGTTAATTCCTCTTCCTGGTGGGAAATGAGAGTTAAATTTGCCCGTCCAGACACCTCCAGCTAGTCTCTCATTGGTTTTCGCTATTCCTGTTCATCTTCCGCAGAAATTGCAAACTGGGCCAAACAGGAGGTTAAAGGGACTGACTCTCCAAGTCGGGAGAGTGTTAGTAAAGCGTCTGGAATGTTGCACCCGAGTACCAGGGTACGAAAACTGAGACATATTTGAACACGTCTCCCGATCACACGGTTGATCATACTCTAGGTTCCACATGCATGTTTTAGCTGAAGGAAGAATACCTTAAAACTGGGTGGTTGAAACCCGTGGAATGGGTACCATGCAATATGACTTCAAAGGGTCTTCATTTGCTCACCGAACCTCTCCAATCCTATCACTGCTGCGTTTATGCCCCTGTACACACGCTTGATTCTCTTTTGGAGACATAGCAATCCATAGGTTTTAAGATACTTACTAGTCAGGTACATTCTTAGGCGTTTAATATGGGGTGTTGAGTCCATTTCGTTGAGCAAGGAGTAGCTCTTGTCTATTCCATATTTGGCTTAAGGAACTTTATCTGTGCTCATTTCAATCTCTGGTTTTATGCAGCACCCCAACTCACCTTTACCCTTAAGCAAGCATAAGATGGTTTTCTAAATTTGAGAACCTGTTCTGTTTTGGAATTCAGTTCCTGTGTAGCCAAGTTTACATTCCGTGTATTACTGATATCTTATGATGTTTCTTTTTCTGTGTGATTTATTTCAGTTAGAATCATCGTACCTGAATCCACTCATTATGCTGCTACGGGCCTGATGACATAGATTTCATTGCTGAGTGATACTGCATTGTACGTAAGTACCACAAGTTCTTTATCCATTTTTCACTTTCTGTGATATTGAACTTGTACGGTAAACGAGGTTCTTGTAAATAGAGGCGTCCCAAACTTTGGGGTGGCTGTGTCTTTTTGATTTTAATTTCCCTAAACTATACGACCATAAGTGGAAGTGCCCTAGGCTCTGTTGCTTTGTTTCTTAGATGCTTTAGGAAACACCATACACTTCTCCCGAGTGGCTGTTGGCAATTTACATCCCGCCCATCAGCATAACAAGGCTCCCAGTTCTCCATGGCCTGTCCTGCCTTTCTGGATTTTACACTTTTTTCAGATGGCCCTTTTGACCGGGGGGAAGTGAGACTTCATTGTAGTGCAGATTTCCTTTGCAAGTTTGCTTGGTTGGCCAAAAAGGGCGTATGCGTTTTTTCCTGAATATATTCAGGAAAAAACGCATACGCCCTTTTTGGCCAAGTGCATCATTGTGGACGTTCTGCCTCTTTTCCTATGCTTTCAATGCAATTCCAGTCTACCTCCTGAAATCGGTTTCCTGCAATTCTGCCCCGCTTTCAAGTCCTCTTGGCAGCCTTACTTCAGTATATTTTTGGACGATAGCTGTCATTTATAACTCTGCAGGTTTGTGAATTACAGTGCCCCTGAGCTCCTTTCTTCAACTCGCTTTCTTTTGAGCTGGCCGCAACACCGCAGGATGGCTTCAGGCCCTAATCTGGTTCCGGCACGGCACGCTGAGCCTTTGGTTATTTCCTCTTCCTGGTGGGAAATGAGAGTTAAATTTGCCCGTCCAGACACCTCCAGCTAGTCTCTCATTGGTTCTCACTATTCCTGTTCATCTTCCACAGAAATTGCAAACTGGGCCAAACAGGATGTTAAAGGCGCTGACTCTCCAAGTGGGGAGAGTGTTAGTAAAGCGTCTGGAATGTTGCACCCGAGTACCAGGGGAGGTAAACTGAGACATATTTGAACACGTCTCCCGATCACACGGTTGATCATACTCTAGGTTCCACATGCATGTTTTAGCTGAAAGAAGAATAACTTAAAACTGGGTGGTTGAAACCCGTGGAATGGGTACCATGCAATATGACTTGAAAGGGTCTTCATTTGCTGACCGAAACTCTCCAATCCTATCACTGCTGCGTTTATGCCCCTGTACACACGCTTGATTCTCTTTTGGAGACATAGCAATCCATAGGTTTTAAGATACTTACTAGTCAGGTACATTCTTAGGCGTTTAATATGGGGTGTTGAGTCCATTTCGTTGAGCAAGGAGTAGCTCTTGTCTATTCCATATTTGGCTTAAGGAACTTTATCTGTGCTCATTTCAATCTCTGGTTTTATGCAGCACCCCAACTCACCTTTCCCCTTAAGCAAGCATAAGATGGTTTTCTAAATTTGAGACCCTGTTCTGTTCTGTAATTCAGTTCCTGTGTAGCCAAGTTTACATTCCGTGTATTACTGATATCTTATGATGTTTCTTTTTCTGTGTGACTTATTTCAGTTAGAATCATCGTACCTGAATCCACTCATTATGCTGCTAGGGGCCTGATGACATAGATTTCATTGCTGAGTGATACTGCATTGTACATAAGTACCACAAGTTCTTTATACATTTTTCACTTTCTGTGATATTGAACTTGTATGGTAAACGAGGTTCTTGTAAACAGAGGCGTCCCAAACTTTGGGGTGGCTGTGTCTTTTTGATTTTAATTTCCCTAAACTATAGGACCATAAGTGGAAGTGCCCTAGGCTCTGTTGCTTTGTTTTTTAGATGTTTCAGGAAACACCATACACTTCTCCCGAGTGTCTGTTGGCAATTTACATCCCGCCCATCAGCATAACAAGGCTCCCAGTTCTCCATGGCCTGTCCTGACTTTCTGGATTTTACACTTTTTTCAGATGGCCCTTTTGACCGGGGGGAAGTGAGACTTCATTGTAGTGCAGATTTCCTTTGCAAGATTGCTTGGTTGGCCAAAAAGGGCGTATGCGTTTTTTCCTGAATATATTCAGGAAAAAACGCATACGCCCTTTTTGGCCAAGTGCATCATTGTGGACGTTCTGCCTCTTTTCCTATGCTTTCAATGCAATTCCAGTCTACCTCCTGAAATCGGTTTCCTGCAATTCTGCCCCGCTTTCAAGTCCTCTTGGCAGCCTTACTTCAGTATATTTTTGGACGATAGCTGTCATTTATAACTCTGCAGGTTTGTGAATTACAGTGCCCCTGAGCTCCTTTCTTCAACTCGCTTTCTTGTGAGCTGGCCGCAACACCGCAGGATGGCTTCAGGCCCTAATCTGGTTCCGGCATGGCACGCTGAGCCTTTGGTTAATTCCTCTTCCTGGTGGGAAATGAGAGTTAAATTTGCCCGTACAGACACCTCCAGCTAGTCTCTCATTGGTTCTCGCTATTCCTGTTCATCTTCCGCAGAAATTGCAAACTGTGCCAAACAGGATGTTAAAGGCGCTGACTCTCCAAGTGGGGAGAGTGTTAGTAAAGCATCTGGAATGTTGCACCCGAGTACCAGGGGAGGAAAACTGAGACATATTTGAACACGTCTCCCGATCACATGGTTGATCATACCCTAGGTTCCACATGCATGTTTTAGCTGAATGAAGAATAACTTAAACCTGGGTAGTTGAAACCCGTGGAATGGGTACCATGCAATATGACTTCAAAGGGTCTTCATTTGCTCATCGAACCTCTCCAATCCTATCACTGCTGCGTTTATGCCCCTGTACACATGCTTGATTCTCTTTTGGAGACATAGCAATCCATAGGTTTTAAGATACTTACTAGTCAGGTACATTCTTAGGCGTTTAATATGGGGTGTTGAGTCCATTTCGTTGAGCAAGGAGTAGCTCTTGTCTATTCCATATTTGGCTTAAGGAACTTTATCTGTGCTCATTTCAATCTCTGGTTTTATGCAGCACCCCAACTCACCTTTCCCCTTAAGCAAGCATAAGTTGGTTTTCTAAATTTGAGACCCTGTTCTGTTCTGTAATTCAGTTCCTGTGTAGCCAAGTTTACATTCCGTGTATTACTGATATCTTATGATGTTTCTTTTTCTGTGTGACTTATTTCAGTTAGAATCATCATACCTGAATCCACTCATTGTGCTGCTAAGGGCCTGATGAGATAGATTTCTTTGCTGAGTCATATTCCTTTGTAAGTAAATACAACTTCTTTATCCATTTTTCACGTTCTGCGATGTTGAACTTGTACTGTAAACAAGGATCTTTTAAACAGAGGCGTCCCAAATTTTGGGGTGGCTGTGTCTTTTTGATTTTAATTTCCCTAAGCTATAGGTCCATAAGTGGAAGTGCCCTAGGCTCTGTTGCTTTGTTTTTTAGATGTTTCAGGAAACACCATACACTTTCCCGAGTTTCTGTTGGCAATTTACATCCCGCCCATCAGCATAACTAGGCTCCCAGTTCTCCATGGCCTGTCCTGCCTTTCTGGATTTTACACTTTTTTCAGATGGCCCTTTTGACCGGGGGGAAGTGAGACTTCATTGTAGTGCAGATTTCCTTTGCAAGCTTGCTTGGTTGGCCAAAAAGGGCGTATGCGTTTTTTCCTGAATATATTCAGGAAAAAACGCATACGCCCTTTTTGGCCAAGTGCATCATTGTGGACGTTCTGCCTCTTTTCCTATGCTTTCAATGCAATTCCAGTCTACCTCCTGAAATCAGTTTCCTGCAATTCTGCCCCGCTTTCAAGTCCTCTTGGCAGCCTTACTTCAGTATATTTTTGGACGATAGCTGTCATTTA
Source organism: Grampus griseus (assembly GCF_964374135.1). Classification (NCBI taxonomy): domain Eukaryota; kingdom Metazoa; phylum Chordata; class Mammalia; order Artiodactyla; family Delphinidae; genus Grampus; species Grampus griseus. Next base: position 268,839 of record NW_028133338.1, on the reverse strand, counting down.
TATCTCTGCAGGTTTGTGAATTACAGTGCCCCTGAGCTCCTTTCTTCAACTCGCTTTCTTGTGACCTGGCCGCAACACCGCAGGATGGCTTCAGGCCCTAATCTGGTTCCGGCATGGCACGCTGAGCCTTTGGTTAATTCCTCTTCCTGGTGGGAAATGAGAGTTAAATTTGCCCGTCCAGACACCTCCAGCTAGTCTCTCATTGGTTCTCCCTATTCCTGTTCATCTTCCGCAGAAATTGCAAACTGGGCCAAACAGGAGGTTAAAGGCGCTGACTCTCCAAGTGGGGAGAGTGTTAGTAAAGCGTCTGGAATGTTGCACCCGAGTACCAGGGGAGTAAAACTGAGACACATATGAACACGTCTCCCGTTCACACGATTGATCATACTCTGGGTTCCACGTGCATGATTTAGCTGAAGGAAGAATACCTTAAACCTGGAGAGTTGAGACCCGTGGAATGGGTACCATGCAATATGACTTCAAAGGGTCTTCATTTGCTCACCGAACCTCTCCAATCCTATCACTGCTGCGTTTATGCCCCTGTACACACGCTTGATTCTCTTTTGGAGACATAGCAATCCATAGGTTTTAAGATACTTACTAGTCAGGTACATTCTTAGGCGTTTAATTTGGGGTGTTGAGTCCATTTCGTTGAGCAAGGAGTAGCTCTTGTCTATTCCATATTTGGCTTAAGGAACTTTATCTGTGCTCATTTCAATCTCTGGTTTTATGCAGCACCCCAACTCACCTTTCCCCTTAAGCAAGCATAAGTTGGTTTTCTAAATTTGAGACCCTGTTCTGTTTTGGAATTCAGTTCCTTTGTAGCCAAGTTTACATTCCGTGTATTAGGGATATCTTATGATGTTTCTTTTTCTGTGTGACTTATTTCAGTTAGAATCATCGTACCTGAATCCACTCATTATGCTGCTACGGGCCTGATGAAATAGATTTCATTGCTGAGTGATACTGCATTGTACGTAAGTACCACAAGTTCTTTATCCATTTTTCACTTTCTGTGATATTGAACTTGTACGGTAAACGAGGTTCTTGTAAACAGAGGCGTCCCAAACTTTGGGGTGGCTGTGTCTTTTTGATTTTAATTTCCCTAAGCTATAGGACCATAAGTGGAAGTGCCCTAGGCTTTGTTGCTTTGTTTCTTAGTTCCTTCAGGAAACACCATACACTTCTCCCGAGTGTCTGTTGGCAATTTCCATCCCGCCCATCAGCATAACAAGGCTCCCAGTTCTCCATGGCCTGTCCTGCCTTTCTGGATTTTACACTTTTTTCAGATGTCCCTTTTGACCGGGGGGAAGTGAGACTTCATTGTAGTGCAGATTTCCTTTGCAAGTTTGCTTGGTTGGCCAAAAAGTGCGTATGCGTTTTTTCCTGAATATATTCAGGAAAAAACGCATACGCCCTTTTTGGCCAAGTGCATCATTGTGGACGTTCTGCCTCTTTGCCGATGCTTTCAATGCAATTCCAGTCTACCTCCTGAAATCGGTTTCCTGCAATTCTGCCCCGCTTTCAAGTCCTCTTGGCAGCCTTACTTCAGTATATTTTTGGACGATAGCTGTCATTTATAACTCTGCAGGTTTGTGCATTACAGTGCCCCTGAGCTCCTTTCTTCAACTCGCTTTCTTTTGAGCTGGTCACAACACCGCAGGATGGCTTCAGGCCCTAATCTGGTTCCGGCACGGCATGCTGAGCCTTTGGTTATTTCCTCTTCCTGGTGGGAAATGAGAGTTAAATTTGCCCGTCCAGACACCTCCAGCTAGTCTCTCATTGGTTCTCCCTATTCCTGTTCATCTTCTGCAGAAATTGCAAACTGGGCCAAACAGGAGGTTAAAGGCGCTGACTCTCCAGGTGGGGAGAGTGTTAGTAAAGCGTCTGGAATGTTGCACCCGAGTACCAGGGGAGGAAAACTGAGACATATTTGAACACGTCTCCCGTTCACACGGTTGATCATACTCTGGGTTCCACATGCATGTATTAGCTGAAGGAAGAATACCTTAAACCTGGAGAGTTGAGACCCGTGGAATGGGTACCATGCAATATGACTTCAAAGGGTCTTCATTTGCTCACCGAACCTCTCCAATCATATCACTGCTGCATTTATGCCCCTGTACACACGCTTGATTCTCTCATGGAGACATAGCAATCCATAGGTTTTAAGATACTTACTAGTCAGGTACATTCTTAGGCGTTTAATTTGGGGTGTTGAGTCCATTTCGTTGAGCAAGGAGTAGCTCTTGTCTATTCCATATTTGGCTTAAGGAACTTTATCTGTGCTCATTTCAATCTCTGGTTTTATGCAGCACCCCAACTCACCTTTACCCTTAAGCAAGCATAAGTTGGTTTTCTAAATTTGAGACCCTGTTCTGTTTTGGAATTCAGTTCCTGTGTAGCCAAGTTTACATTCCGTGTATTAGTGATATCTTATGATGTTTCTTTTTCTGTCTGACTTATTTCAGTTAGAATCATCGTACCTGAATCCACTCATTATGCTGCTACGGGCCTGATGAAATAGATTTCATTGCTGAGTGATACTGCATTGTACGTAAGTACCACAAGTTCTTTATCCATTTTTCACTTTCTGTGATATTGAACTTGTACGGTAAACGAGGTTCTTGTAAACAGAGGCGTCCCAAACTTTGGGGTGGCTGTGTCTTTTTGATTTTAATTTCCCTAAACTATAGGACCATAAGTGGAAGTGCCCTAGGCTCTGTTGCTTTGTTTCTTAGATGCTTTAGGATACACCATACAGTTCTCCCGAGTGTCTGTTGGCAATTTACATCCCGCCCATCAGCATAACAAGGCTCCCAGTTCTCCATGGCCTGTCCTGCCTTTCTGGATTTTACACTTTTTTCAGATGGCCCTTTTGACCGGGGGGAAGTGAGACTTCATTGTAGTGCAGATTTCCTGTGTAAGTTTGCTTGGTTGGCCAAAAAGGGCGTATGCGTTTTTTCCTGAATATATTCAGGAAAAAACGCATACGCCCTTTTTGGCCAAGTGCATCATTGTGGACGTTCTGCCTCTTTTCCTGTGCTTTCAATGCAATTCCAGTCTACCTCCTGAAATCGGTTTCCTGCAATTCTGCCCCGCTTTCAAGTCCTCTTGGCAGCCTTACTTCAGTATATTTTTGGACGATAGCTGTCATTTATAACTCTGCAGGTTTGTGAATTACAGTGCCCCTGAGCTCCTTTCTTCAACTCGCTTTCTTTTGAGCTGGTCACAACACCGCAGGATGGCTTCAGGCCCTAATCTGGTTCCGGCACGGCATGCTGAGCCTTTGGTTATTTCCTCTTCCTGGTGGGAAATGAGAGTTAAATTTGCCCGTCCAGACACCTCCAGCTAGTCTCTCATTGGTTCTCCCTATTCCTGTTCATCTTCTGCAGAAATTGCAAACTGGGCCAAACAGGAGGTTAAAGGCGCTGACTCTCCAAGTGGGGAGAGTGTTAGTAAAGCGTCTGGAATGTTGCACCCGAGTACCAGGGGAGGAAAACTGAGACATATTTGAACACGTCTCCCGTTCACACGGTTGATCATACTCTGGGTTCCACATGCATGTATTAGCTGAAGGAAGAATACCTTAAACCTGGAGAGTTGAGACCCGTGGAATGGGTACCATGCAATATGACTTCAAAGGGTCTTCATTTGCTCACCGAACCTCTCCAATCATATCACTGCTGCATTTATGCCCCTGTACACACGCTTGATTCTCTCATGGAGACATAGCAATCCATAGGTTTTAAGATACTTACTAGTCAGGTACATTCTTAGGCGTTTAATTTGGGGTGTTGAGTCCATTTCGTTGAGCAAGGAGTAGCTCTTGTCTATTCCATATTTGGCTTAAGGAACTTTATCTGTGCTCATTTCAATCTCTGGTTTTATGCAGCACCCCAACTCACCTTTACCCTTAAGCAAGCATAAGTTGGTTTTCTAAATTTGAGACCCTGTTCTGTTTTGGAATTCAGTTCCTGTGTAGCCAAGTTTACATTCCGTGTATTAGTGATATCTTATGATGTTTCTTTTTCTGTCTGACTTATTTCAGTTAGAATCATCGTACCTGAATCCACTCATTATGCTGCTACGGGCCTGATGAAATAGATTTCATTGCTGAGTGATACTGCATTGTACGTAAGTACCACAAGTTCTTTATCCATTTTTCACTTTCTGTGATATTGAACTTGTACGGTAAACGAGGTTCTTGTAAACAGAGGCGTCCCAAACTTTGGGGTGGCTGTGTCTTTTTGATTTTAATTTCCCTAAACTATAGGACCATAAGTGGAAGTGCCCTAGGCTCTGTTGCTTTGTTTCTTAGATGCTTTAGGATACACCATACAGTTCTCCCGAGTGTCTGTTGGCAATTTACATCCCGCCCATCAGCATAACAAGGCTCCCAGTTCTCCATGGCCTGTCCTGCCTTTCTGGATTTTACACTTTTTTCAGATGGCCCTTTTGACCGGGGGGAAGTGAGACTTCATTGTAGTGCAGATTTCCTGTGTAAGTTTGCTTGGTTGGCCAAAAAGGGCGTATGCGTTTTTTCCTGAATATATTCAGGAAAAAACGCATACGCCCTTTTTGGCCAAGTGCATCATTGTGGACGTTCTGCCTCTTTTCCTGTGCTTTCAATGCAATTCCAGTCTACCTCCTGAAATCGGTTTCCTGCAATTCTGCCCCGCTTTCAAGTCCTCTTGGCAGCCTTACTTCAGTATATTTTTGGACGATAGCTGTCATTTATAACTCTGCAGGTTTGTGAATTACAGTGCCCCTGAGCTCCTTTCTTCAACTCGCTTTCTTTTGAGCTGGCCGCAACACCGCAGGATGGCTTCAGGCCCAAATCTGGTTCCGGCACGGCACGCTGAGCCTTTGGTTATTTCCTCTTCCTGGTGGGAAATGAGAGTTAAATTTGCCCGTCCAGACACCTCCAGCTAGTCTCTCATTGGTTCTCACTATTCCTGTTCATCTTCCACAGAAATTGCAAACTGGGCCAAACAGGAGGTTAAAGGCGCTGACTCTCCAAGTGGGGAGAGTGTTAGTAAAGCGTCTGGAATGTTGCACCCGAGTACCAGGGGAGGTAAACTGAGACATATTTGAAGAAGTCTCCCATTCACACGGTTGATCATACTCTGGGTTCCACATGCATGTTTTAGCTGAAGGAAGAATACCTTAAACCTGGGTAGTTGACACCCGTGGAATGGGTACCATGAAATATGACTTCAAAGGGTATTCATTTGCTCAGTGAACCTCTCCAATCCTATCACTGCTGCGTTTATGCCCCTGTACACATGCTTGATTCTCTTTCGGAGACATAGCAATCCATAGGTTTTAAGATACTTACTAGTCAGGTACATTCTTAGGCGTTTAATATGGGGTGTTGAGTCCATTTCGTTGAGCAAGGAGTAGCTCTTGTCTATTCCATATTTGGCTTAAGGAACTTTATCTGTGCTCATTTCAATCTCTGGTTTTATGCAGCACCCCAACTCACCTTTCCCCTTAAGCAAGAATAAGTTGGTGTTCTAAATTTGAGACACTGTTCTGTTCTGTAATTCAGTTCCTGTGTAGCCAAGTTTACATTCCGTGTATTACTGATATCTTATGATGTTTCTTTTTCTGTGTGACTTATTTCAGTTAGAATCATCATATCTGAATCCACTCATTGTGCTGCTAAGGGCCTGATGACATAGATTTCAGTGCTGAGTGATATTGCTTTGTAAGTAAATACCACAACTTCTTTATCCATTTTTCAATTTCTGCGATGTTGAACTTGTACTGTAAACGAGGTTCTTGTAAACAGAGGCGTCCCAAACTTTGGGGTGGCTGTGTCTTTTTGATTTTAATTTCCCTAAGCTATAGGACCATAAGTGGAAGTGCCCTAGGCTCTGTTGCTTTGTTTTTTAGATGTTTCAGGAAACACCATACACTTCTCCCGAGTGTCTGTTGGCAATTTACATCCCGCCCATCAGCATAACAAGGCTCCCAGTTCTCCATGGCCTGTCCTGCCTTTCTGGATTTTACACTTTTTTCAGATGGCCCTTTTGACTGGGGGGAAGTGAGACTTCATTGTAGTGCAGATTTCCTTTGCAAGTTTGCTTGGTTGGCCAAAAAGGGCGTATGCGTTTTTTCCTGAATATATTCAAGATAAAACGCATACGCCCTTTTTGGCCAAGTGCATCATTGTGGACGTTCTGCCTCTTTTCCTATGCTTTCAATGCAATTCCAGTCTACCTCCTGAAATCGGTTTCCTGCAATTCTGCCCCGCTTTCAAGTCCTCTTGGGAGCCTTACTTCAGTATATTTTTGGACGATAGCTGTCATTTATAACTCTGCAGGTTTGTGAATTACAGTGTCCCTGAGCTCCTTTCTTCAACTCGCTTTCTTGTGACCTGGCCGCAACACCGCAGGATGGCTTCAGGCCCTAATCTGGTTCCAGCACAGCACGCTGAGCCTTTGGTTAATTCCTCTTCCTAGTGGGAAATGAGAGTTAAATTTGCCCGTCCAGACACCTCCAGCTATTCTCTCATTGGTTCTCGCTATTCCTGTTCATCTTCCGCAGAAATTGCAAACTGGGCCAAACAGGAGGTTAAAGGGACTGACTCTCCAAGTCGGGAGAGTGTTAGTAAAGCGTCTGGAATGTTGCACCCGAGTACCGGGGAGGAAAACTGAGACATATTTGAACACGTCTCCTGTTCACACGGTTGATCATACTCTGGGTTCCACATGCATGTTTTAGCTGAAGGAAGAATACCTTAAACCTGGAGAGTTGAGACCCGTGGAATGGGTACCATGCAATATGACTTCAAAGGGTCTTCATTTGCTCACCGAACCTCTCCAATCCTATCACTGCTGCATTTATGCCCCTGTACACACGCTTGATTCTCTTATGGAGACATAGCAATCCATAGGTTTTAAGATACTTACTAGTCAGGTACATTCTTAGGCGTTTAATTTGGGGTGTTGAGTCCATTTCGTTGAGCAAGGAGTAGCTCTTGTCTATTCCATATTTGGCTTAAGGAACTTTATCTGTGCTCATTTCAATCTCTGGTTTTATGCAGCACCCCAACTCACCTTTCCCCTTAAGCAAGCATAAGTTGGTTTTCTAAATTTGAGACACTATTCTGTTTTGGAATTCAGTTCCTGTGTAGCCAAGTTTACATTCCGCGTATTAGGGATATCTTATGATGTTTCTTTTTCTGTGTGACTTATTTCAGTTAGAATCATCGTACCTGAATCCACTCATTATGCTGCTACGGGCCTGATGAAATAGATTTCATTGCTGAGTGATACTGCATTGTACGTAAGTACCACAAGTTCTTTATCCATTTTTCACTTTCTGTGATATTGAACTTGTACGGTAAACGAGGTTCTTGTAAACAGAGGCGTCCCAAACTTTGGGGTGGCTGTGTCTTTTTGATTTTAATTTCCCTAAGCTATAGGACCATAAGTGGAAGTGCCCTAGGCTCTGTTGCTTTGTTTTTTAGATGTTTCAGGAAACACCATACACTTCTCCCGAGTGTCTGTTGGCAATTTACATCCCGCCCATCAGCATAACAAGGCTCCCAGTTCTCCATGGCCTGTCCTGCCTTTCTGGATTTTACACTTTTTTCAGATGGCCCTTTTGACCAGGGGGAAGTGAGACTTCATTGTAGTGCAGATTTCCTTTGCAAGCTTGCTTGGTTGGCCAAAAAGGGCGTATGCGTTTTTTCCTGAATATATTCAGGAAAAAACGCATACGCCCTTTTTGGCCAAGTGCATCATTGTGGACGTTCTGCCTCTTTTCCTATGCTTTCAATGCAATTCCAGTCTACCTCCTGAAATAAGTTTCCTGCAATTCTGCCCCGCTTTCAAGTCCTCTTGGGAGCCTTACTTCAGTATATTTTTGGACGATAGCTGTCATTTATAACTCTGCAGGTTTCTGAATTACAGTGCCCCTGAGCTCCTTTCTTCAACTCGCTTTCTTGTGAGCTGGCCTCAACACCGCAGGATGGCTTCAGGCCCTAATCTGGTTCCGGCAAGGCACGCTGGGCCTTTGGTTAATTCCTCTTCCTGGTGGGAAATGAGAGTTAAATTTGCCCGTCCAGACACCTCCAGCTAGTCTCTCATTGGTTCTCCCTATTCCTGTTCATCTTCCGCAGAAATTGCAAAGTGGGCCAAACAGGAGGTTAAAGGGACTGACTCTCCAAGTCGGGAGAGTGTTAGTAAAGCATCTGGAATGTTACACCCGAGTACCAGGGTACGAAAACTGAGACATATTTGAACACGTCTCCCGATCACATGGTTGATCATACCCTAGGTTCCACATGCATGTTTTAGCTGAATGAAGAATAACTTAAACCTGGGTAGTTGAAACCCGTGGAATGGGTACCATGCAATATGACTTCAAAGGGTCTTCATTTGCTCATCGAACCTCTCCAATCCTATCACTGCTGCGTTTATGCCCCTGTACACATGCTTGATTCTCTTTTGGAGACATAGCAATCCATAGGTTTTAAGATACTTACTAGTCAGGTACATTCTTAGGCGTTTAATATGGGGTGTTGAGTCCATTTCGTTGAGCAAGGAGTAGCTCTTGTCTATTCCATATTTGGCTTAAGGAACTTTATCTGTGCTCATTTCAATCTCTGGTTTTATGCAGCACCCCAACTCACCTTTCCCCTTAAGCAAGCATAAGTTGGTTTTCTAAATTTGAGACCCTGTTCTGTTCTGTAATTCAGTTCCTGTGTAGCCAAGTTTACATTCCGTGTATTACTGATATCTTATGATGTTTCTTTTTCTGTGTGACTTATTTCAGTTAGAATCATCATACCTGAATCCACTCATTGTGCTGCTAAGGGCCTGATGACATAGATTTCTTTGCTGAGTCATATTGCTTTGTAAGTAAATACAACTTCTTTATCCATTTTTCACTTTCTGCGATGTTGAACTTGTACTGTAAACAAGGATCTTTTAAACAGAGGCGTCCCAAATTTTGGGGTGGCTGTGTCTTTTTTATTTTAATTTCCCTAAGCTATAGGTCCATAAGTGGAAGTGCCCTAGGCTCTGTTGCTTTGTTTTTTAGATGTTTCAGGAAACACCATACACTTTCCCGAGTTTCTGTTGGCAATTTACATCCCGCCCATCAGCATAACTAGGCTCCCAGTTCTCCATGGCCTGTCCTGCCTTTCTGGATTTTACACTTTTTTCAGATGGCCCTTTTGACCGGGGGGAAGTGAGACTTCATTGTAGTGCAGATTTCCTTTGCAAGCTTGCTTGGTTGGCCAAAAAGGGCGTATGCGTTTTTTCCTGAATATATTCAGGAAAAAACGCATACGCCCTTTTTGGCCAAGTGCATCATTGTGGACGTTCTGCCTCTTTTCCTATGCTTTCAATGCAATTCCAGTCTACCTCCTGAAATCAGTTTCCTGCAATTCTGCCCCGCTTTCAAGTCCTCTTGGCAGCCTTACTTCAGTATATTTTTGGACGATAGCTGTCATTTATATCTCTGCAGGTTTGTGAATTACAGTGCCCCTGAGCTCCTTTCTTCAACTCGCTTTCTTGTGACCTGGCCGCAACACCGCAGGATGGCTTCAGGCCCTAATCTGGTTCCGGCATGGCACGCTGAGCCTTTGGTTAATTCCTCTTCCTGGTGGGAAATGAGAGTTAAATTTGCCCGTCCAGACACCTCCAGCTAGTCAATCATTGGTTCTCCCTATTCCTGTTCAACTTCCGCAGAAATTGCAAACTGGGCCAAACAGGAGGTTAAAGGCGCTGACTCTCCAAGTGGGGAGAGTGTTAGTAAAGCGTCTGGAATGTTGCACCCGAGTACCAGGGGAGTAAAACTGAGACACATATGAACACGTCTCCCGTTCACACGATTGATCATACTCTGGATTCCACGTGCATGATTTAGCTGAAGGAAGAATACCTTAAACCTGGAGAGTTGAGACCCGTGGAATGGGTACCATGCAATATGACTTCAAAGGGTCTTCATTTGCTCACCGAACCTCTCCAATCCTATCACTGCTGCGTTTATGCCCCTGTACACACGCTTGATTCTCTTTTGGAGACATAGCAATCCATAGGTTTTAAGATACTTACTAGTCAGGTACATTCTTAGGCGTTTAATTTGGGGTGTTGAGTCCATTTCGTTGAGCAAGGAGTAGCTCTTGTCTATTCCATATTTGGCTTAAGGAACTTTATCTGTGCTCATTTCAATCTCTGGTTCTATGCAGCACCCCAACTCACCTTTCCCCTTAAGCAAGCATAAGTTGGTTTTCTAAATTTGAGACCCTGTTCTGTTTTGGAATTCAGTTCCTGTGTAGCCAAGTTTACATTCCGTGTATTAGTGATATCTTATGATGTTTCTTTTTCTGTGTGACTTATTTCAGTTAGAATCATCGTACCTGAATCCACTCATTATGCTGCTACGGGCCTGATGACATAGATTTCATTGCTGAGTGATACTGCATTGTAAATAAGTACCAAAATTCTTTATCCATTTTTCACTTTCTGTGATATTGAACTTGTATGGTAAATGAGGTTCTTGTAAACAGAGGCGTCCCAAACTTTGGGGTGGCTGTGTCTTTTTGATTTTAATTTCCCTAAGCTATACGACCATAAGTGGAAGTGCCCTAGGCTCTGTTGCTTTGTTTTTTAGATGTTTCAGGAAACACCATACACTTCTCCCGAGTGTCTGTTGGCAATTTACATCCCGCCCATCAGCATAACAAGGCTCCCAGTTCTCCATGGCCTGTCCTGCCTTTCTGGATTTTACACTTTTTTCAGATGGCCCTTTTGACCGGGGGGAAGTGAGACTTCATGTAGTGCGGATTTCCTTTGCAAGCTTGCTTGGTTGGCCTAAAAGGGCGTATGCATTTTTTCCTGAATATATTCAGGAAAAAACGCATACGCCCTTTTTGGCCAAGTGCATCATTGTGGACGTTCTGCCTCTTTTCCTATGCTTTCAATGCAATTCCAGTCTACCTCCTGAAATCCGTTTCCTGCAATTCTGCCCCGCTTTCAAGTCCTCTTGGGAGCCTTACTTCAGTATATTTTTGGACGATAGCTGTCATTTATAACTCTGCAGGTTTCTGAATTACAGTGCCCCTGAGCTCCTTTCTTCAACTCGCTTTCTTGTGAGCTGGCCTCAACACCGCAGGATGGCTTCAGGCCCTAATCTGGTTCCGGCAAGGCACGCTGGGCCTTTGGTTAATTCCTCTTCCTGGTGGGAAATGAGAGTTAAATTTGCCCGTCCAGACACCTCCAGCTAGTCTCTCATTGGTTCTCCCTATTCCTGTTCATCTTCCGCAGAAATTGCAAAGTGGGCCAAACAGGAGGTTAAAGGGACTGACTCTCCAAATCGGGAGAGTGTTAGTAAAGCATCTGGAATGTTACACCCGAGTACCAGGGTACGAAAACTGAGACATATTTGAACACGGCTCCCGATCACATGGTTGATCATACCCTAGGTTCCACATGCATGTTTTAGCTGAATGAAGAATAACTTAAACCTGGGTAGTTGAAACCCGTGGAATGGGTACCATGCAATATGACTTCAAAGGGTCTTCATTTGCTCATCGAACCTCTCCAATCCTATCACTGCTGCGTTTATGCCCCTGTACACATGCTTGATTCTCTTTCGGAGACATAGCAATCCATAGGTTTTAAGATACTTACTAGTCAGGTACATTCTTAGGCGTTTAATATGGGGTGTTGAGTCCATTTCGTTGAGCAAGGAGTAGCTCTTGTCTATTCCATATTTGGCTTAAGGAACTTTATCTGTGCTCATTTCAATCTCTGGTTTTATGCAGCACCCCAACTCACCTTTCCCCTTAAGCAAGCATAAGTTGGTTTTCTAAATTTGAGACCCTGTTCTGTTCTGTAATTCAGTTCCTGTGTAGCCAAGTTTACATTCCGTGTATTACTGATATCTTATGATGTTTCTTTTTCTGTGTGACTTATTTCAGTTAGAATCATCATACCTGAATCCACTCATTGTGCTGCTAAGGCCCTGATGAGATAGATTTCTTTGCTGAGTCATATTGCTTTGTAAGTAAATACAACTTCTTTATCCATTTTTCACTTTCTGCGATGTTGAACTTGTACTGTAAACAAGGATCTTTTAAACAGAGGCGTCCCAAATTTTGGGGTGGCTGTGTCTTTTTTATTTTAATTTCCCTAAGCTATAGGTCCATAAGTGGAAGTGCCCTAGGCTCTGTTGCTTTGTTTTTTAGATGTTTCAGGAAACACCATACACTTTCCCGAGTTTCTGTTGGCAATTTACATCCCGCCCATCAGCATAACTAGGCTCCCAGTTCTCCATGGCCTGTCCTGCCTTTCTGGATTTTACACTTTTTTCAGATGGCCCTTTTGACCGGGGGGAAGTGAGACTTCATTGTAGTGCAGATTTCCTTTGCAAGCTTGCTTGGTTGGCCAAAAAGGGCGTATGCGTTTTTTCCTGAATATATTCAGGAAAAAACGCATACGCCCTTTTTGGCCAAGTGCATCATTGTGGACGTTCTGCCTCTTTTCCTATGCTTTCAATGCAATTCCAGTCTACCTCCTGAAATCAGTTTCCTGCAATTCTGCCCCGCTTTCAAGTCCTCTTGGCAGCCTTACTTCAGTATATTTTTGGACGATAGCTGTCATTTATATCTCTGCAGGTTTGTGAATTACAGTGCCCCTGAGCTCCTTTCTTCAACTCGCTTTCTTGTGACCTGGCCGCAACACCGCAGGATGGCTTCAGGCCCTAATCTGGTTCCGGCATGGCACGCTGAGCCTTTGGTTAATTCCTCTTCCTGGTGGGAAATGAGAGTTAAATTTGCCCGTCCAGACACCTCCAGCTAGTCTCTCATTGGTTCTCCCTATTCCTGTTCATATTCCGCAGAAATTGCAAACTGGGCCAAACAGGAGGTTAAAGGCGCTGACTCTCCAAGTGGGGAGAGTGTTAGTAAAGCGTCTGGAATGTTGCACCCGAGTACCAGGGGAGTAAAACTGAGACACATATGAACACGTCTCCCGTTCACACGATTGATCATACTCTGGGTTCTACGTGCATGATTTAGCTGAAGGAAGAATACCTTAAACCTGGAGAGTTGAGACCCGTGGAATGGGTATCATGCAATATGACTTCAAAGGGTCTTCATTTGCTCACCGAACCTCTCCAATCCTATCACTGCTGCGTTTATGCCCCTGTACACACGCTTGATTCTCTTTTGGAGACATAGCAATCCATAGGTTTTAAGATACTTACTAGTCAGGTACATTCTTAGGCGTTTAATTTGGGGTGTTGAGTCCATTTCGTTGAGCAAGGAGTAGCTCTTGTCTATTCCATATTTGGCTTAAGGAACTTTATCTGTGCTCATTTCAATCTCTGGTTCTATGCAGCACCCCAACTCACCTTTCCCCTTAAGCAAGCATAAGTTGGTTTTCTAAATTTGAGACACTATTCTGTTTTGGAATTCAGTTCCTGTGTAGCCAAGTTTACATTCCGTGTATTAGGGATATCTTATGATGTTTCTTTTTCTGTGTGACTTATTTCAGTTAGAATCATCGTACCTGAATCCACTCATTATGCTGCTACGGGCCTGATGAAATAGATTTCATTGCTGAGTGATACTGCATTGTACGTAAGTACCACAAGTTCTTTATCCATTTTTCACTTTCTGTGATATTGAACTTGTACGGTAAACGAGGTTCTTGTAAACAGAGGCGTCCCAAACTTTGGGGTGGCTGTGTCTTTTTGATTTTAATTTCCCTAAGCTATAGGACCATAAGTGGAAGTGCCCTAGGCTTTGTTGCTTTGTTTCTTAGTTCCTTCAGGAAACACCATACACTTCTCCCGAGTGTCTGTTGGCAATTTCCATCCCGCCCATCAGCATAACAAGGCTCCCAGTTCTCCATGGCCTGTCCTGCCTTTCTGGATTTTACACTTTTTTCAGATGGCCCTTTTGACCGGGGGGAAGTGAGACTTCATTGTAGTGCAGATTTCCTTTGCAAGCTTGCTTGGTTGGCCAAAAAGTGCGTATGCGTTTTTTCCTGAATATATTCAGGAAAAAACGCATACGCCCTTTTTGGCCAAGTGCATCATTGTGGACGTTCTGCCTCTTTGCCGATGCTTTCAATGCAATTCCAGTCTACCTCCTGAAATCGGTTTCCTGCAATTCTGCCCCGCTTTCAAGTCCTCTTGGCAGCCTTACTTCAGTATATTTTTGGACGATAGCTGTCATTTATAACTCTGCAGGTTTGTGCATTACAGTGCCCCTGAGCTCCTTTCTTCAACTCGCTTTCTTTTGAGCTGGTCACAACACCGCAGGATGGCTTCAGGCCCTAATCTGGTTCCGGCACGGCATGCTGAGCCTTTGGTTATTTCCTCTTCCTGGTGGGAAATGAGAGTTAAATTTGCCCGTCCAGACACCTCCAGCTAGTCTCTCATTGGTTCTCCCTATTCCTGTTCATCTTCTGCAGAAATTGCAAACTGGGCCAAACAGGAGGTTAAAGGCGCTGACTCTCCAAGTGGGGAGAGTGTTAGTAAAGCGTCTGGAATGTTGCACCCGAGTACCAGGGGAGGAAAACTGAGACATATTTGAACACGTCTCCCGTTCACACGGTTGATCATACTCTGGGTTCCACATGCATGTATTAGCTGAAGGAAGAATACCTTAAACCTGGAGAGTTGAGACCCGTGGAATGGGTACCATGCAATATGACTTCAAAGGGTCTTCATTTGCTCACCGAACCTCTCCAATCATATCACTGCTGCATTTATGCCCCTGTACACACGCTTGATTCTCTCATGGAGACATAGCAATCCATAGGTTTTAAGATACTTACTAGTCAGGTACATTCTTAGGCGTTTAATTTGGGGTGTTGAGTCCATTTCGTTGAGCAAGGAGTAGCTCTTGTCTATTCCATATTTGGCTTAAGGAACTTTATCTGTGCTCATTTCAATCTCTGGTTTTATGCAGCACCCCAACTCACCTTTACCCTTAAGCAAGCATAAGTTGGTTTTCTAAATTTGAGACCCTGTTCTGTTTTGGAATTCAGTTCCTGTGTAGCCAAGTTTACATTCCGTGTATTAGTGATATCTTATGATGTTTCTTTTTCTGTGTGACTTATTTCAGTTAGAATCATCGTACCTGAATCCACTCATTATGCTGCTACGGGCCTGATGAAATAGATTTCATTGCTGAGTGATACTGCATTGTACGTAAGTACCACAAGTTCTTTATCCATTTTTCACTTTCTGTGATATTGAACTTGTACGGTAAACGAGGTTCTTGTAAACAGAGGCGTCCCAAACTTTGGGGTGGCTGTGTCTTTTTGATTTTAATTTCCCTAAACTATAGGACCATAAGTGGAAGTGCCCTAGGCTGTGTTGCTTTGTTTCTTAGATGCTTTAGGATACACCATACACTTCTTCCGAGTGTCTGTTGGCAATTTACATCCCGCCCATCAGCATAACAAGGCTCCCAGTTCTCCATGGCCTGTCCTGACTTTCTGGATTTTACACTTTTTTCAGATGGCCCTTTTGACCGGGGGGAAGTGAGACTTCATTGTAGTGCAGATTTCCTTTGCAAGTTTGCTTGGTTGGCCAAAAAGGGCGTATGCGTTTTTTCCTGAATATATTCAGGAAAAAACGCATACGCCCTTTATGGCCAAGTGCATCATTGTGGACGTTCTGCCTCTTTTCCTATGCTTTCAATGCAATTCCAGTCTACCTCCTGAAATCGGTTTCCTGCAATTCTGCCCCGCTTTCAAGTCCTCTTGGCAGCCTTACTTCAGTATATTTTTGGACGATAGTTGTCATTTATATCTCTGCAGGTTTGTGAATTACAATGCCCCTGAGTTCCTTTCTTCAACTCGCTTTCTTGTGACCTGGCTGCAACACCGCAGGATGGCTTCAGGCCCTAATCTGGTTCCGGCACGGCACACTGAGCCTTTGGTTAATTCCTCTTCCTGGTGGGAAATGAGAGTTAAATTTGCCCTTCCAGACACCTCCAGCTAGTCTCTCATTGGTTCTCGCTATTCCTGTTCATCTTCCGCAGAAATTGCAAACTGGGCCAAATCGAGGTTAAAGGGACTGACTCTCCAAGTTGGGAGAGTGTTAGTAAAGCATCTGGAATGTTGCACCCGAGTACCAGAGTACGAAAACTGAGACATATTTGAACACGTCTCCCGATCACATGGTTGATCATACTCTAGGTTCCACATGCATGTTTTAGCTGAAGGAAGAATACCTTAAACCTGGGTAGTTGAAACCTGTGGAATGGGTACCATGCAATATGACTTCAAAGGGTCTTCATTTGCTCAGTGAACCTCTCCAATCCTATCACTGCTGCGTTTATGCCCCTGTACACATGCTTGATTCTCTTTCGGAGACATAGCAATCCATAGGTTTTAAGATACTTACTAGTCAGGTACATTCTTAGGCGTTTAATTTGGGGTGTTGAGTCCATTTCGTTGAGCAAGGAGTAGCTCTTGTCTATTCCATATTTGGCTTAAGGAACTTTATCTGTGCTCATTTCAATCTCTGGTTTTATGCAGCACCCCAACTCACCTTTCCCCTTAAGCAAGCATAAGTTGCTTTTCTAAATTTGAGACACTGTTCTGTTCTGTAATTCAGTTCCTGTGTAGCCAAGTTTACATTCCGTGTATTAGTGATATCTTATGATGTTTCTTTTTCTGTGTGACTTATTTCAGTTAGAATCATCATATCTGAATCCACTCATTGTGCTGCTAAGGGCCTGATGACATAGATTTCAGTGCTCAGTGATATTGCTTTGTAAGTAAATACCACAACTTCTTTATCCATTTTTCAATTTCTGCGATGTTGAACTTGTACTGTAAACGAGGTTCTTGTAAACAGAGGCGTCCCAAACTTTGGGGTGGCTGTGTCTTTTTGATTTTAATTTCCCTAAGCTATAGGACCATAAGTGGAAGTGCCCTAGGCTCTGTTGCTTTGTTTTTTAGATGTTTCAGGAAACACCATACACTTCTCCCGGGTGTCTGTTGGCAATTTACATCCCGCCCATCAGCATAACAAGGCTCCCAGTTCTCCATGGCCTGTCCTGCCTTTCTGGATTTTACACTTTTTTCAGATGGCCCTTTTGACTGGGGGGAAGTGAGACTTCATTGTAGTGCAGATTTCCTTTGCAAGTTTGCTTGGTTGGCCAAGAAGGGCGTATGCGTTTTTTCCTGAATATATTCAAGATAAAACGCATACGCCCTTTTTGGCCAAGTGCATCATTGTGGACGTTCTGCCTCTTTTCCTATGCTTTCAATGCAATTCCAGTCTACCTCCTGAAATCGGTTTCCTGCAATTCTGCCCCACTTTCAAGTCCTCTTGGCAGCCTTCCTTCAGTATATTTTTGGACGATAGCTGTCATTTATAACTCTGCAGGTTTGTGAATTACAGTGTCCCTGAGCTCCTTTCTTCAACTCGCTTTCTTGTGACCTGGCCGCAACACTGCAGGATGTCTTCAGGCCCTAATCTGGTTCCAACACAGCACGCTGAGCCTTTGGTTAATTCCTCTTCCTAGTGGGAAATGAGAGTTAAATTTGCCCGTCCAGACACCTCCAGCTATTCTCTCATTGGTTCTCGCTATTCCTGTTCATCTTCCGCAGAAATTGCAAACTGGGCCAAACAGGAGGTTAAAGGGACTGACTCTCCAAGTCGGGAGAGTGTTAGTAAAGCATCTGGAATGTTGCACCCGAGTACCAGGGTACCAAAACTGAGACATATTTGAACACGTCTCCCGATCACATGTTTGATCATACTCTAGGTTCCACATGCATGTTTTAGCTGAAGGAAGAATACCTTAAACCTTGAGAGTTGAGAGCCGTGGAATGGGTACCATGCAATATGACTTCAAAGGGTCTTCATTTGCTCACCGAACCTCTCCAATCCTATCACTGCTGCGTTTATGCCCCTGTACACATGCTTGATTCTCTTTCGGAGACATAGCAATCCATAGGTTTTAAGATACTTACTAGTCAGGTACATTCTTAGGCATTTAATATGGGGTGTTGAGTCCATTTCGTTGAGCAAGGAGTAGCTCTTGTCTATTCCATATTTGGCTTAAGGAACTTTATCTGTGCTCCTTTCAATCACTGGTTTTTTGCAGCACCCCAACTCACCTTTACCCTTAAGCAAGCATAAGTTGGTTTTCTAAATTTGAGACCCTGTTCTGTTCTGTAATTCAGTTCCTGTGTAGCCAAGTTTACATTCCGTGTATTACTGATATCTTATGATGTTTCTTTTTCTGTGTGACTTATTTCAGTTAGAATCATCATATCTGAATCCACTCATTGTGCTGCTAAGGGCCTGATGACATAGATTTCAGTGCTGAGTGATATTGCTTTGTAAGTATATACCACAACTTCTTTATCCATTTTTCACTTTCTGTGATATTGAAGTTGTACTGTAAACGAGGTTCTTGTAAACAGAGGCGTTCCAAACTTTGGGGTGGCTGTGTCTTTTTGATTTTAATTTCCCTAAGCTATAGGACCATAAGTGGAAGTGCCCTAGGCTCTGTTGCTTTGTTTTTTAGATGTTTCAGGAAACACCATACACTTCTCCCGAGTGTCTGTTGGCAATTTACATCCCGCCCATCAGCATAACAAGGCCCCCAGTTCTCCATGGCCTGTCCTGCCTTTCTGGATTTTACACTTTTTTCAGATGGCCCTTTTGACCAGGGGGAAGTGAGACTTCATTGTAGTGCAGATTTCCTTTGCAAGCTTGCTTGGTTGGCCAAAAAGGGCGTATGCGTTTTTTCCTGAATATATTCAGGATAAAACGCATACGCCCTTTTTGGCCAAGTGCATCATTGTGGACGTTCTGCCTCTTTTCCTATGCTTTCAATGCAATTCCAGTCTACCTCCTGAAATCGGTTTCCTGCAATTCTGCCCTGCTTTCAAGTCCTCTTGGCAGCCTTACTTCAGTATATTTTTGGACGATAGCTGTCATTTATAACTCTGCAGGTTTGTGAATTACAGTGCCCCTGAGCTCCTTTCTTCAACTCGCTTTCTTTTGAGCTGGCCGCAACAACGCAGGATGGCTTCAGGCCCTAATCTGGTTCAGGCATGGCACGCTGAGCCTTTGGTTATTTCCTCTTCCTGGTGGGAAATGAGAGTTAAATTTGCCCGTCCAGACACCTCCAGCTAGTCTCTCATTGGTTCTCCCTATTCCTGTTCATCTTCCACAGAAATTGCAAACTGGGCCAAACAGGAGGTTAAAGGCGCTGACTCTCCAAGTCGGGAGAGTGTTAGTAAAGCGTCTGGAATGTTGCACCCGAGTACCAGGGGAGTAAAACTGAGACACATATGAACACGTCTCCCGTTCACACGATTGATCATACTCTGGGTTCCACGTGCATGATTTAGCTGAAGGAAGAATACCTTAAACCTGGAGAGTTGAGATCCGTGGAATGGGTACCATGCAATATGACTTCAAAGGGTCTTCATTTGCTCACCGAACCTCTCCAATCCTATCACTGCTGCGTTTATGCCCCTGTACACACGCTTGATTCTCTTTTGGAGACATAGCAATCCATAGGTTTTAAGATACTTACTAGTCAGGTACATTCTTAGGCGTTTAATTTGGGGTGTTGAGTCCATTTCGTTGAGCAAGGAGTAGCTCTTGTCTATTCCATATTTGGCTTAAGGAACTTTATCTGTGCTCATTTCAATCTCTGGTTCTATGCAGCACCCCAACTCACCTTTCCCCTTAAGCAAGCATAAGTTGGTTTTCTAAATTTGAGACCCTGTTCTGTTTTGGAATTCAGTTCCTGTGTAGCCAAGTTTACATTCCGTGTATTAGTGATATCTTATGATGTTTCTTTTTCTGTGTGACTTATTTCAGTTAGAATCATCGTACCTGAATCCACTCATTATGCTGCTACGGGCCTGATGAAATAGATTTCATTGCTGAGTGATACTGCATTGTACGTAAGTACCACAAGTTCTTTATCCATTTTTCACTTTCTGTGATATTGAACTTGTACGGTAAACGAGGTTCTTGTAAACAGAGGCGTCCCAAACTTTGGGGTGGCTGTGTCTTTTTGATTTTAATTTCCCTAAACTATAGGACCATAAGTGGAAGTGCCCTAGGCTCTGTTGCTTTGTTTTTTAGATGTTTCAGGAAACACCATACACTTCTCCGGAGTGTCTGTTGGCAATTTACATCCCGCCCATCAGCATAACAAGGCTCCCAGTTCTCCATGGCCTGTCCTGCCTTTCTGGATTTTACACTTTTTTCAGATGGCCCTTTTGACCGGGGGGAAGTGAGACTTCATTGTAGTGCAGATTTCCTGTGTAAGTTTGCTTGGTTGGCCAAAGAGGGCGTATGCGTTTTTTCCTGAATATATTCAGGAAAAAACGCATACGCCCTTTTTGGCCAAGTGTATCATTGTGGACGTTCTGCCTCTTTTCCTATGCTTTCAATGCAATTCCAGTCTACCTCCTGAAATCGGTTTCCTGCAATTCTGCCCCACATTCAAGTCCTCTTGGCAGCCTTACTTCAGTATATTTTTGGACGATAGCTGTCATTTATAACTCTGCAGGTTTGTGAATTACAGTGCCCCTGAGCTCCTTTCTTCAACTCGCTTTCTTTTGAGCTGGCCGCAACACCGCAGGATGGCTTCAGGCCCAAATCTGGTTCCGGCACGGCACGCTGAGCCTTTGGTTATTTCCTCTTCCTGGTGGGAAATGAGAGTTAAATTTGCCCGTCCAGACACCTCCAGCTAGTCTCTCATTGGTTCTCACTATTCCTGTTCATCTTCCACAGAAATTGCAAACTGGGCCAAACAGGATGTTAAAGGCGCTGACTCTCCAAGTGGGGAGAGTGTTAGTAAAGCGTCTGGAATGTTGCACCCGAGTACCAGGGGAGGTAAACTGAGACATATTTGAAGAAGTCTCCCATTCACACGGTTGATCATACTCTGGGTTCCACATGCATGTTTTAGCTGAAGGAAGAATACCTTAAACCTGGGTAGTTGACACCCGTGGAATGGGTACCATGAAATATGACTTCAAAGGGTATTCATTTGCTCAGTGAACCTCTCCAATCCTATCACTGCTGCGTTTATGCCCCTGTACACATGCTTGATTCTCTTTCGGAGACATAGCAATCCATAGGTTTTAAGATACTTACTAGTCAGGTACATTCTTAGGCGTTTAATATGGGGTGTTGAGTCCATTTCGTTGAGCAAGGAGTAGCTCTTGTCTATTCCATATTTGGCTTAAGGAACTTTATCTGTGCTCATTTCAATCTCTGGTTTTATGCAGCACCCCAACTCACCTTTCCCCTTAAGCAAGAATAAGTTGGTTTTCTAAATTTGAGACACTGTTCTGTTCTGTAATTCAGTTCCTGTGTAGCCAAGTTTACATTCCGTGTATTACTGATATCTTATGATGTTTCTTTTTCTGTGTGACTTATTTCATTTAGAATCATCATATCTGAATCCACTCATTGTGCTGCTAAGGGCCTGATGACATAGATTTCAGTGCTGAGTGATATTGCTTTGTAAGTAAATACCACAACTTATTTATCCATTTTTCAATTTCTGCGATGTTGAACTTGTACTGTAAACGAGGTTCTTGTAAACAGAGGCGTCCCAAACTTTGGGGTGGCTGTGTCTTTTTGATTTTAATTTCCCTAAGCTATAGGACCATAAGTGGAAGTGCCCTAGGCTCTGTTGCTTTGTTTTTTAGATGTTTCAGGAAACACCATACACTTCTCCCGAGTGTCTGTTGGCAATTTACATCCCGCCCATCAGCATAACAAGGCTCCCAGTTCTCCATGGCCTGTCCTGACTTTCTGGATTTTACACTTTTTTCAGATGGCCCTTTTGACTGGGGGGAAGTGAGACTTCATTGTAGTGCAGATTTCCTTTGCAAGTTTGCTTGGTTGGCCAAAAAGGGCGTATGCGTTTTTTCCTGAATATATTCAGGAAAAAACGCATACGCCCTTTATGGCCAAGTGCATCATTGTGGACGTTCTGCCTCTTTTCCTATGCTTTCAATGCAATTCCAGTCTACCTCCTGAAATCGGTTTCCTGCAATTCTGCCCCGCTTTCAAGTCCTCTTGGCAGCCTTACTTCAGTATATTTTTGGACGATAGTTGTCATTTATATCTCTGCAGGTTTGTGAATTACAATGCCCCTGAGCTCCTTTCTTCAACTCGCTTTCTTGTGACCTGGCTGCAACACCGCAGGATGGCTTCAGGCCCTAATCTGGTTCCGGCACGGCACGCTGAGCCTTTGGTTAATTCCTCTTCCTGGTGGGAAATGAGAGTTAAATTTGCCCTTCCAGACACCTCCAGCTAGTCTCTCATTGGTTCTCGCTATTCCTGTTCATCTTCCGCAGAAATTGCAAACTGGGCCAAATCGAGGTTAAAGGGACTGACTCTCCAAGTTGGGAGAGTGTTAGTAAAGCATCTGGAATGTTGCACCCGAGTACCAGGGTACCAAAACTGAGACATATTTGAACACGTCTCCCGATCACATGTTTGATCATACTCTAGGTTCCACATGCATGTTTTAGCTGAAGGAAGAATACCTTAAACCTTGAGAGTTGAGAGCCGTGGAATGGGTACCATGCAATATGACTTCAAAGGGTCTTCATTTGCTCACCGCACCTCTCCAATCCTATCACTGCTGCGTTTATGCCCCTGTACACATGCTTGATTCTCTTTCGGAGACATAGCAATCCATAGGTTTTAAGATACTTACTAGTCAGGTACATTCTTAGGCATTTAATATGGGGTGTTGAGTCCATTTCGTTGAGCAAGGAGTAGCTCTTGTCTATTCCATATTTGGCTTAAGGAACTTTATCTGTGCTCCTTTCAATCACTGGTTTTATGCAGCACCCCAACTCACCTTTACCCTTAAGCAAGCATAAGTTGGTTTTCTAAATTTGAGACCCTGTTCTGTTCTGTAATTCAGTTCTTGTGTAGCCAAGTTTACATTCCGTGTATTACTGATATCTTATGATGTTTCTTTTTCTGTGTGACTTATTTCAGTTAGAATCATCATATCTGAATCCACTCTTTGTGCTGCTAAGGGCCTGATGACATAGATTTCAGTGCTGAGTGATATTGCTTTGTAAGTATATACCACAACTTCTTTATCCATTTTTCACTTTCTGTGATATTGAACTTGTACTGTAAACGAGGTTCTTGTAAACAGAGGCGTTCCAAACTTTGGGGTGGCTGTGTCTTTTTGATTTTAATTTCCCTAAGCTATAGGACCATAAGTGGAAGTGCCCTAGGCTCTGTTGCTTTGTTTTTTAGATGTTTCAGGAAACACCATACACTTCTCCCGAGTGTCTGTTGGCAATTTACATCCCGCCCATCAGCATAACAAGGCTCCCAGTTCTCCATGGCCTGTCCTGCCTTTCTGGATTTTACACTTTTTTCAGATGGCCCTTTTGACCGGGGGGAAGTGAGACTTCATTGTAGTGCAGATTTCCTTTGCAAGCTTGCTTGGTTGGCCAAAAAGGGCGTATGCGTTTTTTCCTGAATATATTCAGGAAAAAACGCATATGCCCTTTTTGGCCAAGTGCATCATTGTGGACGTTCTGCCTCTTTTCCTATGCTTTCAATGCAATTCCAGTCTACCTCCTGAAATCGGTTTCCTGCAATTCTGCCCCGCTTTCAAGTCCTCTTGGCAGCCTTACTTCAGTATATTTTTGGACGATAGTTGTCATTTATAACTCTGCAGGTTTGTAAATTACAATGCCCCTGAGCTCCTTTCTTCAACTCGCTTTCTTGTGACCTGGCCGCAACACCGCAGGATGGCTTCAGGCCCTAATCTGGTTCCGGCACGGCACGCTGAGCCTTTGGTTAATTCCTCTTCCTGGTGGGAAATGAGAGTTAAATTTGCCCTTCCAGACACCTCCAGCTAGTCTCTCATTGGTTCTCGCTATTCCTGTTCATCTTCCGCAGAAATTGCAAACTGGGCCAAATAGGAGGTTAAAGGGACTGACTCTCCAAGTTGGGAGAGTGTTAGTAAAGCATCTGGAATGTTGCACCCGAGTACCAGGGTACGAAAACTGAGACATATTTGAACACGTCTCCCGATCACATGGTTGATCATACTCTAGGTTCCACATGCATGTTTTAGCTGAAGGAAGAATACCTTAAACCTGGGTAGTTGAAACCCGTGGAATGGGTACCATGCAATATGACTTCAAAGGGTCTTCATTTGCTCAGTGAACCTCTCCAATCCTATCACTGCTGCGTTTATGCCCCTTTACACATGCTTGATTCTCTTTCGGAGACATAGCAATCCATAGGTTTTAAGATACTTACTAGTCAGGTACATTCTTAGGCGTTTAATTTGGGGTGTTGAGTCCATTTCGTTGAGCAAGGAGTAGCTCTTGTCTATTCCATATTTGGCTTAAGGAACTTTATCTGTGCTCATTTCAATCTCAGGTTTTATGCAGCACCCCAACTCACCTTTCCCCTTAAGCAAGCATAAGTTGGTTTTCTAAATATGAGACCCTGTTCTGTTCTGTAATTCAGTTCCTGTGTAGCCAAGTTTACATTCCGTGTATTAGTGATATCTTATGATGTTTCTATTTCTGTGTGACTTATTTCAGTTAGAATCATCATACCTGAATCCACTCATTGTGCTGCTAAGGGCCTGATGACATAGATTTCATTGCTGAGTGATATTGCTTTGTAAGTAAATACCACAACTTCTTTATCCATTTTTCACTTTCTGCGATGTTGAACTTGTATTGTAAACGAGGTTCTTGTAAACAGAGGCGTCCCAAACTTTGGGGTGGCTGTGTCTTTTTGATTTTAATTTCCCTAAGCTATAGGACCATAAGTGGAAGTGCCCTAGGCTCTGTTGCTTTGTTGTTTAGATGTTTCAGGAAACACCATACACTTCTCCCGAGTGTCTGTTGGCAATTTACATCCCGCCCATCAGCATAACAAGGCTCCCAGTTCTCCATGGCCTGTCCTGCCTTTCTGGATTTTACACTTTTTTCAGATGGCCCTTTTGACCAGGGGGAAGTGAGACTTCATTGTAGTGCAGATTTCCTTTGCAAGCTTGCTTGGTTGGCCAAAAAGGGCGTATGCGTTTTTTCCTGAATATATTCAGGAAAAAACGCATATGCCCTTTTTGGCCAAGTGCATCATTGTGGACGTTCTGCCTCTTTTCCTATGCTTTCAATGCAATTCCAGTCTACCTCCTGAAATCGGTTTCCTGCAATTCTGCCCCGCTTTCAAGTCCTCTTGGCAGCCTTACTTCAGTATATTTTTGGACGATAGCTGTCATTTATAACTCTGCAGGTTTCTGAATTACAGTGCCCCTGAGCTCCTTTCTTCAACTCGCTTTCTTGTGACCTGGCCGCAACACCGCAGGATGGCTTCAGGCCCTAATCTGGTTCCGGCACGGCACGCTGAGCCTTTGGTTAATTCCTCTTCCTGGTGGGAAATGAGAGTTAAATTTGCCCGTCCAGACACCTCCAGCTAGTCTTTCATTGGTTCTCCCTATTCCTGTTCATCTTCCGCAGAAATTGCAAAGTGGGCCAAACAGGAGGTTAAAGGGACTGACTCTCCAAGTCGGGAGAGTGTTAGTAAAGCGTCTGGAATGTTGCACCCGAGTACCAGGGTACGAAAACTGAGACATATTTGAACACGTCTCCCGATCACACGGTTGATCATACTCTAGGTTCCACATGCATGTTTTAGCTGAAAGAAGAATACCTTAAAACTGGGTGGTTGAAACCCGTGGAATGGGTACCATGCAATATGACTTCAAAGGGTCTTCATTTGCTGACCGAAACTCTCCAATCCTATCACTGCTGCGTTTATGCCCCTGTACACACGCTTGATTCTCTTTTGGAGACATAGCAATCCATAGGTTTTAAGATACTTACTAGTCAGGTACATTCTTAGGCGTTTAATATGGGGTGTTGAGTCCATTTCGTTGAGCAAGGAGTAGCTCTTGTCTATTCCATATTTGGCTTAAGGAACTTTATCTGTGCTCATTTCAATCTCTGGTTTTATGCAGCACCCCAACTCACCTTTACCCTTAAGCAAGCATAAGATGGTTTTCTAAATTTGAGACCCTGTTCTGTTCTGTAATTCAGTTCCTGTGTAGCCAAGTTTACATTCCGTGTATTAGTGATATCTTATGATGTTTCTTTTTCTGTGTGACTTATTTCAGTTAGAATCATCGTACCTGAATCCACTCATTATGCTGCTACGGGCCTGATGACATAGATTTCATTGCTGAGTGATACTGCATTGTACATAAGTACCACAAGTTCTTTGTACATTTTTCACTTTCTGTGATATTGAACTTGTATGGTAAACGAGGTTCTTGTAAACAGAGGCGTCCCAAACTTTGGGGTGGCTGTGTCTTTTTGATTTTAATTTCCCTAAACTATAGGACCATAAGTGGAAGTGTCCTAGGCTCTGTTGCTTTGTTTCTTAGATGATTCAGGAAACACCATACACTTCTCCCGAGTGTCTGTTGGCAATTTACATCCCGCCCATCAGCATAACAAGGCTCCCAGTTCTCCATGGCCTGTCCTGACTTTCTGGATTTTACACTTTTTTCAGATGGCCCTTTTGACCGGGGGGAAGTGAGACTTCATTGTAGTGCAGATTTCCTTTGCAAGATTGCTTGGTTGGCCAAAAAGGGCGTATGCGTTTTTTCCTGAATATATTCAGGAAAAAACGCATACGCCCTTTTTGGCCAAGTGCATCATTGTGGACGTTCTGCCTCTTTTCCTATGCTTTCAATGCAATTCCAGTCTACCTCCTGAAATCGGTTTCCTGCAATTCTGCCCCGCTTTCAAGTCCTCTTGGCAGCCTTACTTCAGTATATTTTTGGACGATAGCTGTCATTTATAACTCTGCAGGTTTGTGAATTACAGTGCCCCTGAGCTCCTTTCTTCAACTCGCTTTCTTGTGAGCTGGCCGCAACACCGCAGGATGGCTTCAGGCCCTAATCTGGTTCCGGCATGGCACGCTGAGCCTTTGGTTAATTCCTCTTCCTGGTGGGAAATGAGAGTTAAATTTGCCCGTCCAGACACCTCCAGCTAGTCTCTCATTGGTTCTCACTATTCCTGTTCATCTTCCACAGAAATTGCAAACTGGGCCAAACAGGATGTTAAAGGCGCTGACTCTCCAAGTGGGGAGAGTGTTAGTAAAGCGTCTGGAATGTTGCACCCGAGTACCAGGGGAGGTAAACTGAGACATATTTGAAGAAGTCTCCCATTCACACGGTTGATCATACTCTGGGTTCCACATGCATGTTTTAGCTGAAGGAAGAATACCTTAAACCTGGGTAGTTGACACCCGTGGAATGGGTACCATGAAATATGACTTCAAAGGGTATTCATTTGCTCAGTGAACCTCTCCAATCCTATCACTGCTGCGTTTATGCCCCTGTACACATGCTTGATTCTCTTTCGGAGACATAGCAATCCATAGGTTTTAAGATACTTACTAGTCAGGTACATTCTTAGGCGTTTAATATGGGGTGTTGAGTCCATTTCGTTGAGCAAGGAGTAGCTCTTGTCTATTCCATATTTGGCTTAAGGAACTTTATCTGTGCTCATTTCAATCTCTGGTTTTATGCAGCACCCCAACTCACCTTTCCCCTTAAGCAAGAATAAGTTGGTTTTCTAAATTTGAGACACTGTTCTGTTCTGTAATTCAGTTCCTGTGTAGCCAAGTTTACATTCCGTGTATTACTGATATCTTATGATGTTTCTTTTTCTGTGTGACTTATTTCAGTTAGAATCATCATATCTGAATCCACTCATTGTGCTGCTAAGGGCCTGATGACATAGATTTCAGTGCTGAGTGATATTGCTTTGTAAGTAAATACCACAACTTATTTATCCATTTTTCAATTTCTGCGATGTTGAACTTGTACTGTAAACGAGGTTCTTGTAAACAGAGGCGTCCCAAACTTTGGGGTGGCTGTGTCTTTTTGATTTTAATTTCCCTAAGCTATAGGACCATAAGTGGAAGTGCCCTAGGCTCTGTTGCTTTGTTTTTTAGATGTTTCAGGAAACACCATATACTTCTCCCGAGTGTCTGTTGGCAATTTACATCCCGCCCATCAGCATAACAAGGCTCCCAGTTCTCCATGGCCTGTCCTGACTTTCTGGATTTTACACTTTTTTCAGATGGCCCTTTTGACTGGGGGGAAGTGAGACTTCATTGTAGTGCAGATTTCCTTTGCAAGTTTGCTTGGTTGGCCAAAAAGGGCGTATGCGTTTTTTCCTGAATATATTCAGGAAAAAACGCATACGCCCTTTATGGCCAAGTGCATCATTGTGGACGTTCTGCCTCTTTTCCTATGCTTTCAATGCAATTCCAGTCTACCTCCTGAAATCGGTTTCCTGCAATTCTGCCCCGCTTTCAAGTCCTCTTGGCAGCCTTACTTCAGTATATTTTTGGACGATAGTTGTCATTTATATCTCTGCAGGTTTGTGAATTACAATGCCCCTGAGCTCCTTTCTTCAACTCGCTTTCTTGTGACCTGGCTGCAACACCGCAGGATGGCTTCAGGCCCTAATCTGGTTCCGGCACGGCACGCTGAGCCTTTGGTTAATTCCTCTTCCTGGTGGGAAATGAGAGTTAAATTTGCCTTTCCAGACACCTCCAGCTAGTCTCTCATTGGTTCTCGCTATTCCTGTTCATCTTCCGCAGAAATTGCAAACTGGGCCAAATCGAGGTTAAAGGGACTGACTCTCCAAGTTGGGAGAGTGTTAGTAAAGCATCTGGAATGTTGCACCCGAGTACCAGAGTACGAAAACTGAGACATACTTGAACACGTCTCCCGATCACATGGTTGATCATACTCTAGGTTCCACATGCATGTTTTAGCTGAAGGAAGAATACCTTAAACCTGGGTAGTTGAAACCTGTGGAATGGGTACCATGCAATATGACTTCAAAGGGTCTTCATTTGCTCAGTGAACCTCTCCAATCCTATCACTGCTGCGTTTATGCCCCTGTACACATGCTTGATTCTCTTTCGGAGACATAGCAATCCATAGGTTTTAAGATACTTACTAGTCAGGTACATTCTTAGGCGTTTAATTTGGGGTGTTGAGTCCATTTCGTTGAGCAAGGAGTAGCTCTTGTCTATTCCATATTTGGCTTAAGGAACTTTATCTGTGCTCATTTCAATCTCTGGTTTTATGCAGCACCCCAACTCACCTTTCCCCTTAAGCAAGCATAAGTTGCTTTTCTAAATTTGAGACACTGTTCTGTTCTGTAATTCAGTTCCTGTGTAGCCAAGTTTACATTCCGTGTATTAGGGATATCTTATGATGTTTCTTTTTCTGTGTGACTTATTTCAGTTAGAATCATCATATCTGAATCCACTCATTGTGCTGCTAAGGGCCTGATGACATAGATTTCAGTGCTGAGTGATATTGCTTTGTAAGTAAATACCACAACTTCTTTATCCATTTTTCAATTTCTGCGATGTTGAACTTGTACTGTAAACGAGGTTCTTGTAAACAGAGGCGTCCCAAACTTTGGGGTGGCTGTGTCTTTTTGATTTTAATTTCCCTAAGCTATAGGACCATAAGTGGAAGTGCCCTAGGCTCTGTTGCTTTGTTTTTTAGATGTTTCAGGAAACACCATACACTTCTCCCGAGTGTCTGTTGGCAATTTACATCCCGCCCATCAGCATAACAAGGCTCCCAGTTCTCCATGGCCTGTCCTGCCTTTCTGGATTTTACACTTTTTTCAGATGGCCCTTTTGACTGGGGGGAAGTGAGACTTCATTGTAGTGCAGATTTCCTTTGCAAGTTTGCTTGGTTGGCCAAAAAGGGCGTATGCGTTTTTTCCTGAATATATTCAAGATAAAACGCATACGCCCTTTTTGGCCAAGTGCATCATTGTGGACGTTCTGCCTCTTTTCCTATGCTTTCAATGCAATTCCAGTCTACCTCCTGAAATCGGTTTCCTGCAATTCTGCCCCACTTTCAAGTCCTCTTGGCAGCCTTCCTTCAGTATATTTTTGGACGATAGCTGTCATTTATAACTCTGCAGGTTTGTGAATTACAGTGTCCCTGAGCTCCTTTCTTCAACTCGCTTTCTTGTGACCTGGCCGCAACACTGCAGGATGGCTTCAGGCCCTAATCTGGTTCCAGCACAGCACGCTGAGCCTTTGGTTAATTCCTCTTCCTAGTGGGAAATGAGAGTTAAATTTGCCCGTCCAGACACCTCCAGCTATTCTCTCATTGGTTCTCGCTATTCCTGTTCATCTTCCGCAGAAATTGCAAACTGGGCCAAACAGGAGGTTAAAGGGACTGACTCTCCAAGTCGGGAGAGTGTTAGTAAAGCATCTGGAATGTTGCACCCGAGTACCAGGGTACCAAAACTGAGACATATTTGAACACGTCTCCCGATCACATGTTTGATCATACTCTAGGTTCCACATGCATGTTTTAGCTGAAGGAAGAATACCTTAAACCTTGAGAGTTGAGAGCCGTGGAATGGGTACCATGCAATATGACTTCAAAGGGTCTTCATTTGCTCACCGCACCTCTCCAATCCTATCACTGCTGCGTTTATGCCCCTGTACACATGCTTGATTCTCTTTCGGAGACATAGCAATCCATAGGTTTTCAGATACTTACTAGTCAGGTACATTCTTAGGCATTTAATATGGGGTGTTGAGTCCATTTCGTTGAGCAAGGAGTAGCTCTTGTCTATTCCATATTTGGCTTAAGGAAATTTATCTGTGCTCCTTTCAATCACTGGTTTTATGCAGCACCCCAACTCACCTTTACCCTTAAGCAAGCATAAGTTGGTTTTCTAAATTTGAGACCCTGTTCTGTTCTGTAATTCAGTTCCTGTGTAGCCAAGTTTACATTCCGTGTATTACTGATATCTTATGATGTTTCTTTTTCTGTGTGACTTATTTCAGTTAGAATCATCATATCTGAATCCACTCATTGTGCTGCTAAGGGCCTGATGACATAGATTTCAGTGCTGAGTGATATTGCTTTGTAAGTATATACCACAACTTCTTTATCCATTTTTCACTTTCTGTGATATTGAACTTGTACTGTAAACGAGGTTCTTGTAAACAGAGGCGTTCCAAACTTTGGGGTGGCTGTGTCTTTTTGATTTTAATTTCCCTAAGCTATAGGACCATAAGTGGAAGTGCCCTAGGCTCTGTTGCTTTGTTTTTTAGATGTTTCAGGAAACACCATACACTTCTCCCGAGTGTCTGTTGGCAATTTACATCCCGCCCATCAGCATAACAAGGCTCCCAGTTCTCCATGGCCTGTCCTGCCTTTCTGGATTTTACACTTTTTTCAGATGGCCCTTTTGACCGGGGGGAAGTGAGACTTCATTGTAGTGCAGATTTGCTTTGCAAGCTTGCTTGGTTGGCCAAAAAGGGTGTATGCGTTTTTTCCTGAATATATTCAGGATAAAACGCATACGCCCTTTTTGGCCAAGTGCATCATTGTGGACGTTCTGCCTCTTTTCCTATGCTTTCAATGCAATTCCAGTCTACCTCCTGAAATCGGTTTCCTGCAATTCTGCCCTGCTTTCAACTCCTCTTGGCAGCCTTACTTCAGTATATTTTTGGACGATAGCTGTCATTTATAACTCTGCAGGTTTGTGAATTACAGTGCCCCTGAGCTCCTTTCTTCAACTCGCTTTCTTTTGAGCTGGCCGCAACAACGCAGGATGGCTTCAGGCCCTAATCTGGTTCAGGCATGGCACGCTGAGCCTTTGGTTATTTCCTCTTCCTGGTGGGAAATGAGAGTTAAATTTGCCCGTCCAGACACCTCCAGCTAGTCTCTCATTGGTTCTCCCTATTCCTGTTCATCTTCCACAGAAATTGCAAACTGGGCCAAACAGGAGGTTAAAGGCGCTGACTCTCCAAGTCGGGAGAGTGTTAGTAAAGCGTCTGGAATGTTGCACCCGAGTACCGGGGAGGAAAACTGAGACATATTTGAACACGTCTCCTGTTCACACGGTTGATCATACTCTGGGTTCCACATGCATGTTTTAGCTGAAGGAAGAATACCTTAAACCTGGAGAGTTGAGACCCGTGGAATGGGTACCATGCAATATGACTTCAAAGGGTCTTCATTTGCTCACCGAACCTCTCCAATCCTATCACTGCTGCATTTATGCCCCTGTACACACGCTTGATTCTCTTATGGAGACATAGCAATCCATAGGTTTTAAGATACTTACTAGTCAGGTACATTCTTAGGCGTTTAATTTGGGGTGTTGAGTCCATTTCGTTGAGCAAGGAGTAGCTCTTGTCTATTCCATATTTGGCTTAAGGAACTTTATCTGTGCTGATTTCAATCTCTGGTTTTATGCAGCACCCCAACTCACCTTTCCCCTTAAGCAAGCATAAGTTGGTTTTCTAAATTTGAGACACTATTCTGTTTTGGAATTCAGTTCCTGTGTAGCCAAGTTTACATTCCGTGTATTAGGGATATCTTATGATGTTTCTTTTTCTGTGTGACTTATTTCAGTTAGAATCATCGTACCTGAATCCACTCATTATGCTGCTACGGGCCTGATGAAATAGATTTCATTGCTGAGTGATACTGCATTGTACGTAAGTACCACAAGTTCTTTATCCATTTTTCAGTTTCTGTGATATTGAACTTGTACGGTAAACGAGGTTCTTGTAAACAGAGGCGTCCCAAACTTTGGGGTGGCTGTGTCTTTTTGATTTTAATTTCCCTAAGCTATAGGACCATAAGTGGAAGTGCCCTAGGCTCTGTTGCTTTGTTTTTTAGATGTTTCAGGAAACACCATACACTTCTCCCGAGTGTCTGTTGGCAATTTACATCCCGCCCATCAGCATAACAAGGCTCCCAGTTCTCCATGGCCTGTCCTACCTTTCTGGATTTTACACTTTTTTCAGATGGCCCTTTTGACCGGGGGGAAGTGAGACTTCATTGTAGTGCAGATTTCCTTTGCAAGCTTGCTTGGTTGGCCAAAAAGGGCGTATGCGTTTTTTCCTGAATATATTCAGGAAAAAACGCATATGCCCTTTTTGGCCAAGTACATCATTGTGGACGTTCTGCCTCTTTTCCTATGCTTTCAATGCAATTCCAGTCTACCTCCTGAAATCGGTTTCCTGCAATTCTGCCCCGCTTTCAAGTCCTCTTGGCAGCCTTACTTCAGTATATTTTTGGACGATAGTTGTCATTTATAACTCTGCAGGTTTGTGAATTACAATGCCCCTGAGCTCCTTTCTTCAACTCGCTTTCTTGTGACCTGGCCGCAACACCGCAGGATGGCTTCAGGCCCTAATCTGGTTCCGGCACGGCACGCTGAGCCTTTGGTTAATTCCTCTTCCTGGTGGGAAATGAGAGTTAAATTTGCCCTTCCAGACACCTCCAGCTAGTCTCTCATTGGTTCTCGCTATTCCTGTTCATCTTCCGCAGAAATTGCAAACTGGGCCAAATAGGAGGTTAAAGGGACTGACTCTCCAAGTTGGGAGAGTGTTAGTAAAGCATCTGGAATGTTGCACCCGAGTACCAGGGTACGAAAACTGAGACATATTTGAACACGTCTCCCGATCACATGGTTGATCATACTCTAGGTTCCACATGCATGTTTTAGCTGAAGGAAGAATACCTTAAACCTGGGTAGTTGAAACCCGTGGAATGGGTACCATGCAATATGACTTCAAAGGGTCTTCATTTGCTCAGTGAACCTCTCCAATCCTATCACTGCTGCGTTTATGCCCCTTTACACATGCTTGATTCTCTTTCGGAGACATAGCAATCCATAGGTTTTAAGATACTTACTAGTCAGGTACATTCTTAGGCGTTTAATTTGGGGTGTTGAGTCCATTTCGTTGAGCAAGGAGTAGCTCTTGTCTATTCCATATTTGGCTTAAGGAACTTTATCTGTGCTCATTTCAATCTCTGGTTTTATGCAGCACCCCAACTCACCTTTCCCCTTAAGCAAGCATAAGTTGGTTTTCTAAATATGAGACCCTGTTCTGTTCTGTAATTCAGTTCCTGTGTAGCCAAGTTTACATTCCGTGTATTAGTGATATCTTATGATGTTTCTATTTCTGTGTGACTTATTTCAGTTAGAATCATCATACCTGAATCCACTCATTGTGCTGCTAAGGGCCTGATGACATAGATTTCATTGCTGAGTGATATTGCTTTGTAAGTAAATACCACAACTTCTTTATCCATTTTTCACTTTCTGCGATGTTGAACTTGTATTGTAAACGAGGTTCTTGTAAACAGAGGCGTCCCAAACTTTGGGGTGGCTGTGTCTTTTTGATTTTAATTTCCCTAAGCTATAGGACCATAAGTGGAAGTGCCCTAGGCTCTGTTGCTTTGTTGTTTAGATGTTTCAGGAAACACCATACACTTCTCCCGAGTGTCTGTTGGCAATTTACATCCCGTCCATCAGCATAACAAGGCTCCCAGTTCTCCATGGCCTGTCCTGCCTTTCTGGATTTTACACTTTTTTCAGATGGCCCTTTTGACCAGGGGGAAGTGAGACTTCATTGTAGTGCAGATTTCCTTTGCAAGCTTGCTTGGTTGGCCAAAAAGGGCGTATGCGTTTTTTCCTGAATATATTCAGGAAAAAACGCATACGCCCTTTTTGGCCAAGTGCATCATTGTGGACGTTCTGCCTCTTTTCCTATGCTTTCAATGCAATTCCAGTCTACCTCCTGAAATCGGTTTCCTGCAATTCTGCCCCGCTTTCAAGTCCTCTTGGCAGCCTTACTTCAGTATATTTTTGGACGATAGCTGTCATTTATAACTCTGCAGGTTTCTGAATTACAGTGCCCCTGAGCTCCTTTCTTCAACTCGCTTTCTTGTGACCTGGCCGCAACACCGCAGGATGGCTTCAGGCCCTAATCTGGTTCCGGCACGGCACGCTGAGCCTTTGGTTAATTCCTCTTCCTGGTGGGAAATGAGAGTTAAATTTGCCCGTCCAGACACCTCCAGCTAGTCTTTCATTGGTTCTCCCTATTCCTGTTCATCTTCCGCAGAAATTGCAAAGTGGGCCAAACAGGAGGTTAAAGGGACTGACTCTCCAAGTCGGGAGAGTGTTAGTAAAGCGTCTGGAATGTTGCACCCGAGTACCAGGGTACGAAAACTGAGACATATTTGAACACGTCTCCCGATCACACGGTTGATCATACTCTAGGTTCCACATGCATGTTTTAGCTGAAAGAAGAATACCTTAAAACTGGGTGGTTGAAACCCGTGGAATGGGTACCATGCAATATGACTTCAAAGGGTCTTCATTTGCTGACCAAAACTCTCCAATCCTATCACTGCTGCGTTTATGCCCCTGTACACACGCTTGATTCTCTTTTGGAGACATAGCAATCCATAGGTTTTAAGATACTTACTAGTCAGGTACATTCTTAGGCGTTTAATATGGGGTGTTGAGTCCATTTCGTTGAGCAAGGAGTAGCTCTTGTCTATTCCATATTTGGCTTAAGGAACTTTATCTGTGCTCATTTCAATCTCTGGTTTTATGCAGCACCCCAACTCACCTTTACCCTTAAGCAAGCATAAGATGGTTTTCTAAATTTGAGACCCTGTTCTGTTCTGTAATTCAGTTCCTGTGTAGCCAAGTTTACATTCCGTGTATTAGTGATATCTTATGATGTTTCTTTTTCTGTGTGACTTATTTCAGTTAGAATCATCGTACCTGAATCCACTCATTATGCTGCTACGGGCCTGATGACATAGATTTCATTGCTGAGTGATACTGCATTGTACATAAGTACCACAAGTTCTTTGTACATTTTTCACTTTCTGTGATATTGAACTTGTATGGTAAACGAGGTTCTTGTAAACAGAGGCGTCCCAAACTTTGGGGTGGCTGTGTCTTCTTGATTTTAATTTCCCTAAACTATAGGACCATAAGTGGAAGTGCCCTAGGCTCTGTTGCTTTGTTTCTTAGATGTTTCAGGAAACACCATACACTTCTCCCGAGTGTCTGTTGGCAATTTACATCCCGCCCATCAGCATAACAAGGCTCCCAGTTCTCCATGGCCTGTCCTGACTTTCTGGATTTTACACTTTTTTCAGATGGCCCTTTTGACCGGGGGGAAGTGAGACTTCATTGTAGTGCAGATTTCCTTTGCAAGATTGCTTTGTTGGCCAAAAAGGGCGTATGCGTTTTTTCCTGAATATATTCAGGAAAAAACGCATACGCCCTTTTTGGCCAAGTGCATCATTGTGGACGTTCTGCCTCTTTTCCTATGCTTTCAATGCAATTCCAGTCTACCTCCTGAAATCGGTTTCCTGCAATTCTGCCCCGCTTTCAAGTCCTCTTGGCAGCCTTACTTCAGTATATTTTTGGACGATAGCTGTCATTTATAACTCTGCAGGTTTGTGAATTACAGTGCCCCTGAGCTCCTTTCTTCAACTCGCTTTCTTGTGAGCTGGCCGCAACACCGCAGGATGGCTTCAGGCCCTAATCTGGTTCCGGCATGGCACGCTGAGCCTTTGGTTAATTCCTCTTCCTGGTGGGAAATGAGAGTTAAATTTGCCCGTCCAGACACCTCCAGCTAGTCTCTCATTGGTTCTCGCTATTCCTGTTCATCTTCCGCAGAAATTGCAAACTGTGCCAAACAGGATGTTAAAGGCGCTGACTCTCCAAGTGGGGAGAGTGTTAGTAAAGTGTCTGGAATGTTGCACCCGAGTACCAGGGGAGGAAAACTGAGACATATTTGAACACGTCTCCCGTTCACACGGTTGATCATACTCTGGGTTCCACATGCATGTTTTAGCTGAAGGAAGAATACCTTAAACCTGGGTAGTTGAAACCCGTGGAATGGGTACCATGCAATATGACTTCAAAGGGTCTTCATTTGCTCACCGAACCTCTCCAATCCTATCACTGCTGCGTTTATGCCCCTGTACACACGCTTGATTCTCTTTCGGAGACATAGCAATCCATAGGTTTGAAGATACTTACTAGTCAGGTACATACTTAGGCGTTTAATATGCGGTGTTGAGTCCATTTCGTTGAGCAAGGAGTAGCTCTTGTCTATTCCATATTTGGCTTAAGGAACTTTATCTGTGCTCATTTCAATCTCTGGTTTTATGCCGCACCCCAACTCACCTTTCCCCTTAAGCAAGCATAAGTTGGTTTTCTAAATTTGAGACCCTGTTCTGTTTTGGAATTCAGTTCCTGTGTAGCCAAGTTTACATTCCGTGTATTAGTGATATCTTATGATGTTTCTTTTTCTGTGTGACTTATTTCAGTTAGAATCATCGTACCTGAATCCACTCATTATGCTGCTACGGGCCTGATGACATAGATTTCATTGCTGAGTGATACTGCATTGTAAATAAGTACCACAATTCTTTATCCATTTTTCACTTTCTGTGATATTGAACTTGTATGGTAAATGAGGTTCTTGTAAACAGAGGCGTCCCAAACTTTGGGGTGGCTGTGTCTTTTTGATTTTAATTTCCCTAAGCTATAGGACCATAAGTGGAAGTGCCCTAGGCTCTGTTGCTTTGTTTTTTAGATGTTTCAGGAAACACCATACACTTCTCCCGAGTGTCTGTTGGCAATTTACATCCCGCCCATCAGCATAACAAGGCTCCCAGTTCTCCATGGCCTGTCCTGCCTTTCTGGATTTTACACTTTTTTCAGATGGCCCTTTTGACCGGGGGGAAGTGAGACTTCATGTAGTGCAGATTTCCTTTGCAAGCTTGCTTGGTTGGCCTAAAAGGGCGTATGCATTTTTTCCTGAATATATTCAGGAAAAAACGCATACGCCCTTTTTGGCCAAGTGCATCATTGTGTACGTTCTGCCTCTTTTCCTATGCTTTCAATGCAATTCCAGTCTACCTCCTGAAATCCGTTTCCTGCAATTCTGCCCCGCTTTCAAGTCCTCTTGGGAGCCTTACTTCAGTATATTTTTGGACGATAGCTGTCATTTATAACTCTGCAGGTTTGTGAATTACAGTGGCCTTGAGCTCCTTTCTTCAACTCGCTTTCTTGTGAGCTGGCCTCAACACCGCAGGATGGCTTCAGGCCCTAATCTGGTTCCGGCACGGCACGCTGGGCCTTTGGTTAATTCCTCTTCCTGGTGGGAAATGAGAGTTAAATTTGCCCGTCCAGACACCTCCAGCTAGTCTCTCATTGGTTCTCCCTATTCCTGTTCATCTTCCGCAGAAATTGCAAAGTTGGCCAAACAGGAGGTTAAAGGGACTGACTCTCCAAGTCGGGAGAGTGTTAGTAAAGCATCTGGAATGTTACACCCGAGTACCAGGGTACGAAAACTGAGACATATTTGAACACGTCTCCCGATCACATGGTTGATCATACCCTAGGTTCCACATGCATGTTTTAGCTGAATGAAGAATAACTTAAACCTGGGTAGTTGAAACCCGTGGAATGGGTACCATGCAATATGACTTCAAAGGGTCTTCATTTGCTCATCGAACCTCTCCAATCCTATCACTGCTGCGTTTATGCCCCTGTACACATGCTTGATTCTCTTTTGGAGACATAGCAATCCATAGGTTTTAAGATACTTACTAGTCAGGTACATTCTTAGGCGTTTAATATGGGGTGTTGAGTCCATTTCGTTGAGCAAGGAGTAGCTCTTGTCTATTCCATATTTGGCTTAAGGAACTTTATCTGTGCTCATTTCAATCTCTGGTTTTATGCAGCACCCCAACTCACCTTTCCCCTTAAGCAAGCATAAGTTGGTTTTCTAAATTTGAGACCCTGTTCTGTTCTGTAATTCAGTTCCTGTGTAGCCAAGTTTACATTCCATGTATTACTGATATCTTATGATGTTTCTTTTTCTGTGTGACTTATTTCAGTTAGAATCATCATACCTGAATCCACTCATTGTGCTGCTAAGGGCCTGATGAGATAGATTTCTTTGCTGAGTCATATTGCTTTGTAAGTAAATACAACTTCTTTATCCATTTTTCACTTTCTGCGATGTTGAACTTGTACTGTAAACAAGGATCTTTTAAACAGAGGCGTCCCAAATTTTGGGGTGGCTGTGTCTTTTTTATTTTTATTTCCCTAAGCTATAGGTCCATAAGTG
Organism: Grampus griseus; assembly: GCF_964374135.1. Lineage (NCBI taxonomy): Eukaryota > Metazoa > Chordata > Mammalia > Artiodactyla > Delphinidae > Grampus > Grampus griseus. Next base: position 229,812 of record NW_028133338.1, on the reverse strand, counting down.
GAAGTGCCCTAGGCTCTGTTGCTTTGTTTTTTAGATGTTTCAGGAAACACCATACACTTTCCCGAGTTTCTGTTGGCAATTTACATCCCACCCATCAGCATAACTAGGCTCCCAGTTCTCCATGGCCTGTCCTGCCTTTCTGGATTTTACACTTTTTTCAGATGGCCCTTTTGACCGGGGGGAAGTGAGACTTCATTGTAGTGCAGATTTCCTTTGCAAGCTTGCTTGGTTGGCCAAAAAGGGCGTATGCGTTTTTTCCTGAATATATTCAGGAAAAAACGCATACGCCCTTTTTGGCCAAGTGCATCATTGTGGACGTTCTGCCTCTTTTCCTATGCTTTCAATGCAATTCCAGTCTACCTCCTGAAATCAGTTTCCTGCAATTCTGCCCCGCTTTCAAGTCCTCTTGGCAGCCTTACTTCAGTATATTTTTGGACGATAATTGTCATTTATATCTCTGCAGGTTTGTGAATTACAGTGCCCCTGAGCTCCTTTCTTCAACTCGCTTTCTTGTGACCTGGCCGCAACACCGCAGGATGGCTTCAGGCCCTAATCTGGTTCCAGCATGGCACGCTGAGCCTTTGGTTAATTCCTCTTCCTGGTGGGAAATGAGAGTTAAATTTGCCCGTCCAGACACCTCCAGCTAGTCTCTCATTGGTTCTCGCTATTCCTGTTCATATTCCGCAGAAATTGCAAACTGGGCCAAACAGGAGGTTAAAGGCGCTGACTCTCCAAGTGGGGAGAGTGTTAGTAAAGCGTCTGGAATGTTGCACCCGAGTACCAGGGGAGGAAAACTGAGACACATATGAACACGTCTCCCGTTCACACGATTGATCATACTCTGGGTTCCACGTGCATGATTTAGCTGAAGGAAGAATACCTTAAACCTGGAGAGTTGAGACCCGTGGAATGGGTACCATGCAATATGACTTCAAAGGGTCTTCATTTGCTCACCGAACCTCTCCAATCCTATCACTGCTGCGTTTATGCCCCTGTACACACGCTTGATTCTCTTTTGGAGACATAGCAATCCATAGGTTTTAAGATACTTACTAGTCAGGTACATTCTTAGGCGTTTAATTTGGGGTGTTGAGTCCATTTCGTTGAGCAAGGAGTAGCTCTTGTCTATTCCATATTTGGCTTAAGGAACTTTATCTGTGCTCATTTCAATCTCTGGTTCTATGCAGCACCCCAACTCACCTTTCCCCTTAAGCAAGCATAAGTTGGTTTTCTAAATTTGAGACACTATTCTGTTTTGGAATTCAGTTCCTGTGTAGCCAAGTTTACATTCCGTGTATTAGGGATATCTTATGATGTTTCTTTTTCTGTGTGACTTATTTCAGTTAGAATCATCGTACCTGAATCCACTCATTATGCTGCTACGGGCCTGATGAAATAGATTTCATTGCTGAGTGATACTGCATTGTACGTAAGTACCACAAGTTCTTTATCCATTTTTCACTTTCTGTGATATTGAACTTGTACGGTAAACGAGGTTCTTGTAAACAGAGGCGTCCCAAACTTTGGGGTGGCTGTGTCTTTTTGATTTTAATTTCCCTAAGCTATAGGACCATAAGTGGAAGTGCCCTAGGCTTTGTTGCTTTGTTTCTTAGTTCCTTCAGGAAACACCATACACTTCTCCCGAGTGTCTGTTGGCAATTTCCATCCCGCCCATCAGCATAACAAGGCTCCCAGTTCTCCATGGCCTGTCCTGCCTTTCTGGATTTTACACTTTTTTCAGATGTCCCTTTTGACCGGGGGGAAGTGAGACTTCATTGTAGTGCAGATTTCCTTTGCAAGTTTGCTTGGTTGGCCAAAAAGCGCGTATGCGTTTTTTCCTGAATATATTCAGGAAAAAACGCATACGCCCTTTTTGGCCAAGTGCATCATTGTGGACGTTCTGCCTCTTTGCCGATGCTTTCAATGCAATTCCAGTCTACCTCCTGAAATCGGTTTCCTGCAATTCTGCCCCGCTTTCAAGTCCTCTTGGCAGCCTTACTTCAGTATATTTTTGGACGATAGCTGTCATTTATAACTCTGCAGGTTTGTGCATTACAGTGCCCCTGAGCTCCTTTCTTCAACTCGCTTTCTTTTGAGCTGGTCACAACACCGCAGGATGGCTTCAGGCCCTAATCTGGTTCCGGCACGGCATGCTGAGCCTTTGGTTATTTCCTCTTCCTGGTGGGAAATGAGAGTTAAATTTGCCCGTCCAGACACCTCCAGCTAGTCTCTCATTGGTTCTCCCTATTCCTGTTCATCTTCTGCAGAAATTGCAAACTGGGCCAAACAGGAGGTTAAAGGCGCTGACTCTCCAAGTGGGGAGAGTGTTAGTAAAGCGTCTGGAATGTTGCACCCGAGTACCAGGGGAGGAAAACTGAGACATATTTGAACACGTCTCCCGTTCACACGGTTGATCATACTCTGGGTTCCACATGCATGTATTAGCTGAAGGAAGAATACCTTAAACCTGGAGAGTTGAGACCCGTGGAATGGGTACCATGCAATATGACTTCAAAGGGTCTTCATTTGCTCACCGAACCTCTCCAATCATATCACTGCTGCATTTATGCCCCTGTACACACGCTTGATTCTCTCATGGAGACATAGCAATCCATAGGTTTTAAGATACTTACTAGTCAGGTACATTCTTAGGCGTTTAATTTGGGGTGTTGAGTCCATTTCGTTGAGCAAGGAGTAGCTCTTGTCTATTCCATATTTGGCTTAAGGAACTTTATCTGTGCTCATTTCAATCTCTGGTTTTATGCAGCACCCCAACTCACCTTTACCCTTAAGCAAGCATAAGTTGGTTTTCTAAATTTGAGACCCTGTTCTGTTTTGGAATTCAGTTCCTGTGTAGCCAAGTTTACATTCCGTGTATTAGTGATATCTTATGATGTTTCTTTTTCTGTGTGACTTATTTCAGTTAGAATCATCGTACCTGAATCCACTCATTATGCTGCTACGGGCCTGATGAAATAGATTTCATTGCTGAGTGATACTGCATTGTACGTAAGTACCACAAGTTCTTTATCCATTTTTCACTTTCTGTGATATTGAACTTGTACGGTAAACGAGGTTCTTGTAAACAGAGGCGTCCCAAACTTTGGGGTGGCTGTGTCTTTTTGATTTTAATTTCCCTAAACTATAGGACCATAAGTGGAAGTGCCCTAGGCTGTGTTGCTTTGTTTCTTAGATGCTTTAGGATACACCATACAGTTCTCCCGAGTGTCTGTTGGCAATTTACATCCCGCCCATCAGCATAACAAGGCTCCCAGTTCTCCATGGCCTGTCCTGCCTTTCTGGATTTTACACTTTTTTCAGATGGCCCTTTTGACTGGGGGGAAGTGAGACTTCATTGTAGTGCAGATTTCCTGTGTAAGTTTGCTTGGTTGGCCAAAAACGGCGTATGCGTTTTTTCCTGAATATATTCAGGAAAAAACGCATACGCCCTTTTTGGCCAAGTGCATCATTGTGGACGTTCTGCCTCTTTTCCTATGCTTTCAATGCAATTCCAGTCTACCTCCTGAAATCGGCTTCCTGCAATTCTGCCCCGCTTTCAAGTCCTCTTGGCAGCCTTACTTCAGTATATTTTTGGACGATAGCTGTCATTTATAACTCTGCAGGTTTGTGAATTACAGTGCCCCTGAGCTCCTTTCTTCAACTCGCTTTCTTTTGAGCTGGCCGCAACACCGCAGGATGGCTTCAGGCCCTAATCTGGTTCCGGCACGGCACGCTGAGCCTTTGGTTATTTCCTCTTCCTGGTGGGAAATGAGAGTTAAATTTGCCCGTCCAGACACCTCCAGCTAGTCTCTCATTGGTTCTCACTATTCCTGTTCATCTTCCACAGAAATTGCAAACTGGGCCAAACAGGATGTTAAAGGCGCTGACTCTCCAAGGGGGGAGAGTGTTAGTAAAGCGTCTGGAATGTTGCACCCGAGTACCAGGGGAGGTAAACTGAGACATATTTGAAGAAGTCTCCCATTCACACGGTTGATCATACTCTGGGTTCCACATGCATGTTTTAGCTGAAGGAAGAATACCTTAAACCTGGGCAGTTGACACCCGTGGAATGGGTACCATGAAATATGACTTCAAAGGGTATTCATTTGCTCAGTGAACCTCTCCAATCCTATCACTGCTGCGTTTATGCCCCTGTACACATGCTTGATTCTCTTTCGGAGACATAGCAATCCATAGGTTTTAAGATACTTACTAGTCAGGTACATTCTTAGGCGTTTAATATGGGGTGTTGAGTCCATTTCGTTGAGCAAGGAGTAGCTCTTGTCTATTCCATATTTGGCTTAAGGAACTTTATCTGTGCTCATTTCAATCTCTGGTTTTATGCAGCACCCCAACTCACCTTTCCCCTTAAGCAAGAATATGTTGGTTTTTTAAATTTGAGACACTGTTCTGTTCTGTAATTCCGTTCCTGTGTAGCCAAGATTACATTCCGTGTATTACTGATATCTTATGATGTTTCTTTTTCTGTGTGACTTATTTCAGTTAGAATCATCATATCTGAATCCACTCATTGTGCTGCTAAGGGCCTGATGACATAGATTTCAGTGCTGAGTGATATTGCTTTGTAAGTAAATACCACAACTTATTTATCCATTTTTCAATTTCTGCGATGTTGAACTTGTACTGTAAACGAGGTTCTTGTAAACAGAGGCCTCCCAAACTTTGGGGTGGCTGTGTCTTTTTGATTTTAATTTCCCTAAGCTATAGGACCATAAGTGGAAGTGCCCTAGGCTCTGTTGCTTTGTTGTTTAGATGTTTCAGGAAACACCATACACTTCTCCCGAGTGTCTGTTGGCAATTTACATCCCGCCCATCAGCATAACAAGGCTCCCAGTTCTCCATGGCCTGTCCTGACTTTCTGGATTTTACACTTTTTTCAGATGGCCCTTTTGACCGGGGGGAAGTGAGACTTCATTGTAGTGCAGATTTCCTTTGCAAGTTTGCTTGGTTGGCCAAAAAGGGCGTATGCGTTTTTTCCTGAATATATTCAGGAAAAAACGCATACGCCCTTTATGGCCAAGTGCATCATTGTGGACGTTCTGCCTCTTTTCCTATGCTTTCAATGCAATTCCAGTCTACCTCCTGAAATCGGTTTCCTGCAATTCTGCCCCGCTTTCAAGTCCTCTTGGCAGCCTTACTTCAGTATATTTTTGGACGATAGTTGTCATTTATATCTCTGCAGGTTTGTGAATTACAATGCCCCTGAGCTCCTTTCTTCAACTCGCTTTCTTTTGAGCTGGCCGCAACACCGCAGGATGGCTTCAGGCCCTAATCTGGTTCCGGCACGGCACGCTGAGCCTTTGGTTAATTCCTCTTCCTGGTGGGAAATGAGAGTTAAATTTGCCCTTCCAGACACCTCCAGCTAGTCTCTCATTGGTTCTCGCTATTCCTGTTCATCTTCCACAGAAATTGCAAACTGGGCCAAATCGAGGTTAAAGGGACTGACTCTCCAAGTTGGGAGAGTGTTAGTAAAGCATCTGGAATGTTGCACCCGAGGACCAGAGTACGAAAACTGAGACATATTTGAACACGTCTCCCGATCACATGGTTGATCATACTCTAGGTTCCACATGCATGTTTTAGCTGAAGGAGGAATACCTTAAACCTGGGTAGTTGAAACCCGTGGAATGGGTACCATGCAATATGACTTCAAAGGGTCTTCATTTGCTCACCGAACCTCTCCAATCCTATCACTGCTGCGTTTATGCCCCTGTACACATGCTTGATTCTCTTTCGGAGACATAGCAATCCATAGGTTTTAAGATACTTACTAGTCAGGTACATTCTTAGGCGTTTAATATGGGGTGTTGAGTCCATTTCATTGAGCAAGGAGTAGCTCTTGTCTATTCCATATTTGGCTTAAGGAACTTTATCTGTGCTCATTTCAATCTCTGGTTTTATGCAGCACCCCAACTCACCTTTCCCCTTAAGCAAGCATAAGTTGCTTTTCTAAATTTGAGACACTGTTCTGTTCTGTAATTCAGTTCCTGTGTAGCCAAGTTTACATTCCGTGTATTAGTGATATCTTATGATGTTTCTTTTTCTGTGTGACTTATTTCAGTTAGAATCATCATATCTGAATCCACTCATTGTGCTGCTAAGGGCCTGATGACATAGATTTCAGTCCTGAGTGATATTGCTTTGTAAGTAAATACCACAACTTCTTTATCCATTTTTCAATTTCTGCGATGTTGAACTTGTACTGTAAACGAGGTTCTTGTAAACAGAGGCGTCCCAAACTTTGGGGTGGCTGTGTCTTTTTGATTTTAATTTCCTTAAGCTATAGGACCATAAGTGGAAGTGCCCTAGGCTCTGTTGCTTTGTTTTTTAGATGTTTCAGGAAACACCATACACTTCTCCCGAGTGTCTGTTGGCAATTTACATCCCGCCCATCAGCATAACAAGGCTCCCAGTTCTCCATGGCCTGTCCTGCCTTTCTGGATTTTACACTTTTTTCAGATGGCCCTTTTGACTGGGGGGAAGTGAGACTTCATTGTAGTGCAGATTTCCTTTGCAAGTTTGCTTGGTTGGCCAAAAAGGGCGTATGCGTTTTTTCCTGAATATATTCAAGATAAAACGCATACGCCCTTTTTGGCCAAGTGCATCATTGTGGACGTTCTGCCTCTTTTCCTATGCTTTCAATGCAATTCCAGTCTACCTCCTGAAATCGGTTTCCTGCAATTCTGCCCCACTTTCAAGTCCTCTTGGCAGCCTTCCTTCAGTATATTTTTGGACGATAGCTGTCATTTATAACTCTGCAGGTTTGTGAATTACAGTGTCCCTGAGCTCCTTTCTTCAACTCGCTTTCTTGTGACCTGGCCGCAACACCGCAGGATGGCTTCAGGCCCTAATCTGGTTCCAGGACAGCACGCTGAGCCTTTGGTTAATTCCTCTTCCTAGTGGGAAATGAGAGTTAAATTTGCCCGTCCAGACACCTCCAGCTATTCTCTCATTGGTTCTCGCTATTCCTGTTCATCTTCCGCAGAAATTGCAAACTGGGCCAAACAGGAGGTTAAAGGGACTGACTCTCCAAGTCGGGAGAGTGTTAGTAAAGCATCTGGAATGTTGCACCCGAGTACCAGGGTACCAAAACTGAGACATATTTGAACACGTCTCCCGATCACATGTTTGATCATACTCTAGGTTCCACATGCATGTTTTAGCTGAAGGAAGAATACCTTAAACCTTGAGAGTTGAGAGCCGTGGAATGGGTACCATGCAATATGACTTCAAAGGGTCTTCATTTGCTCACCGAACCTCTCCAATCCTATCACTGCTGCGTTTATGCCCCTGTACACATGCTTGATTCTCTTTCGGAGACATAGCAATCCATAGGTTTTAAGATACTTACTAGTCAGGTACATTCTTAGGCATTTAATATGGGGTGTTGAGTCCATTTCGTTGAGCAAGGAGTAGCTCTTGTCTATTCCATATTTGGCTTAAGGAACTTTATCTGTGCTCCTTTCAATCTCTGGTTTTATGCAGCACCCCAACTCACCTTTACCCTTAAGCAAGCATAAGTTGGTTTTGTAAATTTGAGACCCTGTTCTGTTCTGTAATTCAGTTCCTGTGTAGCCAAGTTTACATTCCGTGTATTACTGATATCTTATGATGTTTCTTTTTCTGTGTGACTTATTTCAGTTAGAATCATCATATCTGAATCCACTCATTGTGCTGCTAAGGGCCTGATGACATAGATTTCAGTGCTGAGTGATATTGCTTTGTAAGTATATACCACAACTTCTTTATCCATTTTTCACTTTCTGTGATATTGAACTTGTACTGTAAACGAGGTTCTTGTAAACAGAGGCGTTCCAAACATTGGGGTGGCTGTGCCTTTTTGATTTTAATTTCCCTAAGCTATAGGACCATAAGTGGAAGTGCCCTAGGCTCTGTTGCTTTGTTTTTTAGATGTTTCAGGAAACACCATACACTTCTCCCGAGTGTCTGTTGGCAATTTACATCCCGCCCATCAGCATAACAAGGCTCCCAGTACTCCATGGCCTGTCCTGCCTTTCTGGATTTTACACTTTTTTCAGATGGCCCTTTTGACCGGGGGGAAGTGAGACTTCATTGTAGTGCAGATTTCCTTTGCAAGCTTGCTTGGTTGGCCAAAAAGGGCGTATGCGTTTTTTCCTGAATATATTCAGGATAAAACGCATACGCCCTTTTTGGCCAAGTGCATCATTGTGGACGTTCTGCCTCTTTTCCTATGCTTTCAATGCAATTCCAGTCTACCTCCTGAAATCGGTTTCCTGCAATTCTGCCCCGCTTTCAAGTCCTCTTGGCAGCCTTCCTTCAGTATATTTTTGGACGATAGCTGTCATTTATAACTCTGCAGGTTTGTGAATTACAGTGTCCCTGAGCTCCTTTCTTCAACTCGCTTTCTTGTGACCTGGCCGCAACACCGCAGGATGGCTTCAGGCCCTAATCTGGTTCCAGCACAGCACGGTGAGCCTTTGGTTAATTCCTCTTCCTAGTGGGAAATGAGAGTTAAATTTGCCCGTCCAGACACCTCCAGCTATTCTCTCATTGGTTCTCGCTATTCCTGTTCATCTTCCGCAGAAATTGCAAACTGGACCAAACAGGAGGTTAAAGGGACTGACTCTCCAAGTCGGGAGAGTGTTAGTAAAGCATCTGGAAGGTTGCACCCGAGTACCAGGGTACCAAAACTGAGACATATTTGAACACGTCTCCCGATCACATGTTTGATCATACTCTAGGTTCCACATGCATGTTTTAGCTGAAGGAAGAATACCTTAAACCTTGAGAGTTGAGAGCCGTGGAATGGGTACCATGCAATATGACTTCAAAGGGTCTTCATTTGCTCACCGAACCTCTCCAATCCTATCACTGCTGCGTTTATGCCCCTGTACACATGCTTGATTCTCTTTCGGAGACATAGCAATCCATAGGTTTTAAGATACTTACTAGTCAGGTACATTCTTAGGCATTTAATATGGGGTGTTGAGTCCATTTCGTTGAGCAAGGAGTAGCTCTTGTCTATTCCATATTTGGCTTAAGGAACTTTATCTGTGCTCCTTTCAATCTCTGGTTTTATGCAGCACCCCAACTCACCTTTACCCTTAAGCAAGCATAAGTTGGTTTTCTAAATTTGAGACCCTGTTCTGTTCTGTAATTCAGTTCCTGTGTAGCCAAGTTTACATTCCGTGTATTACTGATATCTTATGATGTTTCTTTTTCTGTGTGACTTATTTCAGTTAGAATCATCATATCTGAATCCACTCATTGTGCTGCTAAGGGCCTGATGACATAGATTTCAGTGCTGAGTGATATTGCTTTGTAAGTATATACCACAACTTCTTTATCCATTTTTCACTTTCTGTGATATTGAACTTGTACTGTAAACGAGGTTCTTGTAAACAGAGGCGTTCCAAACTTTGGGGTGGCTGTGTCTTTTTGATTTTAATTTCCCTAAGCTATAGGACCATAAGTGGAAGTGCCCTAGGCTCTGTTGCTTTGTTTTTTAGATGTTTCAGGAAACACCATACACTTCTCCCGAGTGTCTGTTGGCAATTTACATCCCGCCCATCAGCATAACAAGGCTCCCAGTTCTCCATGGCCTGTCCTGCCTTTCTGGATTTTACACTTTTTTCAGATGGCCCTTTTGACCGGGGGGAAGTGAGACTTCATTGTAGTGCAGATTTCCTGTGTAAGTTTGCTTGGTTGGCCAAAAAGGGCGTATGCGTTTTTTCCTGAATATATTCAGGAAAAAACGCATACGCCCTTTTTGGCCAAGTGCATCATTGTGGACGTTCTGCCTCTTTTCCTATGCTTTCAATGCAATTCCAGTCTACCTCCTGAAATCGGTTTCCTGCAATTCTGCCCCGCTTTCAAGTCCTCTTGGCAGCCTTACTTCAGTATATTTTTGGACGATAGCTGTCATTTATAACTCTGCAGGTTTGTGAATTACAGTGCCCCTGAGCTCCTTTCTTCAACTCGCTTTCTTTTGAGCTGGCCGCAACACCGCAGGATGGCTTCAGGCCCAAATCTGGTTCCGGCACGGCACGCTGAGCCTTTGGTTATTTCCTCTTCCTGGTGGGAAATGAGAGTTAAATTTGCCCGTCCAGACAACTCCAGCTAGTCTCTCATTGGTTCTCGCTATTCCTGTTCATCTTCCGCAGAAATTGCAAACTGGGCCAAATCGAGGTTAAAGGGACTGACTCTCCAAGTTGGGAGAGTGTTAGTAAAGCATCTGGAATGTTGCACCCGAGTACCAGAGTACGAAAACTGAGACATATTTGAACACGTCTCCCGATCACATGGTTGATCATACTCTAGGTTCCACATGCATGTTTTAGCTGAAGGAAGAATACCTTAAACCTGGGTAGTTGAAACCCGTGGAATGGGTACCATGCAATATGACTTCAAAGGGTCTTCATTTGCTCAGTGAACCTCTCCAATCCTATCACTGCTGCGTTTATGCCCCTTTACACATGCTTGATTCTCTTTCGGAGACATAGCAATCCATAGGTTTTAAGGTACTTACTAGTCAGGTACATTCTTAGGCGTTTAATTTGGGGTGTTGAGTCCATTTCGTTGAGCAAGGAGTAGCTCTTGTCTATTCCATATTTGGCTTAAGGAACTTTATCTGTGCTCATTTCAATCTCTGGTTTTATGCAGCACCCCAACTCACCTTTCCCCTTAAGCAAGAATAAGTTGCTTTTCTAAATTTGAGACACTGTTCTGTTCTGTAATTCAGTTCCTGTGTAGCCAAGTTTACATTCCGTGTATTAGTGATATCTTATGATGTTTCTTTTTCTGTGTGACTTATTTCAGTTAGAATCATCATATCTGAATCCACTCATTGTGCTGCTAAGGGCCTGATGACATAGATTTCAGTGCTGAGTGATATTGCTTTGTAAGTAAATACCACAACTTCTTTATCCATTTTTCAATTTCTGCGATGTTGAACTTGTACTGTAAACGAGGTTCTTGTAAACAGAGGCGTCCCAAACTTTGGGGTGGCTGTGTCTTTTTGATTTTAATTACCCTAAGCTATAGGACCATAAGTGGAAGTGCCCTAGGCTCTGTTGCTTTGTTTTTTAGATGTTTCAGGAAACACCATACACTTCTCCCGAGTGTCTGTTGGCAATTTACATCCCGCCCATCAGCATAACAAGGCTCCCAGTTCTCCATGGCCTGTCCTGCCTTTCTGGATTTTACACTTTTTTCAGATGGCCCTTTTGACTGGGGGGAAGTGAGACTTCATTGTAGTGCAGATTTCCTTTGCAAGTTTGCTTGGTTGGCCAAAAAGGGCGTATGCGTTTTTTCCTGAATATATTCAAGATAAAACGCATACGCCCTTTTTGGCCAAGTGCATCATTGTGGACGTTCTGCCTCTTTTCCTATGCTATCAATGCAATTCCAGTCTACCTCCTGAAATCGGTTTCCTGCAATTCTGCCCCACTTTCAAGTCCTCTTGGCAGCCTTCCTTCAGTATATTTTTGGACGATAGCTGTCATTTATAACTCTGCAGGTTTGTGAATTACAGTGTCCCTGAGCTCCTTTCTTCAACTCGCTTTCTTGTGACCTGGCCGCAACACCGCAGGATGGCTTCAGGCCCTAATCTGGTTCCAGCACAGCACGCTGAGCCTTTGGTTAATTCCTCTTCCTAGTGGGAAATGAGAGTTAAATTTGCCCGTCCAGACACCTCCAGCTATTCTCACATTGGTTCTCGCTATTCCTGTTCATCTTCCGCAGAAATTGCAAACTGGGCCAAACAGGAGGTTAATGGGACTGACTCTCCAAGTCGGGAGAGTGTTAGTAAAGCATCTGGAATGTTGCACCCGAGTACCAGGGTACCAAAACTGAGACATATTTGAACACGTCTCCCGATCACATGTTTGATCATACTCTAGGTTCCACATGCATGTTTTAGCTGAAGGAAGAATACCTTAAACCTTGAGAGTTGAGAGCCGTGGAATGGGTACCATGCAATATGACTTCAAAGGGTCTTCATTTGCTCACCGAACCTCTCCAATCCTATCACTGCTGCGTTTATGCCCCTGTACACATGCTTGATTCTCTTTCGGAGACATAGCAATCCATAGGTTTTAAGATACTTACTAGTCAGGTACATTCTTAGGCATTTAATATGGGGTGTTGAGTCCATTTCGTTGAGCAAGGAGTAGCTCTTGTCTATTCCATATTTGGCTTAAGGAACTTTATCTGTGCTCCTTTCAATCACTGGTTTTATGCAGCACCCCAACTCACCTTTACACTTAAGCAAGCATAAGTTGGTTTTCTAAATTTGAGACCCTGTTCTGTTCTGTAATTCAGTTCCTGTGTAGCCAAGTTTACATTCCGTGTATTACTGATATCTTATGATGTTTCTTTTTCTGTGTGACTTATTTCAGTTAGAATCATCATATCTGAATCCACTCATTGTGCTGCTAAGGGCCTGATGACATAGATTTCAGTGCTGAGTGATATTGCTTTGTAAGTATATACCACAACTTCTTTATCCATTTTTCACTTTCTGTGATATTGAACTTGTACTGTAAACGAGGTTCTTGTAAACAGAGGCGTTCCAAACTTTGGGGTGGCTGTGTCTTTTTGATTTTAATTTCCCTAAGCTATAGGACCATAAGTGGAAGTGCCCTAGGCTCTGTTGCTTTGTTTTTTAGATGTTTCAGGAAACACCATACACTTCTCCCGAGTGTCTGTTGGCAATTTACATCCCGCCCATCAGCATAACAAGGCTCCCAGTTCTCCATGGCCTGTCCTGCCTTTCTGGATTTTACACTTTTTTCAGATGGCCCTTTTGACCGGGGGGAAGTGAGACTTCATTGTAGTGCAGATTTCCTTTGCAAGCTTGCTTGGTTGGCCAAAAAGTGCGTATGCGTTTTTTCCTGAATATATTCAGGATAAAACGCATACGCCCTTTTTGGCCAAGTGCATCATTGTGGACGTTCTGCCTCTTTTCCTATGCTTTCAATGCAATTCCAGTCTACCTCCTGAAATCGGTTTCCTGCAATTCTGCCCTGCTTTCAAGTCCTCTTGGCAGCCTTACTTCAGTATATTTTTGGACGATAGCTGTCATTTATAACTCTGCAGGTTTGTGAATTACAGTGCCCCTGAGCTCCTTTCTTCAACTCGCTTTCTTTTGAGCTGGCCGCAACAACGCAGGATGGCTTCAGGCCCTAATCTGGTTCAGGCATGGCACGCTGAGCCTTTGGTTATTTCCTCTTCCTGGTGGGAAATGAGAGTTAAATTTGCCCGTCCAGACACCTCCAGCTAGTCTCTCATTGGTTCTCCCTATTCCTGTTCATCTTCCACAGAAATTGCAAACTGGGCCAAACAGGAGGTTAAAGGCGCTGACTCTCCAAGTCGGGAGAGTGTTAGTAAAGCGTCTGGAATGTTGCACCCGAGTACCGGGGAGGAAAACTGAGACATATTTGAACACGTCTCCTGTTCACACGGTTGATCATACTCTGGGTTCCACATGCATGTTTTAGCTGAAGGAAGAATACCTTAAACCTGGAGAGTTGAGACCCGTGGAATGGGTACCATGCAATATGACTTCAAAGGGTCTTCATTTGCTCACCGAACCTCTCCAATCCTATCACTGCTGCATTTATGCCCCTGTACACACGCTTGATTCTCTTATGGAGACATAGCAATCCATAGGTTTTAAGATACTTACTAGTCAGGTACATTCTTAGGCGTTTAATTTGGGGTGTTGAGTCCATTTCGTTGAGCAAGGAGTAGCTCTTGTCTATTCCATATTTGGCTTAAGGAACTTTATCTGTGCTCATTTCAATCTCTGGTTTTATGCAGCACCCCAACTCACCTTTCCCCTTAAGCAAGCATAAGTTGGTTTTCTAAATTTGAGACACTATTCTGTTTTGGAATTCAGTTCCTGTGTAGCCAAGTTTACATTCCGTGTATTAGGGATATCTTATGATGTTTCTTTTTCTGTGTGACTTATTTCAGTTAGAATCATCGTACCTGAATCCACTCATTATGCTGCTACGGGCCTGATGAAATAGATTTCATTGCTGAGTGATACTGCATTGTACGTAAGTACCACAAGTTCTTTATCCATTTTTCACTTTCTGTGATATTGAACTTGTATGGTAAACGAGGTTCTTGTAAACAGAGGCGTCCCAAACTTTGGGGTGGCTGTGTCTTTTTGATTTTAATTTCCCTAAGCTATAGGACCATAAGTGGAAGTGCCCTAGGCTTTGTTGCTTTGTTTCTTAGTTCCTTCAGGAAACACCATACACTTCTCCCGAGTGTCTGTTGGCAATTTCCATCCCGCCCATCAGCATAACAAGGCTCCCAGTTCTCCATGGCCTGTCCTGCCTTTCTGGATTTTACACTTTTTTCAGATGGCCCTTTTGACTGGGGGGAAGTGAGACTTCATTGTAGTGCAGATTTCTTTTGCAAGTTTGCTTGGTTGGCCAAAAAGGGCGTATGCGTTTTTTCCTGAATATATTCAGGAAAAAACGCATACGCCCTTTTTGGCCAAGTGCATCATTGTGGATGTTCTGCCTCTTTGCCGATGCTTTCAATGCAATTCCAGTCTACCTCCTGAAATCGGTTTCCTGCAATTCTGCCCCGCTTTCAAGTCCTCTTGGCAGCCTTACTTCAGTATATTTTTGGACGATAGCTGTCATTTATAACTCTGCAGGTTTGTGCATTACAGTGCCCCTGAGCTCCTTTCTTCAACTTGCTTTCTTTTGAGCTGGCACAACACCGCAGGATGGCTTCAGGCCCTAATCTGGTTCCGGCACGGCATGCTGAGCCTTTGGTTATTTCCTCTTCCTGGTGGGAAATGAGAGTTAAATTTGCCCGTCCAGACACCTCCAGCTAGTCTCTCATTGGTTCTCGCTATTCCTGTTCATCTTCTGCAGAAATTGCAAACTGGGCCAAACAGGAGGTTAAAGGCGCTGACTCTCCAAGTGGGGAGAGTGTTAGTAAAGCGTCTGGAATGTTGCACCCGAGTACCAGGGGAGGAAAACTGAGACATATTTGAACACGTCTCCCGTTCACACGGTTGATCATACTCTGGGTTCCACATGCATGTATTAGCTGAAGGAAGAATACCTTAAACCTGGAGAGTTGAGACCCGTGGAATGGGTACCATGCAATATGACTTCAAAGGGTCTTCATTTGCTCACCGAACCTCTCCAATCCTATCACTGCTGCATTTATGCCCCTGTACACACGCTTGATTCTCTCATGGAGACATAGCAATCCATAGGTTTTAAGATACTTACTAGTCAGGTACATTCTTAGGCGTTTAATTTGGGGTGTTGAGTCCATTTCGTTGAGCAAGGAGTAGCTCTTGTCTATTCCATATTTGGCTTAAGGAACTTTATCTGTGCTCATTTCAATCTCTGGTTTTATGCAGCACCCCAACTCACCTTTACCCTTAAGCAAGCATAAGTTGGTTTTCTAAATTTGAGACCCTGTTCTGTTTTGGAATTCAGTTCCTGCGTAGCCAAGTTTACATTCCGTGTATTAGTGATATCTTATGATGTTTCTTTTTCTGTGTGACTTATTTCAGTTAGAATCATCGTACCTGAATCCACTCATTATGCTGCTACGGGCCTGATGAAATAGATTTCATTGCTGAGTGATACTGCATTGTACGTAAGTACCACAAGTTCTTTATCCATTTTTCACTTTCTGTGATATTGAACTTGTACGGTAAACGAGGTTCTTGTAAACAGAGGCGTCCCAAACTTTGGGGTGGCTGTGTCTTTTTGATTTTAATTTCCCTAAACTATAGGACCATAAGTGGAAGTGCCCTAGGCTCTGTTGCTTTGTTTCTTAGATGCTTTAGGATACACCATACAGTTCTCCCGAGTGTCTGTTGGCAATTTACATCCCGCCCATCAGCATAACAAGGCTCCCAGTTCTCCATGGCCTGTCCTGCCTTTCTGGATTTTACACTTTTTTCAGATGGCCCTTTTGACCGGGGGGAAGTGAGACTTCATTGTAGTGCAGATTTCCTGTGTAAGTTTGCTTGGTTGGCCAAAAAGGGCGTATGCGTTTTTTCCTGAATATATTCAGGAAAAAACGCATACGCCCTTTTTGGCCAAGTGCATCATTGTGGACGTTCTGCCTCTTTTCCTATGCTTTCAATGCAATTCCAGTCTACCTCCTGAAATCGGTTTCCTGCAATTCTGCCCCGCTTTCAAGTCCTCTTGGCAGCCTTACTTCAGTATATTTTTGGACGATAGCTGTCATTTATAACTCTGCAGGTTTGTGAATTACAGTGCCCCTGAGCTCCTTTCTTCAACTCGGTTTCTTTTGACCTGGCCGCAACACCGCAGGATGGCTTCAGGCCCTAATCTGGTTCCAGCACGGCACGCTGAGCCTTTGGTTATTTCCTCTTCCTGGTGGGAAATGAGAGTTAAATTTGCCCGTCCAGACACCTCCAGCTAGTCTCTCATTGGTTCTCACTATTCCTGTTCATCTTCCACAGAAATTGTAAACTGGGCCAAACAGGATGTTAAAGGCGCTGACTCTCCAAGGGGGGAGAGTGTTAGTAAAGCGTCTGGAATGTTGCACCCGAGTACCAGGGGAGGTAAACTGAGACATATTTGAAGAAGTCTCCCATTCACATGGTTGATCATACTCTGGGTTCCACATGCATGTTTTAGCTGAAGGAAGAATACCTTAAACCTGGGTAGTTGACACCCGTGGAATGGGTACCATGAAATATGACTTCAAAGGGTATTCATTTGCTCAGTGAACCTCTCCAATCCTATCACTGCTGCGTTTATGCCCCTGTACACATGCTTGATTCTCTTTTGGAGACATAGCAATCCATAGGTTTTAAGATACTTACTAGTCAGGTACATTCTTAGGCGTTTAATTTGGGGTGTTGAGTCCATTTCGTTGAGCAAGGAGTAGCTCTTGTCTATTCCATATTTGGCTTAAGGAACTTTATCTGTGCTCATTTCAATCTCTGGTTTTATGCAGCACCCCAACTCACCTTTCCCCTTAAGCAAGAATAAGTTGGTTTTCTAAATTTGAGACACTGTTCTGTTCTGTAATTCAGTTCCTGTGTAGCCAAGTTTACATTCCGTGTATTACTGATATCTTATGATGTTTCTTTTTCTGTGTGACTTATTTCAGTTAGAATCATCATATCTGAATCCACTCATTGTGCTGCTAAGGGCCTGATGACATAGATTTCAGTGCTGAGTGATATTGCTTTGTAAGTAAATACCACATCTTCTTTATCCATTTTTCAATTTCTGCGATGTTGAACTTGTACTGTAAACGAGGTTCTTGTAAACAGAGGCGTCCCAAACTTTGGGGTGGCTGTGTCTTTTTGATTTTAATTTCCCTAAGCTATAGGACCATAAGTGGAAGTGCCCTAGGCTCTGTTGCTTTGTTTTTTAGATGTTTCAGGAAACACCATACACTTCTCCCGAGTGTCTGTTGGCAATTTACATCCCGCCCATCAGCATAACAAGGCTCCCAGTTCTCCATGGCCTGTCCTGACTTTCTGGATTTTACACTTTTTTCAGATGGCCCTTTTGACTGGGGGGAAGTGAGACTTCATTGTAGTGCAGATTTCCTTTGCAAGTTTGCTTGGTTGGCCAAAAAGGGCGTATGCGTTTTTTCCTGAATATATTCAGGAAAAAACGCATACGCCCTTTATGGCCAAGTGCATCATTGTGGACGTTCTGCCTCTTTTCCTATGCTTTCAATGCAATTCCAGTCTACCTCCTGAAATCGGTTTCCTGCAATTCTGCCCCGCTTTCAAGTCCTCTTGGCAGCCTTACTTCAGTATATTTTTGGACGATAGTTGTCATTTATATCTCTGCAGGTTTGTGAATTACAATGCCCCTGAGCTCCTTTCTTCAACTCGCTTTCTTGTGACCTGGCTGCAACACCGCAGGATGGCTTCAGGCCCTAATCTGGTTCCGGCACGGCACGCTGAGCCTTTGGTTAATTCCTCTTCCTGGTGGGAAATGAGAGTTAAATTTGCCCTTCCAGACACCTCCAGCTAGTCTCTCATTGGTTCTCGCTATTCCTGTTCATCTTCCACAGAAATTGCAAACTGGGCCAAATCGAGGTTAAAGGGACTGACTCTCCAAGTTGGGAGAGTGTTAGTAAAGCATCTGGAATGTTGCACCCGAGTACCAGAGTACGAAAACTGAGACATATTTGAACACGTCTCCCGATCACATGGTTGATCATACTCTAGGTTCCACATGCATGTTTTAGCTGAAGGAGGAATACCTTAAACCTGGGTAGTTGAAACCCTTGGAATGGGTACCATGCAATATGACTTCAAAGGGTCTTCATTTGCTCACCGAACCTCTCCAATCCTATCACTGCTGCGTTTATGCCCCTGTACACATGCTTGATTCTCTTTCGGAGACATAGCAATCCATAGGTTTTAAGATACTTACTAGTCAGGTACATTCTTAGGCGTTTAATTTGGGGTGTTGAGTCCATTTCGTTGAGCAAGGAGTAGCTCTTGTCTATTCCATATTTGGCTTAAGGAACTTTATCTGTGCTCATTTCAATCTCTGGTTTTATGCAGCACCCCAACTCACCTTTCCCCTTAAGCAAGCATAAGTTGCTTTTCTAAATTTGAGACACTGTTCTGTTCTGTAATTCAGTTCCTGTGTAGCCAAGTTTACATTCCGTGTATTAGTGATATCTTATGATGTTTCTTTTTCTGTGTGACTTATTTCAGTTAGAATCATCATATCTGAATCCACTCATTGTGCTGCTAAGGGCCTGATGACATAGATTTCAGTGCTGAGTGATATTGCTTTGTAAGTAAATACCACAACTTCTTTATCCATTTTTCAATTTCTGCGATGTTGAACTTGTACTGTAAACGAGGTTCTTGTAAACAGAGGCGTCCCAAACTTTGGGGTGGCTGTGTCTTTTTGATTTTAATTTCCCTAAGCTATAGGACCATAAGTGGAAGTGCCCTAGGCTCTGTTGCTTTGTTTTTTAGATGTTTCAGGAAACACCATACACTTCTCCCGAGTGTCTGTTGGCAATTTACATCCCGCCCATCAGCATAACAAGGCTCCCAGTTCTCCATGGCCTGTCCTGCCTTTCTGGATTTTACACTTTTTTCAGATGGCCCTTTTGACTGGGGGGAAGTGAGACTTCATTGTAGTGCAGATTTCCTTTGCAAGTTTGCTTGGTTGGCCAAAAAGGGCGTATGCGTTTTTTCCTGAATATATTCAAGATAAAACGCATACGCCCTTTTTGGCCAAGTGCATCATTGTGGACGTTCTGCCTCTTTTCCTATGCTTTCAATGCAATTCCAGTCTACCTCCTGAAATCGGTTTCCTGCAATTCTGCCCCACTTTCAAGTCCTCTTGGCAGCCTTCCTTCAGTATATTTTTGGACGATAGCTGTCATTTATAACTCTGCAGGTTTGTGAATTACAGTGTCCCTGAGCTCCTTTCTTCAACTCGCTTTCTTGTGACCTGGCCGCAACACCGCAGGATGGCTTCAGGCCCTAATCTGGTTCCAGCACAGCACGCTGAGCCTTTGGTTATTTCCTCTTCCTGGTGGGAAATGAGAGTTAAATTTGCCCGTCCAGACACCTCCAGCTAGTCTCTCATTGGTTCTCCCTATTCCTGTTCATCTTCCACAGAAATTGCAAACTGGGCCAAACAGGAGGTTAAAGGCGCTGACTCTCCAAGTCGGGAGAGTGTTAGTAAAGCGTCTGGAATGTTGCACCCGAGTACCGGGGAGGAAAACTGAGACATATTTGAACACGTCTCCTGTTCACACGGTTGATCATACTCTGGGTTCCACATGCATGTTTTAGCTGAAGGAAGAATACCTTAAACCTGGAGAGTTGAGACCCGTGGAATGGGTACCATGCAATATGACTTCAAAGGGTCTTCATTTGCTCACCGAACCTCTCCAATCCTATCACTGCTGCATTTATGCCCCTGTACACACGCTTGATTCTCTTATGGAGACATAGCAATCCATAGGTTTTAAGATACTTACTAGTCAGGTACATTCTTAGGCGTTTAATTTGGGGTGTTGAGTCCATTTCGTTGAGCAAGGAGTAGCTCTTGTCTATTCCATATTTGGCTTAAGGAACTTTATCTGTGCTCATTTCAATCTCTGGTTTTATGCAGCACCCCAACTCACCTTTCCCCTTAAGCAAGCATAAGTTGGTTTTCTAAATTTGAGACACTATTCTGTTTTGGAATTCAGTTCCTGTGTAGCCAAGTTTACATTCCGTGTATTAGGGATATCTTATGATGTTTCTTTTTCTGTGTGACTTATTTCAGTTAGAATCATCGTACCTGAATCCACTCATTATGCTGCTACGGGCCTGATGAAATAGATTTCATTGCTGAGTGATACTGCATTGTACGTAAGTACCACAAGTTCTTTATCCATTTTTCACTTTCTGTGATATTGAACTTGTACGGTAAACGAGGTTCTTGTAAACAGAGGCGTCCCAAACTTTGGGGTGGCTGTGTCTTTTTGATTTTAATTTCCCTAAGCTATAGGACCATAAGTGGAAGTGCCCTAGGCTTTGTTGCTTTGTTTCTTAGTTCCTTCAGGAAACACCATACACTTCTCCCGAGTGTCTGTTGGCAATTTCCATCCCGCCCATCAGCATAACAAGGCTCCCAGTTCTCCATGGCCTGTCCTGCCTTTCTGGATTTTACACTTTTTTCAGATGGCCCTTTTGACTGGGGGGAAGTGAGACTTCATTGTAGTGCAGACTTCTTTTGCAAGTTTGCTTGGTTGGCCAAAAAGTGCGTATGCGTTTTTTCCTGAATATATTCAGGAAAAAACGCATACGCCCTTTTTGGCCAAGTGCATCATTGTGGATGTTCTGCCTCTTTGCCGATGCTTTCAATGCAATTCCAGTCTACCTCCTGAAATCGGTTTCCTGCAATTCTGCCCCGCTTTCAAGTCCTCTTGGCAGCCTTACTTCAGTATATTTTTGGACGATAGCTGTCATTTATAACTCTGCAGGTTTGTGCATTACAGTGCCCCTGAGCTCCTTTCTTCAACTTGCTTTCTTTTGAGCTGGCACAACACCGCAGGATGGCTTCAGGCCCTAATCTGGTTCCGGCACGGCATGCTGAGCCTTTGGTTATTTCCTCTTCCTGGTGGGAAATGAGAGTTAAATTTGCCCGTCCAGACACCTCCAGCTAGTCTCTCATTGGTTCTCGCTATTCCTGTTCATCTTCTGCAGAAATTGCAAACTGGGCCAAACAGGAGGTTAAAGGCGCTGACTCTCCAAGTGGGGAGAGTGTTAGTAAAGCGTCTGGAATGTTGCACCCGAGTACCAGGGGAGGAAAACTGAGACATATTTGAACACGTCTCCCGTTCACACGGTTGATCATACTCTGGGTTCCACATGCATGTATTAGCTGAAGGAAGAATACCTTAAACCTGGAGAGTTGAGACCCGTGGAATGGGTACCATGCAATATGACTTCAAAGGGTCTTCATTTGCTCACCGAACCTCTCCAATCCTATCACTGCTGCATTTATGCCCCTGTACACACGCTTGATTCTCTCATGGAGACATAGCAATCCATAGGTTTTAAGATACTTACTAGTCAGGTACATTCTTAGGCGTTTAATTTGGGGTGTTGAGTCCATTTCGTTGAGCAAGGAGTAGCTCTTGTCTATTCCATATTTGGCTTAAGGAACTTTATCTGTGCTCATTTCAATCTCTGGTTTTATGCAGCACCCCAACTCACCTTTCCCCTTAAGCAAGCATAAGTTGGTTTTCTAAATTTGAGACCCTGTTCTGTTTTGGAATTCAGTTCCTGCGTAGCCAAGTTTACATTCCGTGTATTAGTGATATCTTATGATGTTTCTTTTTCTGTGTGACTTATTTCAGTTAGAATCATCGTACCTGAATCCACTCATTATGCTGCTACGGGCCTGATGAAATAGATTTCATTGCTGAGTGATACTGCATTGTACGTAAGTACCACAAGTTCTTTATCCATTTTTCACTTTCTGTGATATTGAACTTGTACGGTAAACGAGGTTCTTGTAAACAGAGGCGTCCCAAACTTTGGGGTGGCTGTGTCTTTTTGATTTTAATTTCCCTAAACTATAGGACCATAAGTGGAAGTGCCCTAGGCTCTGTTGCTTTGTTTCTTAGATGCTTTAGGATACACCATACAGTTCTCCCGAGTGTCTGTTGGCAATTTACATCCCGCCCATCAGCATAACAAGGCTCCCAGTTCTCCATGGCCTGTCCTGCCTTTCTGGATTTTACACTTTTTTCAGATGGCCCTTTTGACCGGGGGGAAGTGAGACTTCATTGTAGTGCAGATTTCCTGTGTAAGTTTGCTTGGTTGGCCAAAAAGGGCGTATGCGTTTTTTCCTGAATATATTCAGGAAAAAACGCATACGCCCTTTTTGGCCAAGTGCATCATTGTGGACGTTCTGCCTCTTTTCCTATGCTTTCAATGCAATTCCAGTCTACCTCCTGAAATCGGTTTCCTGCAATTCTGCCCCGCTTTCAAGTCCTCTTGGCAGCCTTACTTCAGTATATTTTTGGACGATAGCTGTCATTTATAACTCTGCAGGTTTGTGAATTACAGTGCCCCTGAGCTCCTTTCTTCAACTCGCTTTCTTTTGAGCTGGCCGCAACACCGCAGGATGGCTTCAGGCCCTAATCTGGTTCCGGCACGGCACGCTGAGCCTTTGGTTATTTCCTCTTCCTGGTGGGAAATGAGAGTTAAATTTGCCCGTCCAGATACCTCCAGCTAGTCTCTCATTGGTTCTCACTATTCCTGTTCATCTTCCACAGAAATTGCAAACTGGGCCAAACAGGACGTTAAAGGCGCTGACTCTCCAAGGGGGGAGAGTGTTAGTAAAGCGTCTGGAATGTTGCACCCGAGTACCAGGGGAGGTAAACTGAGACATATTTGAAGAAGTCTCCCATTCACACGGTTGATCATACTCTGGGTTCCACATGCATGTTTTAGCTGAAGGAAGAATACCTTAAACCTGGGTAGTTGACACCCGTGGAATGGGTACCATGAAATATGACTTCAATGGGTATTCATTTGCTCAGTGAACCTCTCCAATCCTATCACTGCTGCGTTTATGCCCCTGTACACATGCTTGATTCTCTTTCGGAGACATAGCAATCCATAGGTTTTAAGATACTTACTAGTCAGGTACATTCTTAGGCGTTTAATATGGGGTGTTGAGTCCATTTCGTTGAGCAAGGAGTAGCTCTTGTCTATTCCATATTTGGCTTAAGGAACTTTATCTGTGCTCATTTCAATCTCTGGTTTTATGCAGCACCCCAACTCACCTTTCCCCTTAAGCAAGAATAAGTTGGTTTTCTAAATTTGAGACACTGTTCTGTTCTGTAATTCAGTTCCTGTGTAGCCAAGTTTACATTCCGTGTATTACTGATATCTTATGATGTTTCTTTTTCTGTGTGACTTATTTCAGTTAGAATCATCATATCTGAATCCACTCATTGTGTTGCTAAGGGCCTGATGACATAGATTTCAGTGCTGAGTGATATTGCTTTGTAAGTAAATACCACAACTTATTTATCCATTTTTCAATTTCTGCGATGTTGAACTTGTACTGTAAACGAGGTTCTTGTAAACAGAGGCGTCCCAAACTTTGGGGTGGCTGTGTCTTTTTGATTTTAATTTCCCTAAGCTATAGGACCATAAGTGGAAGTGCCCTAGGCTCTGTTGCTTTGTTTTTTAGATGTTTCAGGAAACACCATACACTTCTCCCGAGTGTCTGTTGGCAATTTACATCCCGCCCATCAGCATAACAAGGCTCCCAGTTCTCCATGGCCTGTCCTGACTTTCTGGATTTTACACTTTTTTCAGATGGCCCTTTTGACCGGGGGGAAGTGAGACTTCATTGTAGTGCAGATTTCCTTTGCAAGTTTGCTTGGTTGGCCAAAAAGGGCGTATGCGTTTTTTCCTGAATATATTCAGGAAAAAACGCATACGCCCTTTATGGCCAAGTGCATCATTGTGGACGTTCTGCCTCTTTTCCTATGCTTTCAATGCAATTCCAGTCTACCTCCTGAAATCGGTTTCCTGAAATTCTGCCCCGCTTTCAAGTCCTCTTGGCAGGATTACTTCAGTATATTTTTGGACGATAGTTGTCATTTATATCTCTGCAGGTTTGTGAATTACAATGCCCCTGAGCTCCTTTCTTCAACTCGCTTTCTTGTGACCTGGCTGCAACACCGCAGGATGGCTTCAGGCCCTAATCTGGTTCCGGCACGGCACGCTGAGCCTTTGGTTAATTCCTCTTCCTGGTGGGAAATGAGAGTTAAATTTCCCCTTCCAGACACCTCCAGCTAGTCTCTCATTGGTTCTCGCTATTCCTGTTCATCTTCCACAGAAATTGCAAACTGGGCCAAATCGAGGTTAAAGGGACTGACTCTCCAAGTTGGGAGAGTGTTAGTAAAGCATCTGGAATGTTGCACCCGAGTACCAGAGTACGAAAACTGAGACATATTTGAACACGTCTCCCGATCACATGGTTGATCATACTCTAGGTTCCACATGCATGTTTTAGCTGAAGGAGGAATACCTTAAACCTGGGTAGTTGAAACCCGTGGAATGGGTACCATGCAATATGACTTCAAAGGGTCTTCATTTGCTCACCGAACCTCTCCAATCCTATCACTGCTGCGTTTATGACCCTGTACACATGCTTGATTCTCTTTCGGAGACATAGCAATCCATAGGTTTTAAGATACTTACTAGTCAGGTACATTCTTAGGCGTTTAATTTGGGGTGTTGAGTCCATTTCGTTGAGCAAGGAGTAGCTCTTGTCTATTCCATATTTGGCTTAAGGAACTTTATCTGTGCTCATTTCAATCTCTGGTTTTATGCAGCACCCCAACTCACCTTTCCCCTTAAGCAAGCATAAGTTGGTTTTCTAAATTTGAGACACTGTTCTGTTCTGTAATTCAGTTCCTGTGTAGCCAAGTTTACATTCCGTGTATTACTGATATCTTATGATGTTTCTTTTTCTGTGTGACTTATTTCAGTTAGAATCATCATATCTGAATCCACTCATTGTGCTGCTAAGGGCCTGATGACATAGATTTCAGTGCTGAGTGATATTGCTTTGTAAGTAAATACCACAACTTCTTTATCCATTTTTCAATTTCTGCGATGTTGAACTTGTACTGTAAACGAGGTTCTTGTAAACAGAGGCGTCCCAAACTTTGGGGTGGCTGTGTCTTTTTTATTTTAATTTCCCTAAGCTATAGGACCATAAGTGGAAGTGCCCTAGGCTCTGTTGCTTTGTTTTTTAGATGTTTCAGGAAACACCATACACTTCTCCCGAGTGTCTGTTGGCAATTTACATCCCGCCCATCAGCATAACAAGGCTCCCAGTTCTCCATGGCCTGTCCTGCCTTTCTGGATTTTACACTTTTTTCAGATGGCCCTTTTGACTGTGGGGAAGTGAGACTTCATTGTAGTGCAGATTTCCTTTGCAAGGTTGCTTGGTTGGCCAAAAAGGGCGTATGCGTTTTTTCCTGAATACATTCAGGATAAAACGCATACGCCCTTTATGGCCAAGTGCATCATTGTGGACGTTCTGCCTCTTTTCCTATGCTTTCAATGCAATTCCAGTCTACCTCCTGAAATCGGTTTCCTGCAATTCTGCCCCGCTTTCAAGTCCTCTTGGCAGCCTTACTTCAGTATATTTTTGGACGATAGCTGTCATTTATAACTCTGCAGGTTTGTGAATTACAGTGCCCCTGAGCTCCTTTCTTCAACTCGCTTTCTTGTGACCTGGCCGCAACACCGCAGGATGGCTTCAGGCCCTAATCTGGTTCCGGCACAGCACGCTGAGCCTTTGGTTAATTCCTCTTCCTGGTGGGAAATGAGAGTTACATTTGCCCGTCCAGACACCTCCAGCTATTCTCTCATTGGTTCTCGCTATTCCTGTTCATCTTCCGCAGAAATTGCAAACTGGGTCAAACAGGAGGTTAAAGGGACTGACTCTCCAAGTCAGGAGAGTGTTAGTAAAGCATCTGGAATGTTGCACCCGAGTACCAGGGTACCAAAACTGAGACATATTTGAACACGTCTCCCGATCACATGTTTGATCATACTCTAGGTTCCACATGCATGTTTTAGCTGAAGGAAGAATACCTTAAACCTTGAGAGTTGAGAGCCGTGGAATGGGTACCATGCAATATGACTTCAAAGGGTCTTCATTTGCTCACCGAACCTCTCCAATCCTATCACTGCTGTGTTTATGCCCCTGTACACATGCTTGATTCTCTTTCGGAGACATAGCAATCCATAGGTTTTAAGATACTTACTAGTCAGGTACATTCTTACGCATTTAATATGGGGTGTTGAGTCCATTTCGTTGAGCAAGGAGTAGCTCTTGTCTATTCCATATTTGGCTTAAGGAACTTTATCTGTGCTCCTTTCAATCTCTGGTTTTATGCAGCACCCCAACTCACCTTTACCCTTAAGCAAGCATAAGTTGGTTTTCTAAATTTGAGACCCTGTTCTGTTCTGTAATTCAGTTCCTGTGTAGCCAAGTTTACATTCCGTGTATTACTGATATCTTATGATGTTTCTTTTTCTGTGTGACTTATTTCAGTTAGAATCATCATATCTGAATCCACTCATTGTGCTGCTAAGGGCCTGATAACATAGATTTCAGTGCTGAGTGATATTGCTTTGTAAGTATATACCACAACTTCTTTATCCATTTTTCAATTTCTGCGATGTTGAACTTGTTCTGTAAACGAGGTTCTTGTAAACAGAGCCGTTCCAAACTTTGGGGTGGCTGTGTCTTTTTGATTTTAATTTCCCTAAGCTATAGGACCATAAGTGGAAGTGCCCTAGGCTCTGTTGCTTTGTTTTTTAGATGTTTCAGGAAACACCATACACTTCTCCCGAGTGGCTGTTGGCAATTTACATCGCGCCCATCAGCATAATAAGGCTCCCAGTTCTTCATGGCCTCTCCTGCCTTTCTGGATTTTACACTTTTTTCAGATGGCCCTTTTGACCGGGGGGAAGTGAGACTTCATTGTAGTGCAGATTTCCTTTGCAAGCTTGCTTGGTTGGCCAAAAATGGCGTATGCGTTTTTTCCTGAATATATTCAGGATAAAACGCATACGCCCTTTTTGGCCAAGTGCATCATTGTGGACGTTCTGCCTCTTTTCCTATGCTTTCAATGCAATTCCAGTCTACCTCCTGAAATCGGTTTCCTGCAATTCTGCCCCGCTTTCAAGTCCTCTTGGCAGCCTTACTTCAGTATATTTTTGGACGATAGCTGTCATTTATAACTCTGCAGGTTTGAGAATTACAGTGCCCCTGAGCTCCTTTCTTCAACTCGCTTTCTTGTGAGCTGGCCGCAACACCGCAGGATGGCTTCAGGCCCTAATCTGGTTCCGGCACGGCACGCTGAGCCTTTGGTTAATTCCTCTTCCTGGTGGGAAATGAGAGTTAAATTTGCCCGTACAGACACCTCCAGCTAGTCTCTCATTGGTTCTCGCTATTCCTGTTCATCTTCCGCAGAAATTGCAAACTGGGCCAAACAGGAGGTTAAAGGCGCTGACTCTCCAAGTGGGGAGAGTGTTAGTAAAGCGTCTGGAATGTTGTACCCGAGTACCAGGGGAGGAAAACTGAGACATATTTGAACACGTCTCCCGTTCACACGGTTGATCATACTCTGGGTTCCACATGCATGTTTTAGCTGAAGGAAGAATACCTTAAACCTGGGTACTTGAAACCCGTGGAATGGGTACCATGCAATACGACCTCAAAGGGTCTTCATTTGCTCACCGAACCTTTCCAATCCTATCACTGCTGCGTTTATGCCCCTGCACACATGCTTGATTCTCTTTCGCAGACATAGTAATCCATAGGTTTTAAGATACTTACTAGTCAGGTACATTCTTAGGCGTTTAATATGCGGTGTTGAGTCCATTTCGTTGAGCAAGGAGTAGCTCTTGTCTATTCCATATTTGGCTTAAGGAACTTTATCTGTGCTCATTTCAATCTCTGGTTTTATGCAGCACCTCAACTCACCTTTCCCCTTAAGCAAGCATAAGTTGGTTTTCTAAATTTGAGACCCTGTTCTGTTCTGTAATTCAGTTCCTGTGTAGCCAAGTTTACATTCCGTGTATTACTGATATCTTATGATGTTTCTTTTTCTGTGTGACTTATTTCAGTTAGAATCATCATACCTGAATCCACTCATTGTGCTGCTAAGGGCCTGATGACATAGATTTCATTGCTGAGTGATATTGCTTTGTAAGTAAATACCACAACTTCTTTATCCATTTTTCACTTTCTGTGATGTAGAACTTGTACTGTAAACGAGGTTCCTGTAAACAGAGCCGTTCCAAACTTCTGGGTGGCTGTGTCTTTTTGATTTTAATTTCCCTAAGCTATAGGACCATAAGTGGAAGTGCCCTAGGCTCTGTTGCTTTGTTTTTTAGATGTTTCAGGAAACACCATACACTTCTCCCGAGTGGCTGTTGGCAATTTACATCGCGCCCATCAGCATAACAAGGCTCCCAGTTCTTCATGGCCTCTCCTGCCTTTCTGGATTTTACACTTTTTTCAGATGGCCCTTTTGACCGGGGGGAAGTGAGACTTCATTGTAGTGCAGATTTCCTTTGCAAGCTTGCTTGGTTGGCCAAAAAGGGCGTATGCGTTTTTTCCTGAATATATTCAGGAAAAAACGCATACGCCCTTTTTGGCCAAGTGCATCATTGTGGACGTTCTGCCTCTTTTCCTATGCTTTCAATGCAATTCCACTCTACCTCCTGAAATCGGTTTCCTGCAATTCTGCCCCGCTTTCAAGTCCTCTTGGCAGCCTTACTTCAGTATATTTTTGGACGATAGCTGTCATTTATAACTCTGCAGGTTTGAGAATTACAGTGCCCCTGAGCTCCTTTCTTCAACTCGTTTTCTTGTGAGCTGGCCGCAACACCGCAGGATGGCTTCAGGCCCTAATCTGGTTCCGGCACGGCACGCTGAGCCTTTGGTTAATTCCTCTTCCTGGTGGGAAATGAGAGTTAAATTTGCCCGTCCAGACACCTCCAGCTAGTCTCTCATTGGTTCTCGCTATTCCTGTTCATCTTCCGCAGAAATTGCAAACTGGGCCAAACAGGAGGTTAAAGGCGCTGACTCTCCAAGTGGGGAGAGTGTTAGTAAAGCGTCTGGAATGTTGCACCCGAGTACCAGGGGAGGAAAACTGAGACATATTTGAACACATCTCCCGTTCTCATGGTTGATCATACTCTGGGTTCCACATGCATGTTTTAGCTGAAGGAAGAATACCTTAAACCTGGGTACTTGAAACTCGTGGAATGGGTACCATGCAATATGACTTCAAAGGGTCTTCATTTGCTCACCGAACCTCTCCAATCCTATCACTGCTGCGTTTATGCCCTTGCACACATGCTTGATTCTCTTTCGCAGACATAGTAATCCATAGGTTTTAAGATACTTACTAGTCAGGTACATTCTTAGGCGTTTAATATGCGGTGTTGAGTCCATTTCGTTGAGCAAGGAGTAGCTCTTGTCTATTCCATATTTGGCTTAAGGAACTTTATCTGTGCTCATTTCATTCTCTGGTTTTATGCAGCACCCCAACTCACCTTTCCCCTTAAGCAAGCATAAGTTGGTTTTCTAAATTTGAGACCCTGTTCTGTTCTGTAATTCAGTTCCTGTGTAGCCAAGTTTACATTCCGTGTATTACTGATATCTTATGATGTTTCTTTTTCTGTGTGACTTATTTCAGTTAGAATCATCATAACTGAATCCACTCATTGTGCTGCTAAGGGCCTGATGACATAGATTTCATTGCTGAGTGATATTGCTTTGTAAGTAAATACCACAACTTCTTTATCCATTTTTCACTTTCTGTGATGTTGAACTTGTACTGTAAACGAGGTTCTTGTAAACAGAGCCGTTCCAAACTTCGGGGTGGCTGTGCCTTTTTGATTTTAATTTCCCTAAGCTATAGGACCATAAGTGGAAGTGCCCTAGGCTCTGTTGCTTTGTTTCTTAGATGCATCAGGAAACACCATACACTTCTCCCGAGTGTCTGTTGGCAATTTCCATCCCACCCATCAGCATAACAAGGCTCCCAGTTCTCCATGGCCTGTCCTGCCTTTCTGGATTTTACACTTTTTTCAGATGGCCCTTTTGACCGGGGGCAAGTGAGACTTCATTGTAGTGCAGATTTCCTTTGCAAGCTTGCTTGGTTGGCCAAAAAGGGCGTATGCGTTTTTTCCTGAATATATTCAGGAAAAAACGCATACGCCCTTTTTGGCCAAGTGCATCATTGTGGACGTTCTGCCTCTTTTCCTATGCTTTCAATGCAATTCCAGTCTACCTCCTGAAATCGGTTTCCTGCAATTCTGCCCCGCTTTCAAGTCCTCTTGGCAGCCTTACTTCAGTATATTTTTGGACGATAGCTGTCATTTATAACTGTGCAGGTTTGAGAATTACAGTGCCCCTGAGCTCCTTTCTTCAACTCGCTTTCTTGTGAGCTGGCCGCAACACCGCAGGATGGCTTCAGGCCCTAATCTGGTTCCGGCACGGCACGCTGAGCCTTTGGTTAATTCCTCTTCCTGGTGGGACATGAGAGTTAAATTTGCCCGTCCAGACACCTCCAGCTAGTCTCTCATTGGTTCTCGCTATTCCTGTTCATCTTCCGCAGAAATTGCAAACTGGGCCAAACAGGAGGTTAAAGGCGCTGACTCTCCAAGTGGGGAGAGTGTTAGTAAAGCGTCTGGAATGTTGCACCCGAGTACCAGGGGAGGAAAACTGAGACATATTTGAACACGTCTCCCGTTCACACGGTTGATCATACTCTGGGTTCCACATGCATGTTTTAGCTGAAGGAAGAATACCTTAAACCTGGGTAGTTGAAACCCGTGGAATGGGTACCATGCAATATGACTTCAAAGGGTCTTCATTTGCTCACCGAACCTCTCCAATCCTATCACTGCTGCGTTTATGCCCCTGTACACACGCTTGATTCTCTTTCGGAGATATAGCAATCCATAGGTTTGAAGATACTTACTAGTCAGGTACATACTTAGGCGTTTAATATGCGGTGTTGAGTCCATTTCGTTGAGCAAGGAGTAGCTCTTGTCTATTCCATATTTGGCTTAAGGAACTTTATCTGTGCTCATTTCAATCTCTGGTTTTATGCCGCACCCCAACTCACCTTTCCCCTTAAGGAAGCATAAGTTGGTTTTCTAAATTTGAGACCCTGTTCTGTTTTGGAATTCAGTTTCTGTGTAGCCAAGTTTACATTCCGTGTATTAGTGATATCTTATGATGTTTCTTTTTCTGTGTGACTTATTTCAGTTAGAATCATCGTACCTGAATCCACTCATTATGCTGCTACGGGCCTGACGACATAGATTTCATTGCTGAGTGATACTGAATTGTACGTAAGTACCACAAGTTCTTTATCCATTTTTCACTTTCTGTGATATTGAACTTGTACGGTAAATGAGGTTCTTGAAAACAGAGGCGTCCCAAACTTTGGAGTGGCTGTGTCTTTTTGATTTTAATTTCCCTAAGCTATAGGACCATAAGTGGAAGTGCCCTAGGCTCTGTTGCTTTGTTTTTTAGATGTTTCAGGAAACACCATACACTTCTCCCGAGTGGCTGTTGGCAATTTCCATCTCGCCCATCAGCATAACAAGGCTCCCAGTTCTTCATGGCCTCTCCTGCCTTTCTGGATTTTACACTTTTTTCAGATGGCCCTTTTGACCGGGGGGAAGTGAGACTTCATTGTAGTGCAGATTTCCTTTGAAAGCTTGCTTGGTTGGCCAAAAAGGGCGTATGCGTTTTTTCCTGAATATATTCAGGATAAAACGCATACGCCCTTTTTGGCCAAGTGCATCATTGTGGACGTTCTGCCTCTTTTCCTATGCTTTCAATGCAATTCCAGTCTACCTCCTGAAATCGGTTTCCTGCAATTCTGCCCCGCTTTCAAGTCCTCTTGGCAGCCTTACTTCAGTATATTTTTGGACGATAGCTGTCATTTATAACTCTGCAGGTTTGAGAATTACAGTGCCCCTGAGCTCCTTTCTTCAACTCGCTTTCTTGTGAGCTGGCCGCAACACCGCAGGATGGCTTCAGGCCCTAATCTGGTTCCGGCACGGCACGCTGAGCCTTTGGTTAATTCCTCTTCCTGGTGGGAAATGAGAGTTAAATTTGCCCGTCCAGACACCTCCAGCTAGTCTCTCATTGGTTCTCGCTATTCCTGTTCATCTTCCGCAGAAATTGCAAACTGGGCCAAACAGGAGGTTAAAGGCGCTGACTCTCCAAGTGGGGAGAGTGTTAGTAAAGCGTCTGGAATGTTGCACCCGAGTACCAGGGGAGGAAAACTGAGACATATTTGAACACATCTCCCGTTCACACGGTTGATCATACTCTGGGTTCCACATGCATGTTTTAGCTGAAGGAAGAATACCTTAAACCTGGGTACTTGAAACTCGTGGAATGGGTACCATGCAATATGACTTCAAAGGGTCTTCATTTGCTCACCGAACCTCTCCAATCCTATCACTGCTGCGTTTATGCCCTTGCACACATGCTTGATTCTCTTTCGCAGACATAGTAATCCATAGGTTTTAAGATACTTACTAGTCAGGTACATTCTTAGGCGTTTAATATGCGGTGTTGAGTCCATTTCGTTGAGCAAGGAGTAGCTCTTGTCTATTCCATATTTGGCTTAAGGAACTTTATCTGTGCTCATTTCATTCTCTGGTTTTATGCAGCACCCCAACTCACCTTTCCCCTTAAGCAAGCATAAGTTGGTTTTCTAAATTTGAGACCCTGTTCTGTTCTGTAATTCAGTTCCTGTGTAGCCAAGTTTACATTCCGTGTATTACTGATATCTTATGATGTTTCTTTTTCTGTGTGACTTATTTCAGTTAGAATCATCATAACTGAAT
Organism: Grampus griseus; assembly: GCF_964374135.1. Classification (NCBI taxonomy): domain Eukaryota; kingdom Metazoa; phylum Chordata; class Mammalia; order Artiodactyla; family Delphinidae; genus Grampus; species Grampus griseus. Next base: position 196,856 of record NW_028133338.1, on the reverse strand, counting down.
CCACTCATTGTGCTGCTAAGGGCCTGATGACATAGATTTCATTGCTGAGTGATATTGCTTTGTAAGTAAATACCACAACTTCTTTATCCATTTTTCACTTTCTGTGATGTTGAACTTGTACTGTAAACGAGGTTCTTGTAAACAGAGCCGTTCCAAACTTCGGGGTGGCTGTGCCTTTTTGATTTTAATTTCCCTAAGCTATAGGACCATAAGTGGAAGTGCCCTAGGCTCTGTTGCTTTGTTTTCTGGATGTTTCAGGAAACACCATACACTTCTCCCGAGTGGCTGTTGGCAATTTACATCCCGCCCATCAGCATAACAAGGCTCCCAGTTCTTCATGGCCTGTCCTGCCTTTCTGGATTTTACACTTTTTTCAGATGGCCCTTTTGACCGGGGGGAAGTGAGACTTCATTGTAGTGCAGATTTCCTTTGCAAGCTTGCTTGGTTGGCCAAAAAGGGCGTATGCGTTTTTTCCTGAATATATTCAGGAAAAAACGCATACGGCCTTTTTGGCCAAGTGCATCATTGTGGACGTTCTGCCTCTTTTCCTATGCTTTCAATGCAATTCCAGTCTACCTCCTGAAATCGGTTTCCTGCAATTCTGCCCCGCTTTCAAGTCCTCTTGGCAGCCTTACTTCAGTATATTTTTGGACGATAGCTGTCATTTATAACTGTGCATGTTTGAGAATTACAGTGCCCCTGAGCTCCTTTCTTCAACTCGCTTTCTTGTGAGCTGGCCGCAACACCGCAGGATGGCTTCAGGCCCTAATCTGGTTCCGGCATGGCACGCTGAGACTTTGGTTATTTCCTCTTCCTGGTGGGAAATGAGAGTTAAATTTGCCCGTCCAGACACCTCCAGCTAGTCTCTCATTGGTTCTCGCTATTCCTGTTCATCTTCCGCAGAAATTGCAAACTGGGCCAAACAGGAGGTTAAAGGCGCCGACTCTCCAAGTGGGGAGAGTGTTAGTAAAGCGTCTGGAATGTTGCACCCGAGTACCAGGGGAGGAAAACTGAGACATATTTGAACACGTCTCCCGTTCACACGGTTGATCATACTCTGGGTTCCACATGCATGTTTTAGCTGAAGGAAGAATACCTTAAACCTGGGTAGTTGACACCCGTGGAATGGGTACCATGAAATATGACTTCAAAGGGTATTCATTTGCTCACCGAACCTCTCCAATCCTATCACTGCTGCGTTTATGCCCCTGTACACATGCTTGATTCTCTTTCGGAGACATAGCAATCCATAGGTTTTAAGATACTTACTAGTCAGGTACATTCTTAGGCGTTTAATATGGGGTGTTGAGTCCATTTCGTTGAGCAAGGAGTAGCTCTTGTCTATTCCATATTTGGCTTAAGGAACTTTATCTGTGCTCATTTCAATCTCTGGTTTTATGCAGCACCCCAACTCACCTTTCCCCTTAAGCAAGAATAAGTTGGTTTTCTAAATTTGAGACACTGTTCTGTTCTGTAATTCAGTTCCTGTGTAGCCAAGTTTACATTCCGTGTATTAGTGATATCTTATGATGTTTCTTTTTCTGTGTGACTTATTTCAGTTAGAATCATCATATCTGAATCCACTCATTGTGCTGCTAAGGGCCTGATGACATAGATTTCAGTGCTGAGTGATATTGCTTTGTAAGTAAATACCACAACTTATTTATCCATTTTTCAATTTCTGCGATGTTGAACTTGTACTGTAAACGAGGTTCTTGTAAACAGAGGCGTCCCAAACTTTGGGGTGGCTGTGTCTTTTTGATTTTAATTTCCCTAAGCTATAGGACCATAAGTGGAAGTGCCCTAGGCTCTGTTGCTTTGTTTTTTAGATGTTTCAGGAAACACCATACACTTCTCCCGGGTGTCTGTTGGCAATTTACATCCCGCCCATCAGCATAACAAGGCTTCCAGTTCTCCATGGCCTGTCCTGCCTTTCTGGATTTTACACTTTTTTCAGATGGCCCTTTTGACCGGGGGAAATTGAGACTTCATTGTAGTGCAGATTTCCTTTGCAAGTTTGCTTGGTTGGCCAAAAAGGGCGTATGCGTTTTTTCCTGAATATATTCAGGAAAAAACGCATACGCCCTTTATGGCCAAGTGCTTCATTGTGGACGTTCTGCCTCTTTTCCTATGCTTTCAATGCAATTCCAGTCTACCTCCTGAAATCGGTTTCCTGCAATTCTGCCCCGCTTTCAAGTCCTCTTGGCAGCCTTACTTCAGTATATTTTTGGACGATAGTTGTCTTTTATAACTCTGCAGGTTTGTGAATTACAATGCCCCTGAGCTCCTTTCTTCAACTCGCTTTCTTGTGACCTGGCCGCAACACCGCAGGATGGCTTCAGGCCCTAATCTTGTTCCGGCACAGCACGCTGAGCCTTTGGTTAATTCCTCTTCCTAGCGGGAAATGAGAGTTAAATTTGCCCGTCCAGACACCTCCAGCTATTCTCTCATTGGTTCTCGCTATTCCTGTTCATCTTCCGCAGAAATTGCAAACTGGGCCAAACAGGAGGTTAAAGGGACTGACTCTCCAAGTCGGGAGAGTGTTAGTAAAGCATCTGGAATGTTGCACCCGAGTACCAGGGTACCAAAACTGAGACATATTTGAACACGTCTCCCGATCATATGTTTGATCATACTCTAGGTTCCACATGCATGTTTTAGCTGAAGGAAGAATACCTTAAACCTTGAGAGTTGAGAGCCGTGGAATGGGTACCATGCAATATGACTTCAAAGGGTCTTCATTTGCTCACCGAACCTCTCCAATCCTATCACTGCTGCGTTTATGCCCCTGTACACATGCTTGATTCTCTTTCGGAGACATAGCAATCCATAGATTTTAAGATACTTACTAGTCAGGTACATTCTTAGGCATTTAATATGGGGTGTTGAGTCCATTTCGTTGAGCAAGGAGTAGCTCTTGTCTATTCCATATTTGGCTTAAGGAACTTTATCTGTGTTCCTTTCAATCTCTGGTTTTATGCAGCACCCCAACTCACCTTTACCCTTAAGCAAGCATAAGTTGGTTTTCTAAATTTGAGACCCTGTTCTGTTCTGTAATTCAGTTCCTGTGTAGCCAAGTTTACATTCCGTGTATTACTGATATCTTATGATGTTTCTTTTTCTGTGTGACTTATTTCAGTTAGAATCATCATACCTGAATCCACTCATTGTGCTGCTAAGGGCCTGATGACATAGATTTCATTGCTGAGTGATACTGCATTGTACGTAAGTACCACAAGTTCTTTATCCATTTTTCACTTTCTGTGATATTGAACTTGTACGGTAAATGAGGTTCTTGTAAACAGAGGCGTCCCAAACTTTGGGGTGGCTGTGTCTTTTTGATTTTAATTTCCCTAAGCTATAGGACCATAAGTGGAAGTGCCCTAGGCTCTGTTGCTTTGTTTCTTAGATGCATCAGGAAACACCATACACTTCTCCCGAGTGTCTGTTGGCAATTTACATCCCACCCATCAGCATAACAAGGCTCCCAGTTCTCCATGGCCTGTCCTGCCTTTCTGGATTTTACACTTTTTTCAGATGGCCCTTTTGACCGGGGGGAAGTGAGACTTCATTGTAGTGCAGATTTCCTTTGCAAGCTTGCTTGGTTGGCCAAAAAGGGCGTATGCGTTTTTTCCTGAATATATTCAGGAAAAAACGCATACGCCCTTTTTGGCCAAGTGCATCATTGTGGACGTTCTGCCTCTTTTCCTATGCTTTCAATGCAATTCCAGTCTACCTCCTGAAATCGGTTTCCTGCAATTCTGCCCCGCTTTCAAGTCCTCTTGGCAGCCTTACTTCAGTATATTTTTGGACGATAGCTGTCATTTATAACTCTGCAGGTTTGTGAATTACAGTGCCCCTGAGCTCCTTTCTTCAACTCGCTTTCTTGTGACCTGGCCGCAACACCGCAGGATGGCTTCAGGCCCTAATCTTGTTCCGGCACGGCACGCTGAGCCTTTGGTTAATTCCTCTTCCTGGTGGGAAATGAGAGTGAAATTTGCCCGTCCAGACACCTCCAGCTAGTCTCTCATTGGTTCTCGCTATTCCTGTTCATCTTCCGCAGAAATTGCAAACTGGGCCAAACAGGAGGTTAAAGGCTCTGACTCTCCAAGTGGGGAGAGTGTTAGTAAAGCATCTGGAATGTTGCACCCGAGTACCAGGGGAGGAAAACTGAGACATATTTGAACACGTCTCCCGTTCACACGGTTGATCATACTCTGGGTTCCACATGCATGTTTTAGCTGAAGGAAGAATACCTTAAACCTGGGTACTTGAAACCCGTGGAATGGGTACCATGCAATACGAACTCAAAGGGTCTTCATTTGCTCACCGAACCTCTCCAATCCTATCACTGCTGCGTTTGTGCCCCTGCACACATGCTTGATTCTCTTTCGCAGACATAGTAATCCATAGGTTTTAAGATACTTACTAGTCAGGTACATTCTTAGGCGTTTAATATGCGGTGTTGAGTCCATTTCGTTGAGCAAGGAGTAGCTCTTGTCTATTCCATATTTGGCTTAAGGAACTTTATCTGTGCTCATTTCAATCTCTGGTTTTATGCAGCACCTCAACTCACCTTTCCCCTTAAGCAAGCATAAGTTGGTTTTCTAAATTTGAGACCCTGTTCTGTTCTGTAATTCAGTTCCTGTGTAGCCAAGTTTACATTCCGTGTATTACTGATATCTTATGATGTTTCTTTTTCTGTGTGACTTATTTCAGTTAGAATCATCATACCTGAATCCACTCATTGTGCTGCTAAGGGCCTGATGACATAGATTTCATTGCTGAGTGATATTGCTTTGTAAGTAAATACCACAACTTCTTTATCCATTTTTCAGTTTCTGTGATGTAGAACTTGTACTGTAAACGAGGTTCCTGTAAACAGAGCCGTTCCAAACTTCGGGGTGGCTGTGTCTTTTTGATTTTAATTTCCCTAAGCTATAGGACCATAAGTGGAAGTGCCCTAGGCTCTGTTGCTTTGTTTTTTAGATGTTTCAGGAAACACCATACACTTCTCCCGAGTGGCTGTTGGCAATTTACATCGCGCCCATCAGCATAACAAGGCTCCCAGTTCTTCATGGCCTCTCCTGCCTTTCTGGATTTTACACTTTTTTCAGATGGCCCTTTTGACCGGGGGGAAGTGAGACTTCATTGTAGTGCAGATTTCCTTTGCAAGCTTGCTTGGTTGGCCAAAAAGGGCGTATGCGTTTTTTCCTGAATATATTCAGGAAAAAATGCATACGGCCTTTTTGGCCAAGTGCATCATTGTGGACGTTCTGCCTCTTTTCCTATGCTTTCAATGCAATTCCACTCTACCTCCTGAAATCGGTTTCCTGCAATTCTGCCCCGCTTTCAAGTCCTCTTGGCAGCCTTACTTCAGTATATTTTTGGACGATAGCTGTCATTTATAACTCTGCAGGTTTGAGAATTACAGTGCCCCTGAGCTCCTTTCTTCAACTCGCTTTCTTGTGAGCTGGCCGCAACACCGCAGGATGGCTTCAGGCCCTAATCTGGTTCCGGCACGGCACGCTGAGCCTTTGGTTAATTCCTCTTCCTGGTGGGAAATGAGAGTTAAATTTGCCCGTCCAGACACCTCCAGCTAGTCTCTCATTGGTTCTCCCTATTCCTGTTCATCTTCCGCAGAAATTGCAAACTGGGCCAAACAGGAGGTTAAAGGGACTTACTCTCCAAGTTGGGAGAGTGTTAGTAAAGCGTCTGGAATGTTGCACCCGAGTACCAGGGTACGAAAACTGAGACATATTTGAACACGTATCCCGATCACATGGTTGATCATACTCTAGGTTCCACATGCATGTTTTAGCTGAAGGAAGAATACCTTAAACCTGGGTAGTTGAAACCCGTGGAATGGGTACCATGCAATATGACTTCAAAGGGTCTTCATTTGCTCACCAAACCTCTCCAATCCTATCACTACTGCATTTATGACCCTGTACACATGCTTGGTTCTCTTTGAGACATAGCAATCCATAGGTTTTAAGATACTTACTAGTCAGGTACATTCTTAGGCGTTTAATATGCGGTGTTGTGTCCATTTCGTTGAGCAAGGAGTAGCTCTTGTCTATTCCATATTTGGCTTAAGGAACTTTATCTGTGCTCATTTCAATCTCTGGTTTTATGCAGCACCCCAACTCACCTTTCCCCTTAAGCAAGCATAAGTTTGTTTTCTAAATTTGAGACACTGTTCTGTTTTGGAATTCAGTTCCTGTGTAGCCAAGTTTACATTCCGTGTATTACTGATATCTTATGATGTTTCTTTTTCTGTGTGACTTATTTCAGTTAGAATCATCATACCTGAATCCACTCATTGTGCTGCTAAGGGCCTGATGACATAGATTTCATTGCTGAGTGATACTGCATTGTACATAAGTACCACAAGTTCTTTATCCATTTTTCACTTTCTGTGATATTGAACTTGTACGGTAAATGAGGTTCTTGTAAAAAGAGGCGTCCCAAACTTTGGGGTGGCTGTGTCTTTTTGATTTTAATTTCCCTAAGCTATAGGACCATAAGTGGAAGTGCCCTAGGCTCTGTTGCTTTGTTTTTTAGATGTTTCAGGAAACACCATACACTTCTCCCGAGTGGCTGTTGGCAATTTACATCGCGCCCATCAGCATAACAAGGCTCCCAGTTCTTCATGGCCTCTCCTGCCTTTCTGGATTTTACACTTTTTTCAGATGGCCCTTTTGACCGGGGGGAAGTGAGACTTCATTGTAGTGCAGATTTCCTTTGCAAGCTTGCTTGGTTGGCCAAAAAGGGAGTATGCGTTTTTTCCTGAATATATTCAGGAAAAAATGCATATGGCCTTTTTGGCCAAGTGCATCATTGTGGACGTTCTGCCTCTTTTCCTATGCTTTCAATGCAATTCCAGTCTACCTCCTGAAATCGGTTTCCTGCAATTCTGCCCCGCTTTCAAGTCCTCTTGGCAGCCGTACTTCAGTATATTTTTGGACGATAGCTGTCATTTATAACTCTGCAGGTTTCTGAATTACAGTGCCCCTGAGCTCCTTTCTTCAACTCGCTTTCTTGTGACCTGGCCGCAACACCGCAGGATGGCTTCAGGCCCTAATCTTGTTCCGGCACGGCACGCTGAGCCTTTGGTTAATTCCTCTTCCTGGTGGGAAATGAGAGTGAAATTTGCCCGTCCAGACACCTCCAGCTAGTCTCTCATTGGTTCTCGCTATTCCTGTTCACCTTCCGCAGAAATTGCAAACTGGGCCAAACAGGAGGTTAAAGGCGCTGACTCTCCAAGTGGGGAGAGTGTTAGTAAAGCGTCTGGAATGTTGCACCCGAGTACCAGGGGAGGAAAACTGAGACATATTTGAACACGTCTCCCGTTCACACGGTTGATCATACTCTGGGTTCCACATGCATGTTTTAGCTGAAGGAAGAATACCTTAAACCTGGGTACTTGAAACCCGTGGAATGGGTACCATGCAATACGACCTCAAAGGGTCTTCATTTGCTCACCGAACCTCTCCAATCCTATCACTGCTGCGTTTATGCCCCTGCACACATGCTTGATTCTCTTTCGCAGACATAGTAATCCATAGGTTTTAAGATACTTACTAGTCAGGTACATTCTTAGGCGTTTAATATGCGGTGTTGAGTCCATTTCGTTGAGCAAGGAGTAGCTCTTGTCTATTCCATATTTGGCTTAAGGAACTTTATCTGTGCTCATTTCAATCTCTGGTTTTATGCAGCACCTCAACTCACCTTTCCCCTTAAGCAAGCATAAGTTGGTTTTCTAAATTTGAGACCCTGTTCTGTTCTGTAATTCAGTTCCTGTGTAGCCAAGTTTACATTCCGTGTATTACTGATATCTTATGATGTTTCTTTTTCTGTGTGACTTATTTCAGTTAGAATCATCATACCTGAATCCACTCATTGTGCTGCTAAGGGCCTGATGACATAGATTTCATTGCTGAGTGATATTGCTTTGTAAGTAAATACCACAGCTTCTTTATCCATTTTTCACTTTCTGTGATGTAGAACTTGTACTGTAAACGAGGTTCCTGTAAACAGAGCCGTTCCAAACTTCGGGGTGGCTGTGTCTTTTTGATTTTAATTTCCCTAAGCTATAGGACCATAAGTGGAAGTGCCCTAGGCTCTGTTGCTTTGTTTTTTAGATGTTTCAGGAAACACCATACACTTCTCCCGAGTGGCTGTTGGCAATTTACATCCCGCCCATCAGCATAACAAGGCTCCCAGTTCTTCATGGCCTCTCCTGCCTTTCTGGATTTTACACTGTTTTCAGATGGCCCTTTTGACCGGGGGGAAGTGAGACTTCATTGTAGTGCAGATTTCCTTTGCAAGCTTGCTTGGTTGGCCAAAAAGGGCTTATGCGTTTTTTCCTGAATATATTCAGGAAAAAACGCATACGGCCTTTTTGGCCAAGTGCATCATTGTGGACGTTCTGCCTCTTTTCCTATGCTTTCAATGCAATTCCAGTCTACCTCCTGAAATCGGTTTCCTGCAATTCTGCCCCGCTTTCAAGTCCTCTTGGCAGCCTTACTTCAGTATATTTTTGGACGATAGCTGTCATTTATAACTGTGCATGTTTGAGAATTACAGTGCCCCTGAGCTCCTTTCTTCAACTCACTTTCTTGTGAGCTGGCCGCAACACCGCAGGATGGCTTCAGGCCCTAATCTGGTTCCGGCACGGCACGCTGAGACTTTGGTTATTTCCTCTTCCTGGTGGGAAATGAGAGTTAAATTTGCCCGTCCAGACACCTCCAGCTAGTCTCTCATTGGTTCTCGCTATTCCTGTTCATCTTCCGCAGAAATTGCAAACTGGGCCAAACAGGAGGTTAAAGGCGCCGACTCTCCAAGTGGGGAGAGTGTTAGTAAAGCGTCTGGAATGTTGCACCCGAGTACCAGGGGAGGAAAACTGAGACATATTTGAACACGTCTCCCGTTCACACGGTTGATCATACTCTGGGTTCCACATGCATGTTTTAGCTGAAGGAAGAATACCTTAAACCTGGGTAGTTGACACCCGTGGAATGGGTACCATGAAATATGACTTCAAAGGGTATTCATTTGCTCACCGAACCTCTCCAATCCTATCACTGCTGCGTTTATGCCCCTGTACACATGCTTGATTCTCTTTCGGAGACATAGCAATCCATAGGTTTTAAGATACTTACTAGTCAGGTACATTCTTAGGCGTTTAATATGGGGTGTTGAGTCCATTTCGTTGAGCAAGGAGTAGCTCTTGTCTATTCCATATTTGGCTTAAGGAACTTTATCTGTGCTCATTTCAATCTCTGGTTTTATGCAGCACCCCAACTCACCTTTCCCCTTAAGCAAGAATAAGTTGGTTTTCTAAATTTGAGACACTGTTCTGTTCTGTAATTCTGTTCCTGTGTAGCCAAGTTTACATTCCATGTATTACTGATATCTTATGATGTTTCTTTTTCTGTGTGACTTATTTCAGTTAGAATCATCATATCTGAATCCACTCATTGTGCTCCTAAGGGCCTGATGACATAGATTTCAGTGCTGAGTGATATTGCTTTGTAAGTAAATACCACAACTTATTTATCCATTTTTCAATTTCTGCGATGTTGAACTTGTACTGTAAACGAGGTTCTTGTAAACAGAGGCGTCCCAAACTTTGGGGTGGCTGTGTCTTTTTGATTTTAATTTCCCTAAGCTATAGGACCATAAGTGGAAGTGCCCTAGGCTCTGTTGCTTTGTTTTTTAGATGTTTCAGGAAACACCATACACTTCTCCCGGGTGTCTGTTGGCAATTTACATCCCGCCCATCAGCATAACAAGGCTTCCAGTTCTCCATGGCCTGTCCTGCCTTTCTGGATTTTACACTTTTTTCAGATGGCCCTTTTGACCGGGGGAAATTGAGACTTCATTGTAGTGCAGATTTCCTTTGCAAGTTTGCTTGGTTGGCCAAAAAGGGCGTATGCGTTTTTTCCTGAATATATTCAGGAAAAAACGCATACGCCCTTTATGGCCAAGTGCTTCATTGTGGACGTTCTGCCTCTTTTCCTATGCTTTCAATGCAATTCCAGTCTACCTCCTGAAATCGGTTTCCTGCAATTCTGCCCCGCTTTCAAGTCCTCTTGGCAGCCTTCCTTCAGTATATTTTTGGACGATACCTGTCATTTATAACTCTGCAGGTTTGTGAATTACAGTGTCCCTGAGCTCCTTTCTTCAACTCGCTTTCTTGTGACCTGGCCGCAACACCGCAGGATGGCTTCAGGCCCTAATCTGGTTCCGGCACAGCACGCTGAGCCTTTGGTTAATTCCTCTTCCTGGTGGGAAATGAGAGTTAAATTTGCCCGTCCAGACACCTCCAGCTATTCTCTCATTGGTTCTCGCTATTCCTGTTCATCTTCCGCAGAAATTGCAAACTGGGCCAAACAGGAGGTTAAAGGGACTGACTCTCCAAGTCGGGAGAGTGTTAGTAAAGCATCTGGAATGTTGCACCCGAGTACCAGGGTACCAAAACTGAGACATATTTGAACACGTCTCCCGATCATATGTTTGATCATACTCTAGGTTCCACATGCATGTTTTAGCTGAAGGAAGAATACCTTAAACCTTGAGAGTTGAGAGCCGTGGAATGGGTACCATGCAATATGACTTCAAAGGGTCTTCATTTGCTCACCGAACCTCTCCAATCCTATCACTGCTGCGTTTATGCCCCTGTACACATGCTTGATTCTCTTTCGGAGACATAGCAATCCATAGGTTTTAAGATACTTACTAGTCAGGTACATTCTTAGGCATTTAATATGGGGTGTTGAGTCCATTTCGTTGAGCAAGGAGTAGCTCTTGTCTATTCCATATTTGGCTTAAGGAACTTTATCTGTGCTCCTTTCAATCTCTGGTTTTATGCAGCACCCCAACTCACCTTTACCCTTAAGCAAGCATAAGTTGGTTTTCTAAATTTGAGACCCTGTTCTGTTCTGTAATTCAGTTCCTGTGTAGCCAAGTTTACATTCCGTGTATTACTGATATCTTATGATGTTTCTTTTTCTGTGTGACTTATTTCAGTTAGAATCATCATACCTGAATCCACTCATTGTGCTGCTAAGGGCCTGATGACATAGATTTCATTGCTGAGTGATACTGCATTGTACGTAAGTACCACAAGTTCTTTATCCATTTTTCACTTTCTGTGATATTGAACTTGTACGGTAAATGAGGTTCTTGTAAACAGAGGCGTCCCAAACTTTGGGGTGGCTGTGTCTTTTTGATTTTAATTTCCCTAAGCTATAGGACCATAAGTGGAAGTGCCCTAGGCTCTGTTGCTTTGTTTCTTAGATGCATCAGGAAACACCATACACTTCTCCCGAGTGTCTGTTGGCAATTTACATCCCACCCATCAGCATAACAAGGCTCCCAGTTCTCCATGGCCTGTCCTGCCTTTCTGGATTTTACACTTTTTCCAGATGGCCCTTTTGACCGGGGGGAAGTGAGACTTCATTGTAGTGCAGATTTCCTTTGCAAGCTTGCTTGGTTGGCCAAAAAGGGCGTATGCGTTTTTTCCTGAATATATTCAGGAAAAAACGCATACGCCCTTTTTGGCCAAGTGCATCATTGTGGACGTTCTGCCTCTTTTCCTATGCTTTCAATGCAATTCCAGTCTACCTCCTGAAATCGGTTTCCTGCAATTCTGCCCCGCTTTCAAGTCCTCTTGGCAGCCGTACTTCAGTATATTTTTGGACGATAGCTGTCATTTATAACTCTGCAGGTTTGTGAATTACAGTGCCCCTGAGCTCCTTTCTTCAACTCGCTTTCTTGTGACCTGGCCGCAACACCGCAGGATGGCTTCAGGCCCTAATCTTGTTCCGGCACGGCACGCTGAGCCTTTGGTTAATTCCTCTTCCTGGTGGGAAATGAGAGTGAAATTTGCCCGTCCAGACACCTCCAGCTAGTCTCTCATTGGTTCTCGCTATTCCTGTTCACCTTCCGCAGAAACTGCAAACTGGGCCAAACAGGAGGTTAAAGGCGCTGACTCTCCAAGTGGGGAGAGTGTTAGTAAAGCGTCTGGAATGTTGCACCCGAGTACCAGGGGAGGAAAACTGAGACATATTTGAACACGTCTCCCGTTCACACGGTTGATCATACTCTGGGTTCCACATGCATGTTTTAGCTGAAGGAAGAATACCTTAAACCTGGGTACTTGAAACCCGTGGAATGGGTACCATGCAATACGACCTCAAAGGGTCTTCATTTGCTCACCGAACCTCTCCAATCCTATCACTGCTGCGTTTATGCCCCTGCACACATGCTTGATTCTCTTTCGCAGACATAGTAATCCATAGGTTTTAAGATACTTACTAGTCAGGTACATTCTTAGGCGTTTAATATGCGGTGTTGAGTCCATTTCGTTGAGCAAGGAGTAGCTCTTGTCTATTCCATATTTGGCTTAAGGAACTTTATCTGTGCTCATTTCAATCTCTGGTTTTATGCAGCACCTCAACTCACCTTTCCCCTTAAGCAAGCATAAGTTGGTTTTCTAAATTTGAGACCCTGTTCTGTTCTGTAATTCAGTTCCTGTGTAGCCAAGTTTACATTCCGTGTATTACTGATATCTTATGATGTTTCTTTTTCTGTGTGACTTATTTCAGTTAGAATCATCATACCTGAATCCACTCATTGTGCTGCTAAGGGCCTGATGACATAGATTTCATTGCTGAGTGATATTGCTTTGTAAGTAAATACCACAGCTTCTTTATCCATTTTTCACTTTCTGTGATGTAGAACTTGTACTGTAAACGAGGTTCCTGTAAACAGAGCCGTTCCAAACTTCGGGGTGGCTGTGTCTTTTTGATTTTAATTTCCCTAAGCTATAGGACCATAAGTGGAAGTGCCCTAGGCTCTGTTGCTTTGTTTTTTAGATGTTTCAGGAAACACCATACACTTCTCCCGAGTGGCTGTTGGCAATTTACATCGCGCCCATCAGCATAACAAGGCTCCCAGTTCTTCATGGCCTCTCCTGCCTTTCTGGATTTTACACTTTTTTCAGATGGCCCTTTTGACCGGGGGGAAGTGAGACTTCATTGTAGTGCAGATTTCCTTTGCAAGCTTGCTTGGTTGGCCAAAAAGGGCGTATGCGTTTTTTCCTGAATATATTCAGGAAAAAAACGCATACGCCCTTTTTGGCCAAGTGCATCATTGTGGACGTTCTGCCTCTTTTCCTATGCTTTCAATGCAATTCCACTCTAACTCCTGAAATCGGTTTCCTGCAATTCTGCCCCGCTTTCAAGTCCTCTTGGCAGCCTTACTTCAGTATATTTTTGGACGATAGCTGTCATTTATAACTCTGCAGGTTTGAGAATTACAGTGCCCCTGAGCTCCTTTCTTCAACTCGCTTTCTTGTGAGCTGGCTGCAACACCGCAGGATGGCTTCAGGCCCTAATCTGGTTCCGGCACGGCACGCTGAGCCTTTGGTTAATTCCTCTTCCTGGTGGGAAATGAGAGTTAAATTTGCCCGTCCAGACACCTCCAGCTAGTCTCTCATTGGTTCTCGCTATTCCTGTTCATCTTCCGCAGAAATTGCAAACTGGGCCAAACAGGAGGTTAAAGGCGCTGACTCTCCAAGTGGGGAGAGTGTTAGTAAAGCGTCTGGAATGTTGCACCCGAGTACCAGGGGAGGAAAACTGAGACATATTTGAACACATCTCCCGTTCACACGGTTGATCATACTCTGGGTTCCACATGCATGTTTTAGCTGAAGGAAGAATACCTTAAACCTGGGTACTTGAAACTCGTGGAATGGGTACCATGCAATATGACTTCAAAGGGTCTTCATTTGCTCACCGAACCTCTCCAATCCTATCACTGCTGCGTTTATGCCCTTGCACACATGCTTGATTCTCTTTCGCAGACATAGTAATCCATAGGTTTTAAGATACTTACTAGTCAGGTACATTCTTAGGCGTTTAATATGCGGTGTTGAGTCCATTTCGTTGAGCAAGGAGTAGCTCTTGTCTATTCCATATTTGGCTTAAGGAACTTTATCTGTGCTCATTTCATTCTCTGGTTTTATGCAGCAACACAACTCACCTTTCCCCTTAAGCAAGCATAAGTTGGTTTTCTAAATTTGAGACCCTGTTCTGTTCTGTAATTCAGTTCCTGTGTAGCCAAGTTTACATTCCGTGTATTACTGATATCTTATGATGTTTCTTTTTCTGTGTGACTTATTTCAGTTAGAATCATCATAACTGAATCCACTCATTGTGCTGCTAAGGGCCTGATGACATAGATTTCATTGCTGAGTGATATTGCTTTGTAAGTAAATACCACAACTTCTTTATCCATTTTTCACTTTCTGTGATGTTGAACTTGTACTGTAAACGAGGTTCTTGTAAACAGAGCCGTTCCAAACTTCGGGGTGGCTGTGCCTTTTTGATTTTAATTTCCCTAAGCTATAGGACCATAAGTGGAAGTGCCCTAGGCTCTGTTGCTTTGTTTCTTAGATGCATCAGGAAACACCATACACTTCTCCCGAGTGTCTGTTGGCAATTTACATCCCGCCCATCAGCATAACAAGGCTCCCAGTTCTCCATGGCCTGTCCTGCCTTTCTGGATTTTACACTTTTTTCAGATGGCCCTTTTGACCGGGGGGAAGTGAGACTTCATTGTAGTGCAGATTTCCTTTGCAAGCTTGCTTGGTTGGCCAAAAAGGGCGTATGCGTTTTTTCCTGAATATATTCAGGAAAAAACGTATACGCCCTTTTTGGCCAAGTGCATCATTGTGGACGTTCTGCCTCTTTTCCTATGCTTTCAATGCAATTCCACTCTACCTCCTGAAATCGGTTTCCTGCAATTCTGCCCCGCTTTCAAGTCCTCTTGGCAGCCTTACTTCAGTATATTTTTGGACGATAGCTGTCATTTATAACTCTGCAGGTTTGAGAATTACAGTGCCCCTGAGCTCCTTTCTTCAACTCGCTTTCTTGTGAGCTGGCTGCAACACCGCAGGATGGCTTCAGGCCCTAATCTGGTTCCGGCACGGCACGCTGAGCCTTTGGTTAATTCCTCTTCCTGGTGGGAAATGAGAGTTAAATTTGCCCGTCCAGACACCTCCAGCTAGTCTCTCATTGGTTCTCGCTATTCCTGTTCATCTTCCGCAGAAATTGCAAACTGGGCCAAACAGGAGGTTAAAGGCGCTGACTCTCCAAGTGGGGAGAGTGTTAGTAAAGCGTCTGGAATGTTGCACCCGAGTACCAGGGGAGGAAAACTGAGACATATTTGAACACATCTCCCATTCACACGGTTGATCATACTCTGGGTTCCACATGCATGTTTTAGCTGAAGGAAGAATACCTTAAACCTGGGTACTTGAAACTCGTGGAATGGGTACCATGCAATATGACTTCAAAGGGTCTTCATTTGCTCACCGAACCTCTCCAATCCTATCACTGCTGCGTTTATGCCCTTGCACACATGCTTGATTCTCTTTCGCAGACATAGTAATCCATAGGTTTTAAGATACTTACTAGTCAGGTACATTCTTAGGCGTTTAATATGCGGTGTTGAGTCCATTTCGTTGAGCAAGGAGTAGCTCTTGTCTATTCCATATTTGGCTTAAGGAACTTTATCTGTGCTCATTTCATTCTCTGGTTTTATGCAGCAACACAACTCACCTTTCCCCTTAAGCAAGCATAAGTTGGTTTTCTAAATTTGAGACCCTGTTCTGTTCTGTAATTCAGTTCCTGTGTAGCCAAGTTTACATTCCGTGTATTACTGATATCTTATGATGTTTCTTTTTCTGTGTGACTTATTTCAGTTAGAATCATCATAACTGAATCCACTCATTGTGCTGCTAAGGGCCTGATGACATAGATTTCATTGCTGAGTGATATTGCTTTGTAAGTAAATACCACAACTTCTTTATCCATTTTTCACTTTCTGTGATGTTGAACTTGTACTGTAAACGAGGTTCTTGTAAACAGAGCCGTTCCAAACTTCGGGGTGGCTGTGCCTTTTTGATTTTAATTTCCCTAAGCTATAGGACCATAAGTGGAAGTGCCCTAGGCTCTGTTGCTTTGTTTCTTAGATGCATCAGGAAACACCATACACTTCTCCCGAGTGTCTGTTGGCAATTTACATCCCGCCCATCAGCATAACAAGGCTCCCAGTTCTCCATGGCCTGTCCTGCCTTTCTGGATTTTACACTTTTTTCAGATGGCCCTTTTGACCGGGGGGAAGTGAGACTTCATTGTAGTGCAGATTTCCTTTGCAAGCTTGCTTGGTTGGCCAAAAAGGGCGTATGCGTTTTTTCCTGAATATATTCAGGAAAAAACGTATACGCCCTTTTTGGCCAAGTGCATCATTGTGGACGTTCTGCCTCTTTTCCTATGCTTTCAATGCAATTCCACTCTACCTCCTGAAATCGGTTTCCTGCAATTCTGCCCCGCTTTCAAGTCCTCTTGGCAGCCTTACTTCAGTATATTTTTGGACGATAGCTGTCATTTATAACTCTGCAGGTTTGAGAATTACAGTGCCCCTGAGCTCCTTTCTTCAACTCGCTTTCTTGTGAGCTGGCTGCAACACCGCAGGATGGCTTCAGGCCCTAATCTGGTTCCGGCACGGCACGCTGAGCCTTTGGTTAATTCCTCTTCCTGGTGGGAAATGAGAGTTAAATTTGCCCGTCCAGACACCTCCAGCTAGTCTCTCATTGGTTCTCGCTATTCCTGTTCATCTTCCGCAGAAATTGCAAACTGGGCCAAACAGGAGGTTAAAGGCGCTGACTCTCCAAGTGGGGAGAGTGTTAGTAAAGCGTCTGGAATGTTGCACCCGAGTACCAGGGGAGGAAAACTGAGACATATTTGAACACATCTCCCATTCACACGGTTGATCATACTCTGGGTTCCACATGCATGTTTTAGCTGAAGGAAGAATACCTTAAACCTGGGTACTTGAAACTCGTGGAATGGGTACCATGCAATATGACTTCAAAGGGTCTTCATTTGCTCACCGAACCTCTCCAATCCTATCACTGCTGCGTTTATGCCCTTGCACACATGCTTGATTCTCTTTCGCAGACATAGTAATCCATAGGTTTTAAGATACTTACTAGTCAGGTACATTCTTAGGCGTTTAATATGCGGTGTTGAGTCCATTTCGTTGAGCAAGGAGTAGCTCTTGTCTATTCCATATTTGGCTTAAGGAACTTTATCTGTGCTCATTTCATTCTCTGGTTTTATGCAGCAACACAACTCACCTTTCCCCTTAAGCAAGCATAAGTTGGTTTTCTAAATTTGAGACCCTGTTCTGTTCTGTAATTCAGTTCCTGTGTAGCCAAGTTTACATTCCGTGTATTACTGATATCTTATGATGTTTCTTTTTCTGTGTGACTTATTTCAGTTAGAATCATCATAACTGAATCCACTCATTGTGCTGCTAAGGGCCTGATGACATAGATTTCATTGCTGAGTGATATTGCTTTGTAAGTAAATACCACAACTTCTTTATCCATTTTTCACTTTCTGTGATGTTGAACTTGTACTGTAAACGAGGTTCTTGTAAACAGAGCCGTTCCAAACTTCGGGGTGGCTGTGCCTTTTTGATTTTAATTTCCCTAAGCTATAGGACCATAAGTGGAAGTGCCCTAGGCTCTGTTGCTTTGTTTCTTAGATGCATCAGGAAACACCATACACTTCTCCCGAGTGTCTGTTGGCAATTTACATCCCGCCCATCAGCATAACAAGGCTCCCAGTTCTCCATGGCCTGTCCTGCCTTTCTGGATTTTACACTTTTTTCAGATGGCCCTTTTGACCGGGGGGAAGTGAGACTTCATTGTAGTGCAGATTTCCTTTGCAAGCTTGCTTGGTTGGCCAAAAAGGGCGTATGCGTTTTTTCCTGAATATATTCAGGAAAAAACGTATACGCCCTTTTTGGCCAAGTGCATCATTGTGGACGTTCTGCCTCTTTTCCTATGCTTTCAATGCAATTCCACTCTACCTCCTGAAATCGGTTTCCTGCAATTCTGCCCCGCTTTCAAGTCCTCTTGGCAGCCTTACTTCAGTATATTTTTGGACGATAGCTGTCATTTATAACTCTGCAGGTTTGAGAATTACAGTGCCCCTGAGCTCCTTTCTTCAACTCGCTTTCTTGTGAGCTGGCTGCAACACCGCAGGATGGCTTCAGGCCCTAATCTGGTTCCGGCACGGCACGCTGAGCCTTTGGTTAATTCCTCTTCCTGGTGGGAAATGAGAGTTAAATTTGCCCGTCCAGACACCTCCAGCTAGTCTCTCATTGGTTCTCGCTATTCCTGTTCATCTTCCGCAGAAATTGCAAACTGGGCCAAACAGGAGGTTAAAGGCGCTGACTCTCCAAGTGGGGAGAGTGTTAGTAAAGCGTCTGGAATGTTGCACCTGAGTACCAGGGGAGGAAAACTGAGACATATTTGAACACGTCTCCCATTCACACGGTTGATCATACTCTGGGTTCCACATGCATGTTTTAGCTGAAGGAAGAATACCTTAAACCTGGGTACTTGAAACTCGTGGAATGGGTACCATGCAATATGACTTCAAAGGGTCTTCATTTGCTCACCGAACCTCTCCAATCCTATCACTGCTGCGTTTATGCCCTTGCACACATGCTTGATTCTCTTTCGCAGACATAGTAATCCATAGGTTTTAAGATACTTACTAGTCAGGTACATTCTTAGGCGTTTAATATGCGGTGTTGAGTCCGTTTCGTTGAGCAAGGAGTAGCTCTTGTCTATTCCATATTTGGCTTAAGGAACTTTATCTGTGCTCATTTCATTCTCTGGTTTTATGCAGCAACACAACTCACCTTTCCCCTTAAGCAAGCATAAGTTGGTTTTCTAAATTTGAGACCCTGTTCTGTTCTGTAATTCAGTTCCTGTGTAGCCAAGTTTACATTCCGTGTATTACTGATATCTTATGATGTTTCTTTTTCTGTGTGACTTATTTCAGTTAGAATCATCATAACTGAATCCACTCATTGTGCTGCTAAGGGCCTGATGACATAGATTTCATTGCTGAGTGATATTGCTTTGTAAGTAAATACCACAACTTCTTTATCCATTTTTCACTTTCTGTGATGTTGAACTTGTACTGTAAACGAGGTTCTTGTAAACAGAGCCGTTCCAAACTTCGGGGTGGCTGTGCCTTTTTGATTTTAATTTCCCTAAGCTATAGGACCATAAGTGGAAGTGCCCTAGGCTCTGTTGCTTTGTTTCTTAGATGCATCAGGAAACACCATACACTTCTCCCGAGTGTCTGTTGGCAATTTACATCCCGCCCATCAGCATAACAAGGCTCCCAGTTCTCCATGGCCTGTCCTGCCTTTCTGGATTTTACACTTTTTTCAGATGGCCCTTTTGACCGGGGGGAAGTGAGACTTCATTGTAGTGCAGATTTCCTTTGCAAGCTTGCTTGGTTGGCCAAAAAGGGCGTATGCGTTTTTTCCTGAATATATTCAGGAAAAAACGTATATGCCCTTTTTGGCCAAGTGCATCATTGTGGACGTTCTGCCTCTTTTCCTATGCTTTCAATGCAATTCCACTCTACCTCCTGAAATCGGTTTCCTGCAATTCTGCCCCGCTTTCAAGTCCTCTTGGCAGCCTTACTTCAGTATATTTTTGGACGATAGCTGTCATTTATAACTCTGCAGGTTTGAGAATTACAGTGCCCCTGAGCTCCTTTCTTCAACTCGCTTTCTTGTGAGCTGGCCGCAACACCGCAGGATGGCTTCAGGCCCTAATCTTGTTCCGGCACGGCACGCTGAGCCTTTGGTTAATTCCTCTTCCTGGTGGGAAATGAGAGTTAAATTTGCCCGTCCAGACACCTCCAGCTAGTCTCTCATTGGTTCTCGCTATTCCTGTTCATCTTCCGCAGAAATTGCAAACTGGGCCAAACAGGAGGTTAAAGGCGCTGACTCTCCAAGTGGGGAGAGTGTTAGTAAAGCGTCTGGAATGTTTCACCCGAGTACCAGGGGAGGAAAACTGAGACATATTTGAACACGTCTCCCGTTCACACGGTTGATCATACTCTGGGTTCCACATGCATGTTTTAGCTGAAGGAAGAATACCTTAAACCTGGGTACTTGAAACCCGTGGAATGGGTACCATGCAATATGACTTCAAAGGGTCTTCATTTGCTCACCGAACCTCTCCAATCCTATCACTGCTGCGTTTATGCCCTTGCACACATGCTTGATTCTCTTTCGCAGACATAGTAATCCATAGGTTTTAAGATACTTACTAGTCAGGTACATTCTTAGGCGTTTAATATGCGGTGTTGAGTCCGTTTCGTTGAGCAAGGAGTAGCTCTTGTCTATTCCATATTTGGCTTAAGGAACGTTATCTGTGCTCATTTCATTCTCTGGTTTTATGCAGCACCTCATCTCACCTGTCCCCTTAAGCAAGCATAAGTTGGTTTTCTAAATTTGAGACCCTGTTCTGTTCTGTAATTCAGTTCCTGTGTAGCCAAGTTTACATTCCGTGTATTACTGATATCTTATGATGTTTCTTTTTCTGTGTGACTTATTTCAGTTAGAATCATCATACCTGAATCCACTCATTGTGCTGCTAAGGGCCTGATGACATAGATTTCATTGCTGAGTGATATTGCTTTGTAAGTAAATACCACAACTTCTTTATCCATTTTTCACTTTCTGTGATGTTGAACTTGTACTGTAAACGAGGTTCTTCTAAACAGAGCCGTTCCAAACTTCGGGGTGGCTGTGTCTTTTTGATTTTAATTTCCCTAAGCTATAGGACCATAAGTGGAAGTGCCCTAGGCTCTGTTGCTTTGTTTTTTAGATGTTTCAGGAAACACCATACACTTCTACAGAGTGGCTGTTGGCAATTTACATCCCGCCCATCAGCATAACAAGGCTCCCAGTTCTTCATGGCCTCTCCTGCCTTTCTGGATTTTACACTTTTTTCAGATGGCCCTTTTGACCGGGGGCAAGTGAGACTTCATTGTAGTGCAGATTTCCTTTGCAAGCTTGCTTGGTTGGCCAAAAAGGGCGTATGCGTTTTTTCCTGAATATATTCAGGAAAAAACGCATACGCCCTTTTTGGCCAAGTGCATCATTGTGGACGTTCTGCCTCTTTTCCTATGCTTTCAATGCAATTCCAGTCTACCTCCTGAAATCGGTTTACTGCAATTCTGCCCCGCTTTCAAGTCCTCTTGGCAGCCTTACTTCAGTATATTTTTGGACCATAGCTGTCATTTATAACTGTGCAGGTTTGAGAATTACAGTGCCCCTGAGCTCCTTTCTTCAACTCGCTTTCTTGTGAGCTGGCCGCAACACCGCAGGATGGCTTCAGGCCCTAATCTGGTTCTGGCACGGCACGCTGAGCCTTTGGTTAATTCCTCTTCCTGGTGGGAAATGAGAGTGAAATTTGCCCGTCCAGACACCTCCAGCTAGTCTCTCATTGGTTCTCGCTATTCCTGTTCATCTTCCGCAGAAATTGCAAACTGGGCCAAACAGGAGGTTAAAGGCGCTGACTCTCCAAGTGGGGAGAGTGTTAGTAAAGCGTCTGGAATGTTGCACCCGAGTACCAGGGGAGGAAAACTGAGACATATTTGAACACGTCTCCCGTTCACATGGTTGATCATACTCTGGGTTCCACATGCATGTTTTAGCTGAAGGAAGAATACCTTAAACCTGGGTAGTTGAAACCCGTGGAATGGGTACCATGCAATATGACTTCAAAGGGTCTTCATTTGCTCACCGAACCTCTCCAATCCTATCACTGCTGCGTTTATGCCCCTGTACACACGCTTGATTCTCTTTCGGAGACATAGCAATCCATAGGTTTGAAGATACTTACTAGTCAGGTACATACTTAGGCGTTTAATATGCGGTGTTGAGTCCATTTCGTTGAGCAAGGAGTAGCTCTTGTCTATTCCATATTTGGCTTAAGGAACATTATCTGTGCTCATTTCAATCTCTGGTTTTATGCAGCACCCCAACTCACCTTTCCCCTTAAGCAAGCATAAGATGGTTTTCTAAATTTGAGACCCTGTTCTGTTCTGTAATTCAGTTCCTGTGTAGCCAAGTTTACATTCCGTGTATTACTGATATCTTATGATGTTTCTTTTTCTGTGTGACTTATTTCAGTTAGAATCATCGTACCTGAATCCACTCATTATGCTGCTACGGGCCTGATGACATAGATTTCATTGCTGAGTGATACTGCATTGTACGTAAGTACCACAAGTTCTTTATCCATTTTTCACTTTCTGTGATATTGGACTTGTACGGTAAACGAGGTTCTTGTAAACACAGGCGTCCCAAACTTTGGGGTGGCTGTGTCTTTTTTATTTTAATTTCCCTAAGCTATAGGACCATAAGTAGAAGTGCCCTAGGCTCTGTTGCTTTGTTTTTTAGATGTTTCAGGAAACACCATACACTTCTCCCGAGTGTCTGTTGGCAATTTACATCCCGCCCATCAGCATAACAAGGCTCCCAGTTCTCCATGGCCTGTCCTGCCTTTCTGGATTTTACACTTTTTTCAGATGGCCCTTTTGACCTGGGGGAAGTGAGACTTCATTGTAGTGCAGATTTCCTTTGCAAGCTTGCTTGGTTGGCCAAAAGTGCGTATGCGTTTTTTCCTGAATATATTCTGGAAAAAACGCATACGCCCTTTTTGGCCAAGTGCATCATTGTGGACGTTCTGCCTCTTTTCCTATGCTTTGAATGCAATTCCAGTCTACCTCCTGAAATCGGTTTCCTGCAATTCTGCCCCGCTTTCAAGTCCTCTTGGCAGCCTTACTTCAGTATATTTTTGGACGATAGCTGTCATTTATAACTCTGCAGGTTTGTGAATTACAGTGCCCCTGAGCTCCTTTCTTCAACTCGCTTTCTTGTGAGCTGGCCGCAACACCGCAGGATGGCTTCAGGCCCTAATCTGGTTCCGGCACGGCACGCTGAGCCTTTGGTTAATTCCTCTTCTTGGTGGGAAACGAGAGTTAAATTTGCCCGTCCAGACACCTCCAGCTAGTCTCTCATTGGTTCTCGCTATTCCTGTTCATCTTCCACAGAAATTGCAAACTGGGCCAAACAGGAGGTTAAAGGGACTGACTCTCCAAGTCGGGAGAGTGTTAGTAAAGCGTCTGGAATGTTGCACCCGAGTACCAGGTTACGAAAACTGAGACATATTTGAACACGTCTCCCGATCACACGGTTGATCATACTCTAGGTTCCACATGCATGTTTTAGCTGAAGGAAGAATACCTTAAAACTGGGTGGTTGAAACCCGTGGAATGGGTACCATGCAATATGACTTCAAAGGGTCTTCATTTGCTCACCGAACCTCTCCAATCCTATCACTTCTGCGTTTATGCCCCTGTACACTCGCTTGATTCTCTTTTGGAGACATAGCAATCCATAGGTTTTAAGATACTTACTAGTCAGGTACATTCTTAGGCGTTTAATATGGGGTGTTGAGTCCATTTCGTTGAGCAAGGAGTAGCTCTTGTCTATTCCATATTTGGCTTAAGGAACTTTATCTGTGCTCATTTCAATCTCTGGTTTTATGCAGCACCCCAACTCACCTTTCCCCTTAAGCAAGCATAAGTTGGTTTTCTAAATTTGAGACCCTGTTCTGTTCTGTAATTCAGTTCCTGTGTAGCCAAGTTTACATTCCGTGTATTACTGATATCTTATGATGTTTCTTTTTCAGTGTGACTTATTTCAGTTAGAATCATCATACCTGAATCCACTCATTGTGCTGCTAAGGGCCTGATGACATAGATTTCATTGCTGAGTGATATTGCTTTGTAAGTAAATACCACAACTTCTTTATCCATTTTTCACTTTCTGCGATGTTGAACTTGTATTGTAAACGAGGTTCTTGTAAACAGAGCCGTCCCAAACTTTGGGGTGGCTGTGTCTTTTTGATTTTAATTTCCCTAAGCCATAGGACCATAAGTGGAAGTGCCCTAGGCTCTGTTGCTTTGTTTTTTAGATGTTTCAGGAAACACCATACACTTCTCCCGAGTGTCTGTTGGCAATTTACATCCCGCCCATCAGCATAACAAGGCTCCCAGTTCTCCATGACCTGTCCTGCCTTTCTGGATTTTACACTTTTTTCAGATGGCCCTTTTGACCAGGGGGAAGTGAGACTTCATTGTAGTGCAGATTTCCTTTGCAAGCTTGCTTGGTTGGCCAAAAAGGGCGTATGCGTTTTTTCCTGAATATATTCAGGAAAAAACGCATACGCCCTTTTTGGCCAAGTGCATCATTGTGGACGTTCTGCCTCTTTTCCTATGCTTTCAATGCAATTCCAGTCTACCTCCTGAAATCGGTTTCCTGCAATTCTGTCCCGCATTCAAGTCCTCTTGGCAGCCTTACTTCAGTATATTTTTGGACGATAGCTGTCATTTATAACTCTGCAGGTTTGTGAATTACAGTGCCCCTGAGCTCCTTTCTTCAACTCGCTTTCTTGTGAGCTGGCCGCAACACCGCAGGATGGCTTCAGGCCCTAATCTGGTTCCGGCACGGCACGCTGAGCCTTTGGTTAATTCCTCTTCCTGGTGGGAAATGAGAGTTAAATTTGCCCGTCCAGACACCTCCAGCTAGTCTCTCATTGGTTCTCACTATTCCTGTTCATCTTCCGCAGAAATTGCAAACTGGGCCAAACAGGAGGTTAAAGGGACTGACTCTCCAAGTCGGGAGAGTGTTAGTAAAGCGTCTGGAATGTTGCACCCGAGTACCAGGGTATGAAAACTGAGACATATTTGAACACGTCTCCCGATCACACGGTTGATCATACTCTAGGTTCCACATGCATGTTTTAGCTGAAGGAAGAATACCTTAAAACTGGGTGGTTGAAACCCGTGGAATGGGTACCATGCAATATGACTTCAAAGGGTCTTCATTTGCTCACCGAACCTCTCCAATCCTATCACTGCTGCGTTTATGCCCCTGTACACACGCTTGATTCTCTTTTGGAGACATAGCAATCCATAGGTTTTAAGATACTTACTAGTCAGGTACATTCTTAGGCGTTTAATATGGGGTGTTGAGTCCATTTCGTTGAGCAAGGAGTAGCTCTTGTCTATTCCATATTTGGCTTAAGGAACTTTATCTGTGCTCATTTCAATCTCTGGTTTTATGCAGCACCCCAACTCACCTTTACCCTTAAGCAAGCATAAGTTGATTTTCTAAATTTGAGACCCTGTTCTGTTTTGGAATTCAGTTCCTGTGTAGCCAAGTTTACATTCCGTGTATTACTGATATCTTATGATGTTTCTTTTTCTGTGTGACTTATTTCAGTTAGAATCATCGTACCTGAATCCACTCATTATGCTGCTACGGGCCTGATGACATAGATTTCATTGCTGAGTGATACTGCATTGTACGTAACTACCACAAGTTCTTTATCCATTTTTCACTTTCTGTGATATTGGACTTGTACGGTAAACGAGGTTCTTGTAAACAGAGGTGTCCCAAATTTTGGAGTGGCTGTGTCTTTTTGATTTTAATTTCCCTAAGCTATAGGACCATAATTGGAAGTGCCCTAGGCTCTGTTGCTTTGTTTTTTAGATGTTTCAGGAAACACCATTCACTTCTCCCGAGTGTCTGTTGGCAATTTACATCCCGCCCATCAGCATAACAAGGCTCCCAGTTCTCCATGGCCTGTCCTGCCTTTCTGGATTTTACACTTTTTTCAGATGGCCCTTTTGACCGGGGGGAAGTGAGACTTCATTGTAGTGCAGATTTCCTTTGCAAGCTTGCTTGGTTGGCCAAAAAGGGCGTATGCGTTTTTTCCTGAATATATTCAGGAAAAAACGCATACGCCCTTTTTGGCCAACTGCATCATTGTGGACGTTCTGCCTCTTTTCCTATGCTTTCAATGCAATTCCAGTCTACCTCCTGAAATCGGTTTCCTGCAATTCTGTCCCGCTTTCAAGTCCTCTTGGCAGCCTTCCTTCAGTATATTTTTGGACGATAGCTGTCATTTATAACTCTGCAGGTTTGTGAATTACAGTGCCCCTGAGCTCCTTTCTTCAACTCGCTTTCTTGTGACCTGGCCGCACACCGCAGGATGGCTTCAGGCCCTAATCTGGTTCCGGCACGGCACGCTGAGCCTTTGGTTAATTCCTCTTCCTGGTGGGAAATGAGAGTTAAATTTGCCCGTCCAGACACCTCCAGCTAGTCTCTCATTGGTTCTCACTATTCCTGTTCATCTTCCGCAGAAATTGCAAACTGGGCCAAACAGGAGGTTAAAGGCGCTGACTCTCCAAGTCGGGAGAGTGTTAGTAAAGCGTCTGGAATGTTGCACCTGAGTACCAGGGGAGGAAAACTGAGACATATTTGAACACGTCTCCCGTTCACACGGTTGATCATACTCTGGGTTCCACATGCATGTTTTAGCTGAAGGAAGAATACCTTAAACCTGGGTAGTTGAAACCCGTGGAATGGGTACCATGCACTATGACTTCAAAGGGTCTTCATTTGCTCACCGAACCTCTCCAATCCTATCACTGCTGCGTTTATGCCCCTGTACACACGCTTGATTCTCTTTCGGAGACATAGCAATCCATAGGTTTTAAGATACTTACTAGTCAGGTACATTCTTAGGCATTTAATATGGGGTGTTGAGTCCATTTCGTTGAGCAAGGAGTAGCTCTTGTCTATTCCATATTTGGCTTAAGGAACTTTATCTGTGCTCATTTCAATCTCTGGTTTTATGCAGCACCCCAACTCACCTTTCCCCTTAAGCAAGCATAAGTTGGTTTTCTAAATTTGAGACCCTGTTCTGTTTTGGAATTCAGTTCCTGTGTAGCCAAGTTTACATTCCGTGTATTACTGATATCTTATGATGTTTCATTTTCTGTGTGACTTATTTCAGTTAGAATCATCGTACCTGAATCCACTCATTATGCTGCTACGGGCCTGATGACATAGATTTCATTGCTGAGTGATACTGCATTGTACGTAAGTACCACAAGTTCTTTATCCATTTTTCACTTTCTGTGATATTGGACTTGTACGGTAAACGAGGTTCTTGTAAACAGAGGCGTCCCAAATTTTGGGGTGGCTGTGTCTTTTTGATTTTAATTTCCCTAAGCTATAGGACCATAAGTGGAAGTGCCCTAGGCTCTGTTGCTTTGTTTTTTAGATGTTTCAGGAAACACCATTCACTTCTCCCGAGTGTCTGTTGGCAATTTACATCCCGCCCATCAGCATAACAAGGCTCCCAGTTCTCCATGGCCTGTCCTGCCTTTCTGGATTTTACACTTTTTTCAGATGGCCCTTTTGACCAGGGGGAAGTGAGACTTCATTGTAGTGCAGATTTCCTTTGCAAGCTTGCTTGGTTGGCCAAAAAGGGCGTATGCGTTTTTTCCTGAATATATTCAGGAAAAAACGCATACGCCCTTTTTGGCCAAGTGCATCATTTTGGACGTTCTGCCTCTTTTCCTATGCTTTCAATGCAATTCCAGTCTACCTCCTGAAATCGGTTTCCTGCAATTCTGCCCCGCTTTCAAGTCCTCTTGGCAGCCTTAGTTCAGTATATTTTTGGACGATAGCTGTCATTTATAAATCTGCAGGTTTGTGAATTACAGTGCCCCTGAGCTCCTTTCTTCAACTCGCTTTCTTGTGACCTGGCCGCAACACCGCAGGATGGCTTCAGGCCCTAATCTGGTTCCCGCACGGCACGCTGAGCCTTTGGTTAATTCCTCTTCCTGGTGGGAAATGAGAGTTAAATTTGCCCGTCCAGACACCTCCAGCTAGTCTCTCATTGGTTCTCGCTATTCCTGTTCATCTTCCGCAGAAATTGCAAACTGGGCCAAACAGGAGGTTAAAGGCGCTGACTCTCCAAGTGGGGAGAGTGTTAGTAAAGCGTCTGGAATGTTGCACCTGAGTACCAGGGGAGGAAAACTGAGACATATTTGAACACGTCTCCCGTTCACACGGTTGATCATACTCTGGGTTCCACATGCATGTTTTAGCTGAAGGAAGAATACCTTAAACCTGGGTAGTTGAAACCCGTGGAATGGGTACCATGCAATATGACTTCAAAGGGTCTTCATTTGCTCACCGAACCTCTCCAATCCTATCACTGCTGCGTTTATGCCCCTGTACACACGCTTGATTCTCTTTCGGAGACATAGCAATCCATAGGTTTTAAGATACTTACTAGTCAGGTACATTCTTAGGCATTTAATTTGGGGTGTTGAGTCCATTTCGTTGATCAAGGAGTAGCTCTTGTCTATTCCATATTTGGCTTAAGGAACTTTATCTGTGCTCATTTCAATCTGTGGTTTTATGCAGCACCCCAACTCACCTTTCCCCTTAAGCAAGCATAAGTTGGTTTTCTAAATTTGAGACCCTGTTCTGTTTTGGAATTCAGTTCCTGTGTAGCCAAGTTTACATTCCGTGTATTACTGATATCTTATGATGTTTCATTTTCTGTGTGACTTATTTCAGTTAGAATCATCGTACCTGAATCCACTCATTATGCTGCTACGGGCCTGATGACATAGATTTCATTCCTGAGTGATACTGCATTGTACGTAAGTACCACAAGTTCTTTATCCATTTTTCACTTTCTGTGATATTAGACTTGTACGGTAAACGAGGTTCTTGTAAACAGAGGCGTCCCAAATTTTGGGGTGGCTGTGTCTTTTTGATTTTAATTTCCCTAAGCTATAGGACCATAAGTGGAAGTGCCCTAGGCTCTGTTGCTTTGTTTTTTAGATGTTTCAGGAAACACCATTCACTTCTCCCGAGTGTCTGTTGGCAATTTACATCCCGCCCATCAGCATAACAAGGCTCCCAGTTCTCCATGGCCTGTCCTGCCTTTCTGGATTTTACACTTTTTTCAGATGGCCCTTTTGACCAGGGGGAAGTGAGACTTCATTGTAGTGCAGATTTCCTTTGCAAGCTTGCTTGGTTGGCCAAAAAGGGCGTATGCGTTTTTTCCTGAATATATTCAGGAAAAAACGCATACGCCCTTTTTGGCCAAGTGCATCATTTTGGACGTTCTGCCTCTTTTCCTATGCTTTCAATGCAATTCCAGTCTACCTCCTGAAATCGGTTTCCTGCAATTCTGCCCCGCTTTCAAGTCCTCTTGGCAGCCTTAGTTCAGTATATTTTTGGACGATAGCTGTCATTTATAAATCTGCAGGTTTGTGAATTACAGTGCCCCTGAGCTCCTTTCTTCAACTCGCTTTCTTGTGACCTGGCCGCAACACCGCAGGATGGCTTCAGGCCCTAATCTGGTTCCCGCACGGCACGCTGAGCCTTTGGTTAATTCCTCTTCCTGGTGGGAAATGAGAGTTAAATTTGCCCGTCCAGACACCTCCAGCTAGTCTCTCATTGGTTCTCGCTATTCCTGTTCATCTTCCGCAGAAATTGCAAACTGGGCCAAACAGGAGGTTAAAGGCGCTGACTCTCCAAGTGGGGAGAGTGTTAGTAAAGCGTCTGGAATGTTGCACCTGAGTACCAGGGGAGGAAAACTGAGACATATTTGAACACGTCTCCCGTTCACACGGTTGATCATACTCTGGGTTCCACATGCATGTTTTAGCTGAAGGAAGAATACCTTAAACCTGGGTAGTTGAAACCCGTGGAATGGGTACCATGCAATATGACTTCAAAGGGTCTTCATTTGCTCACCGAACCTCTCCAATCCTATCACTGCTGCGTTTATGCCCCTGTACACACGCTTGATTCTCTTTCGGAGACATAGCAATCCATAGGTTTGAAGATACTTACTAGTCAGGTACATACTTAGGCGTTTAATATGCGGTGTTGAGTCCATTTCGTTGAGCAAGGAGTAGCTCTTGTCTATTCCATATTTGGCTTAAGGAACTTTATCTGTGCTCATTTCAATCTCTGGTTTTATGCAGCACCCCAACTCACCTTTCCCCTTAAGCAAGCATAAGTTGGTTTTCTAAATTTGAGACCTTGTTCTGTTTTGGAATTCAGTTCCTGTGTAGCCAAGTTTACATTCCGTGTATTAGTGATATCTTATGATGTTTCTTTTTCTGTGTGACTTATTTCAGTTAGAATCATCGTACCTGAATCCACTCATTATGCTGCTACGGGCCTGATGACATAGATTTCATTGCTGAGTGATACTGCATTGTAAATAAGTACCACAATTCTTTATCCATTTTTCACTTTCTGTGATATTGAACTTGTATGGTAAATGAGGTTCTTGTAAACAGAGGCGTCCCAAACTTTGGGGTGGCTGTGTCTTTTTGATTTTAATTTCCCTAAGCTATAGGACCATAAGTGGAAGTGCCCTAGGCTCTGTTGCTTTGTTTTTTAGATGTTTCAGGAAACACCATACATTTCTCCCGAGTGTCTGTTGGCAATTTACATCCCGCCCATCAGCATAACAAGGCTCCCAGTTCTCCATGGCCTGTCCTGCCTTTCTGGATTTTACACTTTTTTCAGATGGCCCTTTTGACCTGGGGGAAGTGAGACTTCATTGTAGTGCAGATTTCGTTTGCAAGCTTGCTTGGTTGGCCAAAAAGTGCGTATGCGTTTTTTCCTGAATATATTCAGGAAAAAACGCATACGCCCTTTTTGGCCAACTGCATCATTGTGGACGTTCTGCCTCTTTTCCTATGCTTTCAATGCAATTCCAGTCTACCTCCTGAAATCGGTTTCCTGCAATTCTGCCCCGCTTTCAAGTCCTCTTAGCAGCCTTACTTCAGTATATTTTTGGACGATAGCTGTCATTTATAACTCAGCAAGTTCGTGAATTGCAGTGCCCCTGAGCTCCTTTCTTCAACTCGCTTTCTTTTGAGCTGGCCGCAACACCGCAGGATGGCTTCAGGCCCTAATCTGGTTCCGGCATGGCACGCTGAGCCTTTGGTTAGTTCCTCTTCCAGATGGGAAATGAGAGTTAAATTTGCCCGTCCAGACACCTCCAGCTAGTCTCTCATTGGTTCTCCCTATTCCTGTTCATCTTCCGCAGAAATTGCAAACTGGGCCAAACAGGAGGTTAAAGGCGCTGACTCTCCAAGTGGCGAGAGTGTTAGTAAAGCGTCTGGAATGTTGCACCCGAGTACCAGCGGAGGAAAACTAAGACATATTTGAACACGTCTCCCGTTCACACGGTTGATCATACTCTGGGTTCCACATGCATGTTTTAGCTGAAGGAAGAATACCTTAAACGTGGGTAGTTGAAACCTGTGGAATGGGTACCATGCAATATGACTTCAAAGGGTCTTCATTTGCTCATCGAACATCTCCAATCCTATCACTGCTGCGTTTATGCCCCTGTACACACGCTTGATTCTCTTTCGGAGACATAGCAATCCATAGGTTTTAAGATACTTACTAGTCAGGTACATTCTTAGGCATTTAATATGGGGTGTTGAGTCCATTTCGTTGAGCAAGGAGTAGCTCTTGTCTATTCCATATTTGGCTTAAGGAACTTTATCTGTGCTCATTTCAATCTCTGGTTTTATGCAGCACCCCAACTCACCTTTCCCCTTAAGCAAGCATAAGTTGGTTTTCTAAATTTGAGACCCTGTTCTGTTTTGGAATTCAGTTCCTGTGTAGCCAAGTTTACATTCCGTGTATTACTGATATCTTATGATGTTTCTTTTTCTGTGTGACTTATTTCAGTTAGAATCATCGTACCTGAATCCACTCATTATGCTGCTACGGGCCTGATGACATAGATTTCATTGCTGAGTGATACTGCATTGTACGTAAGTACCACAAGTTCTTTATCCATTTTTCACTTTCTGTGATATTGGACTTGTACGGTAAACGAGGTTCTTGTAAACAGAGGCGTCCCAAATTTTGGGGTGGCTGTGTCTTTTTGATTTTAATTTCCCTAAGCTATAGGACCATAAGTGGAAGTGCCCTAGGCTCTGTTGCTTTGTTTTTTAGATGTTTCAGGAAACACCATTCACTTCTCCCGACTGTCTGTTGGCAATTTACATCCCGCCCATCAGCATAACAAGGCTCCCAGTTCTCCATGGCCTGTCCTGCCTTTCTGGATTTTACACTTTTTTCAGATGGCCCTTTTGACCTGGGGGAAGTGAGACTTCATTGTAGTGCAGATTTCCTTTGCAAGCTTGCTTGGTTGGCAAAAAAGTGCGTATGCGTTTTTTCCTGAATATATTCAGGAAAAAACGCATACGCCCTTTTTGGCCAAGTGCATCATTGTGGACGTTCTGCCTCTTTTCCTATGCTTTCAATGCAATTCCAGTCTACCTCCTGAAATCGGTTTCCTGCAATTCTGCCCCGCTTTCAAGTCCTCTTGGCAGCCTTACTTCAGTATATTTTTGGACGATAGCTGTCATTTATAACTCTGCAGATTTGTGAATTACAGTGCCCCTGAGCTCCTTTCTTCAACTCGCTTTCTTGTGAGATGGCCGCAACACCGCAGGATGGCTTCAGGCCCTAATCTGGTTCCGGCACGGCACGCTGAGCGTTTGGTTAATTCCTCTTCCTGCTGGGAAATGAGAGTTAAATTTGCCCGTCCAGACACCTCCAGCTAGTCTCTCATTGGTTCTCCCTATTCCTGTCCATCTTCCGCAGAAATTGCAAACTGGGCCAAACAGGAGGTTAAACGGACTGACTCTCCAAGTCGGGAGACTGTTAGTAAAACATCTGGAATGTTGCACCCGAGTACCAGGGTACGAAAACTGAGACATATTTGAACACGTCTCCCGATCACATGGTTGATCATACTCTAGGTTCCACATGCATGTTTTAGCTGAATGAAGAATAACTTAAACCTGGGTAGTTGAAACCCGTGGAATGGGTACCATGCAATATGACTTCAAAGGGTCTTCATTTGCTCATCGAACCTCTCCAATCCTATCACTGCTGCGTTTATGCCCCTGTACACATGCTTGATTCTCTTTCGGAGACATAGCAATCCATAGGTTTTAAGATACTTACTAGTCAGGTACATTCTTAGGCGTTTAATATGCGGTGTTGAGTCCATTTCTTTGAGCAAGGAGTAGCTCTTGTCTATTCCGTATTTGGCTTCAGGAACTTTATCTGTGCTCATTTCAATCTCTGGTTCTATGCAGCACCCCAACTCACCTTTCCCCTTAAGCAAGCATAAGTTGGTTTTCTAAATTTGAGACCCTGTTCTGTTCTGTAATTCAGTTCCTGTGTAGCCAAGTTTACATTCCGTGTATTACTGATATCTTATGATGTTTCTTTTTCTGTGTGGCTTATTTCAGTTAGAATCATCATACCTGAATCCACTCATTGTGCTGCTAAGGGCCTGATGACATAGATTTCATTGCTGAGTGATATTGCTTTGTAAGTAAATACAACTTCTTTATCCATTTTTCACTTTCTGCGATGTTGAACATGTACTGTAAACAAGGATCTTGTAAACAGAGGCGTCCCAAACTTTGGGGTGGCTGTGTCTTTTTGATTTTAATTTCCCTAAGCTATAGGACCATAAGTGGAAGTGCCCTAGGCTATGTTGCTTTGTTTTGTAGATGTTTCAGGAAACACCATACACTTCTCCGGAGTGTCTGTTGGCAATTTACATCCCTCCCATCAGCATAACAAGGCTCCCAGTTCTCCATGGCCTGTCCTGCCTTTCTGGATTTTACACTTTTTTCAGATGGCCCTTTTGACCGGGGGGAAGTGAGACTTCATTGTAGTGCAGATTTCCTTTGCAAGCTTGCTTGGTTGGCCAAAAAGGGCGTATGCGTTTTTTCCTGAATATATTCAGGAAAAAACGCATACGCCCTTTTTGGCCAAGTGCATCATTGTGGACGTTCTGCCTCTTTTCCTATGCTTTCAATGCAATTCCAGTCTACCTCCTGAAATCGGTTTCCTGCAATTCTGCCCCGCTTTCAAGTCCTCTTGGCAGCCTTACTTCAGTATATTTTTGGACGATAGCTGTCATTTATAACTCTGCAGGTTTGTGAATTACAGTGCCCCTGAGCTCCTTTCTTCAACTCGCTTTCTTGTGAGATGGCCGCAACACCGCAGGATGGCTTCAGGCCCTAATCTGGTTCCGGCACGGCACGCTGAGCCTTTGGTTAATTCCTCTTCCTGGTGGGAAATGAGAGTTAAATTTGCCCGTCCAGACACCTCCAGCTAGTCTCTCATTGGTTCTCGCTATTCCTGTTGTTCTTCCGCAGAAATTGCAAACTGAGCCATACAGGAGGTTAAACTGACTGACTCTCCATGTCGGGAGAGTGTTAGTAAAGCGTCTGGAATGTTGCACCCGAGTACCAGGGTACGAAAACTGAGACATATTTGAACACGTCTCCCGTTCACACGGTTGATCATACTCTGGGTTCCACGTGCATGATTTAGCTGAAGGAAGAATACCTTAAACCTGGAGAGTTGAGACCCGTGGAATGGGTAGCATGCAATGTGACTTCAAAGGGTCTTCATTTGCTCACCGAACCTCTCCAATCCTATCACTGCTGCGTTTATGCCCCTGTACACACGCTTGATTCTCTTTTGGAGACATAGCAATCCATAGGTTTTAAGATACTTACTAGTCAGGTACATTCTTAGGCGTTTAATATGGGGTGTTGAGTCCATTTCGTTGAGCAAGGAGTAGCTTTTGTCTATTCCATATTTGGCTTAAGGAACTTTATCTGTGCTCATTTCAATCTCTGGTTTTATGCAGCACCCCAACTCACCTTTCCCCTTAAGCAAGCATAAGTTGGTTTTCTAAATTTGAGACCCTGTTCTGTTTTGGAATTCAGTTCCTGTGTAGCCAAGTTTACATTCCGTGTATTACTGATATCTTATGATGTTTCTTTTTCTGTGTGACTTATTTCAGTTAGAATCACCATACCTGAATCCACTCATTATGCTGCTACGGGCCTGATGACATAGATTTCATTGCTGAGTGATACTGCATTGTACGTAAGTACCACAAGTTCTTTATCCATTTTTCACTTTCTGTGATATTGAACATGTATGGTAAACGAGGTTCTTGTAAACAGAGGCGTCCCAAACTTTGGGGTGGCTGTGTCTTTTTGATTTTAATTTCCCTAAGCTATAGGACCATAAGTGGAAGTGCCCTAGGCTCTGTTGCTTTGTTTTCTAGATGTTTCAGGAAACACCATACACTTCTCCCGAGTGGCTGTTGGCAATTTACATCCCGCCCATCAGCATAACAAGGCTCCCAGTTCTCCATGGCCTGTCCTGCCTTTCTGGATTTTACACTTTTTTCAGATGGCCCTTTTGACCGGGGGGAAGTGAGACTTCATTGTAGTGCAGATTTCCTTTGCAAGCTTGCTTGGTTGGCAAAAAAGGGCGTATGCGTTTTTTCCTGAATATATTCAGGAAAAAACGCATACGCCCTTTTTGGCCAAGTGCATCATTGTGGACGTTCTGCCTCTTTTCCTATGCTTTCAATGCAATTCCTCTCTACCTCCTGAAATCGGTTTCCTGCAATTCTGCCCCGCTTTCAAGTCCTCTTGGCAGCCTTACTTCAGTATATTTTTGGACGATAGCTGTCATTTATAACTCTGCAGATTTGTGAATTACAGTGCCCCTGAGCTCCTTTCTTCAACTCGCTTTCTTGTGAGATGGCCGCAACACCGCAGGATGGCTTCAGGCCCTAATCTGGTTCCGGCACGGCACGCTGAGCCTTTGGTTAATTCCTCTTCCTGCTGGGAAATGAGAGTTAAATTTGCCCGTCCAGACACCTCCAGCTAGTCTCTCATTGGTTCTCGCTATTCCTGTCCATCTTCCGCAGAAATTGCAAACTGGGCCAAACAGGAGGTTAAACGGACTGACTCTCCAAGTCGGGAGACTGTTAGTAAAGCATCTGGAATGTTGCACCCGAGTACCAGGGGACGAAAACTGAGACATATTTGAACACGTCTCCCGATCACATGGTTGATCATACTCTAGGTTCCACATGCATGTTTTAGCTGAATGAAGAATAACTTAAACCTGGGTAGTTGAAACCCGTGGAATGGGTACCATGCAATACGACTTCAAAGGGTCTTCATTTGCTCATTGAACCTCTCCAATCCTATCACTGCTGCGTTTATGCCCCTGTACACATGCTTGATTCTCCTTCGGAGACATAGCAATCCATAGGTTTTAAGATACTTACTAGTGAGGTACATTCTTAGGCGTTTAATATGCGGTGTTGAGTCCATTTCTTTGAGCAAGGAGTAGCTCTTGTCTATTCCGTATTTGGCTTCAGGAACTTTATCTGTGCTCATTTCAATCTCTGGTTTTATGCAGCACCCCAACTCACCTTTCCCCTTAAGCAAGCATAAGTTGGTTTTCTAAATTTGAGACCCTGTTCTGTTCTGTAATTCAGTTCCTGTGTAGCCAAGTTTACATTCCGTGTATTACTGATATCTTATGATGTTTCTTTTTCTGTGTGGCTTATTTCAGTTAGAATCATCATACCTGAATCCACTCATTGTGCTGCTAAGGGCCTGATGACATAGATTTCATTGCTGAGTGATATTGCTTTGTAAGTAAATACAACTTCTTTATACATTTTTCACTTTCTGCGATGTTGAACATGTACTGTAAACAAGGATCTTGTAAACAGAGGCGTCCCAAACTTTGGGGTGGCTGTGTCTTTTTGATTTTAATTTCCCTAAGCTATAGGACCATAAGTGGAAGTGCCCTAGGCTCTGTTGCTTTGTTTTGTAGATGTTTCAGGAAACACCATACACTTCTCCGGAGTGTCTGTTGGCAATTTACATCCCTCCCATCAGCATAACAAGGCTCCCAGTTCTCCATGGCCTGTCCTGCCTTTCTGGATTTTACACTTTTTTCAGATGGCCCTTTTGACCGGGGGGAAGTGAGACTTCATTGTAGTGCAGATTTCCTTTGCAAGCTTGCTTGGTTGGCCAAAAAGGGCGTATGCGTTTTTTCCTGAATATATTCAGGAAAAAACGCATACGCCCTTTTTGGCCAAGTGCATCATTGTGGACGTTCTGCCTCTTTTCCTATGCTTTCAATGCAATTCCAGTCTACCTCCTGAAATCGGTTTCCTGCAATTCTGCCCCGCTTTCAAGTCCTCTTGGCAGCCTTACTTCAGTATATTTTTGGACGATAGCTGTCATTTATAACTCTGCAGGTTTGTGAATTACAGTGCCCCTGAGCTCCTTTCTTCAACTCGCTTTCTTGTGAGCTGGCCGCAACACCGCAGGA
Organism: Grampus griseus; assembly: GCF_964374135.1. Classification (NCBI taxonomy): domain Eukaryota; kingdom Metazoa; phylum Chordata; class Mammalia; order Artiodactyla; family Delphinidae; genus Grampus; species Grampus griseus. The sequence goes on along the minus strand of NW_028133338.1, from coordinate 159,773 downwards.
TGGCTTCAGGCCCTAATCTGGTTCCGCCAAGGCACGCTGGGCCTTTGGTTAATTCTTCTTCCTGGTGGGAAATGAGAGTTAAATTTGCCCGTCCAGACACCTCCAGCTAGTCTCTCATTGGTTCTCCCTATTCCTGTTCATCTTCCGCAGAAATAGCAAAGTGGGCCAAACAGGAGGTTAAAGGGACTGACTCTCCAAGTCGGGAGAGTGTTAGTAAAGCATCTGGAATGTTGCACCCGAGTACCAGGGTACGAAAACTGAGACATATTTGAACACGTCTCCCGATCACACGGTTGATCATACTCTAGGTTCCACATGCATGTTTTAGCTGAAGGAAGAATACCTTAAAACTGGGTGGTTGAAACCCGTGGAATGGGTACCATGCAATATGACTTCAAAGGGTCTTCATTTGCTCACCGAACCTCTCCAATCCTATCACTGCTGCGTTTATGCCCCTGTACACACGCTTGATTCTCTTTTGGAGACATAGCAATCCATAGGTTTTAAGATACTTACTAGTCAGGTACATTCTTAGGTGTTTAATATGCGGTGTTGAGTCCATTTCGTTGAGCAAGGAGTAGCTCTTGGCTATTCCATATTTGGCTTAAGGAACGGTATCTGTGCTAATTACAAACTCTGGTTTTATGCAGCACCCCAACTCACCTTTCCCCTTAAGCAAGCATAAGTTGGTTTTCTAAATTTGAGACCCTGTTCTGTTTTGGAATTCAGTTCCTGTGTAGCCAAGTTTACATTCCGTGTATTACTGATATCTTATGATGTTTCTTTTTCTGTGTGACTTATTTCAGTTAGAATCATCGTACCTGAATCCACTCATTATGCTGCTACGGGCCTGATGACTTAGATTTCATTGCTGAGTGATACTGCATTGTACGTAAGTACCACAAGTTCTTTATCCATTTTTCACTTTCTGTGATATTGGACTTGTACAGTAAACGAGGTTCTTGTAAACAGAGGCGTCCCAAATTTTGGGGTGGCTGTGTCTTTTTGATTTTAATTTCCCTAATCTATAGGACCATAAGTGGAAGTGCCCTAGGCTCTGTTGCTTTGTTTTTTAGATGTTTCAGGAAACACCATACACTTCTCCCGAGTGTCTGTTGGCAATTTACATCCCGCCCATCAGCATAACAAGGCTCCCAGTTCTCCATGGCCTGTCCTGCCTTTCTGGATTTTACACTTTTTTCAGATGGCCCTTTTGACCGGGGGGAAGTGAGACTTCATTGTAGTGCAGATTTCCTTTGCAAGTTTGTTTGGTTGGCCAAAAAGGGCGTATGCGTTTTTTCCTGAATATATTCAGGAAAAAACGCATACGCCCTTTATGGCCAAGTGCATCATTGTGGACGTTCTGCCTCTTTTCCTATGCTTTCAATGCAATTCCAGTCTACCTCCTGAAATCGGTTTCCTGCAATTCTGCCCCGCTTTCAAGTCCTCTTGGCAGCCTTACTTCAGTATATTTTTGGACGATAGCTGTCAATTATAACTCTGCAGATTTGTGAATTACAGTGCCCCTGAGCTCCTTTCTTCAACTCGCTTTCTTGAGAACTGGCCGCAACACCGCAGGATGGCTTCAGGCCCTAATCTGGTTCCGGCACGGCACGCTGAGCCTTTGGTTATTTCCTCTTCCTGGTGGGAAATGAGAGTTAAATTTGCCCGTCCAGACACCTCCAGCTAGTCTCTCATTGGTTCTCCCTATTCCTGTTCATCTTCCGCAGAAATTGCAAACTGGGCCAAACAGGAGGTTAAAGGCGCTGACTCTCCAAGTGGGGAGAGTGTTAGTAAAGCGTCTGGAATGTTGCACCCGAGTACCAGGGGAGGAAAACTGAGACATATTTGAACACGTCTCCCGTTCACACGGTTGATCATACTCTGGGTTCCACATGCATGTTTTAGCTGAAGGAAGAATACCTTAAACCTGGAGAGTTGAGACCCGTGTAATGGGTACCATGCAATATGACTTCAAAGGGTCTTCATTTGCTCACCGAACCTCTCCAATCCTATCACTGCTGCGTTTATGCCCCGTACACATGCTTGATTCTCTTTTGGAGACATAGCAATCCATAGGTTTTAAGATACTTACTACTCAGGTACATTCTTAGGCGTTTAATATGCGGTGTTGAGTCCATTTCGTTGAGCAAGGAGTAGCTCTTGTCTATTCCATATTTGGCTTAAGGAACTTTATCTGTGCTCATTTCAATCGCTGGTATTATGCAGCACCCCAACTCACCTTTCCCCTTAAGCAAGCATAAGTTGGTTTTCTAAATTTGAGACCCAGTTCTGTTTTGGAATTCAGTTCCTGTGTAGCCAAGTTTACATTCCGTGTATTACTGATATCTTATGATGTTTCTTTTTCTGTGTGACTTATTTCAGTTAGAATCACCATACCTGAATCCACTCATTATGCTGCTACGGGCCTGATGACATAGATTTCATTGCTGAGTGATACTGCATTGTACGTAAGTACCACAAGTTCTTTATCCATTTTTCACTTTCTGTGATATTGAACTTGTATGGTAAACGAGGTTCTTGTAAACAGAGGCGTCCCAAACTTTGGGGTGGCTGTGTCTTTTTGATTTTAATTTCCTTAAGCTATAGGACCATAAGTGGAAGTGCCCTAGGCTCTGTTGCTTTGTTTTTTAGATGTTTCAGGAAACACCATACACTTCTCCCGAGTGGCTGTTGGCAATTTACATCCCGCCCATCAGCATAACAAGGCTCCCAGTTCTCCATGGCCTGTCCTGCCTTTCTGGATTTTACACTTTTTTCAGATGGCCCTTTTGACCGGGGGGAAGTGAGACTTCATGTAGTGCAGATTTCCTTTGCAAGCTTGCTTGGTTGGCCTAAAAGGGCGTATGCGTTTTTTCCTGAATATATTCAGGAAAAAACGCATACGCCCTTTTTGGCCAAGTGCATCATTGTGGACGTTCTGCCTCTTTTCCTATGCTTTCAATGCAATTCCAGTCTACCTCCTGAAATCGGTTTCCTGCAATTCTGCCCCGCTTTCAAGTCCTCTTGGGAGCCTTACTTCAGTATATTTTTGGACGATAGCTGTCATTTATAACTCTGCAGGTTTCTGAATTACAGTGCCCCTGAGCTCCTTTCTTCAACTCGCTTTCTTGTGAGCTGGCCGCAACACCGCAGGATGGCTTCAGGCCCTAATCTGGTTCCGCCAAGGCACGCTGGGCCTTTGGTTAATTCCTCTTCCTGGTGGGAAATGAGAGTTAAATTTGCCCGTCCAGACACCTCCAGCTAGTCTCTCATTGGTTCTCGCTATTCCTGTTCATCTTCCGCAGAAATTGCAAACTGGGCCAAACAGGAGGTTAAAGGCGCTGACTCTCCAAGTGGGGAGAGTGTTAGTAAAGCGTCTGGAATGTTGCACCTGAGTACCAGGGGAGGAAAACTGAGACATATTTGAACACGTCTCCCGTTCACACGGTTGATCATACTCTGGGTTCCACATGCATGTTTTAGCTGAAGGAAGAATACCTTAAACCTGTGTAGTTGAAACCCGTGGAATGGGTACCATGCAATATGACTTCAAAGGGTCTTCATTTGCTCACCGAACCTCTCCAATCCTATCACTGCTGCGTTTATGCCCCTGTACACACGCTTGATTCTCTTTCGGAGACATAGCAATCCATAGGTTTGAAGATACTTACTAGTCAGGTACATACTTAGGCGTTTAATATGCGGTGTTGAGTCCATTTCGTTGAGCAAGGAGTAGCTCTTGTCTATTCCATATTTGGCTTAAGGAACTTTATCTGTGCTCATTTCAATCTCTGGTTTTATGCAGCACCCCAACTCACCTTTCCCCTTAAGCAAGCATAAGTTGGTTTTCTAAATTTGAGACCTTGTTCTGTTTTGGAATTCAGTTCCTGTGTAGCCAAGTTTACATTCCGTGTATTAGTGATATCTTATGATGTTTCTTCTTCTGTGTGACTTATTTCAGTTAGAATCATCGTACCTGAATCCACTCATTATGCTGCTACGGGCCTGATGACATAGATTTCATTGCTGAGTGATACTGCATTGTAAATAAGTACCACAATTCTTTATCCATTTTTCACTTTCTGTGATATTGAACTTGTATGGTAAATGAGGTTCTTGTAAACAGAGGCGTCCCAAACTTTGGGTGGCTGTGTCTTTTTGATTTTAATTTCCCTAAGCTATAGGACCATAAGTGGAAGTGCCCTAGGCTCTGTTGCTTTGTTTTTTAGATGTTTCAGGAAACACCATACACTTCTCCGGAGTGTCTGTTGGCAATTTACATCCCGCCCATCAGCATAACAAGGCTCCCAGTTCTCCATGGCCTGTTCTGCCTTTCTGGATTTTACACTTTTTTCAGATGGCCCTTTTGACCGGGGGGAAGTGAGACTTCATTGTAGTGCAGATTTCCTTTGCAAGCTTGCTTGGTTGGCCAAAAAGGGCGTATGCATTTTTTCCTGAATATATTCAGGAAAAAACGCATACGCCCTTTTTGGCCAAGTGCATCATTGTGGACGTTCTGCCTCTTTTCCTATGCTTTCAATGCAATTCCAGTCTACCTCCTGAAATTGGTTTCCTGCAATTCTGCCCCGCTTTCAAGTCCTCTTGGCAGCCTTACCTCAGTATATTTTTGGACGATAGCTGTCATTTATAACTCAGCAGGTTCGTGAATTGCAGTGCCCCTGAGCTCCTTTCTTCAACTCGCTTTCTTTTGAGCTGGCCGCAACACCGCAGGATGGCTTCAGGCCCTAATCTGGTTCCGGCACGGCACGCTGAGCCTTTGGTTAGTTCCTCTTCCTGGTGGGAAATGAGAGTTAAATTTGCCCGTCCAGACACCTCCAGCTAGTCTCTCATTGGTTCTCCCTATTCCTGTTCATCTTCCGCAGAAATTGCAAACTGGGCCAAACAGGAGGTTAAAGGCGCTGACTCTCCAAGTGGGGAGAGTGTTAGTAAAGCGTCTGGAATGTTGCACCCGAGTACCAGGGGAGGAAAACTGAGACATATTTGAACACGTCTCCCGTTCACACGGTTGATCATACTCTGGGTTCCACATGCATGTTTTAGCTGAAGGAAGAATACCTTAAACGTGGGTAGTTGAAACCTGTGGAATGGGTACCATGCAATATGACTTCAAAGGGTCTTCATTTGCTCACCGAACCTCTCCAATCCTATCACTGCTGCGTTTATGCCCCGTACACATGCTTGATTCTCTTTCGGAGACATAGCAATCCATAGGTTTTAAGATACTTACTACTCAGGTACATTCTTAGGCGTTTAATATGGGGTGTTGAGTCCATTTCGTTGAGCAAGGAGTAGCTCTTGTCTATTCCATATTTGGCTTAAGGAACTTTATCTGTGCTCATTTCAATCTCTGGTTTTATGCAGCACCCCAACTCACCATTCCCGTTAAGCAAGCATAAGTTGGTTTTCTAAATTTGAGACCCTGTTCTGTTTTGGAATTCAGTTCCTGTGTAGCCAAGTTTACATTCCGTGTATTACTGATATCTTATGATGTTTCTTTTTCTTTGTGACTTATTTCAGTTAGTGTCATCATACCTGAATCCACTCATTGTGCTGCTAAGGGCCTGATGACATAGATTTGATTGCTGAGTGATATTGCTTTGTAAGTAAATACCACAACTTCTTTATGCATTTTTCACTTTCTGCGATGTTGAACTTGTACTGTAAACGAGGTTCTTGTAAACAGAGGCGTCCCAAATTTTGGGGTGGCTGTGTCTTTTTGATTTTAATTTCCCTAAGCTATAGGTCCATAAGTGGAAGTGCCCTAGGCTCTGTTGCTTTGTTTTTTAGATGTTTCAGGAAACACCATACACTTTCCCGAGTTTCTGTTGGCAATTTACATCCCGCCCATCAGCATAACTAGGCTCCCAGTTCTCCATGGCCTGTCCTGCCTTTCTGGATTTTACACTTTTTTCAGATGGCCCTTTTGACCGGGGGGAAGTGAGACTTCATTGTAGTGCAGATTTCCTTTGCAAGTTTCCTTGGTTGGCCAAAAAGTGCGTATGCGTTTTTTCCTGAATATATTCAGGAAAAAACACATACGCCCTTTTTGGCCAAGTGCATCATTGTGGACGTTCTGCCTCTTTGCCGATGCTTTCAATGCAATTCCAGTCTACCTCCTGAAATCGGTTTCCTGCAATTCTGCCCCGCTTTCAAGTCTTCTTGGCAGCCTTACTTCAGTATATTTTTGGACGATAGCTGTCATTTATAACTCTGCAGGTTTGTGCATTACAGTGCCCCTGAGCTCCTTTCTTCAACTCGCTTTCTTTTGAGCTGGTCACAACACCGCAGGATGGCTTCAGGCCCTAATCTGGTTCCGGCACGGCATGCTGAGCCTTTGGTTATTTCCTCTTCCTGGTGGGAAATGAGAGTTAAATTTGCCCGTCCAGACACCTCCAGCTAGTCTCTCATTGGTTCTCCCTATTCCTGTTCATCTTCTGCAGAAATTGCAAACTGGGCCAAACTGGAGGTTAAAGGCGCTGACTCTCCAAGTGGGGAGAGTGTTAGTAAAGCGTCTGGAATGTTGCACCCGAGTACCAGGGGAGGAAAACTGAGACATATTTGAACACGTCTCCCGTTCACACGGTTCATCATACTCTGGGTTCCACATGCATGTTTTAGCTGAAGGAAGAATACCTTAAACCTGGGTAGTTGACACCCGTGGAATGGGTACCATGAAATATGACTTCAAAGGGTATTCATTTGCTCAGTGAACCTCTCCAATCCTATCACTGCTGCGTTTATGCCCCTGTACACATGCTTGATTCTCTTTCGGAGACATAGCAATCCATAGGTTTTAAGATACTTACTAGTCAGGTACATTCTTAGGCGTTTAATATGGGGCGTTGGGTCCATTTCGTTGAGCAAGGAGTAGCTCTTGTCTATTCCATATTTGGCTTAAGGAACTTTATGTGTGCTCATTTCAATCTCTGGTTTTATGCAGCACCCCAACTCACCTTTCCCCTTAAGCAAGCATAAGTTGGTTTTCTAAATTTGAGACACTGTTCTGTTCTGTAATTCAGTTCCTGTGTAGCCAAGTTTACATTCCGTGTATTACTGATATCTTATGATGTTTCTTTTTCTGTGTGACTTATTTCAGTTAGAATCATCATATCTGAATCCACTCATTGTGCTGCTAAGGGCCTGATGACATAGATTTCAGTGCTGAGTGATATTGCTTTGTAAGTAAATACCACAACTTATTTATCCATTTTTCAATTTCTGCGATGTTGAACTTGTACTGTAAACGAGGTTCTTGTAAACAGAGGCGTCCAAAACTTTGGGGTGGCTGTGTCTTTTTGATTTTAATTTCCCTAAGCTATAGGACCATAAGTGGAAGTGCCCTAGGCTCTGTTGCTTTGTTTTTTAGATGTTTCAGGAAACACCATACACTTCTCCCGAGTGTCTGTTGGCAATTTACATCCCACCCATCAGCATAACAAGGCTCCCAGTTCTCCATGGCCTGTCCTGCCTTTCTGGATTTTACACTTTTTTCAGATGGCCCTTTTGACCGGGGGAAAGTGAGACTTCATTGTAGTGCAGATTTCCTTTGCAAGTTTGCTTGGTTGGCCAAAAAGGGCGTATGCGTTTTTTCCTGAATATATTCAGGAAAAAACGCATACGCCCTTTATGGCCAAGTGCATCATTGTGGACGTTCTGCCTCTTTTCCTATGCTTTCAATGCAATTCCAGTCTACCTCCTGAAATCGGTTTCCTGCAATTCTGCCCCGCTTTCAAGTCCTCTTGGCAGCCTTACTTCAGTATATTTTTGGACGATAGCTGTCATTTATAACTCTGCAGGTTTGTGAATTACAATGCCCCTGAGCTCCTTTCTTCAACTCGCTTTCTTGTGACCTGGCTGCAACACCGCAGGATGGCTTCAGGCCCTAATCTGGTTCCGGCACGGCACGCTGAGCCTTTGGTTAATTCCTCTTCCTGGTGGGAAATGAGAGTTAAATTTGCCCTTCCAGACACCTCCAGCTAGTCTCTCATTGGTTCTCGCTATTCCTGTTCATCTTCCGCAGAAATTGCAAACTGGGCCAAATAGGAGGTTAAAGGGACTGACTCTCCAAGTTGGGAGAGTGTTAGTAAAGCATCTGGAATGTTGCACCCGAGTACCAGGGTACGAAAACTGAGACATATTTGAACACGTCTCCCGATCACATGGTTGATCATACTCTAGGTTCCACATGCATGTTTTAGCTGAAGGAAGAATACCTTAAACCTGGGTAGTTGACACCCGTGGAATGGGTACCATGCAATATGACTTCAAAGGGTCTTCATTTGCTCAGTGAACCTCTCCAATCCTATCACTGCTGCGTTCATGCCCCTGTACACATGCTTGATTCTCTTTCGGAGACATAGCAATCCATAGGTTTTAAGATACTTACTAGTCAGGTACAATCTTAGGCGTTTAATATGGGGTGTTGAGTCCATTTCGTTGAGCAAGGAGTAGCTCTTGTCTATTCCATATTTGGCTTAAGGAACTTTATGTGTGCTCATTTCAATCTCTGGTTTTATGCAGCACCCCAACTCACCTTTCCCCTTAAGCAAGCATAAGTTGCTTTTCTAAATTTGAGACACTGTTCTGTTCTGTAATTCAGTTCCTGTGTAGCCAAGTTTACATTCCGTGTATTAGTGATATCTTATGAGGTTTCTTTTTCTGTGTGACTTATTTCAGTTAGAATCATCATATCTGAATCCACTCATTGTGCTGCTAAGGGCCTGATGACATAGATTTCAGTGCTGAGTGATATTGCTTTGTAAGTAAATACCACAACTTATTTATCCATTTTTCAATTTCTGCGATGTTGAACTTGTACTGTAAACGAGGTTCTTGTAAACAGAGGCCTCCCAAACTTTGGGGTGGCTGTGTCTTTTTGATTTTAATTTCCCTAAGCTATAGGACCATAAGTGGAAGTGCCCTAGGCTCTGTTGCTTTGTTTTTTAGATGTTTCAGGAAACACCATACACTTCTCCCGAGTGTCTGTTGGCAATTTACATCCCGCCCATCAGCATAACAAGGCTCCCAGTTCTCCATGGCCTGTCCTGCCTTTCTGGATTTTACACTTTTTTCAGATGGCCCTTTTGACTGGGGGGAAGTGAGACTTCATTGTAGTGCAGATTTCCTTTGCAAGTTTGCTTGGTTGGCCAAAAAGGGCGTATGCGTTTTTTCCTGAATATATTCAGGATAAAACGCATAAGCCCTTTTTGGCCAAGTGCATCATTGTGGACGTTCTGCCTCTTTTCCTATGCTTTCAATGCAATTCCAGTCTACCTCCTGAAATCGGTTTCCTGCAATTCTGCCCCGCTTTCAAGTCCTCTTGGCAGCCTTCCTTCAGTATATTTTTGGACGATAGCTGTCATTTATAACTCTGCAGGTTTGTGAATTACAGTGTCCCTGAGCTCCTTTCTTCAACTCGCTTTCTTGTGACCTGGCCGCAACACCGCAGGATGGCTTCAGGCCCTAATCTGGTTCCGGCACAGCACGCTGAGCCTTTGGTTAATTCCTCTTCCTAGTGGGAAATGAGAGTTAAATTTGCCCGTCCAGACACCTCCAGCTATTCTCTCATTGGTTCTCGCTATTCCTGTTCATCTTCCGCAGAAATTGCAAACTGGGCCAAATAGGAGGTTAAAGGGACTGACTCTCCAAGTCGGGAGAGTGTTAGTAAAGCGTCTGGAATGTTGCACCCGAGTACCAGGGGAGGTAAACTGAGACATATTTGAACACGTCTCCTGTTCACACGGTTGATCGTACTCTGGGTTCCACATGCATGTTTTAGCTGAAGGAAGAATACCTTAAACCTGGGTAGTTGACACCCGTGGAATGGGTACCATGAAATATGACTTCAAAGGGTCTTCATTTGCTCAGTGAACCTCTCCAATCCTATCACTGCTGCGTTTAAGCCCCTGTACACATGCTTGATTCTCTTTCGGAGACATAGCAATCCATAGGTTTTAAGATACTTACTAGTCAGGTACATTCTTAGGCGTTTAATATGGGGTGTTGAGTCCATTTCGTTGAGCAAGGAGTAGCTCTTGTCTATTCCATATTTGGCTTAAGGAACTTTATCTGTGCTCATTTCAATCTCTGGTTTTATGCAGCACCCCAACTCACCTTTCCCCTTAAGCAAGCATAAGTTGGTTTTCTAAATTTGAGACACTGTTCTGTTCTGTAATTCAGTTCCTGTGTAGCCAAGTTTACATTCCGTGTATTACTGATATCTTGTGATGTTTCTTTTTCTGTGTGACTTATTTCAGTTAGAATCATCATATCTGAATCCACTCATTGTGCTGCTAAGGGCCTGATGACATAGATTTCAGTGCTGAGTGATATTGCTTTGTAAGTAAATACCACAACTTATTTATCCATTTTTCAATTTCTGCGATGTTGAACTTGTACTGTAAACGAGGTTCTTGTAAACAGAGGCGTCCCAAACTTTGGGGTGGCTGTGTCTTTTTGATTTTAATTTCCCTAAGCTATAGGACCATAAGTGGAAGTGCCCTAGGCTCTGTTGCTTTGTTTTTTAGATGTTTCAGGAAACACCATACACTTCTCCCGAGTGTCTGTTGGCAATTTACATCCCGCCCATCAGCATAACAAGGCTCCCAGTTCTCCATGGCCTGTCCTGCCTTTCTGGATTTTACACTTTTTTTCAGATAGCCCTTTTGACTGGGGGGAAGTGAGACTTCATTGTAGTGCAGATTTCCTTTGCAAGGTTGCTTGGTTGGCCAAAAAGGGCGTATGCGTTTTTTCCTGAATATATTCAGGAAAAAACGCATACGCCCTTTATGGCCAAGTGCATCATTGTGGACGTTCTGCCTCTTTTCCTATGCTTTCAATGCAATTCCAGTCTACCTCCTGAAATCGGTTTCCTGCAATTCTGCCCCGCTTTCAAGTCCTCTTGGCAGCCTTCCTTCAGTATATTTTTGGACGATAGCTGTCATTTATAACTCTGCAGGTTTGTGAATTACAGTGCCCCTGAGCTCCTTTCTTCAACTCGCTTTCTTGTGACCTGGCCGCAACACAGCAGGATGGCTTCAGGCCCTAATCTGGTTCCGGCACGGCACACTGAGCCTTTGGTTAGTTCCTCTTCCTGGTGGGAAATGAGAGTTAAATTTGCCCGTCCAGACACCTCCAGCTAGTCTCTCATTGGTTCTCGCTATTCCTGTTCATCTTCTGCAGAAATTCCAAACTGGGCCAAACAGGAGGTTAAAGGGACTGACTCTCCAAGTCGGGAGAGTGTTAGTAAAGCATCTGGAATGTTGCACCCGAGTACCAGGGTACCAAAACTGAGACATATTTGAACACGTCTCCCGATCACATGGTTGATCATACTCTAGGTTCCACATGCATGTTTTAGCTGAAGGAAGAATACCTTAAACCTGGAGAGTTGAGACCCGTAGAATGGGTACCATGCAATATGACTTCAAAGGGTCTTCATTTGCCCACCGAACCTCTCCAATCCTATCACTGCTGCGTTTATGCCCCTGTGCACATGCTTGATTGTCTTTCGGAGACATAGCAATCCATAGGTTTTAAGATACTTACTAGTCAGGTACATTCTTAGGTGTTTAATTTGGGGTGTTGAGTCCATTTCGTTGAGCAAGGAGTAGCTCTTGTCTATTCCATATTTGGCTTAAGGAACTTTATCTGTGCTCCTTTCAATCTCTGGTTTTATGCAGCAACCCAACTCACCTTTACCCTTAAGCAAGCATAAGTTGGTTTTCTAAATTTGAGACCCTGTTCTGTTCTGTAATTCAGTTCCTGTGTAGCCAAGTTTACATTCCGTGTATTACTGATATCTTATGATGTTTCTTTTTCTGTGTGACTTATTTCAGTTAGAATCATCATATCTGAATCCACTCATTGTGCTGCTAAGGGCCTGATGACATAGATTTCAGTGATGAGTGATATTGCTTTGTAAGTATATACCACAACTTCTTTATCCATTTTTCAATTTCTGCGATGTTGAACTTGTATTGTAAACGAGGTTCTTGTAAACAGAGCGGTTCCAAACTTTGGGGTGGCTGTGTCTTTTTGATTTTAATTTCCCTAAGCTATAGGACCATAAGTGGAAGTGCCCTAGGCTCTGTTGCTTTGTTTTTTAGATGTTTCAGGAAACACCATACACTTCTCCCGAGTGTCTGTTGGCAATTTACATCCCGCCCATCAGCATAACAAGGCTCCCAGTTCTCCATGGCCTGTCCTGCCTTTCTGGATTTTACACTTTTTTCAGATGGCCCTTTTGACCGGGGGGAAGTGAGACTTCATTGTAGTGCAGATTTCCTTTGCAAGCTTGCTTGGTTGGCCAAAAAGTGCGTATGCGTTTTTTCCTGAATATATTCAGGAAAAAACGCATACGCCCTTTTTGGCCAAGTGCATCATTGTGGACGTTCTGCCTCTTTTCCTATGCTTTCAATGCAATTCCAGTCTACCTCCTGAAATCGGTTTCCTGCAATTCTGCCCCGCTTTCAAGTCCTCTTGGCAGCCTTACTTCAGTATATTTTTGGACGATAGCTGTCATTTATAACTCTGCAGCTTTGTGCATTACAGTGCCCCTGAGCTCCTTTCTTCAACTCGCTTTCTTTCGAGCTGGCCGCAACACCGCAAGATGGCTTCAGGCCCTAATCTGTTTCGGGCACGGCACGCTGAGCCTTTGGTTAATTCCTCTTCCTGGTGGGAAATGAGAGTTAAATTTGCCCGTCCAGACACCTCCAGCTAGTCTCTCATTGGTTCTCCCTATTCCTGTTCATCTTCCGCAGAAATTGCAAACTGGGCCAAACAGGAGGTTAAAGGCGCTGACTCTCCAAGTGGGGAGAGTGTTAGTAAAGCGTCTGGAATGTTGCACCCGAGTACCGGGGAGGAAAACTGAGACATATTTGAACACATCTCCTGTTCACACGGTTGATCATACTCTGGGTTACACATGCATGTTTTAGCTGAAGGAAGAATACCTTAAACCTGGAGAGTTGAGACCCGTGGAATGGGTACCATGCAATATGACTTCAAAGGGTCTTCATTTGCCTCCCGAACCTCTCCAATCCTATCACTGCTGCGTTTATGCCCCTGTACACACGCTTGATTCTGTTTTGGAGACATAGCAATCCATAGGTTTTAAGATACTTACTAGTCAGGTACATTCTTAGGCGTTTAATTTGGGGTGTTGAGTCCATTTCGTTGAGCAAGGAGTAGCTCTTGTCTATTCCATATTTGGCTTAAGGAACTTTATCTGTGCTCATTTCAATCTCTGGTTTTATGCAGCACCCCAACTCACCTTTCCCCTTAAGCAAGCATAAGTTGGTTTTCTAAATTTGAGACCCTGTTCTGTTTTGGAATTCAGTTCCTGTGTAGCCAAGTTTACATTCCGTGTATTACTGATATCTTATGATGTTTCTTTTTCTGTGTGACTTATTTCAGTTAGAATCATCATACCTGAATCCACTCATTATGCTGCTACGGGCCTGATGACATAGATTTCATTGCTGAGTGATACTGCATTGTACGTAACTACCACAAGTTCTTTATCCATTTTTCTATTTCTGTGATATTGAACTTGTACTGTAAACGAGGTTCTTGTAAACAGAGCCGTCCCAAACTTTGGGGTGGCTGTGTCTTTTTGATTTTAATTTCCCTAAGCTATAGGACCATAAGTGGAAGTGCCCTAGGCTCTGTTGCTTTGTTTTTTAGATGTTTCAGGAAACACCATACACTTCTCCCGAGTGTCTGTTGGCAATTTACATCCCGCCCATCAGCATAACAAGGCTCCCAGTTCTCCATGGCCTGTCCTGCCTTTCTGGATTTTACACTTTTTTCAGATGGCCCTTTTGACCGGGGGGAAGTGAGACTTCATTGTAGTGCAGATTTCCTTTGCAAGCTTGCTTGGTTGGCCAAAAAGTGCGTATGCGTTTTTTCCTGAATATATTCAGGAAAAAACGCATACGCCCTTTTTGGCCAAGTGCATCATTGTGGACGTTCTGCCTCTTTTCCTATGCTTTCAATGCAATTCCAGTCTACCTCCTGAAATCGGTTTCCTGCAATTCTGCCCCGCTTTCAAGTCCTCTTGGCAGCCTTACTTCAGTATATTTTTGGACGATAGCTGTCATTTATAACTCTGCAGGTTTGTGCATTACAGTGCCCCTGAGCTCCTTTCTTCAACTCGCTTTCTTTTGAGCTGGCCGCAACACCGCAAGATGGCTTCAGGCCCTAATCTGTTTCGGGCACGGCACGCTGAGCCTTTGGTTAATTCCTCTTCCTGGTGGGAAATGAGAGTTAAATTTGCCCGTCCAGACACCTCCAGCTAGTCTCTCATTGGTTCTCCCTATTCCTGTTCATCTTCCGCAGAAATTGCAAACTGGGCCAAACAGGAGGTTAAAGGCGCTGACTCTCCAAGTGGGGAGAGTGTTAGTAAACCGTCTGGAATGTTGCACCCGAGTACCGGGGAGGAAAACTGAGACATATTTGAACACGTCTCCTGTTCACACGGTTGATCATACTCTGGGTTACACATGCATGTTTTAGCTGAAGGAAGAATACCTTAAACCTGGAGAGTTGAGACCCGTGGAATGGGTACCATGCAATATGACTTCAAAGGGTCTTCATTTGCTCACCGAACCTCTCCAATCCTATCACTGCTGCGTTTATGCCCCTGTACACACGCTTGATTCTGTTTTGGAGACATAGCAATCCATAGGTTTTAAGATACTTACTAGTCAGGTACATTCTTAGGCGTTTAATTTGGGGTGTTGAGTCCATTTCGTTGAGCAAGGAGTAGCTCTTGTCTATTCCATATTTGGCTTAAGGAACTTTATCTGTGCTCATTTCAATCTCTGGTTTTATGCAGCACCCCAACTCACCTTTCCCCTTAAGCAAGCATAAGTTGATTTTCTAAATTTGAGACCCTATTCTGTTTTGGAATTCAGTTCCTGTGTAGCCAAGTTTACATTCCGTGTATTAGTGATATCTTATGATGTTTCTTTTTCTGTGTGACTTATTTCAGTTAGAATCATCATACCTGAATCCACTCATTATGCTGCTACGGGCCTGATGACATAGATTTCATTGCTGAGTGATACTGCATTGTACGTAACTACCACAAGTTCTTTATCCATTTTTCTATTTCTGTGATATTGAACTTGTACTGTAAACGAGGTTCTTGTAAACAGAGGCATCCCAAACTTTGGGGTGGCTGTGTCTTTTTGATTTTAATTTCCCTAAGCTATAGGACCATAAGTGGAAGTGCCCTAGGCTCTGTTGCTTTGTTTTTTAGATGTTTCAGGAAACACCATACACTTCTCCCGAGTGTCTGTTGGCAATTTACATCCCGCCCATCAGCATAACAAGGCTCCCAGTTCTCCATGGCCTGTCCTGCCTTTCTGGATTTTACACTTTTTTCAGATGGCCCTTTTGACCGGGGGGAACTGAGACTTCATTGTAGTGCAGATTTCCTTTGCAAGCTTGCTTGGTTGGCCAAAAAGGGCGTATGCGTTTTTTCCTGAATATATTCAGGAAAAAACGCATACGCCCTTTTTGGCCAAGTGCATAATTGTGGACGTTCTGCCTCTTTTCCTATGCTTTCAATGCAATTCCAGTCTACCTCCTGAAATCGGTTTCCTGCAATTCTGCCCCACTTTCAACTCCTCTTGGCAGCCTTACTTCAGTATAGTTTTGGACGATAGCTGTCATTTATAACTCTGCAGGTTTGTGAATTACAGTGCCCCTGAGCTCCTTTCTTCAACTCGCTGTGTTGTGAGCTGGCCGCAACACCGGAGGATGGCTTCAGGCCCTAATCTGGTTCCGGCACGGCACGCTGAGCCTTTGGTTAATTCCTCTTCCTGGTGGGAAATGAGAGTTAAATTTGCCCGTCCAGACACCTCCAGCTAGTCTCTCATTGGTTCTCGCTATTCCTGTTCATCTTCCCCAGAAATTGCAAACTGGGCCAAACAGGAGGTTAAAGGGACTGACTCTCCAAGTCGGGAGAGTGTTAGTAAAGCGTCTGGAATGTTGCACCCGAGTACCAGGGTACGAAAACTGAGACATATTTGAACACGTCTCCCGATCACACGGTTGATCATACTCTAGGTTCCACATGCATGTTTTAGCTGAATGAAGAATAACTTAAACCTGGGTAGTTGAAACCCGTGGAATGGGTACCATGCAATATGACTTCAAAGGGTCTTCATTTGCTCATCGAACCTCTCCAATCCTATCACTGCTGCGTTTATGCCCCTGTACACATGCTTGATTCTCTTTCGGAGACATAGCAATCCATAGGTTTTAAGATACTTACTAGTCAGGTACATACTTAGGCGTTTAATATGCGGTGTTGAGTCCATTTCGTTGAGCAAGGAGTAGCTCTTGTCTATTCCATATTTGGCTTAAGGAACTTTATCTGTGCTCATTTCAATCTCTGGTTTTATGCAGCACCCCAACTCACCTTTCCCCTTAAGCAAGCATAAGTTGGTTTTCTCAATTTGAGACCCTGTTCTGTTTTGTAATTCAGTTCCTCTGTAGCCAAGTTTACATTCCATGTATTAGTGATATTTATTGATGTTTCTTTTTCTGTGTGACTTATTTCAGTTAGAATCACCATACCCGAATCCACTCATTGTGCTGCTAAGGGCCTGATGACATAGATTTCATTGCTGAGTGATATTGCTTTGTAAGTAAATACTACAACTTCTTTATCCATTTTTCACTTTCTGCGATGTTGAACTTGTACTGTAAACGAGGTTCTTGTAAACAGAGGCGTCCCAAACTTTGGGGTGGCTGTGTCTTTTTGATTTTAATTTCCCTAAGCTATAGGACCATAAGTGGAAGTGCCCTAGGTTCTGTTGCTTTGTTTTTTAGATGTTCCAGGAAACACCATACACTTCTCCCGAGTGTCTGTTGGCAATTTACATCCCGCCCGTCAGCATAACAAGGCTCCCAGTTCTCCATGGCCTGTCCTGCCTTTCTGGATTTTACACTTTTTTCAGATGGCCCCTTTGACCGGGGGGAAGTGAGACTTCATTGTAGTGCAGATTGCCTTTGCAAGCTTGCTTGGTTGGCCAAAAAGGGCGTATGCGTTTTTTCCTGAATATATTCAGGAAAAAACGCATACGCCCTTTTTGGCCAAGTGCATCATTGTGGACGTTCTGCCTCTTTTCCTATGCTTTCAATGCAATTCCAGTCTACCTCCTGAAATCGGTTTCCTGCAATTCTGCCCCGCTTTCAAGTCCTCTTGGCAGCCTTACTTCAGTATATTTTTGGACGATAGCTGTCATTTATAACTCTGCAGGTTTGTGAATTACAGTGCCCCTGAGCTCCTTTCTTCAACACGCTTTCTTTTGAGCTGACCGCAACAACGCAGGATGGCTTCAGGCTCTAATCTGGTTCAGGCATGGCACGCTGAGCCTTTGGTTATTTCCTCTTCCTGGTGGGAAATGAGAGTTAAATTTGCCCGTCCAGACACCTCCAGCTAGTCTCTCATTGGTTCTCCCTATTCCTGTTCATCTTCCACAGAAATTGCAAACTGGGCCAAACAGGAGGTTAAAGGCGCTGACTCTCCAAGTCGGGAGAGTGTTAGTAAAGCGTCTGGAATGTTGCACCCGAGTACCGGGGAGGAAAACTTAGACATATTTGAACACGTCTCCAGTTCACACGGTTGATCGTACTCTGGGTTCCACATGCATGTTTTAGCTGAAGGAAGAATACCTTAAACCTGGAGAGTTGAGACCCGTGGAATGGGTACCATGCAATATGACTTCAAAGGTCTTCATTTGCTCACCGAACCTCTCCAATCCTATCACTGCTGCATTTATGCCCCTGTACACACGCTTGATTCTCTTATGGAGACATAGCAATCCATACGTTTTAAGATACTTACTAGTCAGGTACATTCTTAGGCGTTTAATTTGGGGTGTTGAGTCCATTTCGTTGAGCAAGGAGTAGCTCTTGTCTATTCCATATTTGGCTTAAGGAACTTTATCTGTGCTCATTTCAATCTCTGGTTTTATGCAGCACCCCAACTCACCTTTCCCCTTAAGCAAGCATAAGTTGGTTTTCTAAATTTGAGACCCTGTTCTGTTTTGGAATTCAGTTCCTGTGTAGCCAAGTTTACATTCCGTGTATTAGTGATATCTTATGATGTTTCTTTTTCTGTGTGACTTATTTCAGTTAGAATCATCGTACCTGAATCCACTCATTATGCTGCTACGGGCCTGACGACATAGATTTCATTGCTGAGTGATACTGCATTGTACGTAAGTACCACAAGTTCTTTATCCATTTTTCACTTTCTGTGATATTGAACTTGTACGGTAAACGAGGTTCTTGTAAACAGAGGCGTCCCAAACTTTGGGGTGGCTGTGTCTTTTTGATTTTAATTTCCCTAAGCTATAGGTCCATAGGTGGAAGTGCCCTAGGCTCTGTTGCTTTGTTTCTTAGATATTTTAGGAAACACCATACACTTCTCCCGAGTGTCTGTTGGCAATTTACATCCCGCCCATCAGCATAACAAGGCTCCCAGTTCTCCATGGCCTGTCCTGCCTTTCTGGATTTTACACTTTTTTCAGATGGCCCTTTTGACCGGGGGGAAGTGAGACTTCATTGTAGTGCAGATTTCCTTTGAAGTTTGCTTGGTTGGCCAAAAAGGGCGTATGCGTTTTTTCCTGAATATATTCAGGAAAAAATGCATACGCCCTTTTTGGCCAAGTGCATCATTGTGGACGTTCTGCCTCTTTTCCTATGCTTTCAATGCAATTCCAGTCTACCTCCTGAAATCGGTTTCCTGCAATTCTGCCCCGCTTTCAAGTCCTCTTGGCAGCCTTACTTCAGTATATTTTTGGACGATAGCTGTCATTTATAACTGTGCAGGTTTGTGAATTACAGTGTCCCTGAGCTCCTTTCTTCAACTCGCTTTCTTTGAGCTGGCCGCAACACCGCAGGATGGCTTCAGGCCCTAATCTGGTTCCGGCACGGAACGCTGAGCCTTTGGTTATTTCCTCTTCCTGGTGGGAAATGAGAGTTAAATTTGCCCGTCCAGACACCTCCAGCTAGTCTCTCATTGGTTCTCACTATTCCTGTTCATCTTCCACAGAAATTGCAAACTGGGCCAAACAGGATGTTAAAGGCGCTGACTCTCCAAGTGGGGAGAGTGTTAGTAAAGCGTCTGGAATGTTGCACCCGAGTACCAGGGGAGGTAAACTGAGACATATTTGAAGAAGTCTCCCATTCACACGGTTGATCATACTCTGGGTTCCACATGCATGTTTTAGCTGAAGGAAGAATACCTTAAACCTGGGTAGTTAACACCCGTGGAATGGGTACCATGAAATATGACTTCAAAGGGTATTCATTTGCTCAGTGAACCTCTCCAATCCTATCACTGCTGCGTTTATGCCCCTGTACACATGCTTGATTCTCTTTCGGAGACATAGCAATCCATAGGTTTTAAGATACTTACTAGTCAGGTACATTCTTAGGCGTTTAATATGGGGTGTTGAGTCCATTTCGTTGAGCAAGGAGTAGCTCTTGTCTATTCCATATTTGGCTTAAGGAACTTTATCTGTGCTCATTTCAATCTCTGGTTTTATGCAGCACCCCAACTCACCTTTCCCCTTAAGCAAGAATAAGTTGGTTTTCTAAATTTGAGACACTGTTCTGTTCTGTAATTCAGTTCCTGTGTAGCCAAGTTTACATTCCGTGTATTACTGATATCTTATGATGTTTCTTTTTCTGTGTGACTTATTTCAGTTAGAATCATCATATCTGAATCCACTCATTGTGCTGCTAAGGGCCTGATGACATAGATTTCAGTGCTGAGTGATATTGCTTTGTAAGTAAATACCACAACTTATTTATCCATTTTTCAATTTCTGCGATGTTGAACTTGTACTGTAAACGAGGTTCTTGTAAACAGAGGCGTCCCAAACTTTGGGGTGGCTGTGTCTTTTTGATTTTAATATCCCTAAGCTATAGGACCATAAGTGGAAGTGCCCTAGGCTCTGTTGCTTTGTTTTTTAGATGTTTCAGGAAACACCATACACTTCTCCTGGGTGTCTGTTGGCAATTTACATCCCGCCCATCAGCATAACAAGGCTCCCAGTTCTCCATGGCCTGTCCTGCCTTTCTGGATTTTACACTTTTTTCAGATGGCCCTTTTGACCGGGGGAAAGTGAGACTTCATTGTAGTGCAGATTTCCTTTGCAAGTTTGCTTGGTTGGCCAAAAAGTGCGTATGCGTTTTTTCCTGAATATATTCAGGAAAAAACGCATACGCCCTTTATGGCCAAGTGCATCATTGTGGACGTTCTGCCTCTTTTCCTATGCTTTCAATGCAATTCCAGTCTACCTCCTGAAATCGGTTTCCTGCAATTCTGCCCCGCTTTCAAGTCCTCTTGGCAGCCTTACTTCAGTATATTTTTGGACGATAGTTGTCTTTTATAACTCTGCAGGTTTGTGAATTACAATGCCCCTGAGCTCCTTTCTTCAACTCGCTTTCTTGTGACCTGGCTGCAACACCGCAGGATGGCTTCAGGCCCTAATCTGGTTCCGGCACGGCACGCTGAGCCTTTGGTTAATTCCTCTTCCTGGTGGGAAATGAGAGTTAAATTTGCCCTTCCAGACACCTCCAGCTAGTCTCTCATTGGTTCTCCCTATTCCTGTTCATCTTCCGCAGAAATTGCAAACTGGGCCAAATAGGAGGTTAAAGGGACTGACTCTCCAAGTTGGGAGAGTGTTAGTAAAGCATCTGGAATGTTGCACCCGAGTACTAGGGTACGAAAACTGAGACATATTTGAACACGTCTCCCGATCACATGGTTGATCATACTCTAGGCTCCACATGCATGTTTTAGCTGAAGGAAGAATACCTTAAAACTGGGTAGTTGAAACCCGTGGAATGGGTACCATGCAATATGACTTCAAAGGGTCTTCATTTGCTCAGTGAACCTCTCCAATCCTATCACTGCTGCGTTTATGCCCCTGTACACATGCTTGATTCTCTTTCGGAGACATAGCAATCCATAGGTTTTAAGATACTTACTAGTCAGGTACATTCTTAGGCGTTTAATTTGGGGTGTTGAGTCCATTTCGTTGAGCAAGGAGTAGCTCTTGTCTATTCCATATTTGGCTTAAGGAACTTTATCTGTGCTCATTTCAATCTCTGGTTTTATGCAGCACCCCAACTCACCTTTCCCCTTAAGCAAGCATAAGTTGGTTTTCTAAATTTGAGACACTGTTCTGTTCTGTAATTCAGTTCCTGTGTAGCCAAGTTTACATTCCGTGTATTAGTGATATCTTATGATGTTTCTTTTTCTGTGTGACTTATTTCAGTTAGAATCATCATATCTGAATCCACTCATTGTGCTGCTAAGGGCCTGATGACATAGATTTCAGTGCTGAGTGATATTGCTTTGTAAGTAAATACCACAACTTCTTTATCCATTTTTCAATTTCTGCGATGTTGAACTTGTACTGTAAACGAGGTTCTTGTAAACAGAGGCGTCCCAAACTTTGGGGTGGCTGTGTCTTTTTGATTTTAATTTCCCTAAGCTATAGGACCATAAGTGGAATTGCCCTAGGCTCTGTTGCTTTGTTTTTTAGATGTTTCAGGAAACACCATACACTTCTCCCGAGTGTCTGTTGGCAATTTACATCCCGCCCATCAGCATAACAAGGCTCCCAGTTCTCCATGGCCTGTCCTGCCTTTCTGGATTTTACACTTTTTTCAGATGGCCCTTTTGACCGGGGGGAAGTGAGACTTCATTGTAGTGCAGATTTCCTTTGCAAGGTTGCTTGGTTGGCCAAAAAGGGCGTATGCGTTTTTTCCTGAATATATTCAGGATAAAACGCATACGCCCTTTATGGCCAAGTGCATCATTGTGGACGTTCTGCCTCTTTTCCTATGCTTTCAATGCAATTCCAGTCTACCTCCTGAAATCGGTTTCCTGCAATTCTGCCCCGCTTTCAAGTCCTCTTGGCAGCCTTCCTTCAGTATATTTTTGGACGATAGCTGTCATTTATAACTCTGCAGGTTTGTGAATTACAGTGTCCCTGAGCTCCTTTCTTCAACTCGCTTTCTTGTGACCTGGCCGCAACACCGCAGGATGGCTTCAGGCCCTAATCTGG
This sequence comes from Grampus griseus, assembly GCF_964374135.1. NCBI lineage: Eukaryota > Metazoa > Chordata > Mammalia > Artiodactyla > Delphinidae > Grampus > Grampus griseus. The sequence goes on along the minus strand of NW_028133338.1, from coordinate 137,643 downwards.
TTCCGGCACAGCACGCTGAGCCTTTGGTTAATTCCTCTTCCTGGTGGGAAATGAGAGTTAAATTTGCTCCTCCAGACACCTCCAGCTATTCTCTCATTGGTTCTCGCTATTCCTGTTCATCTTCCGCAGAAATTGCAAACTGGGTCAAACAGGAGGTTAAAGGGACTGACTCTCCAAGTCGGGAGAGTGTTAGTAAAGCATCTGGAATGTTGCACCCGAGTACCAGGGTACCAAAACTGAGACATATTTGAACACGTCTCCCGATCACATGTTTGATCATACTCTAGGTTCCACATGCATGTTTTAGCTGAAGGAAGAATACCTTAAACCTTGAGAGTTGAGAGCCGTGGAATGGATACCATGCAATATGACTTCAAAGGGTCTTCATTTGCTCACCGAACCTCTCCAATCCTATCACTGCTGCGTTTATGCCCCTGTACACATGCTTGATTCTCTTTCGGAGACATAGCAATCCATAGGTTTTAAGATACTTACTAGTCAGGTACATTCTTACGCATTTAATATGGGGTGTTGAGTCCATTTCGTTGAGCAAGGAGTAGCTCTTGTCTATTCCATATTTGGCTTAAGGAACTTTATCTGTGCTCCTTTCAATCTCTGGTTTTATGCAGCACCCCAACTCACCTTTCCTCTTAAGCAAGCATAAGTTGGTTTTCTAAATTTGAGACCCTGTTCTGTTCTGTAATTCAGTTCCTGTGTAGCCAAGTTTACATTCCGTGTATTACTGATATCTTATGATGTTTCTTTTTCTGTGTGACTTATTTCAGTTAGAATCATCATATCTGAATCCACTCATTGTGCTGCTAAGGGCCTGATAACATAGATTTCAGTGCTGAGTGATATTGCTTTGTAAGTATATACCACAACTTCTTTATCCATTTTTCAATTTCTGCGATGTTGAACTTGTTCTGTAAACGAGGTTCTTGTAAACAGAGCCGTCCCAAACTTTGGGGTGGCTGTGTCTTTTTGATTTTAATTTCCCTAAGCTATAGGACCATAAGTGGAAGTGCCCTAGGCTCTGTTGCTTTGTTTCTTAGATGCATCAGGAAACACCATACACTTCTCCCGAGTGGCTGTTGGCAATTTACATCCCGCCCATCAGCATAACAAGGCTCCCAGTTCTCCATGGCCTGTCCTGCCTTTCTGGATTTTACACTTTTTTCAGATGGCCCTTTTGACCGGGGGGAAGTGAGACTTCATTGTAGTGCAGATTTCCTTTGCAAGCTTGCTTGGTTGGCCAAAAAGGGCGTATGCGTTTTTTCCTGAATATATTCAGGAAAAAACGCATACGCCCTTTTTGGCCAAGTGCATCATTGTGGACGTTCTGCCTCTTTTCCTATGCTTTGAATGCAATTCCAGTCTACCTCCTGAAATCGGTTTCCTGCAATTCTGCCCCGCTTTCAAGTCCTCTTGGCAGCCTTACTTCAGTATATTTTTGGACGATAGCTGTCATTTATAACTCTGCAGGTTTGTGAATTACAGTGCCCCTGAGCTCCTTTCTTCAACTCGCTTTCTTGTGACCTGGCCGCAACACCGCAGGATGGCTTCAGGCCCTAATCTTGTTCCGGCACGGCACGCTGAGCCTTTGGTTAATTCCTCTTCCTGGTGGGAAATGAGAGTGAAATTTGCCCGTCCAGACACCTCCAGCTAGTCTCTCATTGGTTCTCGCTATTCCTGTTCATCTTCCGCAGAAATTGCAAACTGGGCCAAACAGGAGGTTAAAGGCAATGACTCTCCAAGTGGGGAGAGTGTTAGTAAAGCGTCTGGAATGTTGCACCCGAGTACCAGGGGAGGAAAACTGAGACATATTTGAACACGTCTCCCGTTCACACGGTTGATCATACTCTGGGTTCCACATGCATGTTTTAGCTGAAGGAAGAATACCTTAAACCTGGGTACTTGAAACCCGTGGAATGGGTACCATGCAATACGACCTCAAAGGGTCTTCATTTGCTCACCGAACCACTCCAATCCTATCACTGCTGCGTTTATGCCCCTGCACACATGCTTGATTCTCTTTCGCAGACATAGTAATCCATAGGTTTTAAGATACTTACTAGTCAGGTACATTCTTAGGCGTTTAATATGCGGTGTTGAGTCCATTTCGTTGAGCAAGGAGTAGCTCTTGTCTATTCCATATTTGGCTTAAGGAACTTTATCTGTGCTCATTTCAATCTCTGGTTTTATGCAGCACCTCAACTCACCTTTCCCCTTAAGCAAGCATAAGTTGGTTTTCTAAATTTGAGACCCTGTTCTGTTCTGTAATTCAGTTCCTGTGTAGCCAAGTTTACATTCCGTGTATTACTGATATCTTATGATGTTTCTTTTTCTGTGTGACTTATTTCAGTTAGAATCATCATACCTGAATCCACTCATTGTGCTGCTAAGGGCCTGATGACATAGATTTCATTGCTGAGTGATATTGCTTTGTAAGTAAATACCACAACTTCTTTATCCATTTTTCACTTTCTGTGATGTAGAACTTGTACTGTAAACGAGGTTCCTGTAAACAGAGCCGTTCCAAACTTCGGGGTGGCTGTGTCTTTTTGATTTTAATTTCCCTAAGCTATAGGACCATAAGTGGAAGTGCCCTAGGTTCTGTTGCTTTGTTTTTTAGATGTTTCAGGAAACACCATAAACTTCTCCCCAGTGGCTGTTGGCAATTTACATCGCGCCCATCAGCATAACAAGGCTCCCAGTTCTTCATGGCCTCTCCTGCCTTTCTGGATTTTACACTTTTTTCAGATGGCCCTTTTGACCTGGGGGAAGTGAGACTTCATTGTAGTGCAGATTTCCTTTGCAAGCTTGCTTGGTTGGCCAAAAAGGGCGTATGTGTTTTTTCCTGAATATATTCAGGAAAAACCGCATACGCCCTTTTTGGCCAAGTGCATCATTGTGGACGTTCTGCCTCTTTTCCTATGCTTTCAATGCAATTCCACTCTACCTCCTGAAATCGGTTTCCTGCAATTCTGCCCCGCTTTCAAGTCCTCTTGGCAGCCTTACTTCAGTATATTTTTGGACGATAGCTGTCATTTATAACTCTGCAGGTTTGAGAATTACAGTGCCCCTGAGCTCCTTTCTTCAACTCGCTTTCTTGTGAGCTGGCCGCAACACCGCAGGATGGCTTCAGGCCCTAATCTGGTTCCGGCACGGCACGCTGAGCCTTTGGTTAATTCCTCTTCCTGGTGGGAAATGAGAGTTAAATTTGCCCGTCCAGACACCTCCAGCTAGTCTCTCATTGGTTCTCGCTATTCCTGTTCATCTTCCGCAGAAATTGCAAACTGGGCCAAACAGGAGGTTAAAGGCGCTGACTCTCCAAGTGGGGAGAGTGTTAGTAAAGCGTCTGGAATGTTTCACCCGAGTACCAGGGGAGGAAAACTGAGACATATTTGAACACGTCTCCCGTTCACACGGTTGATCATACTCTGGGTTCCACATGCATGTTTTAGCTGAAGGAAGAATACCTTAAACCTGGGTACTTGAAACCCGTGGAATGGGTACCATGCAATATGACTTCAAAGGGTCTTCATTTGCTCACCGAACCTCTCCAATCCTATCACTGCTGCGTTTATGCCCTTGCACACATGCTTGATTCTCTTTCGCAGACATAGTAATCCATAGGTTTTAAGATACTTACTAGTCAGGTACATTCTTAGGCGTTTAATATGCGGTGTTGAGTCCATTTCGTTGAGCAAGGAGTAGCTCTTGTCTATTCCATATTTGGCTTAAGGAACTTTATCTGTGCTCATTTCATTCTCTGGTTTTATGCAGCACCTCAACTCACCTTTCCCCTTAAGCAAGCATAAGTTGGTTTTCTAAATTTGAGACCCTGTTCTGTTCTGTAATTCAGTTCCTGTGTAGCCAAGTTTACATTCCGTGTATTACTGATATCTTATGATGTTTCTCTTTCTGTGTGACTTATTTCAGTTAGAATCATCATACCTGAATCCACTCATTGTGCTGCTAAGGGCCTGATGACATAGATTTCATTGCTGAGTGATATTGCTTTGTAAGTAAATACCACAACTTCTTTATCCATTTTTCACTTTCTGTGATGTTGAACTTGTACTGTAAACGAGGTTCTTGTAAACAGAGCCGTTCCAAACTTCGGGGTGGCTGTGTCTTTTTGATTTTAATTTCCCTAAGCTATAGGACCATAAGTGGAAGTGCCCTAGGTTCTGTTGCTTTGTTTTTTAGATGTTCCAGGAAACACCATACACTTCTCCCGAGTGGCTGTTGGCAATTTACATCCCGCCCATCAGCATAACAAGGCTCCCAGTTCTTCATGGCCTCTCCTGCCTTTCTGGATTTTACACTTTTTTCAGATGGCCCTTTTGACCGGGGGCAAGTGAGACTTCATTGTAGTGCAGATTTCCTTTGCAAGCTTGCTTGGTTGGCCAAAAAGGGCGTATGCGTTTTTTCCTGAATATATTCAGGAAAAAACGCATACGCCCTTTTTGGCCAAGTGCATCATTGTGGACGTTCTGCCTCTTTTCCTATGCTTTCAATGCAATTCCAGTCTACCTCCTGAAATCGGATTCCTGCAATTCTGCCCCGCTTTCAAGTCCTCTTGGCAGCCTTACTTCAGTATATTTTTGGACGATAGCTGTCATTTATAACTGTGCAGGTTTGAGAATTACAGTGCCCCTGAGCTCCTTTCTTCAACTCGCTTTCTTGTGAGCTGGCCGCAACACCGCAGGATGGCTTCAGGCCCTAATCTGGTTCCGGCACGGCACGCTGAGCCTTTGGTTAATTCCTCTTCCTGGTGGGACATGAGAGTTAAATTTGCCCGTCCAGACACCTCCAGCTAGTCTCTCATTGGTTCTCGCTATTCCTGTTCATCTTCCGCAGAAATTGCAAACTGGGCCAAACAGGAGGTTAAAGGCGCTGACTCTCCAAGTGGGGAGAGTGTTAGTAAAGCGTCTGGAATGTTGCACCCGAGTACCAGGGGAGGAAAACTGAGACATATTTGAACACGTCTCCCGTTCACACGGTTGATCATACTCTGGGTTCCACATGCATGTTTTAGCTGAAGGAAGAATACCTTAAACCTGGGTAGTTGAAACCCGTGGAATGGGTACCATGCAATATGACTTCAAAGGGTCTTCATTTGCTCACCGAACCTCTCCAATCCTATCACTGCTGCGTTTATGCCCCTGTACACACACTTGATTCTCTTTCGGAGACATAGCAATCCATAGGTTTGAAGATACTTACTAGTCAGGTACATACTTAGGCGTTTAATATGCGGTGTTGAGTCCATTTCGTTGAGCAAGGAGTAGCTCTTGTCTATTCCATATTTGGCTTAAGGAACTTTATCTGTGCTCATTTCAATCTCTGGTTTTATGCAGCACCCCAACTCACCTTTCCCCTTAAGCAAGCATAACTTGGTTTTCTAAATTTGAGACCCTGTTCTGTTTTGGAATTCAGTTTCTGTGTAGCCAAGTTTACATTCCATGTATTAGTGATATTTTATGATGTTTCCTTTTCTGTGTGACTTATTTCAGTTAGAATCATCGTACCTGAATCCACTCATTATGCTGCTACGGGCCTGACGACATAGATTTCATTGCTGAGTGATACTGAATTGTACGTAAGTACCACAAGTTCTTTATCCATTTTTCACTTTCTGTGATATTGAACTTGTACGGTAAATGAGGTTCTTGAAAACAGAGGCGTCCCAAACTTTGGGGTGGCTGTGTCTTTTTGATTTTAATTTCCCTAAGCTATAGGACCATAAGTGGAAGTGCCCTAGGCTCTGTTGCTTTGTTTTTTAGATGTTTCAGGAAACACCATACACTTCTCCTGAGTGGCTGTTGGCAATTTACATCGCGCCCATCAGCATAACAAGGCTCCCAGTTCTTCATGGCCTCTCCTGCCTTTCTGGATTTTACACTTTTTTCAGATGGCCCTTTTGACCTGGGGGAAGTGAGACTTCATTGTAGTGCAGATTTCCTTTGCAAGCTTGCTTGGTTGGCCAAAAAGGGCGTATGCGTTTTTTCCTGAATATATTCAGGAAAAAACGTATACGCCCTTTTTGGCCAAGTGCATAATTGTGGACGTTCTGCCTCTTTTCCTATGCTTTCAATGCAATTCCTCTCTACCTCCTGAAATCGGTTTCCTGCAATTCTGCCCCACTTTCAAGTCCTCTTGGCAGCCTTACTTCAGTATATTTTTGGACGATAGCTGTCATTTATAACTCTACAGGTTTGAGAATTACAGTGCCCCTGAGCTCCTTTCTTCAACTCGCTTTCTTGTGAGCTGGCCGCAACACCGCAGGATGGCTTCAGGCCCTAATCTGGTTCCGGCACGGCACGCTGAGCCTTTGGTTAATTCCTCTTCCTGGTGGGAAATGAGAGTTAAATTTGCCCGTCCAGACACCTCCAGCTAGTCTCTCATTGGTTCTCGCTATTCCTGTTCATCTTCCGCAGAAATTGCAAACTGGGCCAAACAGGAGGTTAAAGGCGCTGACTCTCCAAGTGGGGAGAGTGTTAGTAAAGCGTCTGGAATGTTTCACCCGAGTACCAGGGGAGGAAAACTGAGACATATTTGAACACGTCTCCCGTTCACACGGTTGATCATACTCTGGGTTCCACATGCATGTTTTAGCTGAAGGAAGAATACCTTAAACCTGGGTACTTGAAACCCGTGGAATGGGTACCATGCAATATGACTTCAAAGGGTCTTCATTTGCTCACCGAACCTCTCCAATCCTATCACTGCTGCGTTTATGCCCCTGTACACACGCTTGATTCTCTTTCGCAGACATAGTAATCCATAGGTTTTAAGATACTTACTAGTCAGGTACATTCTTAGGCGTTTAATATGCGGTGTTGAGTCCATTTCGTTGAGCAAGGAGTAGCTCTTGTCTATTCCATATTTGGCTTAAGGAACTTTATCTGTGCTCATTTCATTCTCTGGTTTTATGCAGCACCTCAACTCACCTTTCCCCTTAAGCAAGCATAAGTTGGTTTTCTAAATTTGAGACCCTGTTCTGTTCTGTAATTCAGTTCCTGTGTAGCCAAGTTTACATTCCGTGTATTACTGATATCTTATGATGTTTCTTTTTCTGTGTGACTTATTTCAGTTAGAATCATCATACCTGAATCCACTCATTGTGCTGCTAAGGGCCTGATGACATAGATTTCATTGCTGAGTGATATTGCTTTGTAAGTAAATACCACAACTTCTTTATCCATTTTTCACTTTCTGTGATGTTGAACTTGTACTGTAAACGAGGTTCTTGTAAACAGAGCCGTTCCAAACTTCGGGGTGGCTGTGTCTTTTTGATTTTAATTTCCCTAAGCTATAGGACCATAAGTGGAAGTGCCCTAGGTTCTGTTGCTTTGTTTTTTAGATGTTCCAGGAAACACCATACACTTCTCCCGAGTGGCTGTTGGCAATTTACATCCCGCCCATCAGCATAACAAGGCTCCCAGTTCTTCATGGCCTCTCCTGCCTTTCTGGATTTTACACTTTTTTCAGATGGCCCTTTTGACCGGGGGCAAGTGAGACTTCATTGTAGTGCAGATTTCCTTTGCAAGCTTGCTTGGTTGGCCAAAAAGGGCGTATGCGTTTTTTCCTGAATATATTCAGGAAAAAACGCATACGCCCTTTTTGGCCAAGTGCATCATTGTGGACGTTCTGCCTCTTTTCCTATGCTTTCAATGCAATTCCAGTCTACCTCCTGAAATCGGATTCCTGCAATTCTGCCCCGCTTTCAAGTCCTCTTGGCAGCCTTACTTCAGTATATTTTTGGACGATAGCTGTCATTTATAACTGTGCAGGTTTGAGAATTACAGTGCCCCTGAGCTCCTTTCTTCAACTCGCTTTCTTGTGAGCTGGCCGCAACACCGCAGGATGGCTTCAGGCCCTAATCTGGTTCCGGCACGGCACGCTGAGCCTTTGGTTAATTCCTCTTCCTGGTGGGACATGAGAGTTAAATTTGCCCGTCCAGACACCTCCAGCTAGTCTCTCATTGGTTCTCGCTATTCCTGTTCATCTTCCGCAGAAATTGCAAACTGGGCCAAACAGGAGGTTAAAGGCGCTGACTCTCCAAGTGGGGAGAGTGTTAGTAAAGCGTCTGGAATGTTGCACCCGAGTACCAGGGGAGGAAAACTGAGACATATTTGAACACGTCTCCCGTTCACACGGTTGATCATACTCTGGGTTCCACATGCATGTTTTAGCTGAAGGAAGAATACCTTAAACCTGGGTAGTTGAAACCCGTGGAATGGGTACCATGCAATATGACTTCAAAGGGTCTTCATTTGCTCACCGAACCTCTCCAATCCTATCACTGCTGCGTTTATGCCCCTGTACACACGCTTGATTCTCTTTCGGAGACATAGCAATCCATAGGTTTGAAGATACTTACTAGTCAGGTACATACTTAGGCGTTTAATATGCGGTGTTGAGTCCATTTCGTTGAGCAAGGAGTAGCTCTTGTCTATTCCATATTTGGCTTAAGGAACTTTATCTGTGCTCATTTCAATCTCTGGTTTTATGCCGCACCCCAACTCACCTTTCCCCTTAAGCAAGCATAACTTGGTTTTCTAAATTTGAGACCCTGTTCTGTTTTGGAATTCAGTTTCTGTGTAGCCAAGTTTACATTCCGTGTATTAGTGATATTTTATGATGTTTCCTTTTCTGTGTGACTTATTTCAGTTAGAATCATCGTACCTGAATCCACTCATTATGCTGCTACGGGCCTGACGACATAGATTTCATTGCTGAGTGATACTGAATTGTACGTAAGTACCACAAGTTCTTTATCCATTTTTCACTTTCTGTGATATTGAACTTGTACGGTAAATGAGGTTCTTGAAAACAGAGGCGTCCCAAACTTTGGGGTGGCTGTGTCTTTTTGATTTTAATTTCCCTAAGCTATAGGACCATAAGTGGAAGTGCCCTAGGCTCTGTTGCTTTGTTTTTTAGATGTTTCAGGAAACACCATACACTTCTCCCGAGTGGCTGTTGGCAATTTACATCGCGCCCATCAGCATAACAAGGCTCCCAGTTCTTCATGGCCTCTCCTGCCTTTCTGGATTTTACACTTTTTTCAGATGGCCCTTTTGACCTGGGGGAAGTGAGACTTCATTGTAGTGCAGATTTCCTTTGCAAGCTTGCTTGGTTGGCCAAAAAGGGCGTATGCGTTTTTTCCTGAATATATTCAGGAAAAAACGTATACGCCCTTTTTGGCCAAGTGCATAATTGTGGACGTTCTGCCTCTTTTCCTATGCTTTCAATGCAATTCCTCTCTACCTCCTGAAATCGATTTCCTGCAATTCTGCCCCACTTTCAAGTCCTCTTGGCAGCCTTACTTCAGTATATTTTTGGATGATAGCTGTCATTTATAACTCTACAGGTTTGAGAATTACAGTGCCCCTGAGCTCCTTTCTTCAACTCGCTTTCTTGTGAGCTGGCCGCAACACCGCAGGATGGCTTCAGGCCCTAATCTGGTTCCGGCACGGCACGCTGAGCCTTTGGTTAATTCCTCTTCCTGGTGGGAAATGAGAGTTAAATTTGCCCGTCCAGACACCTCCAGCTAGTCTCTCATTGGTTCTCGCTATTCCTGTTCATCTTCCGCAGAAATTGCAAACTGGGCCAAACAGGAGGTTAAAGGCGCTGACTCTCCAAGTGGGGAGAGTGTTAGTAAAGCGTCTGGAATGTTTCACCCGAGTACCAGGGGAGGAAAACTGAGACATATTTGAACACGTCTCCCGTTCACACGGTTGATCATACTCTGGGTTCCACATGCATGTTTTAGCTGAAGGAAGAATACCTTAAACCTGGGTACTTGAAACCCGTGGAATGGGTACCATGCAATATGACTTCAAAGGGTCTTCATTTGCTCACCGAACCTCTCCAATCCTATCACTGCTGCGTTTATGCCCTTGCACACATGCTTGATTCTCTTTCGCAGACATAGTAATCCATAGGTTTTAAGATACTTACTAGTCAGGTACATTCTTAGGCGTTTAATATGCGGTGTTGAGTCCATTTCGTTGAGCAAGGAGTAGCTCTTGTCTATTCCATATTTGGCTTAAGGAACTTTATCTGTGCTCATTTCATTCTCTGGTTTTATGCAGCACCTCAACTCACCTTTCCCCTTAAGCAAGCATAAGTTGGTTTTCTAAATTTGAGACCCTGTTCTGTTCTGTAATTCAGTTCCTGTGTAGCCAAGTTTACATTCCGTGTATTACTGATATCTTATGATGTTTCTTTTTCTGTGTGACTTATTTCAGTTAGAATCATCATACCTGAATCCACTCATTGTGCTGATAAGGGCCTGATGACATAGATTTCATTGCTGAGTGATATTGCTTTGTAAGTAAATACCACAACTTCTTTATCCATTTTTCACTTTCTGTGATGTTGAACTTGTACTGTAAACGAGGTTCTTGTAAACAGAGCCGTTCCAAACTTCGGGGTGGCTGTGTCTTTTTGATTTTAATTTCCCTAAGCTATAGGACCATAAGTGGAAGTGCCCTAGGTTCTGTTGCTTTGTTTTTTAGATGTTCCAGGAAACACCATACACTTCTCCCGAGTGGCTGTTGGCAATTTACATCCCGCCCATCAGCATAACAAGGCTCCCAGTTCTTCATGGCCTCTCCTGCCTTTCTGGATTTTACACTTTTTTCAGATGGCCCTTTTGACCGGGGGCAAGTGAGACTTCATTGTAGTGCAGATTTCCTTTGCAAGCTTGCTTGGTTGGCCAAAAAGGGCGTATGCGTTTTTTCCTGAATATATTCAGGAAAAAACGCATACGCCCTTTTTGGCCAAGTGCATCATTGTGGACGTTCTGCCTCTTTTCCTATGCTTTCAATGCAATTCCAGTCTACCTCCTGAAATCGGTTTCCTGCAATTCTGCCCCGCTTTCAAGTCCTCTTGGCAGCCTTACTTCAGTATATTTTTGGACGATAGCTGTCATTTATAACTGTGCAGGTTTGAGAATTACAGTGCCCCTGAGCTCCTTTCTTCAACTCGCTTTCTTGTGAGCTGGCCGCAACACCGCAGGATGGCTTCAGGCCCTAATCTGGTTCCGGCACGGCACGCTGAGCCTTTGGTTAATTCCTCTTCCTGGTGGGACATGAGAGTTAAATTTGCCCGTCCAGACACCTCCAGCTAGTCTCTCATTGGTTCTCGCTATTCCTGTTCATCTTCCGCAGAAATTGCAAACTGGGCCAAACAGGAGGTTAAAGGCGCTGACTCTCCAAGTGGGGAGAGTGTTAGTAAAGCGTCTGGAATGTTGCAACCGAGTACGAGGGGAGGAAAACTGAGACATATTTGAACACGTCTCCCGTTCACACGGTTGATCATACTCTTGGTTCCACATGCATGTTTTAGCTGAAGGAAGAATACCTTAAACCTGGGAAGTTGAAACCCGTGGAATGGGTACCATGCAATATGACTTCAAAGGGTCTTCATTTGCTCACCGAACCTCTCCAATCCTATCACTGCTGCGTTTATGCCCCTGTACACACGCTTGATTCTCTTTCGGAGACATAGCAATCCATAGGTTTGAAGATACTTACTAGTCAGGTACATACTTAGGCGTTTAATATGCGGTGTTGAGTCCATTTCGTTGAGCAAGGAGTAGCTCTTGTCTATTCCATATTTGGCTTAAGGAACTTTATCTGTGCTCATTTCAATCTCTGGTTTTATGCCGCACCCCAACTCACCTTTCCCCTTAAGCAAGCATAAGTTGCTTTTCTAAATTTGAGACACTGTTCTGTTTTGGAATTCAGTTTCTGTGTAGCCAAGTTTACATTCCGTGTATTAGTGATATTTTATGATGTTTCTTTTTCTGTGTGACTTATTTCAGTTAGAATCATCGTACCTGAATCCACTCATTATGCTGCTACGGGCCTGACGACATAGATTTCATTGCTGAGTGATACTGAATTGTACGTAAGTACCACAAGTTCTTTATCCATTTTTCACTTTCTGTGATATTGAACTTGTACGGTAAATGAGGTTCTTGAAAACAGAGGCGTCCCAAACTTTGGGGTGGCTGTGTCTTTTTGATTTTAATTTCCCTAAGCTATAGGACCATAAGTGGAAGTGCCCTAGGCTCTGTTGCTTTGTTTCTTAGATGCATCAGGAAACACCATACACTTCTCCCGAGTGTCTGTTGGCAATTTACATCCCACCCATCAGCATAACAAGGCTCCCAGTTCTCCATGGCCTGTCCTGCCTTTCTGGATTTTACACTTTTTTCAGATGGCCCTTTTGACCGGGGGGAAGTGAGACTTCATTGTAGTGCAGATTTCCTTTGCAAGCTTGCTTGGTTGGCCAAAAAGGGCGTATGCGTTTTTTCCTGAATATATTCAGGAAAAAACGCATACGCCCTTTTTGGCCAAGTGCATCATTGTGGACGTTCTGCCTCTTTTCCTATGCTTTCAATGCAATTCCAGTCTACCTCCTGAAATCGGTTTCCTGCAATTCTGCCCCGCTTTCAAGTCCTCTTGGCAGCCTTACTTCAGTATATTTTTGGACGATAGCTGTCATTTATAACTCTGCAGGTTTGTGAATTACAGTGCCCCTGAGCTCCTTTCTTCAACTCGCTTTCTTGTGACCTGGCCGCAACACCGCAGGATGGCTTCAGGCCCTAATCTTGTTCCGGCAGGGCACGCTGAGCCTTTGGTTAATTCCTCTTCCTGGTGGGAAATGAGAGTTAAATTTGCCCGTCCAGACACCTCCAGCTAGTCTCTCATTGGTTCTCGCTATTCCTGTTCATCTTCCGCAGAAATTGCAAACTGGGCCAAACAGGAGGTTAAAGGCTCTGACTCTCCAAGTGGGGAGAGTGTTAGTAAAGCATCTGGAATGTTGCACCCGAGTACCAGGGGAGGAAAACTGAGACATATTTGAACACGTCTCCCGTTCACACGGTTCATCATACTCTGGGTTCCACATGCATGTTTTAGCTGAAGGAAGAATACCTTAAACCTGGGTACTTGAAACCCGTGGAATGGGTACCATGCAATACGACCTCAAAGGGTCTTCATTTGCTCACCGAACCTCTCCAATCCTATCACTGCTGCGTTTATGCCCCTGCACACATGCTTGATTCTCTTTCGCAGACATAGTAATCCATAGGTTTTAAGATACTTACTAGTCAGGTACATTCTTAGGCGTTTAATATGAGGTGTTGAGTCCATTTCGTTGAGCAAGGAGTAGCTCTTGTCTATTCCATATTTGGCTTAAGGAACTTTATCTGTGCTCATTTCAATCTCTGGTTTTATGCAGCACCTCAACTCACCTTTCCTCTTAAGCAAGCATAAGTTGGTTTTCTAAATTTGAGACCCTGTTCTGTTCTGTAATTCAGTTCCTGTGTAGCCAAGTTTACATTCCGTGTATTACTGATATCTCATGATGTTTCTTTTTCTGTGTGACTTATTTCAGTTAGAATCATCATACCTGAATCCACTCATTGTGCTGCTAAGGGCCTGATGACATAGATTTCATTGCTGAGTGATATTGCTTTGTAAGTAAATACCACAACTTCTTTATCCATTTTTCACTTTCTGTGATGTAGAACTTGTACTGTAAACGAGGTTCCTGTAAACAGAGCCGTTCCAAACTTCGGGGTGGCTGTGTCTTTTTGATTTTAATTTCCCTAAGCTATAGGACCATAAGTGGAAGTGCCCTAGGCTCTGTTGCTTTGTTTTTTAGATGTTTCAGGAAACACCATACACTTCTCCCGAGTGGCTGTTGGCAATTTACATCGCGCCCATCAGCATAACAAGGCTCCCAGTTCTTCATGGCCTCTCCTGCCTTTCTGGATTTTACACTTTTTTCAGATGGCCCTTTTGACCGGGGGGAAGTGAGACTTCATTGTAGTGCAGATTTCCTTTGCAAGCTTGCTTGGTTGGCCAAAAAGGGCGTATGCGTTTTTTCCTGAATATATTCAGGAAAAAATGCATACGGCCTTTTTGGCCAAGTGCATCATTGTGGACGTTCTGCCTCTTTTCCTATGCTTTCAATGCAATTCCAGTCTACCTCCTGAAATCGGTTTCCTGCAATTCTGCCCCGCTTTCAAGTCCTCTTGGCAGCCTTACTTCAGTATATTTTTGGACGATAGCTGTCATTTATAACTCTGCAGGTTTCTGAATTACAGTGCCCCTGAGCTCCTTTCTTCAACTCGCTTTCTTGTGACCTGGCCGCAACACCGCAGGATGGCTTCAGGCCCTAATCTTGTTCCGGCACGGCACGCTGAGCCTTTGGTTAATTCCTCTTCGTGGTGGGAAATGAGAGTGAAATTTGCCCGTCCAGACACCTCCAGCTAGTCTCTCTTTGGTTCTCGCTATTCCTGTTCACCTTCCGCAGAAATTGCAAACTGGGCCAAACAGGAGGTTAATGGCGCTGACTCTCCAAGTGGGGAGAGTGTTAGTAAAGCGTCTGGAATGTTGCACCCGAGTACCAGGGGAGGAAAACTGAGACATATTTGAACACGTCTCCCGTTCACACGGTTGATCATACTCTGGGTTCCACATGCATGTTTTAGCTGAAGGAAGAATACCTTAAACCTGGGTACTTGAAACCCGTGGAATGGGTACCATGCAATACGACCTCAAAGGGTCTTCATTTGCTCACCGAACCTCTCCAATCCTATCACTGCTGCGTTTATGCCCCTGCACACATGCTTGATTCTCTTTCGCAGACATAGTAATCCATAGGTTTTAAGATACTTACTAGTCAGGTACATTCTTAGGCGTTTAATATGCGGTGTTGAGTCCATTTCGTTGAGCAAGGAGTAGCTCTTGTCTATTCCATATTTGGCTTAAGGAACTTTATCTGTGCTCATTTCAATCTCTGGTTTTATGCAGCACCTCAACTCACCTTTCCCCTTAAGCAAGCATAAGTTGGTTTTCTAAATTTGAGACCCTGTTCTGTTCTGTAATTCAGTTCCTGTGTAGCCAAGTTTACATTCCGTGTATTACTGATATCTTATGATGTTTCTTTTTCTGTGTGACTTATTTCAGTTAGAATCATCATACCTGAATCCACTCATTGTGCTGCTAAGGGCCTGATGACATAGATTTCATTGCTGAGTGATATTGCTTTGTAAGTAAATACCACAACTTCTTTATCCATTTTTCACTTTCTGTGATGTAGAACTTGTACTGTTAACGAGGTTCCTGTAAACAGAGCCGTTCCAAACTTCGGGATGGCTGTGTCTTTTTGATTTTAATTTCCCTAAGCTATAGGACCATAAGTGGAAGTGCCCTAGGCTCTGTTGCTTTGTTTTTTAGATGTTTCAGGAAACACCATACACTTCTCCCGAGTGGCTGTTGGCAATTTACATCGCGCCCATCAGCATAACAAGGCTCCCAGTTCTTCATGGCCTCTCCTGCCTTTCTGGATTTTACACTTTTTTCAGATGGCCCTTTTGACCGGGGGGAAGTGAGACTTCATTGTAGTGCAGATTTCCTTTGCAAGCTTGCTTGGTTGGCCAAAAAGTGCGTATGCGTTTTTTCCTGAATATATTCAGGAAAAAACGCATACGCCCTTTTTGGCCAAGTGCATCATTGTGGACGTTCTGCCTCTTTTCCTATGCTTTCAATGCAATTCCACTCTACCTCCTGAAATCGGTTTCCTGCAATTCTGCCCCGCTTTCAAGTCCTCTTGGCAGCCTTACTTCAGTATATTTTTGGACGATAGCTGTCATTTATAACTCTGCAGGTTTGAGAATTACAGTGCCCCTGAGCTCCTTTCTTCAACTCGCTTTCTTGTGAGCTGGCCGCAACACCGCAGGATGGCTTCAGGCCCTAATCTGGTTCCGGCACGGCACGCTGAGCCTTTGGTTAATTCCTCTTCCTGGTGGGAAATGATAGTTAAATTTGCCCGTCCAGACACCTCCAGCTAGTCTCTCATTGGTTCTCCCTATTCCTGTTCATCTTCCGCAGAAATTGCAAACTGGGCCAAACAGGAGGTTAAAGGGACTGACTCTCCAAGTTGGGAGAGTGTTAGTAAAGCGTCTGGAATGTTGCACCCGAGTACCAGGGTACGAAAACTGAGACATATTTGAACACGTATCCCGATCACATGGTTGATCATACTCTAGGTTCCACATGCATGTTTTAGCTGAAGGAAGAATACCTTAAACCTGGGTAGTTGAAACCCGTGGAATGGGTACCATGCAATATGACTTCAAAGGGTCTTCATTTGCTCACCAAACCTCTCCAATCCTATCACTGCTGCATTTATGCCCCTGTACACATGCTTGGTTCTCTTTCGGAGACATAGCAACCCATAGGTTTTAAGATACTTACTAGTCAGGTACATTCTTAGGCGTTTAATATGCGGTGTTGTGTCCATTTCGTTGAGCAAGGAGTAGCTCTTGTCTATTCCATATTTGGCTTAAGGAACTTTATCTGTGCTCATTTCAATCTCTGGTTTTATGCAGCACCCCAACTCACCTTTCCCCTTAAGCAAGCATAAGTTTGTTTTCTAAATTTGAGACCCTGTTCTGTTTTGGAATTCAGTTCCTGTGTAGCCAAGTTTACATTCCGTGTATTACTGATACCTTATGATGTTTCTTTTTCTGTGTGACTTATTTCAGTTAGAATCATCATACCTGAATCCACTCATTGTGCTGCTAAGGGCCTGATGACATAGATTTCATTGCTGAGTGATACTGCATTGTACATAAGTACCACAAGTTCTTTATCCATTTTTCACTTTCTGTGATATTGAACTTGTACGGTAAATGAGGTTCTTGTAAAAAGAGGCGTCCCAAACTTTGGGGTGGCTGTGTCTTTTTGATTTTAATTTCCCTAAGCTATAGGACCATAAGTGGAAGTGCCCTAGGCTCTGTTGCTTTGTTTCTTAGATGCATCAGGAAACACCATACACTTCTCCCGAGTGTCTGTTGGCAATTTACATCCCACCCATCAGCATAACAAGGCTCCCAGTTCTCCATGGCCTGTCCTGCCTTTCTGGATTTTACACTTTTTTCAGATGGCCCTTTTGACCGGGGGGAAGTGAGACTTCATTGTAGTGCAGATTTCCTTTGCAAGCTTGCTTGGTTGGCCAAAAAGGGCGTATGCGTTTTTTCCTGAATATATTCAGGAAAAAACGCATACGCCCTTTTTGGCCAAGTGCATCATTGTGGACGTTCTGCTTCTTTTCCTATGCTTTCAATGCAATTCCAGTCTACCTCCTGAAATCGGTTTCCTGCAATTCTGCCCCGCTTTCAAGTCCTCTTGGGAGCCTTACTTCAGTATATTTTTGGACGATAGCTGTCATTTACAACTCTGCAGGTTTGTGAATTACAGTGCCCCTGAGCTCCTTTCTTCAACTCGCTTTCTTGTGAGATGGCCGCAACACCGCAGGATGGCTTCAGGCCCTAATCTTGTTCCGGCACGGCACGCTGAGCCTTTGGTTAATTCCTCTTCCTGGTGGGAAATGAGAGTTAAATTTGCCCGTCCAGACACCTCCAGCTAGTCTCTCATTGGTTCTCGCTATTCCTGTTCATCTTCCGCAGAAATTGCAAACTGGGCCAAACAGGAGGTTAAAGGCTCTGACTCTCCAAGTTGGGAGAGTGTTAGTAAAGCGTCTGGAATGTTGCACCCGAGTACCAGGGGAGGAAAACTGAGACATATTTGAACACGTCTCCCTTTCACACGGTTGATCATACTCTGGGTTCCACATGCATGTTTTAGCTGAAGGAAGAATACCTTAAACCTGGGTACTTGAAACCCGTGGAATGGGTACCATGCAATACGACCTCAAAGGGTCTTCATTTGCTCACCGAACCTCTCCAATCCTATCACTGCTGCGTTTATGCCCCTGCACACATGCTTGATTCTCTTTCACAGACATAGTAATCCATAGGTTTTAAGATACTTACTAGTCAGGTACATTCTTAGGCGTTTAATATGCGGTGTTGAGTCCATTTCGTTGAGCAAGGAGTAGCTCTTGTCTATTCCATATTTGGCTTAAGGAACTTTATCTGTGCTCATTTCAATCTCTGGTTTTATGCAGCACCTCAACTCACCTTTCCCCTTAAGCAAGCATAAGTTGGTTTTCTAAATTTGAGACCCTGTTCTGTTCTGTAATTCAGTTCCTGTGTAGCCAAGTTTACATTCCGTGTATTACTGATATCTTATGATGTTTCTTTTTCTGTGTGACTTATTTCAGTTAGAATCATCGTACCTGAATCCACTCATTATGCTGCTACGGGCCTGATGACATAGATTTCATTGCTGAGTGATACTGCATTGTACGTAAGTACCACAAGTTCTTTATCCATTTTTCACTTTCTGTGATATTGAACTTGTACGGTAAACGAGGTTCTTGTAAACAGAGGCGTCCCAAACTTTGGGGTGGCTGTGTCTTTTTGATTTTAATTTCCCTAAGCTATAGGACCATAAGTAGAAGTGCCCTAGGCTCTGTTGCTTTGTTTTTTAGATGTTTCAGGAAACACCATACACTTCTCCCGAGTGTCTGTTGGCAATTTACATCCCGCCCATCAGCATAACAAGGCTCCCAGTTCTCCATGGCCTGTCCTGCCTTTCTGGATTTTACACTTTTTTCAGATGGCCCTTTTGACCTGGGGGAAGTGAGACTTCATTGTAGTGCAGATTTCCTTTGCAAGCTTGCTTGGTTGGCCAAAAAGGGCGTATGCGTTTTTTCCTGAATATATTCTGGAAAAAACGCATACGCCCTTTTTGTCCAAGTGCATCATTGTGGACGTTCTGCCTCTTTTCCTATGCTTTGAATGCAATTCCAGTCTACCTCCTGAAATCGGTTTCCTGCAATTCTGCCCCGCTTTCAAGTCCTCTTGGCAGCCTTACTTCAGTATATTTTTGGACGATAGCTGTCATTTATAACTCTGCAGGTTTGTGAATTACAGTGCCCCTGAGCTCCTTTCTTCAACTCGCTTTCTTGTGAGCTGGCCGCAACACCGCAGGATGGCTTCAGGCCCTAATCTGGTTCCGGCATGGCACGCTGAGCCTTTGGTTAATTCCTCTTCTTGGTGGGAAACGAGAGTTAAATTTGCCCGTCCAGACACCTCCAGCTAGTCTCTCATTGGTTCTCGCTATTCCTGTTCATCTTCCGCAGAAATTGCAAACTGGGCCAAACAGGAGGTTAAAGGGACTGACTCTCCAAGTCGGGAGAGTGTTAGTAAAGCGTCTGGAATGTTGCACCCGAGTACCAGGGTACGAAAACTGAGACATATTTGAACACGTCTCCCGATCACACGGTTGATCATACTCTAGGTTCCACATGCATGTTTTAGCTGAAGGAAGAATACCTTAAAACTGGGTGGTTGAAACCCGTGGAATGGGTACCATTCAATATGACTTCAAAGGGTCTTCATTTGCTCACCGAACCTCTCCAATCCTATCACTTCTGCGTTTATGCCCCTGTACACTCGCTTGATTCTCTTTTGGAGACATAGCAATCCATAGGTTTTAAGATACTTACTAGTCAGGTACATTCTTAGGCGTTTAATATGGGGTGTTGAGTCCATTTCGTTGAGCAAGGAGTAGCTCTTGTCTATTCCATATTTGGCTTAAGGAACTTTATCTGTGCTCATTTCAATCTCTGGTTTTATGCAGCACCCCAACTCACCTTTCCCCTTAAGCAAGCATAAGTTGGTTTTCTAAATTTGAGACCCTGTTCTGTTCTGTAATTCAGTTCCTGTGTAGCCAAGTTTACATTCCGTGTATTACTGATATCTTATGATGTTTCTTTTTCTGTGTGACTTATTTCAGTTAGAATCATCATACCTGAATCCACTCATTGTGCTGCTAAGGGCCTGATGACATAGATTTCATTACTGAGTGATATTGCTTTGTAAGTAAATACCACAACTTCTTTATCCATTTTTCACTTTCTGCGATGTTGAACTTGTATTGTAAACGAGGTTCTTGTAAACAGAGGCGTCCCAAACTTTGGGGTGGCTGTGTCTTTTTGATTTTAATTTCCCTAAACTATAGGACCATAAGTGGAAGTGCCCCAGGCTCTGTTGCTTTGTTTTTTAGATGTTTCAGGAAACACCATACACTTCTCCCGAGTGGCTGTTGGCAATTTACATCCCGCCCATCAGCATAACAAGGCTCCCAGTTCTCCATGGCCTGTCCTGACTTTCTGGATTTTACACTTTTTTCAGATGGCCCTTTTGACCGGGGGGAAGTGAGACTTCATTGTAGTGCAGATTTCCTTTGCAAGCTTGCTTGGTTGGCCAAAAAGGGCGTATGCGTTTTTTTCCTGAATATATTCAGGAAAAAACGCATACGCCCTTTTTGGCCAAGTGCATCATTGTGGACGTTCTGCCTCTTTTCCTATGCTTTCAATGCAATTCCAGTCTACCTCCTGAAATCGGTTTCCTGCAATTCTGCCCCGCTTTCAAGTCCTCTTGGCAGCCTTACTTCAGTATATTTTTGGACTATAGCTGTCATTTATAACTCTGCAGGTTTGTGAATTACAGTGCCCCTGAGCTCCTTTCTTCAACTCGCTTTCTTGTGAGCTGGCCGCAACACCGCAGGATGGCTTCAGGCCCTAATCTGGTTCCGGCATGGCACGCTTAGCCTTTGGTTAATTCCTCTTCCTGGTGGGAAATGAGAGTTAAATTTGCCCGTCCAGACACCTCCAGCTAGTCTCTCATTGGTTCTCGCTATTCCTGTTCATCTTTCGCAGAAATTGCAAACTGGGCCAAACAGGAGGTTAAAGGCGCTGACTCTCCAAGTGGGGAGAGTGTTAGTAAAGCGTCTGGAATGTTGCACCTGAGTACCAGGGGAGGAAAACTGAGACATATTTGAACACGTCTCCCGTTCACACGGTTGATCATACTCTGCGTTCCACATGCATGTTTTAGCTGAAGGAAGAATACCTTAAACCTGGGAAGTTGAAACCCGTGGAATGGGTACCATGCAATATGACTTCAAAGGGTCTTCATTTGCTCACCGAACCTCTCCAATCCTATCACTGCTGCGTTTATGCCCCTGTACACACGCTTGATTCTCTTTCGGAGACATAGCAATCCATAGGTTTTAAGATACTTACTAGTCAGGTACATTCTTAGGCATTTAATATGGGGTGTTGAGTCCATTTCGTTGAGCAAGGAGTAGCTCTTGTCTATTCCATATTTGGCTTAAGGAACTTTATCTGTGCTCATTTCAATCTCTGGTTTTATGCAGCACCCCAACTCACCTTTCCCCTTAAGCAAGCATAAGTTGGTTTTCTAAATTTGAGACCCTGTTCTGTTTTGGAATTCAGTTCCTGTGTAGCCAAGTTTACATTCCGTGTATTACTGATATCTTATGATGTTTCTTTTTCTGTGTGACTTATTTCAGTTAGAATCATCGTACCTGAATCCACTCATTATGCTGCTACGGGCCTGATGACATAGATTTCATTGCTGAGTGATACTGCATTGTACGTAAGTACCACAAGTTCTTTATCCATTTTTCACTTTCTGTGATATTGGACTTGTACGGTAAACGAGGTTCTTGTAAACAGAGGCGTCCCAAATTTTGGGGTGGCTGTGTCTTTTTGATTTTAATTTCCCTAAGCTATAGGACCATAAGTGGAAGTGCCCTAGGCTCTGTTGCTTTGTTTTTTAGATGTTTCAGGAAACACCATTCACTTCTCCCGAGTGTCTGTTGGCAATTTACATCCCGCCCATCAGCATAACAAGGCTCCCAGTTCTCCATGGCCTGTCCTGCCTTTCTGGATTTTACACTTTTTTCAGATGGCCCTTTTGACCAGGGGGAAGTGAGACTTCATTGTAGTGCAGATTTCCTTTGCAAGCTTGCTTGGTTGGCCAAAAAGGGCGTATGCGTTTTTTCCTGAATATATTCAGGAAAAAACGCATACGCCCTTTTTGGCCAAGTGCATCATTTTGGACGTTCTGCCTCTTTTCCTATGCTTTCAATGCAATTCCAGTCTACCTCCTGAAATCGGTTTCCTGCAATTCTGCCCCGCTTTCAAGTCCTCTTGGCAGCCTTACTTCAGTATATTTTTGGACGATAGCTGTCATTTATAACTCTGCAGGTTTGTGAATTACAGTGCCCCTGAGCTCCTTTCTTCAACTCGCTTTCTTGTGACCTGGCCGCAACACCGCAGGATGGCTTCAGGCCCTAATCTGGTTCCGGCACGGCACGCTGAGCCTTTGGTTAATTCCTCTTCCTGGTGGGAAATGAGAGTTAAATTTGCCCGTCCAGACACCTCCAGCTAGTCTCTCATTGGTTCTCGCTATTCCTGTTCATCTTCCGCAGAAATTGCAAACTGGGCCAAACAGGAGGTTAAAGGGACTGACTCTCCAAGTCGGGAGAGTGTTAGTAAAGCGTCTGGAATGTTGCACCCGAGTACCAGGGTACGAAAACTGAGACATATTTGAACACGTCTCCCGATCAGACGGTTGATCATACTCTAGGTTCCACATGCATGTTTTAGCTGAAGGAAGAATACCTTAAAACTGGGTGGTTGAAACCCGTGGAATGGGTACCATGCAATATGACTTCAAAGGGTCTTCATTTGCTCACCGAACCTCTCCAATCCTATCACTGCTGCGTTTATGCCCCTGTACACACGCTTGATTCTCTTTTGGAGACATAGCAATCCATAGGTTTTAAGATACTTACTAGTCAGGTACATTCTTAGGCGTTTAATATGGGGTGTTGAGTCCATTTCGTTGAGCAAGGAGTAGCTCTTGTCTATTCCATATTTGGCTTAAGGAACTTTATCTGTGCTCATTTCAATCTCTGGTTTTATGCAGCACCCCAACTCACCTTTCCCCTTAAGCAAGCATAAGTTGGTTTTCTAAATTTGAGACCCTGTTCTGTTCTGTAATTCAGTTCCTGTGTAGCCAAGTTTACATTCCGTGTATTACTGATATCTTATGATGTTTCTTTTTCTGTGTGGCTTATTTCAGTTAGAATCATCATACCTGAATCCACTCATTGTGCTGCTAAGGGCCTGATGACATAGATTTCATTGCTGAGTGATATTGCTTTGTAAGTAAATACAACTTCTTTATCCATTTTTCAATTTCTGCGATGTTGAACATGTACTGTAAACAAGGATCTTGTAAACAGAGGCGTCCCAAACTTTGGGGTGGCTGTGTCTTTTTGATTTTAATTTCCCTAAGCTATAGGACCATAAGTGGAAGTGCCCTAGGCTCTGTTGCTTTGTTTTGTAGATGTTTCAGGAAACACCATACACTTCTCCCGAGTGTCTGTTGGCAATTTACATCCCTCCCATCAGCATAACAAGGCTCCCAGTTCTCCATGGCCTGTCCTGCCTTTCTGGATTTTACACTTTTTTCAGATGGCCCTTTTGACCGGGGGGAAGTGAGACTTCATTGTAGTGCAGATTTCCTTTGCAAGCTTGCTTGGTTGGCCAAAAAGGGCGTATGCGTTTTTTCCTGAATATATTCAGGAAAAAACGCATACGCCCTTTTTGGCCAAGTGCATCATTGTGGACGTTCTGCCTCTTTTCCTATGCTTTCAATGCAATTCCAGTCTACCTCCTGAAATCGGTTTCCTGCAACTCTGCCCCGCTTTCAAGTCCTCTTGGCAGCCTTACTTCAGTATATTTTTGGACGATAGCTGTCATTTATAACTCTGCAGGTTTGTGAATTACAGTGCCCCTGAGCTCCTTTCTTCAACTCGCTTTCTTGTGAGATGGCCGCAACACCGCAGGATGGCTTCAGGCCCTAATCTGGTTCCGGCACGGCACGCTGAGCCTTTGGTTAATTCCTCTTCCTGGTGGGAAATGAGAGTTAAATTTGCCCGTCCAGACACCTCCAGCTAGTCTCTCATTGGTTCTCGCTATTCCTGTTCAACTTCCGCAGAAATTGCAAACTGAGCCATACAGGAGGTTAAAGGGACTGACTCTCCATGTCGGGAGAGTGTTAGTAAAGCGTCTGGAATGTTGCACCCGAGTACCAGGGTACGAAAACTGAGACATATTTGAACACGTCTCCCGTTCACACGGTTGATCATACTCTGGGTTCCACGTGCATGATTTAGCTGAAGGAAGAATACCTTAAACCTGGAGAGTTGAGACCCGTGGAATGGGTAGCATGCAATGTGACTTCAAAGGGTCTTCATTTGCTCACCGAACCTCTCCAATCCTATCACTGCTGCGTTTATGCCCCTGTACACACGCTTGATTCTCTTTTGGAGACATAGCAATCCATAGGTTTTAAGATACTTACTAGTCAGGTACATTCTTAGGCGTTTAATATGGGGTGTTGAGTCCATTTCGTTGAGCAAGGAGTAGCTCTTGTCTATTCCATATTTGGCTTAAGGAACTTTATCTGTGCTCATTTCAATCTCTGGTATTATGCAGCACCCCAACTCACCTTTCCCCTTAAGCAAGCATAAGTTGGTTTTCTAAATTTGAGACCCTGTTCTGTTTTGGAATTCAGTTCCTGTGTAGCCAAGTTTACATTCCGTGTATTAGTGATATCTTATGATGTTTCTTTTTCTGTGTGACTTATTTCAGTTAGAATCATCGTAACTGAATCCACTCATTATGCTGCTACGGGCCTGACGACATAGATTTCATTGCTGAGTGATACTGCATTGTACGTAAGTACCACAAGTTCTTTATCCATTTTTCACTTTCTGTGATATTGAACTTGTACGGTAAACGAGGTTCTTGTAAACAGAGGCGTCCCAAACTTTGGGGTGGCTGTGTCTTTTTGATTTTAATTTCCCTAAACTATAGGACCATAAGTGGAAGTGCCCTAGGCTCTGTTGCTTTGTTTCTTAGATGCTTTAGGAAACACCATACACTTCTCCCGAGTGTCTGTTGGCAATTTACATCCCGCCCATCAGCATAACAAGGCTCCCAGTTCTCCATGGCCTGTCCTGCCTTTCTGGATTTTACACTTTTTTCAGATGGCCCTTTTGACCGGGGGGAAGTGAGACTTCATTGTAGTGCAGATTTCCTGTGTAAGTTTCCTTGGTTGGCCAAAAAGGGCGTATGCGTTTTTTCCTGAATATATTCAGGAAAAAACGCATACGCCCTTTTTGGCCAAGTGCATCATTGTGGAC
Source organism: Grampus griseus (assembly GCF_964374135.1). Classification (NCBI taxonomy): domain Eukaryota; kingdom Metazoa; phylum Chordata; class Mammalia; order Artiodactyla; family Delphinidae; genus Grampus; species Grampus griseus. The sequence continues at coordinate 112,606 of NW_028133338.1, read as the reverse complement.
GTTCTGCCTCTTTTCCTATGCTTTCAATGCAATTCCAGTCTACCTCCTGAAATCGGTTTCCTGCAATTCTGCCCCGCTTTCAAGTCCTCTTGGCAGCCTTACTTCAGTATATTTTTGGACGATAGCTGTCATTTATAACTCTGCAGGTTTGTGAATTACAGTGCCCCTGAGCTCCTTTCTTCAACTCGCTTTCTTGTGAACTGGCCGCAACACCGCAGGATGGCTTCAGGCCCTAATCTGGTTCCGGCACGGCACGCTGAGCCTTTGGTTATTTCCTCTTCCTGGTGGGAAATGAGAGTTAAATTTGCCCGTCCAGACACCTCCAGCTAGTCTCTCATTGGTTCTCACTATTCCTGTTCATCTGCAGAAATTGCAAACTGGGCCAAACAGGAGGTTAAAGGCGCTGACTCTCCAAGTGGGGAGAGTGTTAGTAAAGCGTCTGGAATGTTGCACCCGAGTACCAGGGGAGAAAAACTGAGACATATTTGAACACGTCTCCCGTTCACACGGTTGATCATACTCTGGGTTCCACATGCATGTTTTAGCTGAAGGAAGAATACCTTAAACCTGGAGAGTTGAGACCCGTGTAATGGGTAACATGCAATATGACTTCAAAGGGTCTTCATTTGCTCACCGAACCTCTCCAATCCTATCACTGCTGCGTTTATGCCCCGTACACATGCTTGATTCTCTTTCGGAGACATAGCAATCCATAGGTTTTAAGATACTTACTACTCAGGTACATTCTTAGGCGTTTAATATGCGGTGTTGAGTCCATTTCGTTGAGCAAGGAGTAGCTCTTGTCTATTCCATATTTGGCTTAAGGAACTTTATCTGTGCTCATTTCAATCTCTGGTTTTATGCAGCACCCCAACTCACCTTTCCCCTTAAGCAAGCATAAGTTGGTTTTCTAAATTTGAGACCCTGTTCTGTTTTGGAATTCAGTTCCTGTGTAGCCAAGTTTACATTCCGTGTATTACTGATATCTTATGATGTTTCTTTTTCTTTGTGACTTATTTCAGTTAGAATCATCGTACCTGAATCCACTCATTATGCTGCTACGGGCCTGATGACATAGATTTCATTGCTGAGTGATACTGCATTGTACGTAAGTACCACAAGTTCTTTATCCATTTTTCACTTTCTGTGATATTGGACTTGTATGGTAAACGAGGTTCTTGTAAACAGAGGCGTCCCAAATTTTGGGGTGGCTGTGTCTTTTTGATTTTAATTTCCCTAAGCTATAGGACCATAAGTGGAAGTGCCCTAGGCTCTGTTGCTTTGTTTTTTAGATGTTTCAGGAAACACCATTCACTTCTCCCGAGTGTCTGTTGGCAATTTACATCCCGCCCATCAGCATAACAAGGCTCCCAGTTCTCCATGGCCTGTCCTGCCTTTCTGGATTTTACACTTTTTTCAGATGGCCCTTTTGACCGGGGGGAAGTGAGACTTCATTGTAGTGCAGATTTCCTTTGCAAGCTTGCTTGGTTGGCAAAAAAGGGCGTATGCGTTTTTTCCTGAATATATTCAGGAAAAAACGCATACGCCCTTTTTGGCCAAGTGCATCATTGTGGACGTTCTGCCTCTTTTCCTATGCTTTCAATGCAATTCCAGTCTACCTCCTGAAATCGGTTTCCTGCAATTCTGCCCCGCTTTCAAGTCCTCTTGGCAGCCTTACTTCAGTATATTTTTGGACGATAGCTGTCATTTATAACTCTGCAGATTTGTGAATTACAGTGCCCCTGAGCTCCTTTCTTCAACTCGCTTTCTTGTGAGATGGCCGCAACACCGCAGGATGGCTTCAGGCCCTAATCTGGTTCCGGCACGGCACACTGAGCGTTTGGTTAATTCCTCTTCCTGCTGGGAAATGAGAGTTAAATTTGCCCGTCCAGACACCTCCAGCTAGTCTCTCATTGGTTCTCCCTATTCCTGTCCATCTTCCGCAGAAATTGCAAACTGGGCCAAACAGGAGGTTAAACGGACTGACTCTCCAAGTCGGGAGACTGTTAGTAAAGCATCTGGAATGTTGCACCCGAGTACCAGGGGACGAAAACTGAGACATATTTGAACACGTCTCCCGATCACATGGTTGATCATACTCTAGGTTCCACATGCATGTTTTAGCTGAATGAAGAATAACTTAAACCTGGGTAGTTGAAACCCGTGGAATGGGTACCATGCAATATGACTTCAAAGGGTCTTCATTTGCTCATCGAACCTCTCCAATCCTATCACTGCTGCGTTTATGCCCCTGTACACATGCTTAATTCTCCTTCGGAGACATAGCAATCCATAGGTTTTAAGATACTTACTAGTCAGGTACATTCTTAGGCGTTTAATATGCGGTGTTGAGTCCATTTCTTTGAGCAAGGAGTAGCTCTTGTCTATTCCGTATTTGGCTTCAGGAACTTTATCTGTGCTCATTTCAATCTCTGGTTTTATGCAGCACCCCAACTCACCTTTCCCCTTAAGCAAGCATAAGTTGGTTTTCTAAATTTGAGACCCTGTTCTGTTCTGTAATTCAGTTCCTGTGTAGCCAAGTTTACATTCCGTGTATTACTGATATCTTATGATGTTTCTTTTTCGGTGTGGCTTATTTCAGTTAGAATCATCATACCTGAATCCACTCATTGTGCTGCTAAGGGCCTGATGACATAGATTTCATTGCTGAGTGATATTGCTTTGTAAGTAAATACAACTTCTTTATCCATTTTTCACTTTCTGCGATGTTGAACATGTACTGTAAACAAGGATCTTGTAAACAGAGGCGTCCCAAACTTTGGGGTGGCTGTGTCTTTTTGATTTTAATTTCCCTAAGCTATAGGACCATAAGTGGAAGTGCCCTAGGCTCTGTTGCTTTGTTTTGTAGATGTTTCAGGAAACACCATACACTTCTCCGGAGTGTCTGTTGGCAATTTACATCCCTCCCATCAGCATAACAAGGCTCCCAGTTCTCCATGGCCTGTCCTGCCTTTCTGGATTTTACACTTTTTTCAGATGGCCCTTTTGACCGGGGGGAAGTGAGACTTCATTGTAGTGCAGATTTCCTTTGCAAGCTTGCTTGGTTGGCCAAAAAGGGCGTATGCGTTTTTTCCTGAATATATTCAGGAAAAAACGCATACGCCCTTTTTGGCCAAGTGCATCATTGTGGACGTTCTGCCTCTTTTCCTATGCTTTCAATGCAATTCCAGTCTACCTCCTGAAATCGGTTTCCTGCAATTCTGCCCCGCTTTCAAGTCCTCTTGGCAGCCTTACTTCAGTATATTTTTGGACGATAGCTGTCATTTATAACTCTGCAGGTTTGTGAATTACAGTGCCCCTGAGCTCCTTTCTTCAACTCGCTTTCTTGTGAGATGGCCGCAACACCGCAGGATGGCTTCAGGCCCTAATCTGGTTCCGGCACGGCACGCTGAGCCTTTGGTTAATTCCTCTTCCTGGTGGGAAATGAGAGTTAAATTTGCCCGTCCAGACACCTCCAGCTAGTCTCTCATTGGTTCTCGCTATTCCTGTTCAACTTCCGCAGAAATTGCAAACTGAGCCATACAGGAGGTTAAAGGGACTGACTCTCCATGTCGGGAGAGTGTTAGTAAAGCGTCTGGAATGTTGCACCCGAGTACCAGGGTACGAAAACTGAGACATATTTGAACACGTCTCCCGTTCACACGGTTGATCATACTCTGGGTTCCACGTGCATGATTTAGCTGAAGGAAGAATACCTTAAACCTGGAGAGTTGAGACCCGTGGAATGGGTAGCATGCAATGTGACTTCAAAGGGTCTTCATTTGCTCACCGAACCTCTCCAATCCTATCACTGCTGCGTTTATGCCCCTGTACACACGCTTGATTCTCTTTTGGAGACATAGCAATCCATAGGTTTTAAGATACTTACTAGTCAGGTACATTCTTAGGCGTTTAATATGGGGTGTTGAGTCCATTTCGTTGAGCAAGGAGTAGCTCTTGTCTATTTCATATTTGGCTTAAGGAACTTTATCTGTGCTCATTTCAATCTCTGGTATTATGCAGCACCCCAACTCACCTTTCCCCTTAAGCAAGCATAAGTTGGTTTTCTAAATTTGAGACCCTGTTCTGTTTTGGAATTCAGTTCCTGTGTAGCCAAGTTTACATTCCGTGTATTAGTGATATCTTATGATGTTTCTTTTTCTGTGTGACTTATTTCAGTTAGAATCATCGTAACTGAATCCACTCATTATGCTGCTACGGGCCTGACGACATAGATTTCATTGCTGAGTGATACTGCATTGTACGTAAGTACCACAAGTTCTTTATCAATTTTTCACTTTCTGTGATATTGAACTTGTACGGTAAACGAGGTTCTTGTAAACAGAGGCGTCCCAAACTTTGGGGTGGCTGTGTCTTTTTGATTTTAATTTCCCTAAACTATAGGACCATAAGTGGAAGTGCCCTAGGCTCTGTTGCTTTGTTTCTTAGATGCTTTAGGAAACACCATACACTTCTCCCGAGTGTCTGTTGGCAATTTACATCCCGCCCATCAGCATAACAAGGCTCCCAGTTCTCCATGGCCTGTCCTGCCTTTCTGGATTTTACACTTTTTTCAGATGGCCCTTTTGACCGGGGGGAAGTGAGACTTCATTGTAGTGCAGATTTCCTGTGTAAGTTTCCTTGGTTGGCCAAAAAGGGCGTATGCGTTTTTTCCTGAATATATTCAGGAAAAAACGCATACGCCCTTTTTGGCCAAGTGCATCATTGTGGACGTTCTGCCTCTTTTCCTATGCTTTCAATGCAATTCCAGTCTACCTCCTGAAATCGGTTTCCTGCAATTCTGCCCCGCTTTCAAGTCCTCTTGGCAGCCTTACTTCAGTATATTTTTGGACGATAGCTGTCATTTATAACTCTGCAGGTTTGTGAATTACAGTGCCCCTGAGCTCCTTTCTTCAACTCGCTTTCTTGTGAACTGGCCGCAACACCGCAGGATGGCTTCAGGCCCTAATCTGGTTCCGGCACGGCACGCTGAGCCTTTGGTTATTTCCTCTTCCTGGTGGGAAATGAGAGTTAAATTTGCCCGTCCAGACACCTCCAGCTAGTCTCTCATTGGTTCTCACTATTCCTGTTCATCTGCAGAAATTGCAAACTGGGCCAAACAGGAGGTTAAAGGCGCTGACTCTCCAAGTGGGGAGAGTGTTAGTAAAGCGTCTGGAATGTTGCACCCGAGTACCAGGGGAGGAAAACTGAGACATATTTGAACACGTCTCCCGTTCACACGGTTGATCATACTCTGGGTTCCACATGCATGTTTTAGCTGAAGGAAGAATACCTTAAACCTGGAGAGTTGAGACCCGTGTAATGGGTAACATGCAATATGACTTCAAAGGGTCTTCATTTGCTCACCGAACCTCTCCAATCCTATCACTGCTGCGTTTATGCCCCGTACACATGCTTGATTCTCTTTTGGAGACATAGCAATCCATAGGTTTTAAGATACTTACTACTCAGGTACATTCTTAGGCGTTTAATATGCGGTGTTGAGTCCATTTCGTTGAGCAAGGAGTAGCTCTTGTCTATTCCATATTTGGCTTAAGGAACTTTATCTGTGCTCATTTCAATCTCTGGTTTTATGCAGCACCCCAACTCACCTTTCCCCTTAAGCAAGCATAAGTTGGTTTTCTAAATTTGAGACCCTGTTCTGTTTTGGAATTCAGTTCCTGTGTAGCCAAGTTTACATTCCGTGTATTACTGATAACTTATGATGTTTCTTTTTCTTTGTGACTTATTTCAGTTAGTATCATCATACCTGAATCCACTCATTGTGCTGCTAAGGGCCTGATGACATAGATTTCATTGCTGAGTGATATTGCTTTGTAAGTAAATACCACAACTTCTTTATCCATTTTTCACTTTCTGCGATGTTGAACTTGTACTGTAAACGAGGTTCTTGTAAACAGAGGCGTCCCAAACTTTGGGGTGGCTGTGTCTTTTTGATTTTAATTTCCCTGAGCTATAGGACCATAAGTGGAAGTGCCCTAGGCTCTGTTGCTTTGTTTTTTAGATGTTCCAGGAAACACCATACACTTCTCCCGAGTTTCTGTTGGCAATTTACATCGCGCCCATCAGCATAACAAGGCTCCCAGTTCTCCATGGCCTGTCCTGCCTTTCTGGATTTTACACTTTTTTCAGATGGCCTCTTTGACCGGGGGGAAGTGAGACTTCATTGTAGTGCAGATTTCCTTTGCAAGCTTGCTTGGTTGGCCAAAAAGGGCGTATGCGTTTTTTCCTGAATATATTCAGGAAAAAACGCATACGCCCTTTTTGGCCAAGTGCATCATTGTGGACGTTCTGCCTCTTTTCCTATGCTTTCAATGTAATTCCAGTCTACCTCCTGAAATCGGTTTCCTGCAATTCTGCCCTGCTTTCAAGTCCTCTTGGCAGCCTTACTTCAGTATATTTTTGGACGATAGCTGTCATTTATAACTCTGCAGGTTTGTAAATTACAGTGCCCCTGAGCTCCTTTCTTCAACTCGCTTTCTTTTGAGCTGACCGCAACAACGCAGGATGGCTTCAGGCCCTAATCTGGTTCAGGCATGGCACGCTGAGCCTTTGGTTATTTCCTCTTCCAGGTGGGAAATGAGAGTTAAATTTGCCCGTCCAGACACCTCCAGCTAGTCTCTCATTGGTTCTCCCTATTCCTGTTCATCTTCCACAGAAATTGCAAACTGGGCCAAACAGGAGGTTAAAGGCGCTGACTCTCCAAGTCGGGAGAGTGTTAGTAAAGCGTCTGGAATGTTGCACCCGAGTACCGGGGAGGAAAACTGAGACATATTTGAACACGTCTCCTGTTCACACGGTTGATCATACTCTGGGTTCCACATGCATGTTTTAGCTGAAGGAAGAATACCTTAAACGTGGGTAGTTGAAACCTGTGGAATGGGTACCATGCAATATGACTTCAAAGGGTCTTCATTTGCTCATCGAACATCTCCAATCCTATCACTGCTGCGTTTATGCCCCTGTACACACGCTTGATTCTCTTTCGGAGACATAGCAATCCATAGGTTTTAAGATACTTACTAGTCAGGTACATTCTTAGGCATTTAATATGGGGTGTTGAGTCCATTTCGTTGATCAAGGAGTAGCTCTTGTCTATTCCATATGTGGCTTAAGGAACGGTATCTGTGCTAATTTGAAACTCTGGTTTTATGCAGCACCCCAACTCACCTTTCCCCTTAAGCAAGCATAAGTTGGTTTTCTAAATTTGAGACCCTGTTCTGTTTTGGAATTCAGTTCCTGTGTAGCCAAGTTTACATTCCGTGTATTACTGATATCTTATGATGTTTCTTTTTCTGTGTGACTTATTTCAGTTAGAATCATCGTACCTGAATCCACTCATTATGCTGCTACGGGCCTGATGACATAGATTTCATTGCTGAGTGATACTGCATTGTACGTAAGTACCACAAGTTCTTTATCCATTTTTCACTTTCTGTGATATTGGACTTGTACGGTAAACGAGGTTCTTGTAAACAGAGGCGTCCCAAATTTTGGGGTGGCTGTGTCTTTTTGATTTTAATTTCCCTAAGCTATAGGACCATAAGTGGAAGTGCCCTAGGCTCTGTTGCTTTGTTTTTTAGATGTTTCAGGAAACACCATTCACTTCTCCCGAGTGTCTGTTGGCAATTTACATCCCGCCCATCAGCATAACAAGGCTCCCAGTTCTCCATGGCCTGTCCTGCCTTTCTGGATTTTACACTTTTTTCAGATGGCCCTTTTGACCGGGGGGAAGTGAGACTTCATTGTAGTGCAGATTTCCTTTGCAAGCTTGCTTGGTTGGCAAAAAAGGGCGTATGCGTTTTTTCCTGAATATATTCAGGAAAAAACGCATACGCCCTTTTTGGCCAAGTGCATCATTGTGGACGTTCTGCCTCTTTTCCTATGCTTTCAATGCAATTCCAGTCTACCTCCTGAAATCGGTTTCCTGCAATTCTGCCCCGCTTTCAAGTCCTCTTGGCAGCCTTACTTCAGTATATTTTTGGACGATAGCTGTCATTTATAACTCTGCAGATTTGTGAATTACAGTGCCCCTGAGCTCCTTTCTTCAACTCGCTTTCTTGTGAGATGGCCGCAACACCGCAGGATGGCTTCAGGCCCTAATCTGGTTCCGGCACGGCACGATGAGCGTTTGGTTAATTCCTCTTCCTGCTGGGAAATGAGAGTTAAATTTGCCCGTCCAGACACCTCCAGCTAGTCTCTCATTGGTTCTCCCTATTCCTGTCCATCTTCCGCAGAAATTGCAAACTGGGCCAAACAGGAGGTTAAACGGACTGACTCTCCAAGTCGGGAGACTGTTAGTAAAGCATCTGGAATGTTGCACCCGAGTACCAGGGGACGAAAACTGAGACATATTTGAACACGTCTCCCGATCACATGGTTGATCATACTCTAGGTTCCACATGCATGTTTTAGCTGAATGAAGAATAACTTAAACCTGGGTAGTTGAAACCCGTGGAATGGGTACCATGCAATATGACTTCAAAGGGTCTTCATTTGCTCATCGAACCTCTCCAATCCTATCACTGCTGCGTTTATGCCCCTGTACACATGCTTGATTCTCCTTCGGAGACATAGCAATCCATAGGTTTTAAGATACTTACTAGTCAGGTACATTCTTAGGCGTTTAATATGCGGTGTTGAGTCCATTTCTTTGAGCAAGGAGTAGCTCTTGTCTATTCCGTATTTGGCTTCAGGAACTTTATCTGTGCTCATTTCAATCTCTGGTTTTATGCAGCACCCCAACTCACCTTTCCCCTTAAGCAAGCATAAGTTGGTTTTCTAAATTTGAGACCCTGTTCTGTTCTGTAATTCAGTTCCTGTGTAGCCAAGTTTACATTCCGTGTATTACTGATATCTTATGATGTTTCTTTTTCTGTGTGGCTTATTTCAGTTAGAATCATCATACCTGAATCCACTCATTGTGCTGCTAAGGGCCTGATGACATAGATTTCATTGCTGAGTGATATTGCTTTGTAAGTAAATACAACTTCTTTATCCATTTTTCACTTTCTGCGATGTTGAACATGTACTGTAAACAAGGATCTTGTAAACAGAGGCGTCCCAAACTTTGGGGTGGCTGTGTCTTTTTGATTTTAATTTCCCTAAGCTATAGGACCATAAGTGGAAGTGCCCTAGGCTCTGTTGCTTTGTTTCTTAGTTCCTTCAGGAAACACCATACACTTCTCCCGAGTGTCTGTTGGCAATTTACATCCCGCCCATGAGCATAACAAGGCTCCCAGTTCTCCATGGCCTGTCCTGCCTTTCTGGATTTTACACTTTTTTCAGATGGCCCTTTTGACCGGGGGGAAGTGAGACTTCAGTGTAGTGCAGATTTCCTTTGCAAGTTTGCTTGGTTGGCCAAAAAGTGCGTATGCGTTTTTTCCTGAATATATTCAGGAAAAAACGCATACGCCCTTTTTGGCCAAGTGCATCATTGTGGACGTTCTGCCTCTTTGCCGATGCTTTCAATGCAATTCCAGTCTACCTCCTGAAATCGGTTTCCTGCAATTCTGCCCCGCTTTCAAGTCTTCTTGGCAGCCTTACTTCAGTATATTTTTGGACGATAGCTGTCATTTATAACTCTGCAGGTTTGTGCATTACAGTGCCCCTGAGCTCCTTTCTTCAACTCCCTTTCTTTTCAGCTGGTCACAACACCGCAGAATGGCTTCAGGCCCTAATCTGGTTCCGGCACTGCATGCTGAGCCTTTGGTTATTTCCTCTTCCTGGTGGGAAATGAGAGTTAAATTTGCCCGTCCAGACACCTCCAGCTAGTCTCTCATTGGTTCGCCCTATTCCTGTTCATCTTCTGCAGAAATTGCAAACTGGGCCAAACTGGAGGTTAAAGGCGCTGACTCTCCAAGTGGGGAGAGTGTTAGTAAAGCGTCTGGAATGTTGCACCCGAGTACCAGGGGAGGAAAACTGAGACATATTTGAACACGTCTCCCGTTCACACGGTTGATCATACTCTGGGTTCCACATGCATGTATTAGCTGAAGGAAGAATACCTTAAACCTGGAGAGTTGAGACCCGTGGAATGGGTACCATGCAATATGACTTCAAAGGGTCTTCATTTGCTCACCAAACCTCTCCAATCATATCACTGCTGCATTTATGCCCCTGTACACACGCTTGATTCTCTCATGGAGACATAGCAATCCATAGGTTTTAAGATACTTACTAGTCAGGTACATTCTTAGGCGTTTAATTTGGGGTGTTGAGTCCATTTCGTTGAGCAAGGAGTAGCTCTTGTCTATTCCATATTTGGCTTAAGGAACTTTATCTGTGCTCATTTCAATCTCTGGTTTTATGCAGCACCCCAACTCACCTTTCCCCTTAAGCAAGCATATGTTGGTTTTCTAAATTTGAGACCCTGTTCTGTTTTGGAATTCAGTTCCTGTGTAGCCAAGTTTACATTCCGTGTATTAGTGATATCTTATGATGTTTCTTTTTCTGTGTGACTTATTTCAGTTAGAATCATCGTAACTGAATCCACTCATTATGCTGCTACGGGCCTGACGACATAGATTTCATTGCTGAGTGATACTGCATTGTACGTAAGTACCACAAGTTCTTTATCAATTTTTCACTTTCTGTGATATTGAACTTGTACGGTAAACGAGGTTCTTGTAAACAGAGGCGTCCCAAACTTTGGGGTGGCTGTGTCTTTTTGATTTTAATTTCCCTAAACTATAGGACCATAAGTGGAAGTGTCCTAGGCTCTGTTGCTTTGTTTCTTAGATGCTTTAGGAAACACCATACACTTCTCCCGAGTGTCTGTTGGCAATTTACATCCCGCCCATCAGCATAACAAGGCTCCCAGTTCTCCATGGCCTGTCCTGCCTTTCTGGATTTTACACTTTTTTCAGATGGCCCTTTTGACCGGGGGGAAGTGAGACTTCATTGTAGTGCAGATTTCCTGTGTAAGTTTCCTTGGTTGGCCAAAAAGGGCGTATGCGTTTTTTCCTGAATATATTCAGGAAAAAACGCATACGCCCTTTTTGGCCAAGTGCATCATTGTGGACGTTCTGCCTCTTTTCCTATGCTTTCAATGCAATTCCAGTCTACCTCCTGAAATCGGTTTCCTGCAATTCTGCCCCGCTTTCAAGTCCTCTTGGCAGCCTTACTTCAGTATATTTTTGGACGATAGCTGTCATTTATAACTCTGCAGGTTTGTGAATTACAGTGCCTCTGAGCTCCTTTCTTCAACTCGCTTTCTTGTGAACTGGCCGCAACACCGCAGGATGGCTTCAGGCCCTAATCTGGTTCCGGCACGGCACGCTGAGCCTTTGGTTATTTCCTCTTCCTGGTGGGAAATGAGAGTTAAATTTGCCCGTCCAGACACCTCCAGCTAGTCTCTCATTGGTTCTCACTATTCCTGTTCATCTGCAGAAATTGCAAACTGGGCCAAACTGGAGGTTAAAGGCGCTGACTCTCCAAGTGGGGAGAGTGTTAGTAAAGCGTCTGGAATGTTGCACCCGAGTACCAGGGGAGGAAAACTGAGACATATTTGAACACGTCTCCCGTTCACACGGTTGATCATACTCTGGGTTCCACGTGCATGATTTAGCTGAAGGAAGAATACCTGAAACCTGGAGAGTTGAGACCCGTGGAATGGGTACCATGCAATATGACTTCAAAGGGTCTTCATTTGCTCACCGAACCTCTCCAATCCTATCACTGCTGCGTTTATGCCCCGTACACATGCTTGATTCTCTTTTGGAGACATAGCAATCCATAGGTTTTAAGATACTTACTAGTCAGGTACATTCTTAGGCGTTTAATATGGGGTGTTGAGTCCATTTCGTTGAGCAAGGAGTAGCTCTAGTCTATTCCATATTTGGCTTAAGGAACTTTATCTGTGCTCATTTCAATCTCTGGTTTTATGCAGCACCCCAACTCACCTTTCCCCTTAAGCAAGCATAAGATGGTTTTCTGAATTTGAGACCCTGTTCTGTTCTGTAATTCAGTTCCTGTGTAGCCAAGTTTACATTCCGTGTATTACTGATATCTTATGATGTTTCTTTTTCTGTGTGACTTATTTCAGTTAGAATCATCGTACCTGAATCCACTCATTATGCTGCTACGGGCCTGATGACATAGATTTCATTGCTGAGTGATACTGCATTGTACATAAGTACCACAACTTATTTATCCATTTTTCAATTTCTGCGATGTTGAACTTGTACTGTAAACGAGGTTCTTGTAAACAGAGGCGTCCCAAACTTTGGGGTGGCTGTGTCTTTTTGATTTTAATTTCCCTAAGCTATAGGACCATAAGTGGAAGTGCCCTAGGCTCTGTTGCTTTGTTTTTTAGATGTTTCAGGAAACACCATACACTTCTCCCGAGTGTCTGTTGGCAATTTACATCCCGCCCATCAGCATAACAAGGCTCCCAGTTCTCCATGGCCTGTCCTGCCTTTCTGGATTTTACACTTTTTTCAGATGGCCCTTTTGACTGGGGGGAAGTGAGACTTCATTGTAGTGCAGATTTCCTTTGCAAGCTTGCTTGGTTGGCCAAAAAGGGCGTATGCGTTTTTTCCTGAATATATTCAGGAAAAAACGCATACGCCCTTTTTGGCCAAGTGCATCATTGTGGACGTTCTGCCTCTTTTCCTATGCTTTCAATGCAATTCCAGTCTACCTCCTGAAATCGGTTTCCTGCAATTCTGCCCCGCTTTCAAGTCCTCTTGGCAGCCTTACTTCAGTATATTTTTGGACAATAGCTGTCATTTATAACTCTGCATGTTTGTGAATTACAGTGCCCCTGAGCTCCTTTCTTCAACTCGCTTTCTTGTGAGCTGGCCGCAACACCGCAGGATGGCTTCAGGCCCTAATCTGGTTCCGGCATGGAACGCTGAGCCTTTGGTTAATTCCTCTTCCTGGTGGGAAATGAGAGTTAAATTTGCCCGTCCAGACACCTCCAGCTAGTCTCTCATTGGTTCTCGCTATTCCTGTTCATCTTCCGCAGAAATTGCAAACTGGGCCAAACAGGAGGTTAAAGGCGCTGACTCTCCAAGTGGGGAGAGTGTTAGTAAAGCGTCTGGAATGTTGCACCTGAGTACCAGGGGAGGAAAACTGAGACATATTTGAACACGTCTCCCGTTCACACGGTTGATCATACTCTGGGTTCCACATGCATGTTTTAGCTGAAGGAAGAATACCTTAAACCTGTGTAGTTGAAACCCGTGGAATGGGTACCATGCAATATGACTTCAAAGGGTCTTCATTTGCTCACCGAACCTCTCCAATCCTATCACTGCTGCGTTTATGCCCCTGTACACACGCTTGATTCTCTTTCGGAGACATAGCAATCCATAGGTTTGAAGATACTTACTAGTCAGGTACATACTTAGGCGTTTAATATGCGGTGTTGAGTCCATTTCGTTGAGCAAGGAGTAGCTCTTGTCTATTCCATATTTGGCTTAAGGAACTTTATCTGTGCTCATTTCAATCTCTGGTTTTATGCAGCACCCCAACTCACCTTTCCCCTTAAGCAAGCATAAGTTGGTTTTATAAATTTGAGACCTTGTTCTGTTTTGGAATTCAGTTCCTGTGTAGCCAAGTTTACATTCCGTGTATTAGTGATATCTTATGATGTTTCTTTTTCTGTGTGACTTATTTCAGTTAGAATCATCGTACCTGAATCCACTCATTATGCTGCTACGGGCCTGATGACATAGATTTCATTGCTGAGTGATACTGCATTCTAAATAAGTACCACAATTCTTTATCCATTTTTCACTTTCTGTGATATTGAACTTGTATGGTAAATGAGGTTCTTGTAAACAGAGGCGTCCCAAACTTTGGGTGGCTGTGTCTTTTTGATTTTAATTTCCCTAAGCTATAGGACCATAAGTGGAAGTGCCCTAGGCTCTGTTGCTTTGTTTTTTAGATGTTTCAGGAAACACCATACACTTCTCCCGAGTGTCTGTTGGCAATTTACATCCCGCCCATCAGCATAACAAGGCTCCCAGTTCTCCATGGCCTGTCCTGCCTTTCTGGATTTTACACTTTTTTCAGATGGCCCTTTTGACCTGGGGGAAGTGAGACTTCATTGTAGTGCAGATTTCCTTTGCAAGCTTGCTTGGTTGGCCAAAAAGGGCGTATGCGTTTTTTCCTGAATATATTCAGGAAAAAACGCATACGCCCTTTTTGGCCAAGTGCATCATTGTGGACGTTCTGCCTCTTTTCCTATGCTTTCAATGCAATTCCAGTCTACCTCCTGAAATTGGTTTCCTGCAATTCTGCCCCGCTTTCAAGTCCTCTTGGCAGCCTTACCTCAGTATATTTTTGGACGATAGCTGTCATTTATAACTCAGCAGGTTCGTGAATTGCAGTGCCCCTGAGCTCCTTTCTTCAACTCACTTTCTTTTGAGCTGGCCGCAACACCAAAGGATGGCTTCAGGCCCTAATCTGGTTCCGGCACGGCACGCTGAGCCTTTGGTTAGTTCCTCTTCCTGGTGGGAAATGAGAGTTAAATTTGCCCGTCCAGACACCTCCAGCTAGTCTCTCATTGGTTCTCCCTATTCCTGTTCATCTTCCGCAGAAATTGCAAACTGGGCCAAACAGGAGGTTAAAGGCGCTGACTCTCCAAGTGGGGAGAGTGTTAGTAAAGCGTCTGGAATGTTGCACCCGAGTACCAGGGGAGGAAAACTGAGACATATTTGAACACGTCTCCCGTTCACACGGTTGATCATACTCTGGGTTCCACATGCATGTTTTAGCTGAAGGAAGAATACCTTAAACGTGGGTAGTTGAAACCTGTGGAATGGGTACCATGCAATATGACTTCAAAGGGTCTTCATTTGCTCACCGAACCTCTCCAATCCTATCACTGCTGCGTTTATGCCCCGTACACATGCTTGATTCTCTTTCGGAGACATAGCAATCCATAGGTTTTAAGATACTTACTACTCAGGTACATTCTTAGGCGTTTAATATGGGGTGTTGAGTCCATTTCGTTGAGCAAGGAGTAGCTCTTGTCTATTCCATATTTGGCTTAAGGAACTTTATCTGTGCTCATTTCAATCTCTGGTTTTATGCAGCACCCCAACTCACCATTCCCGTTAAGCAAGCATAAGTTGGTTTTCTGAATTTGAGACCCTGTTCTGTTTTGGAATTCAGTTCCTGTGTAGCCAAGTTTACATTCCGTGTATTACTGATATCTTATGATGTTTCTTTTTCTTTGTGACTTATTTCAGTTAGTGTCATCATACCTGAATCCACTCATTGTGCTGCTAAGGGCCTGATGACATAGATTTGATTGCTGAGTGATATTGCTTTGTAAGTAAATACCACAACTTCTTTATGCATTTTTCACTTTCTGCGATGTTGAACTTGTACTGTAAACGAGGTTCTTGTAAACAGAGGCGTCCCAAATTTTGGGGTGGCTGTGTCTTTTTGATTTTAATTTCCCTAAGCTATAGGTCCATAAGTGGAAGTGCCCTAGGCTCTGTTGCTTTGTTTTTTAGATGTTTCAGGAAACACCATACACTTTCCCGAGTTTCTGTTGGCAATTTACATCCCGCCCATCAGCATAACTAGGCTCCCAGTTCTCCATGGCCTGTCCTGCCTTTCTGGATTTTACACTTTTTTCAGATGGCCCTTTTGACCGGGGGGAAGTGAGACTTCATTGTAGTGCAGATTTCCTTTGCAAGCTTGCTTGGTTGTCCAAAAAGGGCGTATGCGTTTTTTCCTGAATATATTCAGGAAAAAACGCATACACCCTTTTTGGCCAAGTGCATCATTGTGGACGTTCTGCCTCTTTTCCTATGCTTTCAATGCAATTCCAGTCTACCTCCTGAAATCGGTTTCCTGCAATTCTGCCCCGCTTTCAAGTCCTCTTGGCAGCCTTACTTCAGTATATTTTTGGACGATAGCTGTCATTTATATCTCTGCAGGTTTGTGAATTACAGTGCCCCTGAGCTCCTTTCTTCAACTCGCTTTCTTGTGACCTGGCCGCAACACCGCAGGATGGCTTCAGGCCCTAATCTGGTTCCGGCATGGCACGCTTAGCCTTTGGTTAATTCCTCTTCCTGGTGGGAAATGAGAGTTAAATTTGCCCGTCCAGACACCTCCAGCTAGTCTCTCATTGGTTCTCCCTATTCCTGTTCATATTCCGCAGAAATTGCAAACTGGGCCAAACAGGAGGTTAAAGGGACTGACTCTCCAAGTCGGGAGAGTGTTAATAAAGCGTCTGGAATGTTGCACCCGAGTACCAGGGTACGAAAACTGAGACATATTTGAACACGTCTCCCGATCACACGGTTGATCATACTCTAGGTTCCACATGCATGTTTTAGCTGAAAGAAGAATACCTTAAAACTGGGTGGTTGAAACCCGTGGAATGGGTACCATGCAATATGACTTCAAAGGGTCTTCATTTGCTGACCGAAACTCTCCAATCCTATCACTGCTGCGTTTATGCCCCTGTACACACGCTTGATTCTCTTTTGGAGACATAGCAATCCATAGGTTTTAAGATAATTACTAGTCAGGTACATTCTTAGGCGTTTAATATGGGGTGTTGAGTCCATTTCGTTGAGCAAGGAGTAGCTCTTGTCTATTCCATATTTGGCTTAAGGAACTTTATCTGTGCTCATTTCAATCTCTGGTTTTATGCAGCACCCCAACTCACCTTTCACCTTAAGCAAGCATAAGATGGTTTTCTAAATTTGAGACCCTGTTCTGTTCTGTAATTCAGTTCCTGTGTAGCCAAGTTTACATTCCGTGTATTACTGATATCTTATGATGTTTCTTTTTCTGTGTGACTTATTTCAGTTAGAATCATCGTACCTGAATCCACTCATTATGCTGCTACGGGCCTGATGACATAGATTTCATTGCTGAGTGATACTGCATTGTACATAAGTACCACAAGTTCTTTATACATTTTTCACTTTCTGTGATATTGAACTTGTATGGTAAACGAGTTTCTTGTAAACAGAGGCGTCCCAAACTTTGGGGTGGCTGTGTCTTTTTGATTTTAAATTCCCTAAACTATAGGACCATAAGTGGAAGTGCCCTAGGCTGTGTTGCTTTGTTTCTTAGATGTTTCAGGAAACACCATACACTTCTCCCGAGTGGCTGTTGGCAATTTACATCCCGCCCATCAGCATAACAAGGCTCCCAGTTCTCCATGGCCTGTCCTGACTTTCTGGATTTTACACTTTTTTCAGATGGCCCTTTTGACCGGGGGGAAGTGAGACTTCATTGTAGTGCAGATTTCCTTTGCAAGGTTGCTTGGTTGGCCAAAAAGGGCGTATGCGTTTTTTCCTGAATATATTCAGGAAAAAACGCATACGCCCTTTTTGGCCAAGTGCATCATTGTGGACGTTCTGCCTCTATTCCTATGCTTTCAATGCAATTCCAGTCTACCTCCTGAAATCGGTTTCCTGCAATTCTGCCCCGCTTTCAAGTCCTCTTGGCAGTCTTACTTCAGTATATTTTTGGACGATAGCTGTCATTTATAACTCTGCAGGTTTGTTAATTACAGTGCCCCTGAGCTCCTTTCTTCAACTCGCTTTCTTGTGAGCTGGCCGCAACACCGCAGGATGGCTTCAGGCCCTAATCTGCTTCCGGCATGGCATGCTGAGCCTTTGGTTAATTCCTCTTCCTGGTGGGAAATGAGAGTTAAATTTGCCCGTCCAGACACCTCCAGCTAGTCTCTCATTGGTTCTCCCTATTCCTGTTCATCTTCCGCAGAAATTGTAAACTGGGCCAAACAGGAGGTTAAAGGCGCTGACTCTCCAAGTGGGGAGAGTGTTAGTAAAGCGTCTGGAATGTTGCACCTGAGTACCAGGGGAGGAATACTGAGACATATTTGAACACGTCTCCCGTTCACACGGTTGATCATACTCTGGGTTCCACATGCATGTTTTAGCTGAAGGAAGAATACCTTAAACCTGGGTAGTTGAAACCCGTGGAATGGGTACCATGCAATATGACTTCAAAGGGTCTTCATTTGCTCACCGAACCTCTCCAATCCTATCACTGCTGCGTATATGCCCCTGTACACATGCTTGATTCTCTTTCGGAGACATAGCAATCCATAGGTTTTAAGATACTTACTAGTCAGGTACATTCTTAGGCGTTTAATATGGGGTGTTGAGTCCATTTCGTTGAGCAAGGAGTAGCTCTTGTCTATTCCATATTTGGCTTAAGGAACTTTATCTGTGCTCATTTCAATCTCTGGTTTTATGCAGCACCCCAACTCACCTTTCCCCTTAAGCAAGCATAAGTTGGTTTTCTAAATTTGAGACCCTGTTCTGTTTTGGAATTCAGTTCCTGTGTAGCCAAGTTTACATTCCGTGTATTACTGATATCTTATGATGTTTCTTTTTCTGTGTGACTTATTTCAGTTAGAATCATCATACCTGAATCCACTCATTATGCTGCTACGGGCCTGATGACATAGATTTCATTGCTGAGTGATACTGCATTGTACGTAAGTACCACAAGTTCTTTATCCATTTTTCACTTTCTGTGATATTGAACTTGTACGGTAAACGAGGTTCTTGTAAACAGAGGCGTCCCAAACTTTGGGGTGGCTGTGTCTTTTTGATTTTAATTTCCCTAAGCTATAGAACCATAAGTGGAAGTGCCCTAGGCTCTGTTGCTTTGTTTTTTAGATGTTTCAGGAAACACCATACACTTCTCCCGAGTGTCTGTTGGCAATTTACATCCCGCCCATCAGCATAACAAGGCTCCCAGTTCTCCATGGCCTGTCCTGCCTTTCTGGATTTTACACTTTTTTCAGATGGCCCTTTTGACCGGGGGGAAGTGAGACTTCATGTAGTGCAGATTTCCTTTGCAAGCTTGCTTGGTTGGCCTAAAAGGGCGTATGCATTTTTTCCTGAATATATTCAGGAAAAAACGCATACGCCCTTTTTGGCCAAGTGCATCATTGTGGACGTTCTGCCTCTTTTCCTATGCTTTCAATGCAATTCCAGTCTACCTCCTGAAATCGGTTTCCTGCAATTCTGCCCCGCTTTCAAGTCCTCTTGGGAGCCTTACTTCAGTATATTTTTGGACGATAGCTGTCATTTATAACTCTGCAGGTTTCTGAATTACAGTGCCCCTGAGCTCCTTTCTTCAACTCGCTTTCTTGTGAGCTGGCCGCAACACCGCAGGATGGCTTCAGGCCCTAATCTGGTTCCGGCAAGGCATGCTGCACCTTTGGTTATTTCCTCTTCCTGGTGGGAAATGAGAGTTAAATTTGCCCGTCCAGACACCTCCAGCTAATCTCTCATTGGTTCTCACTATTCCTGTTCATCTGCAGAAATTGCAAACTGGGCCAAACAGGAGGTTAAAGGCGCTGACTCTCCAAGTGGGGAGAGTGTTAGTAAAGCGTCTGGAATGTTGCACCCGAGTACCAGGGGAGGAAAACTGAGACATATTTGAACATGTCTCCCGTTCACACGGTTGATCATACTCTGGGTTCCACATGCATGTTTTAGCTGAAGGAAGAATACCTTAAACCTGGAGAGTTGAGACCCGTGTAATGGGTACCATGCAATATGACTTCAAAGGGTCTTCATTTGCTCACCGAACCTCTCCAATCCTATCACTGCTGCGTTTATGCCCCGTACACATGCTTGATTCTCTTTTGGAGACATAGCAATCCATAGGTTTTAAGATACTTACTAGTCAGGTACATTCTTAGGCGTTTAATATGGGGTGTTGAGTCCATTTCGTTGAGCAAGGAGTAGCTCTTGTCTATTCCATATTTGGCTTAAGGAACTTTATCTGTGCTCATTTCAATCTCTGGTTTTATGCAGCACCCCAACTCACCTTTCCCCTTAAGCAAGCATAAGTTGGTTTTCTAAATTTGAGACCCTGTTCTGTTCTGTAATTCAGTTCCTGTGTAGCCAAGTTTACATTCCGTGTATTACTGATATCTTATGATGTTTCTTTTTCTGTGTGACTTATTTCAGTTAGAATCATCATATCTGAATCCACTCATTGTGCTGCTAAGGGCCTGATGACATAGATTTCATTGCTGAGTGATATTGCTTTGTAAGTATATACCACAACTTCTTTATCCATTTTTCACTTTCTGCGATGTTGAACTTGTACTGTAAACGAGGTTCTTGTAAACAGAGGCGTCCCAAACTTTGGGGTGGCTGTGTCTTTTTGATTTTAATTTCCCTAAGCTATAGGACCATAAGTGGAAGTGCCCTAGGCTCTGTTGCTTTGTTTTCTAGATGTTTCAGGAAACACCATACACTTCTCCCGAGTGTCTGTTGGCAATTTACATCCCGCCCATCAGCATAACAAGGCTCCCAGTTCTCCATGGCCTGTCCTGCCTTTCTGGATTTTACACTTTTTTCAGATGGCCCTTTTGACCTGGGGAAAGTGAGACTTCATTGTAGTGCAGATTTCCTTTGCAAGCTTGCTTGGTTGGCCAAAAAGGGCGTATGCGTTTTTTCCTGAATATATTCAGGAAAAAACGCATACGCCCTTTTTGGCCAAGTGCATCATTGTGGACGTTCTGCCTCTTTTCCTATGCTTTCAATGCAATTCCAGTCTACCTCCTGAAATCAGTTTCCTGCAATTCTGCCCCGCTTTCAAGTCCTCTTGGCAGCCTTACTTCAGTATATTTTTGGATGATAGCTGTCATTTATAACTCTGCAGGTTTGTGAATTACAGTGCCCCTGAGCTCCTTTCTTCAACTCGCTTTCTTTTGAGCTGGCCGCAACACCGCAGGATGGCTTCAGGCCCTAATCTGGTTCCGGCACGGCACGCTGAGCCTTTGGTTATTTCCTCTTCCTGGTGGGAAATGAGAGTTAAATTTGCCCGTCCAGACACCTCCAGCTAGTCTCTCATTGGTTCTCCCTATTCCTGTTCATCTTCCGCAGAAATTGCAAACTGGGCCAAACAGGAGGTTAAAGGGACTGACTCTCCAAGTGGGGAGAATGATAGTAAAGCGTCTGGAATGTTGCACCCGAGTACCAGGGGAGGAAAACTGAGACATATTTGAACACGTATCCCGATCACATGGTTGATCATACTCTAGGTTCCACATGCATGTTTTAGCTGAAGGAAGAATACCTTAAACCTGAGTAGTTGAAACCCGTGGAATGGGTACCATGCAATGTGACTTCAAAGGGTCTTCATTTGCTCACCGAACCTCTCCAATCCTATCACTGCTGCGTTTATGCCCCTGTACACACGCTTGATTCTCTTTTGGAGACATAGCAATCCATAGGTTTTAAGATACTTACTAGTCAGGTACATTCTTAGGCGTTTAATATGGGGTGTTGAGTCCATTTCGTTGAGCAAGGAGTAGCTCTTGTCTATTCCATATTTGGCTTAAGGAACTTTATCTGTGCTCATTTCAATCTCTGGTTTTATGCAGCACCCCAACTCACCTTTCCCCTTAAGCAAGCATACGTTGGTTTTCTAAATTTGAGACCCTGTTCTGTTTTGGAATTCAGTTCCTGTGTAGCCCAGTTTACATTCCGTGTATTAGTGATATCTTATGATGTTTCTTTTTCTGTGTGACTTATTTCAGTTAGAATCATCGTACCTGAATCCACTCATTATGCTGCTACGGGGCTGATGACATAGATTTCATTGCTGAGTGATACTGCATTGTACGTAAGTACCACAAGTCCTTTATCCATTTTTCACTTTCTGCGATGTTGAACTTGTACTGTAAACGAGGTTCTTGTAAACAGAGGCGTCCCAAACTTTGGGGTGGCTGTGTCTTTTTGATTTTAATTTCCCTATGCTATAGGACCATATGTGGAAGTGCCCTAGGCTCTGTTGCTTTGTTTTTTAGATGTTTCAGGAAACACCATACACTTCTCCCGAGTGTCTGTTGGCAATTTACATCCCGCCCATCAGCATAACAAGGCTCCCAGTTCTCCATGGCCTGTCCTGCCTTTCTGGATTTTACACTTTTTTCAGATGGCCCTTTTGACCGGGGGGAAGTGAGACTTCATTGTAGTGCAGATTTCCTTTGCAAGTTTGCTTGGTTGGCCAAAAATGGCGTATGCGTTTTTTCCTGAATATATTCAGGAAAAAACGCATACGCCCTTTTTGGCCAAGTGCATCATTGGGGACGTTCTGCCTCTTTTCCTATGCTTTCAATGCAATTCCAGTCTACCTCCTGAAATCGGTTTCCTGCAATTCTGCCCCGCTTTCAAGTCCTCTTGGCAGCCTTACTTCAGTATATTTTTGGACGATAGCTGTCATTTATAACTCTGCAGGTTTGTGAATTACAGTGCCCCTGAGCTCCTTTCTTCAACTCGCTTTCTTGTGAGCTGGCCGCAACACCGCAGGATGGCTTCAGGCCCTAATCTGGTTCCGGCACGGCACGCTGAGCCTTTGGTTATTTCCTCTTCCTGGTGGGAAATGAGAGTTAAATTTGCCCGTCCAGACACCTCCAGCTAGTCTCTCATTGGTTCTCCCTATTCCTGTTCAACTTCCGCAGAAATTGCAAACTGGACCAAACAGGAGGTTAAAGGCGCTGACTCTCCAAGACAGGAGAGTGTTCGTAAAGCGTCTGGTATGTTGCACCCGAGTACCAGGGGAGGAAAACTGAGATATATTTGAACACGTCTCCCGTTCACACGGTTGATCATACTCTGGGTTCCACATGCATGTTTTAGCTGAAGGAAGAATACCTTAAACCTGGAGAGTTGAGACCCGTGGAATGGGTACCATGCAATATGACTTCAAAGGGTCTTCATTTGCTCACCGAACCTCTCCAATCCTATCACTGCTGCGTTTATGCCCCTGTACACATGCTTGATTCTCTTTCGCATACATAGCAATCCATAGGTTTTAAGATACTTACTAGTCAGGTACATTCTTAGGCGTTTAATATGCGGTTTTGAGTCCATTTCGTTGAGCAAGGAGTAGCTCTTGTCTATTCCATATTTGGCTTAAGGAACTTTATCTGTGCTCATTTCAATCTCTGGTTTTATGCAGCACCCCAACTCACCTTTCCCCTTAAGCAAGCATAAGTTGGTTTTCTAAATTTGAGACCCTGTTCTGTTCTGTAATTCAGTTCCTCTGTAGCCAAGGTTACATTCCGTGTATTACTGATATCTTATGATGTTTCTTTTTCTGTGTGACTTATTTCAGTTAGAATCATCATACCTGAATCCACTCATTGTCCTGCTAAGGGCCTGATGACATAGATTTCATTGCTGAGTGATATTGCTTTGTAAGTAAATACCAAAACTTCTTTATCAATTTTTCACTTTCTGCGATGTTGAACTTGTACTGTAAACGAGGTTCTTGTAAACACAGGCGTCCCAAACTTTGGGGTGGCTGTGTCTTTTTGATTTTAATTTCCCTAAGCTATAGGACCATAAGTGGAAGTGCCCTAGGCTCTGTTGCTTTGTTTTTTAGATGTTTCAGGAAACACCATACACTTCTCCCGAGTGTCTGTTTGCAATTTACATCCCGCCCATCAGCATAACAAGGCTCCCAGTTCTCCATGGCCTGTCCTGCCTTTCTGGATTTTACACTTTTTTCAGATGGCCCTTTTGACCGGGGGGAAGTGAGACTTCATTGTAGTGCAGATTTCCTTTGCAAGCTTGCTTGGTTGGCCAAAAAGGGCGTATGCGTTTTTTCCTGAATATATTCAGGAAAAAACGCATACGCCCTTTTTGGCCAAGTGCATCATTGTGGACGTTCTGCCTCTTTTCCTATGCTTTCAATGCAATTCCAGTCTACCTCCTGAAATCGGTTTCCTGCAATTCTGCCCCGCTTTCAAGTCCTCTTGGCAGCCTTACTTCAGTATATTTTTGGACGATAGCTGTCATTTATAACTCTGCAGCTTTGTGAATTACAGTGCCCTTGAACTCCTTTCTTCAACTCGCTTTCTTGTGACCTGGCCCCAACACCGCAGGATGGCTTCAGGCCCTAATCTGGTTCCGGCACGGCACGCTGAGCCTTTGGTTATTTCCTCTTCTTGGTGGGAAATGAGAGTTAAATTTGCCCGTCCAGACACCTCCAGCTAGTCTCTCATTGGTTCTCCCTATTCCTGTTCATCTTCCGCAGAAATTGCAAACTGGGCCAAACAGGAGGTTAAAGGCGCTGACTCTCCAAGTGGGGAGAGTGTTAGTAAAGCGTCTGGAATGTTGCACCCGAGTACCAGGGGAGGAAAACTGAGACATATTTGAACACGTCTCCCGTTCACATGGTTGATAATACTCTGGGTTCCACATGCATGTTTTAGCTGAAGGAAGAATACCTTAAACATGGGTCGTTGAGACCCGTGGAATGGGTACCATGCAAATTGACTTCAAAGGGTCTTCATTTGCTCACCGAACCTCTCCAATCCTATCACTGCTGCATTTATGCCCCTGTACACATGCTTGGTTCTCTTTCGGAGACATAGCAATCCATAGGTTTTAAGATACTTACTAATCAGGTACATTCTTAGGCGTTTAATATGGGGTGTTGAGTCCATTTCGTTGAGCAAGGAGTAGCTCTTGTCTATTCCATATTTGGCTTAAGGAACTTTATCTGTGCTCATTTCAATCTCTGGTTTTATGCAGCACCCCAACTCACCTTTCCCCTTAAGCAAGCATAAGTTGGTTTTCTAAATTTGAGACCCTGTTCTGTTTTGGAATTCAGTTCCTGTGTAGCCAAGTTTACATTCCGTGTATTAGTGATGTCTTATGATGTTTCTTTTTCTGTGTGACTTATTTCAGTTAGAATCATCGTACCTGAATCCACTCATTATGCTGCTACGGGCCTGACGACATAGATTTCATTGCTGAGTGATACTGCATTGTACGTAAGTACCACAAGTTCTTTATCCATTTTTCACTTTCTGTGATATTGAACTTGTACGGTAAATGACGTTCTTGTAAACAGAGGCGTCCCAAACTTTGGGGTGGCTGTGTCTTTTTGATTTTAATTTCCCTAAGCTATAGGACCATAAGTGGAAGTGCCCTAGGCTCTGTTGCTTTGTTTTTTAGATGTTTCAGGAAACACCATACACTTCTCCCGAGTGTCTGTTGGCAATTTACATCCCACCCATCAGCATAACAAGGCTCCCAGTTCTCCATGGCCTGTCCTGCCTTTCTGGATTTTACACTTTTTTCAGATGGCCCTTTTGACCGGGGGGAAGTGAGACTTCATTGTAGTGCAGATTTCCTTTGCAAGTTTGCTTGGTTGGCCAAAAAGGGCGTATGCGTTTTTTCCTGAATATATTCAGGAAAAAACGCATACGCCCTTTTTGGCCAAGTGCATCATTGTGGACGTTCTGCCTCTTTTCCTATGCTTTCAATGCAATTCCAGTCTACCTCCTGAAATCGGTTTCCTGCAATTCTGCCCCGCTTTCAAGTCCTCTTGGCAGCCTTACTTTAGTCTATTTTTGGATGATAGCTGTCATTTATAACTGTGCAGGTTTGTGAATTACAGTGACCCTGCGCTCCTTTCTTCAACTCGCTTTCTTGTGAGCTGGCCGCAACACCGCAGGATGGCTTCAGGCCCTAATCTGGTTCCGGCACGGCACGCTGAGCCTTTGGTTATTTCCTCTTCCCGGTGGGAAATGAGAGTTAAATTTGCCCGTCCAGCCACCTCCAGCTAGTCTCTCATTGGTTCTCGCTATTCCTTTTCATCTTCCGCAGAAATTGCAAACTGGGCCAAACAGGAGGTTAAAGGGACTGACTCTCCAAGTCGGGAGAGTGTTAGTAAAGCGTCTGGAATGTTGCACCCGAGTACCAGGGGAGGAAAACTGAGACATATTTGAACACGTCTCCCGATCACATGGTTGATCATACTCTAGGTTCCACATGCATGTTTTAGCTGAAGGAAGAATACCTTAAACCTGGGTAGTTGAAACCCGTGGAATGGGTACCATGCAATATGACTTCAAAGGGTCTTCATTTGCTCACCGAAGCTCTCCAATCCTATCACTGCTGCGTTTATGCCCCTGTACACATGCTTGATTCTCTTTCGGAGACATAGCAATCCATAGGTTTTAAGATACTTACTAGTCAGGTACATTCTTTGGCGTTTAATATGGGGTGTTGAGTCCATTTCGTTGAGCAAGGAGTAGCTCTTGTGTATTCCATATTTGGCTTAAGGAACTTTATCTGTGCTCATTTCAATCTCTGGTTTTATGCAGCACCCCAACTCACCTTTCCTCTTAAGCAAGCATAGTTGGTTTTCTAAATTTGAGACCCTGTTCTGTTCTGTAATTCAGTTCCTGTGTAGCCAAGTTTACATTCCGTGTATTAGTGATATCTTATGATGTTTCTTTTTCTGTGTGACTTATTTCAGTTAGAATCATCATACCTGTATCCACTCATTGTGCTGCTAAGAGCCTGATGACATAGATTTCATTGCTGAGTGATATTGCTTTGTAAGTAAATACCACATCTTCTTTATCCATTTTTCACTTTCTGCGATGTTGAACTTGTACTGTAAACGAGGTTCTTGTAAACAGAGGCGTCCCAAACTTTGGGGTGGCTGTGTCTTTTTGATTTTAATTTCCCTAAGCTATAGGACCATAAGTGGAAGTGCCCTAGGCTCTGTTGCTTTGTTTTGTAGATGTTTCAGGAAACACCATACACTTCTCCCGAGTGTCTGTTGGCAATTTCCATCCCGCCCATCAGCATAAAAAGGCTCCCAGTTCTCCATGGCCTGTCCTGCCTTTCTGGATTTTACACTTTTTTCAGATGTCCCTTTTGACCGGGGGGAAGTGAGACTTCATTGTAGTGCAGATTTCCTTTGCAAGTTTGCTTGGTTGGCCAAAAAGGGCGTATGCGTTTTTTCCTGAATATATTCAGGAAAAAACGCATACGCCCTTTTTGGCCAAGTGCATCATTGTGGACGTTCTGCCTCTTTTCCTATGCTTTCAATGCAATTCCAGTCTACCTCCTGAAATCGGTTTCCTGCAATTCTGCCCCGCTTTCAAGTCCTCTTGGCAGCCTTACTTCAGTATATTTTTGGACGATAGCTGTCATTTATAACTGTGCAGGTTTGTGAATTACAGTGCCCCTGAGCTCTTTCTTCACTCGCTTTCTTTTGAGCTGGCCGCAACACCGCAGGATGGCTTCAGGCCCTAATCTGGTTCCGGCACGGCACGCTGAGCCTTTGGTTATTTCCTCTTCCTGGTGGGAAATGAGAGTTAAATTTGCCCGTCCAGACACCTCCAGCTAGTCTCTCACTGGTTCTCCCTATTCCTGTTCATCTTCCGCAGAAATTGCAAACTGGGCCAAACAGGAGGTTAAAGGCGCTGACTCTCCAAGTCGGGAGAGTGTTAGTAAAGCGTCTGGAATGTTGCACCTGAGTACCAGGGGAGGAAAACTGAGACATATTTGAACACGTCTCCCGTTCACATGGTTGATTATACTCTGGGTTCCACATGCATGTTTTAGCTGAAGGAAGAATACCTTAAACCTGTAGAGTTGAGACCCGTGGAATGGGTACCATGCAATATGACTTCAAAGGGTCTTCATTTGCTCACCGAACCTCTCCAATCCTATCACTGCTGCGTTTATGCCCCTGTACACATGCTTGATTCTCTTTTGGAGACATAGCAAACCATAGGTTTTAAGATACTTACTAGTCAGGTACATTCTTTGGCGTTTAATATGGGGTGTTGAGTCCATTTCGTTGAGCAAGGAGTAGCTCTTGTCTATTCCATATTTGGCTTAAGGAACTTTATTTGTGCTCATTTCAATCTCTGGTTTTATGCAGCACCCCAACTCACCTTTCCCCTTAAGCAAGCATAAGTTGGTTTTCTAAATTTGAGACCCTGTTCTGTTTTGGAATTCAGTTCCTGTGTAGCCAAGTTTACATTCCGTGTATTAGTGATATCTTATGATGTTTCTTTTTCTGTGTGACTTATTTCAGTTAGAATCATCGTACCTGAATCCACTCATTATGCTGCTACGGGCCTAACATAGATTTCATTGCTGAGTGATACTGCATTATACATAAGTACCACAAGTTCTTTATCCATTTTTCACTTTCTGTGATATTGAACTTGTACGGTAAAGGAGGTTCTTGTAAACAGAGACGTCCCAAACTTTGGGGTGGCTGTGTCTTTTTGATTTTAAATTCCCTAAGCTATAGGACCATAAGTGGAAGTGCCCTAGGCTCTGTTGCTTTGTTTTTTAGATGTTTCAGGAAACACCATACACTTCTACAGAGCGGCTGTTGGCAATTTACATCCCGCCCATCAGCATAACAAGACTCCCAGTTCTCCAAGGGCTGTACTGCCTTTCTGGATTTTACACTTTTTTCAGATGGCCCTTTTGACCGGGGGGAAGTGAGACTTCATTGTAGTGCAGATTTCCTTTGCAAGCTTGCTTGGTTGGCCAAAAAGGGCGTATGCGTTTTTTCCTGAATATATTCAGGAAAAAACGCATACGCCCTTTTTGGCCAAGTGCATCATTGTGGACGTTCTGCCTCTTTTCCTATGCTTTCAATGCAATTCCAGTCTACCTCCTGAAATCGGTTTCCTGCAATTCTGCCCCGCTTTCAAGTCCTCTTGGCAGCCTTACTTCAGTCTATTTTTGGACGATAGCTGTCATTTATAACTCTGCAGGTTTGTGAATTACAGTGCCCCTGAGCTCCTTTCTTCAACTCGCTTTCTTTTGAGCTGGCCGCAACACCGCAGGATGGCTTCAGGCCCTAATCTGGTTCTGGCACGGCACGCTGAGCCTTTGGTTATTTCCTCTTCCTGGTGGGAAATGAGAGTTAAATTTGCCCGTCCAGACACCTCCAGCTAGTCTCTCATTGGTTCTCCCTATTCCTGTTCATCTTCCGCAGAAATTGCAAACTGGGCCAAACAGGAGGTTAAAGGGACTGACTCTCCAAGTGGGGAGAATGTTAGTAAAGCGTCTGGAATGTTGCACCCGAGTACCAGGGGAGGAAAACTGAGACATATTTGAACACGTCTCCCGTTCACACGGTTGATCATACTCTGGGTTACACATGTATGTTTTAGCTGAAGGAAGAATACCTTAAACCTGGAGAGTTGAGACCCGTGTAATGGGAACCATGCAATATGACTTCAAAGGGTCTTCATTTGCTCACCAAACCTCTCCAATCCTATCACTGCTGCGTTTATGCCCCTGTACACAGGCTTGATTCTCTTTTGGAGACACAGCAATCCATAGGTTTTAAGATACTTACTAGTCAGGTACATTCTTAGGCGTTTAATATGGGGTGTTGAGTCCATTTCGTTGAGCAAGGAGTAGCTCTTGTCTATTCCATATTTGGCTTAAGGAACTTTATCTGTGCTCATTTCAATCTCTGGTTTTATGCAGCACCCCAACTCACCTTTCCCCTTAAGCAAGCATAAGTTGGTTTTCTAAATTTGAGACCCTGTTCTGTTTTGGAATTCAGTTCCTGTGTAGCCAAGTTTACATTCCGTGTATTAGTGATATCTTATGATGTTTCTTTCTCTGTGTGACTTATTTCAGTTTGATTCATTGTACTTAATCCACTCATTATGCTGCTACGGGCCTGATGACATAGATTTCATTGCTGAGTGATACTGCATTGTACGTAAGTACCACAACTTCTTTATCCATTTTTCACTTTCTGCGATATTGAACTTGTACCGTATATGAGGTTCTTATAAACAGAGCCATCCCAAACTTGGGGTGGCTGTGTCTTTTTGATTTTAATTTCCCTAACCTATAGGACCATAAGTGGAAGTGCCCTAGGCTCTGTTGCTTTGTTTTTTAGATGTTTCAGGAAACACCATACACTTCTCCAGAGTGGCTGTTGGCAATTTACATCCCGCCCATCAGCATAAGAAGGCTCCCAGTTCTCCATGGCCTGTCGTGCCTTTCTGGATTTTACACTTTTTTCAGATGGCCCTTTTGACCAGGGGAAAGTGAGACTTCATTGTAGTGCAGATTTCCTTTGCAAGCTTGCTTGGTTGGCCAAAAAGTGTGTATGCGTTTTTTCCTGACTATATTCAGGAAAAAACACATACGCCCTTTTTGGCCAAGTGCATCATTGTCGAGGTTCTGACTCTCTTCATATGTTTTCAATGCAATTCCAGTGTACCTCCTGAAATCGGTTTCCTGCAATTCTGCCTTGCTTTCAATGCTTCTTCATAGCCTTACCTCAATATATTTTTTGAAAATAGTTGGCCTTTATAACTCTGCAGGTTTTTGAATTGCAGTGGCCCTTAGCTCCATTTTTCAGCTCTTATTTTTGTGATCTTGCCCCATAACCACAGGATTCCTTGAAGCTCTATTCTTCTTCTGGGGCACCTTGCTGTGCCTTTGGTTAATTCTTCTTACTGATGTGAAATTAGAGTGACATGTGCCCATTGAAACCGCTACAGCTAGTTTCTCACTGGTTCCCCCTATTCCCATTCATCCTCCGCACTAACTGCAGACTGTGCGATACCAGAACTTAAAGGCATTGACTCTCCATGTGGAGATGTTGTTAGTAAAGCGGCTGGAATGTCGATCCGGAGCCCCAGAAGAGGAAAAATGAGGTGTGTTTTAGAAACCTTTCCCGATCATATGGTATACCAGTCGCTGGGTTTCCCAAGCATGGTTTAGCTGTAGGAAGATTCCCTTCAACCTGGAGTGTTGGGACCCTTGGAATGAGTAGCATGAAGTATTGCATTAAACTTTCGGCAGTTGCTCACCAAAGCTCACCAATCCTCTCAGCCCCAAGTGTCCAGCCTTATGTCTTATCCAGCTGTGGGTTTATATGTGGTCAATCCAGGTTGCATCACAGCCCCTGAGCGAATTTTGTAAGAATTTTTCTCTCTTTCATTGTTTCTGCGTTTTGTTTTTAAAATTTATTTCTATAATGGGGTTTAGCTCATTTTCACTGCTGTGTTTGTGCCGCTCTGCACACACTTGATTCCCTTATGGAGATATATCAATACATGGGTTTTAAGATTCTTATTACTCAGATATATTTCTCTGCGGTGTATAGGGTGTGTTGAGGCCAGTTCATTGAGCAAGGTGTAGATCTTGTCTAATACCTATTTGGTTTATTGAACGGTATCTGTGCTAATTTCAAACTCTGGTTTTATGCATCACCCCACCTCTCCTTTCCCCTTAAGCTGACATAAGTGTGTTTTCTAAATGTGAGACACTGTTCTGTTCTGTAATTCATTTCTTGTGCAGCCATATTTACCCTCCCTCTATAAGTGATATCTTATGATATGTTTCTTTTTCTGTTTGACTTATTTCAAGTAGTATTATCGGACCTAAATCCACTCTTTATCCTTCTACTAGCCTTATTACATTGATTTCATGGTGAAGAGATATTCCATTGTACATAAGTACCACATCTTCTTTATCCATTGTTCTCTTTCCTGGGATATTTAAGGTGTACTGAAGTTGAGGTTCTTGTAAACAGAGTAGCCCTAAACTGTGGTGTGCTTGTGTCTTGTTGATTTTTAGACTTCCCTAGATATACTCCCATGATTGGAAGTGTCCTATGCTCTGTAGCTCTGTTTTTTAGATGATTTAGGAACCACCATACACTTCTCCAGAGTGGCTCTCGGCAGTTCACACACTGCCCATCAGCGTATAAAGGCTCCCTGTTCTCCATGGCCTGTCCTGCATTTCTGGTTTTTACAATTTTTTAGGATGGCCCTTTTGACCGGTGGGAAGTGAGACTTCTTTGTTGTGCACATTTGCATTGCTTGCTTGCTTCGTTGCCCATAAAGTGCGTATGCGTTTTTTTCCTGGATATAATCAGGAAAAAACGCATACGCCCTTTTGGGCCAACTGCATCATTGTCGAAATTCTGCCGCTTTTCATGTGCGTTAAAGACGAGTCCAATCTATCTCTTGAAATCTGTTTCTTGCAATTCTGTCTTGCATTCAGATCCTCTTCTTTGCCTTACCTCAACATATTTTTGGACGTTAGTTTTCATTTATAACTCTGCAGGTTTGTGAATTGCAGTGACCCTGAGCTCCATTTTTTAAGTTGTTCTTTTGTGAGCTGGCCTCAAACCCGCAGGATTGCTTCAGGCCCTATTTTGGCTCCGGCGAGGCAGGCTGAGCCTTTCTTTAATTCTTATTCTTAATGGGAAATTAGAGTGATATGTGCCCGTCCAAACCCCTACAACTCTTCTCTCATTGGTTCCCCCTCTTCCCGTTCATCCTCCTCACAATTTGCAAAATGTGTGAAACAGAAGTTTAAATGTGCTGATTCTCCAAGTGGGGAGATTCTAAGTAGCGTGGCTGGAATGGTGAACAGGAGCACCAGGAGAGGATAAATGAGGTGCATTTTAGACACATCTCCCGATCACATGGTGTACAGTCCTCTGGGTTTTCCATGCATGTTTTAGCTGTAGGAAGATCCCTTGAACCTGCAGATTTGGGACCCATTGAATGGGTACCAGGTAGTATTACTTTAAAGGGTGTGCATTTCCTCACCCAACCTCACATTTCTCTTAGCGCAAACAGTTTCCAGCCTTATGTCTCATCCTGCTGTGGGTCTAGATGTGTTCAATCCATGTTGCATCACCGTCCCTGAGGAAAAGTTGTAAGAGGTTTTCTCTGTCTCTCTGTCGTTTATTTTTTTCAATTTATTACTATATTGGTTACAGCTGATTTTCAAAGCTCTGTTTCTTGCTGCTGTACATCCACTTGATTCACGTACAGAGAGACATCAATAAATTCTTTTTCAGATTCTTACCAGTCGTATATATTCTTTTCCGGTGACTTGAGTGTGCTGAGTGCAGTTCTTTTAGCTACCGTGTAGGCCTTGTTGATTATCAGTTTGGTATTTGGAATGGTATCTTTGCTAATTTCAACCTCCTGGATGATGCCTCACCCCTCCCCACCTTTCCCGTTTAGCAGCCTTATGTGTGTTTTCTACATATTTGACTATGTTTTTGTTTTGTAATTTATTTCATGTGTAGCCATTTTGGATTCCACCTTTAAGTGATATCTTATGATATGTGTCTTTTTCTTTTTGAATTCTGTCACTTAGAATGATCATACGTAACTCCTCTGGAGTTGTTACAACTGGCCATATTTCATTGATTTCCAGGCTGAATAATATTCCACTCTACCTAAGTACCACATCTCTATCCATTTTTTCCCTCCAGAGACATTTAAGTTATATCCTAGTCGAGGATCTTTTAAACAGAGAGGGGGTAAACATTGGGGTGCCTGTGTCCTCTCGATTTTTGTTTTTCCCAAGATATACGCCCATGAGGGCAAGTGCCCTATGCTCTGTAGCTCATTTTTTAGATGCTTTAGTAAACACAATACACTTCTCCAGAATGGCCGTTGGCAATATACATTTCCACTATAAGTCTCACAGGGCTCCCTCTTCTCGTTGCCCTGTCCTGCATTTCTGTTGTTTACGCTTTATGAGGATGGCTCTTCTGACTGATGCGAAGTGATATCTTTTGTAGTATTGACTTCCAGTGCCCACCTGTTTGGTTGGCTAAAAAAGTGTATGCCCTTTTCTTGAATATATACAGAAAAAAACGCATACACCCTTTTTGGCCAACTGCAATGTTGGCAATGTTCAACTCCTTTTCTTGTGCTTAATGGCGAGTCCTTTCTACCTCCTCAAATCCCTTTCCTGCCATTCTCCCTTGCTTACAAGTCCTTTTCTCTGACTTTCCTCAAGACATTTTTCAGTGATGGATATTTTCAACTCTGCAGTTTTGTGAATTTTACTGCCCCTGAGTTCCATTGTTCAACTTATGTTTATGGGAACTGGCCACAAAGCAGCGGGATTTCCTCAAGCCCTATACTGTTTCCATAGGCAACCCTAGCCTTTGGTCAATTCGTCTTCCTGATTGGAAATTAGAGTGACATGTGCCTGTCTGAACACTTAGGACTTGTCTCTCATTGTTCCTCATCCTTCCGCTTCATCCTCTGGACAAATTCCAAACTGTACGCAACAGGATGTTGACAGTGCTGACATCTCCAAGTGGGGAGACTGTTAGTAAAGACGCTGGAGGGGTGAACCAGAGCACCAGGAGATGAGGAGACGAGATGCCTTTTCCAAACTCTTCCCGATCAGACGGTATACCATCCTCTGGGTGTGACAGACATGTTTTAGCAGTAGGAAGAGTCCCATTCATGTAAGGAGAACACCAGGGCTTTTTCAAAATCAGTGTCTCCCCGAAACCCAAACTGGGGAAGTTTTTAAGCTACGGCTACACATATGTTCATTAAGGGCCTTGGGAAGTAGGCAGAGTCCAAACTTTAGATGATTGAAGTCTTCAGGGTCAGAAGCACTCACCACCAGCTTCCCTTAGGCTACACTTTAACTATCATTGATAGATGATGTCAATAAAAATATCTATTCTTTTTCAGATTATTTCCCCTTATAGGTTATTGCAAAATGTTGAGTGTAGTTCCCTGTGCTATACAGTAGTTCCTTGTTGATGATCTATTTTATACATAGCAGTGTGTATGTGTTAATTCCAAACTGTTAATTTATCCCTCCTCCCACCTTTCCCCTTTGGTAATAATAAATTATAAGATTTTATACTTCTCAGAAATGGGGGAGCTGAAAGAGAGGTATCATTTTCAATGGAAAAGCATTTAAAACAAGATTGAAGGTTTAACCAAGATTATTAGATGTACATCCTTGGAAAGAAATCACTTCGTTTCTCTAATATTGACCTGACAAATAAGACAAACCTTTTCACTGAACTTGCTTATAAAAAGTGATGGAAATATCAAATGGAAGTGTTAGAAACATCTTATTTTACCCGAGCCTTATACACTGTTCTATGTTAACTACAGTTTGGCTCACACATCTGTTCATTGAGGTTACAATAGTCTCAATTTCTGTTACTGATCCTCCAGAGTGGACCCCAACAAGTGTCCCCCTGCCCAGTGTCATTGGGGCCAACAGATCGAGACTGAGTTTGGTTCACAAGCAAAGGAAACTTTATATTTTGATCAGAGAATGGAGAGGTGAGAGCATGCACTACCCCGTGGGCTGTGGGCTGGGCTGCTGTGTAGAGATCCTGTCAGAGTCAGTGGGAGGGAGGGAGGCGGCGGAGCTCTCGAGGGCCGGGTTGGCTGTAGCTCAGGCTCTATATCGTGGAGTCTGCACTGGGCCCCAGGAGCTGAGGTGTCGACCCAGCCATTCTGCACTAGGAAATCTGGTCTGAAGTGCCAGGTGTGGAACCTCTGCATGCGGGACCCTAGGAGCACGTGAAATTAGACAAAGCACAAAGGATAAAAAAGGTTAGACTTGACTTTATTGCCCAGATTCTATTTTTATCTCCCAGGGATTTTTAATGGGCTTTGCTGGGGACAAACCCCTCCTCTGCCTTTTGTCCCGTTCCTCATTCTTGGAGTGCTGAGGGTGCAGACCCTTCTTCTGTAACTGCTGAGTGCTGAGTTGGGAGCCCTCATACCCTGGGGCGAAGGTCAGAGCTTCTCCCCAGCAGCCTCCCGGTGACGTTGATTGTCCCCAGGACCCCTGCCTCCCTGCTCGTCCACCTGAGCACCAGCATTGGAAGTGTTATAGATTCTAATGACCTTTAAGGGTCCAGGAAAGAGATGTGCAGAGACGCTGTGGGGGCCGGTTTCACCCCGCCCCACATTTGTTCGGCCACCTTAGGCTGACCGTTTCTGCCAGCCTAGATGCTCTGACCAGTAGTCTGCGCTTTCTTCAATTAGGCCCCTGAATTAACGTACAAACAGCACCAGGTGTCAGAGCCCTGCCCGCTCAACTCCCAGACAGTCCAGGGTCAGTGGTGATAAGGACCATGATGGCTACTGAGTCAACAGCCTTTTGAAGTAAACAGGAGTACAGCCGGTCTTATTGGCCACCATCATCACGGTGTCTGTAGGCTTTTCTATGGTGACAGTGTGGTATACTGTTCCCCCGCCAAGATTATTAGCTCCCCTCTGGGTGCAGTAAGTCCTGCAAGCAGTAGTCTACTCTTTTGGGACACACTCTTGTTGTTTTATGAGAGAAACTCCAGGTCAAGTGATGTTCACACGAGTCGTCATGGTGCCCTGTTGCCCCCGGTTATCTCTCTGGATGTTGGAGTTGGAGGGCCTCCTCACTCGAGGTCGGTGTGCCCACGGAGCGAACCCTGCAACTTCAGGGCATGGTTGGTGGTTAGGATCACCACGTGGGGTCTTTTTCCCTTAGGAGGGAGGTGGCCTTTTGGGCTGCTGATTTCCAGGTTTTTAGATACCGCCAGTATCTTGGCCAGATGTGGCAGTGGGCCAAGCTCCTTAGTGACCATAGTTTATCCTACCTGGATGGCATTCTTGCATTGTTCCATTTCAAGTGGTCCCAGTTTTGGCACTAATTCTCCAATGGCGATTCACCTTTCACCGGGAATGTAAAGGTCAAAGGGTTTAGCTAAATTAGGGAGTTCCAGGGCAAGGGTCTGAATTGACTGCTCTTTCCATTCTTGAAAGGCCACTTCTGGATTCTATTCAAAAGGATCATCATCTTTTCCTTTCAGTGTTTCATATAGAGGCCCAGCTAGTAGACTGTAGTTAGGGATCCAGAAGCAGCAAACCCTGGCCTCCCCAGGAACCCCTAAGCTGTCTTCTAGTTTTAGAAAGGGGTAAGGCTGAAAATGGTTTCTTCCCTTTCCTGGGATGGGCTTCTCTGACCTTCTGTGAGAATGAAGCCCAGGCAGGTCACCGCAGTCTGTGATATTTGAGCTTTTTCTTGGACAACTTCTATCCTTTATTGGCTTGGTAGTTCAGAGGCCTCCTTAGTAGGGCTGGCGATCAGAATGTCGTCTGCATATTGAAGGAGGGTTTCCTTTTCCAGAGGTAGAACTTTTAGGTCTTTAGCTAAGCTTTCCCCAAAGACGGTGTGGGAATTTTTGCACCCTTGGGTCCAGACGGCCCGGAAGTATTGTTTTAGTTGTATGTTGAGTCCTGCCACTCACAAGCCAAAATTTCTTGTGACTCTGGGACTAATGGAATACAAAAGAAGGCATCATTGAAGACTAATACAGAATACCATGTCCTGGTGGTTGGTAGAATGACCAGCAGGGTGTAGGAATTAGGAGCAACTGGAGGTATATCCTCGGTGGCTTCACTGACTGTCCTGACATCCTTTACCAGGTCCCCAGCAGCCCATGGGGCTCTCGTGGTCAGACCAATCCCAGAATATGGAGCTCACCTGGGCAGGTACCCCACCCCCACCCCAGCCCACGGGGCTCTCGTGGTCAGGCCCCTCCCAGGATACAGAGCTACCCTTGCAGGTACCGTGGCAGGGCTGGGCACACAGGAACCGTGCACATAGCCCTCATTGCAGAGCACCCCCAGCTCACCTGTCGCTCAGAGCTGACACAGAGCACCTCAGAGCAGGACTTGAACTAACAAACAGCAGCTGCAACAGGTCTGTGTCCCTGGGCATCACTCCGTGAGGCCTCCCTCCACCTGGTCTTCCAGAGACTTCCACTGCACCCGGGGCACCAGGCCTCTGTCTCCAACCACCACCCACCCCTCCTCTCCCTGACTCCTGGGTTCCTCTCATTAGGAGAGGGTTTTCTTGAAGTTATCTCCCACTCATGGGCCAGATAAAATGATTAGAAAACAAGCCAAAGCTGCAGCCCCTTGTCTATCCTGACTCTCAGGAGCCCACACCTGTTCCTTGGACCTGGCCGGTTCAGCAAGTTCCATTTTCTGCAACTGTGAGCCCCTGAGGGGTGATGATTGGCTGACCTGGGCAGCCTTACCGTGCCGGCCAGCCCTCCCCAGGTGTGCCTGGGTTGAGATCAATATAAATACCACTCCAGGCAGCAAGAGGCCCTGCAGCCATGCCTGACACCATTTTCTCTGCCCTGTCAGCAGTCTCGGGGCTGGGCTGGTGGGAGGGAGTGAGAGGCCACGGCTTTGTGGGTGGCCCAGTGTGAGTGGGGCTCTGCTGGACTTTCTGCAGCAGTTGCCAGGCTGCCACCTGCTAAAGAAGAGGATGTGTCACCCATACCTGCTGCTGGAATTTCTCCCTGGGCAGAGGTGAGGAAGGAAAAAAGCAGTGGGGGCAGGGACAGGACGGGTATCTCAGGCAGGGAAATGGAAATCTTCCAGAAGAGCACCCAGGGCCAGGACCATCCTGGCTGGCCTGCAGGCACCAAGTTGGCCGGCATGCTGTCACTCGTGTGGCTCTATGGCCCTTCCTCTAGGCTTTCAAGTCCTTGTATATATTCAGGTGTTTTACCTGGGACGGGTGGGAATAGTTCAGCAGCAACTGGCCTGGGGCTCAGCTCACGTTTACTCACAGATGTCTCGGCACGGTGCCCCAGCTTTGCAATGAGGACGCTTGTTGCGTGGGGGCTGCTGGCTGAATGGGAGACGATTCCCCACCACTGACCAACTTCAGAATTGTTTACAACTGGAGCAAGTGCCCTGATACGGTTTTCCTCTGTGTAACTGGTGGGTTCTGTGTTTTTTTCTCTTTTTCGTTTTTGGTTCAAGGTAGATTTTATTCCTCTTTTTTGTATTTACAGATATAAGCATGGAAATAATTTATTCATATAAATACATGTAAGTGCAGGGAATAATTGTTTTTTCTGTTTTATTTTTTAAATTTTATTTCTTTTTAATTTTGAATTTTATTTTATATTTTTATACAGCAGGTTCTTATTGGTTATCTATTTTATACATATAAATGTATACATGCCAATCCCAGTCTCTCAACTCCTCCCACCACCACCCCCCCAACAGCTTTCCCCCCTTGTTGTCCATACGTTTGTTGTCTACATCTGTTGCTCTATTTATGCCTTGCAAAATGGTTAATCTGTACAGTTTTTCTAGGTTCCACATATATGCATGAATATACAAGATTTGTTTTTCTCTTTCTGACTTACTTCACTCTGTATGACAGTCTCTAGATCCATCGACGTCTCTACAAATGACCCAATTTCATTCCTTTTCATGGCTTAGTAATATTCCATTTTATATATGTACCACAGCTTTATGCATTCGTCTGTCTGTGGGCATTTAGGTTGCTTCCATTACCTCGATATTGTAAATAGTGATGCAATGAACATTGCGGTGAATGACTCTTTTTGATTTATGGTTTTGTCTGGGTATATGTCCAGTACTGGGATTGCTGTATCATATGGTAATTCTATTGTTAGTTTCTTAAGAAATTCCATATTGTTCTCCATAATGACTGTATCAATTTATATTCCCAACAATAGTGGAAGAGGGTTCCTTTTCTCCACACCCTTTCCAGCATTTTTTGTTTGTAGATTTTCTATGATGCCTATTCTACCAGGTGTGAGGTGATACCTCATTGTTGAATCCATTTCGTTGAGCAAGGGGTAGGTCTTGTCTATTACATATTTGGCTTATGGAACGGTATCTGTGTTAATTTCAAACTCTGCTTTTATGCAGCACCCCAACTCACCTTCCCCCTTAAGCAGGCATAAGTTGGTTTTCTAAACTTGAGACCCTGTTCTGTTTTGTAATTCAGTTCATGTGTAGCCAAGTTCACATTCTGTGTATTAGTGATACCTTATGATGTTTCTTTTTCTGTGTGACTTATTTCACGTAGAATCATCGTGCCTCAATCCACTCATTATGCTGGTACGGGTCTGGTGACATAGATTTCATTGCTGAGTGGTATTCTGTTGTACATAAGTACCGCAACTTCTTTATCCATTATTTGCTCTCTGGGATATTTAACTTGTGCCGTAGAAGAGATTTCTGTAAAAAGAGCCGTCCCAAATTTAGGGGTGGCTGTGTCTTTTTGATTTTAATTTCCCTAAGCTATAGGACCATAAGTGGAAGTGCCCTAGGCTCTGTTGCTTTGTTTTTTAGATGTTTCAGGAAACACCATACACTTCTACAGAGCGGCTGTTGGC
Source organism: Grampus griseus (assembly GCF_964374135.1). Classification (NCBI taxonomy): domain Eukaryota; kingdom Metazoa; phylum Chordata; class Mammalia; order Artiodactyla; family Delphinidae; genus Grampus; species Grampus griseus. Next base: position 72,835 of record NW_028133338.1, on the reverse strand, counting down.
AATTTACATCCCGCCCATCAGCATAACAAGGCTCCCAGTTCTCCATGGCCTGTCCTGCCTTTCTGGATTTTACACTTTTTTCAGATGGCCCTTTTGACCGGGGGGAAGTGAGACTTCATTGTAGTGCAGATTTCCTTTGCAAGCTTGCTTGGTTGGCCAAAAATGGCGTATGCGTTTTTTCCTGAATATATTCAGGAAAAAACGCCTACGCCCTTTTTGTCCAAGTGCATCATTGTGGACGTTCTGCCTCTTTTCCTATGCTTTCAATGCAATTCCAGTCTACCTCCTGAAATCGGTTTCCTGCAATTCTGCCCCGCTTTCAAGTCCTCTTGGCAGCCTTACTTCAGTCTATTTTTGGACGATAGCTGTCATTTATAACTCTGCAGGTTTGTGAATTACAGTGCCCCTGAGCTCCTTTCTTCAACTCGCTTTCTTTTGAGCTGGCTGCAACACCGCATGATGGCTTCAGGCCCTAATCTGGTTCGGGCACGGCACGCTGACCCTTTGGTTATTTCCTCTTCCTGGTGGGAAATGAGAGTTAAATTTGCCCGTCCAGACACCTCCAGCTAGTCTCTCATTGGTTCTCCCTATTCCTGTTCATCTTCCGCAGAAATTGCAAACTGGGCCAAACAGGAGGTTAAAGGCGCTGACTCTCCAAGTCGGGAGAGTGTTAGTAAAGCGTCTGGAATGTTGCACCCGAGTACCAGGGTACGAAAACTGAGACATATTTGAACACGTCTCCCGTTCACATGGTTGATCATACTCTGGGTTCCACATGCATGTTTTAGCTGAAGGAAGAATACCTTAAACCTGGGTATTTGAAACCCGTGGAATGGGTACCATGCAATATGACTTCAAAGGGTCTTCATTTGCTCACCGAACCTCTCCAATCCTATCACTGCTGCGTTTATGCCCCTGTACACACGCCTGATTCTCTTTTGGAGACATAGCAATCCATAGGTTTTAAGATACTTACTAGTCAGGTACATTCTTAGGCGTTTAATATGGGGTGTTGAGTCCATTTCGTTGAGCAAGGAGTAGCTCTTGTCTATTCCATATTTGGTTTAAGGAACTTTATCTGTGCTCATTTCAATCTCTGGTTTTATGCAGCACCCCAACTCACCTTTCCCCTTAAGCAAGCATAAGTTGGTTTTCTAAATTTGAGACCCAGTTCTGTTTTGGAATTCAGTTCCTGTGTAGCCAAGTTTACATTCCGTGTATTAGTGATATCTTATGATGTTTCTTTTGCTGTGTGACTTATTTCAGTTAGAATCATCGTACCTGAATCCACTCATTATGCTGCTACGGGCCTGATGACATAGATTTCATTGCTGAGTGATACTGCATTGTACGTAAGTACCACAAGTTCTTTATCCGTTTTTCACTTTCTTCGATGTTGAACTTGTACTGTAAACGAGGTTCTTGTAAACAGAGGCGTCCCAAACTTTGGGGTGGCTGTGTCTTTTTGATTTTAATTTCCCTAAGCTATAGGACCATAAGTGGAAGTGCCCTAGGCTCTGTTGCTTTGTTTTTTAGATGTTTCAGGAAACACCATACACTTCTCCTGAGTGTCTGTTGGCAATTTACATCCCGCCCATCAGCATAACAAGGCTCCCAGTTCTCCATGGCCTGTCCTGCCTTTCTGGATTTTACACTTTTTTCAGATGGCCCTTTTGACCGGGGGGAAGTGAGACTTCATTGTAGTGCAGATTTCCTTTGCAAGCTTGCTTGGTTGGAAGGACCAAGTGGATCTTCCACTTAGGACCATAAGTGGAAGTGCCCTAGGCGTTTGTTGTCTACATCTGTTGCTCTATTTATGCCTTGCAAAATGGTTAATCTGTACAGTTTTTCTAGGTTCCACATATATGCATGAATATACAAGATTTGTTTTTCTCTTTCTGACTTACTTCACTCTGTATGACAGTCTCTAGATCCATCGACGTCTCTACAGATGACCCAATTTCATTCCTTTTCATGGCTTAGTAATATTCCATTTTATATATGTACCACAGCTTTATGCATTCGTCTGTCTGTGGGCATTTAGGTTGCTTCCATTACCTCGATATTGTAAATAGTGATGCAATGAACATTGCGGTGAATGACTCTTTTTGATTTATGGTTTTGTCTGGGTATATGTCCAGTACTGGGATTGCTGTATCATATGGTAATTCTATTGTTAGTTTCTTAAGAAATTCCATATTGTTCTCCATAATGACTGTATCAATTTATATTCCCAACAATAGTGGAAGAGGGTTCCTTTTCTCCACACCCTTTCCAGCATTTTTTGTTTGTAGATTTTCTATGAAGCCTATTCTACCAGGTGTGAGGTGATACCTCATTGTTGAATCCATTTCGTTGAGCAAGGGGTAGGTCTTGTCTATTACATATTTGGCTTATGGAATGGTATCTGTGTTAATTTCAAACTCTGCTTTTATGCAGCACCCCAACTCACCTTCCCCCTTAAGCAGGCATAAGTTGGTTTTCTAAACTTGAGACCCTGTTCTGTTTTGTAATTCAGTTCATGTGTAGCCAAGTTCACATTCTGTGTATTAGTGATACCTTATGATGTTTCTTTTTCTGTGTGACTTATTTCAATTAGAATCATCGTACCTGAATCCACTCATTATGCTGCTACGGGCCTGATGACATAGATTTCATTGCTGAGTGATACTGCATTGTACGTAAGTACCACAAGTTCTTTATCCATTTTTCACTTTCTGCGATGTTGAACTTGTACTGTAAACGAGGTTCTTGTAAACACAGGCGTCCCAAACTTTGGGGTGGCTGTGTCTTTTTGATTTTAATTTCCCTAAGCTATAGGACCATAAGTGGAAGTGCCCTAGGCTCTGTTGCTTTGTTTCTTAGATGTTTCAGGAAACACCATACACTTCTCCCGAGTGTCTGTTGGCAATTTACATCCCGCCCATCAGCATAACAAGGCTCCCAGTTCTCCATGGCCTGTCCTGCCTTTCTGGATTTTACACTTTTTTCAGATGGCCCTTTTGACCGGGGGGAAGTGAGACTTCATTGTAGTGCAGATTTCCTTTGCAAGCTTGCTTGGTTGGCCAAAAAGGGCGTATGCGTTTTTTCCTGAATATATTCAGGAAAAAACGCATACGCCCTTTTTGGCCAAGTGCATCATTGTGGACGTTCTGCCTCTTTTCCTATGCTTTCAATGCAATTCCAGTCTACCTCCTGAAATCGGTTTCCTGCAATTCTGCCCCGCTTTCAAGTCCTCTTGGCAGCCTTCCTTCAGTATATTTTTGGATGATAGCTGTCATTTATAACTCTGCAGGTTTGTGCATTACAGTGCCCCTGAGCTCCTTTCTTCAACTCGCTTTCTTTTGAGCTGGCCGCAACACCGCAAGATGGCTTCAGGCCCTAATCTGTTTCGGGCACGGCACGCTGAGCCTTTGGTTAATTCCTCTTCCTTTGGGAAATGAGAGTTAAATTTTCCCGTCCAAACACCTCCAGCTAGTCTCTCATTGGTTCTCCCTATTCCTGTTCATCTTCCACAGAAATTGCAAACTGGGCCAAACAGGAGGTTAAAGGGACTGACTCTCCAAGTTGGGAGAGTGTTAGTAAAGCGTCTGGAATGTTGCACCCGAGTACCAGGGTACGAAAACTGAGACATATTTGAACACGTATCCTGATCACATGGTTGATCATACTCTAGGTTCCACATGCATGTTTTAGCTGAAGGAAGAATACCTTAAACCTTGAGAGTTGAGACCCGTGGAATGGGTACCATGCAATATGACTTCAAAGGGTCTTCATTTGCTCACCGAACCTCTCCAATCCTATCACTGCTGCATTTATGGCCCTGTACACATGCTTGGTTCTCTTTCGGAGACATAGCAATCCATAGGTTTCAAGATACTTACTAGTGAGGTACATTCTTAGGCGTTTAATATGCGGTGTTGTGTCCATTTCGTTGAGCAAGGAGTAGCTCTTGTCTATTCCATATTTGGCTTAAGGAACTTTATCTGTGCTCATTTCAATCTCTGGTTTTATGCAGCACCCCAACTCACCTTTCCCCTTAAGCAAGCATAAGTTGGTTTTCTAAATTTGAGAACCTGTTCTGTTTTGGAATTCAGTTCCTATGTAGCCAAGTTTACATTCCGTGTATTAGTGATATCTTATGATGTTTCTTTTCCTGTGTGACTTATTTCAGTTAGAATCATCGTACCTGAATCCACTCATTATGCTGCTACGGGCCTGATGACATAGATTTCATTGCTGAGTGATACTGCATTGTACGTAAGTACCACAAGTTCTTTATCAATTTTTCACTTTCTGTGATATTGAACTTGTACGGTAATCGAGGTTCTTGTAAACAGAGGCGTCCCAAACTTTGGGGTGGCTGTGTCTTTTTGATTTTAATTTCCCTAAGCTATAGGACCATAAGTGGAAGTGCCCTAGGCTCTGTTGCTTTGTTTTTAGATGTTTCAGGAAACACCATACACTTCTCCCGAGTGGCTGTTGACAATTTCCATCACGCCCATCAGCATAACAAGGCTCCCAGTTCTCCATGGCCTGTCCTGCCTTTCTGGATTTTACACTTTTTTCAGATGGCTCTTTTGACCGGGGGGAAGTGAGACTTCATTGTAGTGCAGATTTCCTTTGCAAGCTTGCTTGGTTGGCCAAAAAGGGCGTATGCGTTTTTTCCTGAATATATTCAGGAAAAAACGCATACGCCCTTTTTGGCCAAGTGCATCATTGTGGACGTTCTGCCTCTTTTCCTATGCTTTCAATGCAATTCCAGTCTACCTCCTGAAATCGGTTTCCTGCAATTCTGCCCCGCTTTCAAGTCCTCTTGGCAGCCTTCCTTCAGTATATTTTTGGACGATAGCTGTCATTTATAACTCTGCAGGTTTGTGAATTACAGTGCCCCTGAGCTCCTTTCTTCAACTCGCTTTCTTTTGAGCTGGCCGCAACACCGCAAGATGGCTTCAGGCCCTAATCTGTTTCGGGCACGGCACGCTGAGCCTTTGGTTAATTCCTCTTCCTGGTGGGAAATGAGAGTTAAATTTGCCCGTCCAGACACCTCCAGCTAGTCTCTCATTGGTTCTCCCTATTCCTGTTCATCTTCCGCAGAAATTGCAAACTGGGCCAAACAGGAGGTTAAAGGCGCTGACTCTCCAAGTGGGGAGAGTGTTAGTAAAGCGTCTGGAATGTTGCACCTGAGTACCAGGGGAGGAATACTGAGACATATTTGAACACGTCTCCCGTTCACACGGTTGATCATACTCTGGGTTCCACATGCATGTTTTAGCTGAAGGAAGAATACCTTAAACCTGGGTAGTTGAAACCCGTGGAATGGGTACCATGCAATATGACTTCAAAGGGTCTTCATTTGCTCACCGAACCTCTCCAATCCTATCACTGGTGCGTATATGCCCCTGTACACATGCTTGATTCTCTTTCGGAGACATAGCAATCCATAGGTTTTAAGATACTTACTAGTCAGGTACATTCTTAGGCGTTTAATATGGGGTGTTGAGTCCATTTCGTTGAGCAAGGAGTAGCTCTTGTCTATTCCATATTTGGCTTAAGGAACTTTATCTGTGCTCATTTCAATCTCTGGTTTTATGCAGCACCCCAACTCACCTTTCCCCTTAAGCAAGCATAAGTTGGTTTTCTAAATTTGAGACCCTGTTCTGTTTTGGAATTCAGTTCCTGTGTAGCCAAGTTTACATTCCGTGTATTACTGATATCTTATGATGTTTCTTTTTCTGTGTGACTTATTTCAGTTAGAATCATCATACCTGAATCCACTCATTATGCTGCTACGGGCCTGATGACATAGATTTCATTGCTGAGTGATACTGCATTGTACGTAAGTACCACAAGTTCTTTATCCATTTTTCACTTTCTGTGATATTGAACTTGTACGGTAAACGAGGTTCTTGTAAACAGAGGCGTCCCAAACTTTGGGGTGGCTGTGTCTTTTTGATTTTAATTTCCCTAAGCTATAGAACCATAAGTGGAAGTGCCCTAGGCTCTGTTGCTTTGTTTTTTAGATGTTTCAGGAAACACCATACACTTCTCCCGAGTGTCTGTTGGCAATTTACATCCCGCCCATCAGCATAACAAGGCTCCCAGTTCTCCATGGCCTGTCCTGCCTTTCTGGATTTTACACTTTTTTCAGATGGCCCTTTTGACCGGGGGGAAGTGAGACTTCATGTAGTGCAGATTTCCTTTGCAAGCTTGCTTGGTTGGCCTAAAAGGGCGTATGCATTTTTTCCTGAATATATTCAGGAAAAAACGCATACGCCCTTTTTGGCCAAGTGCATCATTGTGGACGTTCTGCCTCTTTTCCTATGCTTTCAATGCAATTCCAGTCTACCTCCTGAAATCGGTTTCCTGCAATTCTGCCCCGCTTTCAAGTCCTCTTGGGAGCCTTACTTCAGTATATTTTTGGACGATAGCTGTCATTTATAACTCTGCAGGTTTCTGAATTACAGTGCCCCTGAGCTCCTTTCTTCAACTCGCTTTCTTGTGAGCTGGCCGCAACACCGCAGGATGGCTTCAGGCCCTAATCTGGTTCCGGCAAGGCATGCTGCACCTTTGGTTATTTCCTCTTCCTGGTGGGAAATGAGAGTTAAATTTGCCCGTCCAGACACCTCCAGCTAATCTCTCATTGGTTCTCACTATTCCTGTTCATCTGCAGAAATTGCAAACTGGGCCAAACAGGAGGTTAAAGGCGCTGACTCTCCAAGTGGGGAGAGTGTTAGTAAAGCGTCTGGAATGTTGCACCCGAGTACCAGGGGAGGAAAACTGAGACATATTTGAACATGTCTCCCGTTCACACGGTTGATCATACTCTGGGTTCCACATGCATGTTTTAGCTGAAGGAAGAATACCTTAAACCTGGAGAGTTGAGACCCGTGTAATGGGTACCATGCAATATGACTTCAAAGGGTCTTCATTTGCTCACCGAACCTCTCCAATCCTATCACTGCTGCGTTTATGCCCCGTACACATGCTTGATTCTCTTTTGGAGACATAGCAATCCATAGGTTTTAAGATACTTACTACTCAGGTACATTCTTAGGCGTTTAATATGCGGTGTTGAGTCCATTTCGTTGAGCAAGGAGTAGCTCTTGTCTATTCCATATTTGGCTTAAGGAACTTTATCTGTGCTCATTTCAATCTCTGGTTTTATGCAGCACCCCAACTCACCTTTCCCCTTAAGCAAGCATAAGTTGGTTTTCTAAATTTGAGACCCTGTTCTGTTCTGTAATTCAGTTCCTGTGTAGCCAAGTTTACATTCCGTGTATTACTGATATCTTATGATGTTTCTTTTTCTGTGTGACTTATTTCAGTTAGAATCATCATATCTGAATCCACTCATTGTGCTGCTAAGGGCCTGATGACATAGATTTCAGTGCTGAGTGATATTGCTTTGTAAGTATATACCACAACTTCTTTATCCATTTTTCACTTTCTGCGATGTTGAACTTGTACTGTAAACGAGGTTCTTGTAAACAGAGGCGTCCCAAACTTTGGGGTGGCTGTGTCTTTTTGATTTTAATTTCCCTAAGCTATAGGACCATAAGTGGAAGTGCCCTAGGCTCTGTTGCTTTGTTTTTTAGATGTTTCAGGAAACACCATACACTTCTCCCGAGTGTCTGTTGGCAATTTACATCCCGCCCATCAGCATAACAAGGCTCCCAGTTCTCCATGGCCTGTCCTGCCTTTCTGGATTTTACACTTTTTTCAGATGGCCCTTTTGACCTGGGGAAAGTGAGACTTCATTGTAGTGCAGATTTCCTTTGCAAGCTTGCTTGGTTGGCCAAAAAGGGCGTATGCGTTTTTTCCTGAATATATTCAGGAAAAAACGCATACGCCCTTTTTGGCCAAGTGCATCATTGTGGACGTTCTGCCTCTTTTCCTATGCTTTCAATGCAATTCCAGTCTACCTCCTGAAATCAGTTTCCTGCAATTCTGCCCCGCTTTCAAGTCCTCTTGGCAGCCTTACTTCAGTATATTTTTGGATGATAGCTGTCATTTATAACTCTGCAGGTTTGTGAATTACAGTGCCCCTGAGCTCCTTTCTTCAACTCGCTTTCTTTTGAGCTGGCCGCAACACCGCAAGATGGCTTCAGGCCCTAATCTGTTTCGGGCACGGCACGCTGAGCCTTTGGTTAATTCCTCTTCCTGGTGGGAAATGAGAGTTAAATTTGCCCGTCCAGACACCTCCAGCTAGTCTCTCATTGGTTCTCCCTATTCCTGTTCATCTTCCGCAGAAATTGCAAACTGGGCCAAACAGGAGGTTAAAGGCGCTGACTCTCCAAGTGGGGAGAGTGTTAGTAAAGCGTCTGGAATGTTGCACCTGAGTACCAGGGGAGGAATACTGAGACATATTTGAACACGTCTCCCGTTCACACGGTTGATCATACTCTGGGTTCCACATGCATGTTTTAGCTGAAGGAAGAATACCTTAAACCTGGGTACTTGAAACCCGTGGAATGGGTACCATGCAATATGACTTCAAAGGGTCTTCATTTGCTCACCGAACCTCTCCAATCCTATCACTGGTGCGTATATGCCCCTGTACACATGCTTGATTCTCTTTCGGAGACATAGCAATCCATAGGTTTTAAGATACTTACTAGTCAGGTACATTCTTAGGCGTTTAATATGGGGTGTTGAGTCCATTTCGTTGAGCAAGGAGTAGCTCTTGTCTATTCCATATTTGGCTTAAGGAACTTTATCTGTGCTCATTTCAATCTCTGGTTTTATGCAGCACCCCAACTCACCTTTCCCCTTAAGCAAGCATAAGTTGGTTTTCTAAATTTGAGACCCTGTTCTGTTTTGGAATTCAGTTCCTGTGTAGCCAAGTTTACATTCCGTGTATTACTGATATCTTATGATGTTTCTTTTTCTGTGTGACTTATTTCAGTTAGAATCATCATACCTGAATCCACTCATTATGCTGCTACGGGCCTGATGACATAGATTTCATTGCTGAGTGATACTGCATTGTACGTAAGTACCACAAGTTCTTTATCCATTTTTCACTTTCTGTGATATTGAACTTGTACGGTAAACGAGGTTCTTGTAAACAGAGGCGTCCCAAACTTTGGGGTGGCTGTGTCTTTTTGATTTTAATTTCCCTAAGCTATAGAACCATAAGTGGAAGTGCCCTAGGCTCTGTTGCTTTGTTTTTTAGATGTTTCAGGAAACACCATACACTTCTCCCGAGTGTCTGTTGGCAATTTACATCCCGCCCATCAGCATAACAAGGCTCCCAGTTCTCCATGGCCTGTCCTGCCTTTCTGGATTTTACACTTTTTTCAGATGGCCCTTTTGACCGGGGGGAAGTGAGACTTCATGTAGTGCAGATTTCCTTTGCAAGCTTGCTTGGTTGGCCTAAAAGGGCGTATGCATTTTTTCCTGAATATATTCAGGAAAAAACGCATACGCCCTTTTTGGCCAAGTGCATCATTGTGGACGTTCTGCCTCTTTTCCTATGCTTTCAATGCAATTCCAGTCTACCTCCTGAAATCGGTTTCCTGCAATTCTGCCCCGCTTTCAAGTCCTCTTGGGAGCCTTACTTCAGTATATTTTTGGACGATAGCTGTCATTTATAACTCTGCAGGTTTCTGAATTACAGTGCCCCTGAGCTCCTTTCTTCAACTCGCTTTCTTGTGAGCTGGCCGCAACACCGCAGGATGGCTTCAGGCCCTAATCTGGTTCCAGCAAGGCATGCTGCACCTTTGGTTATTTCCTCTTCCTGGTGGGAAATGAGAGTTAAATTTGCCCGTCCAGACACCTCCAGCTAATCTCTCATTGGTTCTCACTATTCCTGTTCATCTGCAGAAATTGCAAACTGGGCCAAACAGGAGGTTAAAGGCGCTGACTCTCCAAGTGGGGAGAGTGTTAGTAAAGCGTCTGGAATGTTGCACCCGAGTACCAGGGGAGGAAAACTGAGACATATTTGAACATGTCTCCCGTTCACACGGTTGATCATACTCTGGGTTCCACATGCATGTTTTAGCTGAAGGAAGAATACCTTAAACCTGGAGAGTTGAGACCCGTGTAATGGGTACCATGCAATATGACTTCAAAGGGTCTTCATTTGCTCACCGAACCTCTCCAATCCTATCACTGCTGCGTTTATGCCCCGTACACATGCTTGATTCTCTTTTGGAGACATAGCAATCCATAGGTTTTAAGATACTTACTACTCAGGTACATTCTTAGGCGTTTAATATGCGGTGTTGAGTCCATTTCGTTGAGCAAGGAGTAGCTCTTGTCTATTCCATATTTGGCTTAAGGAACTTTATCTGTGCTCATTTCAATCTCTGGTTTTATGCAGCACCCCAACTCACCTTTCCCCTTAAGCAAGCATAAGTTGGTTTTCTAAATTTGAGACCCTGTTCTGTTCTGTAATTCAGTTCCTGTGTAGCCAAGTTTACATTCCGTGTATTACTGATATCTTATGATGTTTCTTTTTCTGTGTGACTTATTTCAGTTAGAATCATCATATCTGAATCCACTCATTGTGCTGCTAAGGGCCTGATGACATAGATTTCAGTGCTGAGTGATATTGCTTTGTAAGTATATACCACAACTTCTTTATCCATTTTTCACTTTCTGCGATGTTGAACTTGTACTGTAAACGAGGTTCTTGTAAACAGAGGCGTCCCAAACTTTGGGGTGGCTGTGTCTTTTTGATTTTAATTTCCCTAAGCTATAGGACCATAAGTGGAAGTGCCCTAGGCTCTGTTGCTTTGTTTTTTAGATGTTTCAGGAAACACCATACACTTCTCCCGAGTGTCTGTTGGCAATTTACATCCCGCCCATCAGCATAACAAGGCTCCCAGTTCTCCATGGCCTGTCCTGCCTTTCTGGATTTTACACTTTTTTCAGATGGCCCTTTTGACCTGGGGAAAGTGAGACTTCATTGTAGTGCAGATTTCCTTTGCAAGCTTGCTTGGTTGGCCAAAAAGGGCGTATGCGTTTTTTCCTGAATATATTCAGGAAAAAACGCATACGCCCTTTTTGGCCAAGTGCATCATTGTGGACGTTCTGCCTCTTTTCCTATGCTTTCAATGCAATTCCAGTCTACCTCCTGAAATCAGTTTCCTGCAATTCTGCCCCGCTTTCAAGTCCTCTTGGCAGCCTTACTTCAGTATATTTTTGGATGATAGCTGTCATTTATAACTCTGCAGGTTTGTGAATTACAGTGCCCCTGAGCTCCTTTCTTCAACTCGCTTTCTTTTGAGCTGGCCGCAACACCACAGGATGGCTTCAGGCCCTAATCTGGTTCCGGCACGGCACGCTGAGCCTTTGGTTATTTCCTCTTCCTGGTGGGAAATGAGAGTTAAATTTGCCCGTCCAGACACCTCCAGCTAGTCTCTCATTGGTTCTCCCTATTCCTGTTCATCTTCCGCAGAAATTGCAAACTGGGCCAAACAGGAGGTTAAAGGGACTGACTCTCCAAGTGGGGAGAATGATAGTAAAGCGTCTGGAATGTTGCACCCGAGTACCAGGGGAGGAAAACTGAGACATATTTGAACACGTATCCCGATCACATGGTTGATCATACTCTAGGTTCCACATGCATGTTTTAGCTGAAGGAAGAATACCTTAAACCTGAGTAGTTGAAACCCGTGGAATGGGTACCATGCAATGTGACTTCAAAGGGTCTTCATTTGCTCACCGAACCTCTCCAATCCTATCACTGCTGCGTTTATGCCCCTGTACACACGCTTGATTCTCTTTTGGAGACATAGCAATCCATAGGTTTTAAGATAATTACTAGTCAGGTACATTCTTAGGCGTTTAATATGGGGTGTTGAGTCCATTTCGTTGAGCAAGGAGTAGCTCTTGTCTATTCCATATTTGGCTTAAGGAACTTTATCTGTGCTCATTTCAATCTCTGGTTTTATGCAGCACCCCAACTCACCTTTCCCCTTAAGCAAGCATACGTTGGTTTTCTAAATTTGAGACCCTGTTCTGTTTTGGAATTCAGTTCCTGTGTAGCCCAGTTTACATTCCGTGTATTAGTGATATCTTATGATGTTTCTTTTTCTGTGTGACTTATTTCAGTTAGAATCATCGTACCTGAATCCACTCATTATGCTGCTACGGGGCTGATGACATAGATTTCATTGCTGAGTGATACTGCATTGTACGTAAGTACCACAAGTCCTTTATCCATTTTTCACTTTCTGCGATGTTGAACTTGTACTGTAAACGAGGTTCTTGTAAACAGAGGCGTCCCAAACTTTGGGGTGGCTGTGTCTTTTTGATTTTAATTTCCCTATGCTATAGGACCATATGTGGAAGTGCCCTAGGCTCTGTTGCTTTGTTTTTTAGATGTTTCAGGAAACACCATACACTTCTCCCGAGTGTCTGTTGGCAATTTACATCCCGCCCATCAGCATAACAAGGCTCCCAGTTCTCCATGGCCTGTCCTGCCTTTCTGGATTTTACACTTTTTTCAGATGGCCCTTTTGACCGGGGGGAAGTGAGACTTCATTGTAGTGCAGATTTCCTTTGCAAGTTTGCTTGGTTGGCCAAAAATGGCGTATGCGTTTTTTCCTGAATATATTCAGGAAAAAACGCATACGCCCTTTTTGGCCAAGTGCATCATTGGGGACGTTCTGCCTCTTTTCCTATGCTTTCAATGCAATTCCAGTCTACCTCCTGAAATCGGTTTCCTGCAATTCTGCCCCGCTTTCAAGTCCTCTTGGCAGCCTTACTTCAGTATATTTTTGGACGATAGCTGTCATTTATAACTCTGCAGGTTTGTGAATTACAGTGCCCCTGAGCTCCTTTCTTCAACTCGCTTTCTTGTGAGCTGGCCGCAACACCGCAGGATGGCTTCAGGCCCTAATCTGGTTCCGGCACGGCACGCTGAGCCTTTGGTTATTTCCTCTTCCTGGTGGGAAATGAGAGTTAAATTTGCCCGTCCAGACACCTCCAGCTAGTCTCTCATTGGTTCTCCCTATTCCTGTTCAACTTCCGCAGAAATTGCAAACTGGACCAAACAGGAGGTTAAAGGCGCTGACTCTCCAAGACAGGAGAGTGTTAGTAAAGCGTCTGGTATGTTGCACCCGAGTACCAGGGGAGGAAAACTGAGATATATTTGAACACGTCTCCCGTTCACACGGTTGATCATACTCTGGGTTCCACATGCATGTTTTAGCTGAAGGAAGAATACCTTAAACCTGGAGAGTTGAGACCCGTGGAATGGGTACCATGCAATATGACTTCAAAGGGTCTTCATTTGCTCACCGAACCTCTCCAATCCTATCACTGCTGCGTTTATGCCCCTGTACACATGCTTGATTCTCTTTCGCATACATAGCAATCCATAGGTTTTAAGATACTTACTAGTCAGGTACATTCTTAGGCGTTTAATATGCGGTTTTGAGTCCATTTCGTTGAGCAAGGAGTAGCTCTTGTCTATTCCATATTTGGCTTAAGGAACTTTATCTGTGCTCATTTCAATCTCTGGTTTTATGCAGCACCCCAACTCACCTTTCCCCTTAAGCAAGCATAAGTTGGTTTTCTAAATTTGAGACCCTGTTCTGTTCTGTAATTCAGTTCCTCTGTAGCCAAGGTTACATTCCGTGTATTACTGATATCTTATGATGTTTCTTTTTCTGTGTGACTTATTTCAGTTAGAATCATCATACCTGAATCCACTCATTGTCCTGCTAAGGGCCTGATGACATAGATTTCATTGCTGAGTGATATTGCTTTGTAAGTAAATACCAAAACTTCTTTATCAATTTTTCACTTTCTGCGATGTTGAACTTGTACTGTAAACGAGGTTCTTGTAAACACAGGCGTCCCAAACTTTGGGGTGGCTGTGTCTTTTTGATTTTAATTTCCCTAAGCTATAGGACCATAAGTGGAAGTGCCCTAGGCTCTGTTGCTTTGTTTTTTAGATGTTTCAGGAAACACCATACACTTCTCCCGAGTGTCTGTTTGCAATTTACATCCCGCCCATCAGCATAACAAGGCTCCCAGTTCTCCATGGCCTGTCCTGCCTTTCTGGATTTTACACTTTTTTCAGATGGCCCTTTTGACCGGGGGGAAGTGAGACTTCATTGTAGTGCAGATTTCCTTTGCAAGCTTGCTTGGTTGGCCAAAAAGGGCGTATGCGTTTTTTCCTGAATATATTCAGGAAAAAACGCATACGCCCTTTTTGGCCAAGTGCATCATTGTGGACGTTCTGCCTCTTTTCCTATGCTTTCAATGCAATTCCAGTCTACCTCCTGAAATCGGTTTCCTGCAATTCTGCCCCGCTTTCAAGTCCTCTTGGCAGCCTTACTTCAGTATATTTTTGGACGATAGCTGTCATTTATAACTCTGCAGCTTTGTGAATTACAGTGCCCTTGAACTCCTTTCTTCAACTCGCTTTCTTGTGACCTGGCCCCAACACCGCAGGATGGCTTCAGGCCCTAATCTGGTTCCGGCACGGCACGCTGAGCCTTTGGTTATTTCCTCTTCTTGGTGGGAAATGAGAGTTAAATTTGCCCGTCCAGACACCTCCAGCTAGTCTCTCATTGGTTCTCCCTATTCCTGTTCATCTTCCGCAGAAATTGCAAACTGGGCCAAACAGGAGGTTAAAGGCGCTGACTCTCCAAGTGGGGAGAGTGTTAGTAAAGCGTCTGGAATGTTGCACCCGAGTACCAGGGGAGGAAAACTGAGACATATTTGAACACGTCTCCCGTTCACATGGTTGATAATACTCTGGGTTCCACATGCATGTTTTAGCTGAAGGAAGAATACCTTAAACATGGGTCGTTGAGACCCGTGGAATGGGTACCATGCAAATTGACTTCAAAGGGTCTTCATTTGCTCACCGAACCTCTCCAATCCTATCACTGCTGCATTTATGCCCCTGTACACATGCTTGGTTCTCTTTCGGAGACATAGCAATCCATAGGTTTTAAGATACTTACTAATCAGGTACATTCTTAGGCGTTTAATATGGGGTGTTGAGTCCATTTCGTTGAGCAAGGAGTAGCTCTTGTCTATTCCATATTTGGCTTAAGGAACTTTATCTGTGCTCATTTCAATCTCTGGTTTTATGCAGCACCCCAACTCACCTTTCCCCTTAAGCAAGCATAAGTTGGTTTTCTAAATTTGAGACCCTGTTCTGTTTTGGAATTCAGTTCCTGTGTAGCCAAGTTTACATTCCGTGTATTAGTGATGTCTTATGATGTTTCTTTTTCTGTGTGACTTATTTCAGTTAGAATCATCGTACCTGAATCCACTCATTATGCTGCTACGGGCCTGACGACATAGATTTCATTGCTGAGTGATACTGCATTGTACGTAAGTACCACAAGTTCTTTATCCATTTTTCACTTTCTGTGATATTGAACTTGTACGGTAAACGACGTTCTTGTAAACAGAGGCGTCCCAAACTTTGGGGTGGCTGTGTCTTTTTGATTTTAATTTCCCTAAGCTATAGGACCATAAGTGGAAGTGCCCTAGGCTCTGTTGCTTTGTTTTTTAGATGTTTCAGGAAACACCATACACTTCTCCCGAGTGTCTGTTGGCAATTTACATCCCACCCATCAGCATAACAAGGCTCCCAGTTCTCCATGGCCTGTCCTGCCTTTCTGGATTTTACACTTTTTTCAGATGGCCCTTTTGACCGGGGGGAAGTGAGACTTCATTGTAGTGCAGATTTCCTTTGCAAGTTTGCTTGGTTGGCCAAAAAGGGCGTATGCGTTTTTTCCTGAATATATTCAGGAAAAAACGCATACGCCCTTTTTGGCCAAGTGCATCATTGTGGACGTTCTGCCTCTTTTCCTATGCTTTCAATGCAATTCCAGTCTACCTCCTGAAATCGGTTTCCTGCAATTCTGCCCCGCTTTCAAGTCCTCTTGGCAGCCTTACTTTAGTCTATTTTTGGATGATAGCTGTCATTTATAACTGTGCAGGTTTGTGAATTACAGTGACCCTGCGCTCCTTTCTTCAACTCGCTTTCTTGTGAGCTGGCCGCAACACCGCAGGATGGCTTCAGGCCCTAATCTGGTTCCGGCACGGCACGCTGAGCCTTTGGTTATTTCCTCTTCCCGGTGGGAAATGAGAGTTAAATTTGCCCGTCCAGCCACCTCCAGCTAGTCTCTCATTGGTTCTCGCTATTCCTTTTCATCTTCCGCAGAAATTGCAAACTGGGCCAAACAGGAGGTTAAAGGGACTGACTCTCCAAGTCGGGAGAGTGTTAGTAAAGCGTCTGGAATGTTGCACCCGAGTACCAGGGGAGGAAAACTGAGACATATTTGAACACGTCTCCCGATCACATGGTTGATCATACTCTAGGTTCCACATGCATGTTTTAGCTGAAGGAAGAATACCTTAAACCTGGGTAGTTGAAACCCGTGGAATGGGTACCATGCAATATGACTTCAAAGGGTCTTCATTTGCTCACCGAAGCTCTCCAATCCTATCACTGCTGCGTTTATGCCCTTGTACACATGCTTGATTCTCTTTCGGAGACATAGCAATCCATAGGTTTTAAGATACTTACTAGTCAGGTACATTCTTAGGCGTTTAATATGCGGTGTTGAGTCCATTTCGTTGAGCAAGGAGTAGCTCTTGTGTATTCCATATTTGGCTTAAGGAACTTTATCTGTGCTCATTTCAATCTCTGGTTTTATGCAGCACCCCAACTCACCTTTCCTCTTAAGCAAGCATAGTTGGTTTTCTAAATTTGAGACCCTGTTCTGTTCTGTAATTCAGTTCCTGTGTAGCCAAGTTTACATTCCGTGTATTAGTGATATCTTATGATGTTTCTTTTTCTGTGTGACTTATTTCAGTTAGAATCATCATACCTGAATCCACTCATTGTGCTGCTAAGAGCCTGATGACATAGATTTCATTGCTGAGTGATATTGCTTTGTAAGTAAATACCACATCTTCTTTATCCATTTTTCACTTTCTGCGATGTTGAACTTGTACTGTAAACGAGGTTCTTGTAAACAGAGGCGTCCCAAACTTTGGGGTGGCTGTGTCTTTTTGATTTTAATTTCCCTAAGCTATAGGACCATAAGTGGAAGTGCCCTAGGCTCTGTTGCTTTGTTTTGTAGATGTTTCAGGAAACACCATACACTTCTCCCGAGTGTCTGTTGGCAATTTCCATCCCGCCCATCAGCATAAAAAGGCTCCCAGTTCTCCATGGCCTGTCCTGCCTTTCTGGATTTTACACTTTTTTCAGATGTCCCTTTTGACCGGGGGGAAGTGAGACTTCATTGTAGTGCAGATTTCCTTTGCAAGTTTGCTTGGTTGGCCAAAAAGGGCGTATGCGTTTTTTCCTGAATATATTCAGGAAAAAACGCATACGCCCTTTTTGGCCAAGTGCATCATTGTGGACGTTCTGCCTCTTTTCCTATGCTTTCAATGCAATTCCAGTCTACCTCCTGAAATCGGTTTCCTGCAATTCTGCCCCGCTTTCAAGTCCTCTTGGCAGCCTTACTTCAGTATATTTTTGGACGATAGCTGTCATTTATAACTGTGCAGGTTTGTGAATTACAGTGCCCCTGAGCTCTTTCTTCACTCGCTTTCTTTTGAGCTGGCCGCAACACCGCAGGATGGCTTCAGGCCCTAATCTGGTTCCGGCACGGCACGCTGAGCCTTTGGTTATTTCCTCTTCCTGGTGGGAAATGAGAGTTAAATTTGCCCGTCCAGACACCTCCAGCTAGTCTCTCACTGGTTCTCCCTATTCCTGTTCATCTTCCGCAGAAATTGCAAACTGGGCCAAACAGGAGGTTAAAGGCGCTGACTCTCCAAGTCGGGAGAGTGTTAGTAAAGCGTCTGGAATGTTGCACCTGAGTACCAGGGGAGGAAAACTGAGACATATTTGAACACGTCTCCCGTTCACATGGTTGATTATACTCTGGGTTCCACATGCATGTTTTAGCTGAAGGAAGAATACCTTAAACCTGTAGAGTTGAGACCCGTGGAATGGGTACCATGCAATATGACTTCAAAGGGTCTTCATTTGCTCACCGAACCTCTCCAATCCTATCACTGCTGCGTTTATGCCCCTGTACACATGCTTGATTCTCTTTTGGAGACATAGCAAACCATAGGTTTTAAGATACTTACTAGTCAGGTACATTCTTTGGCGTTTAATATGGGGTGTTGAGTCCATTTCGTTGAGCAAGGAGTAGCTCTTGTCTATTCCATATTTGGCTTAAGGAACTTTATTTGTGCTCATTTCAATCTCTGGTTTTATGCAGCACCCCAACTCACCTTTCCCCTTAAGCAAGCATAAGTTGGTTTTCTAAATTTGAGACCCTGTTCTGTTTTGGAATTCAGTTCCTGTGTAGCCAAGTTTACATTCCGTGTATTAGTGATATCTTATGATGTTTCTTTTTCTGTGTGACTTATTTCAGTTAGAATCATCGTACCTGAATCCACTCATTATGCTGCTACGGGCCTGATAACATAGATTTCATTGCTGAGTGATACTGCATTATACATAAGTACCACAAGTTCTTTATCCATTTTTCACTTTCTGTGATATTGAACTTGTACGGTAAAGGAGGTTCTTGTAAACAGAGACGTCCCAAACTTTGGGGTGGCTGTGTCTTTTTGATTTTAAATTCCCTAAGCTATAGGACCATAAGTGGAAGTGCCCTAGGCTCTGTTGCTTTGTTTTTTAGATGTTTCAGGAAACACCATACACTTCTACAGAGCGGCTGTTGGCAATTTACATCCCGCCCATCAGCATAACAAGACTCCCAGTTCTCCAAGGGCTGTACTGCCTTTCTGGATTTTACACTTTTTTCAGATGGCCCTTTTGACCGGGGGGAAGTGAGACTTCATTGTAGTGCAGATTTCCTTTGCAAGCTTGCTTGGTTGGCCAAAAAGGGCGTATGCGTTTTTTCCTGAATATATTCAGGAAAAAACGCATACGCCCTTTTTGGCCAAGTGCATCATTGTGGACGTTCTGCCTCTTTTCCTATGCTTTCAATGCAATTCCAGTCTACCTCCTGAAATCGGTTTCCTGCAATTCTGCCCCGCTTTCAAGTCCTCTTGGCAGCCTTACTTCAGTCTATTTTTGGACGATAGCTGTCATTTATAACTCTGCAGGTTTGTGAATTACAGTGCCCCTGAGCTCCTTTCTTCAACTCGCTTTCTTTTGAGCTGGCCGCAACACCGCAGGATGGCTTCAGGCCCTAATCTGGTTCCGGCACGGCACGCTGAGCCTTTGGTTATTTCCTCTTCCTGGTGGGAAATGAGAGTTAAATTTGCCCGTCCAGACACCTCCAGCTAGTCTCTCATTGGTTCTCCCTATTCCTGTTCATCTTCCGCAGAAATTGCAAACTGGGCCAAACAGGAGGTTAAAGGGACTGACTCTCCAAGTGGGGAGAATGTTAGTAAAGCGTCTGGAATGTTGCACCCGAGTACCAGGGGAGGAAAACTGAGACATATTTGAACACGTCTCCCGTTCACACGGTTGATCATACTCTGGGTTACACATGTATGTTTTAGCTGAAGGAAGAATACCTTAAACCTGGAGAGTTGAGACCCGTGTAATGGGAACCATGCAATATGACTTCAAAGGGTCTTCATTTGCTCACCAAACCTCTCCAATCCTATCACTGCTGCGTTTATGCCCCTGTACACAGGCTTGATTCTCTTTTGGAGACACAGCAATCCATAGGTTTTAAGATACTTACTAGTCAGGTACATTCTTAGGCGTTTAATATGGGGTGTTGAGTCCATTTCGTTGAGCAAGGAGTAGCTCTTGTCTATTCCATATTTGGCTTAAGGAACTTTATCTGTGCTCATTTCAATCTCTGGTTTTATGCAGCACCCCAACTCACCTTTCCCCTTAAGCAAGCATAAGTTGGTTTTCTAAATTTGAGACCCTGTTCTGTTTTGGAATTCAGTTCCTGTGTAGCCAAGTTTACATTCCGTGTATTAGTGATATCTTATGATGTTTCTTTCTCTGTGTGACTTATTTCAGTTTGATTCATTGTACTTAATCCACTCATTATGCTGCTACGGGCCTGATGACATAGATTTCATTGCTGAGTGATACTGCATTGTACGTAAGTACCACAACTTCTTTATCCATTTTTCACTTTCTGCGATATTGAACTTGTACCGTATATGAGGTTCTTATAAACAGAGCCATCCCAAACTTGGGGTGGCTGTGTCTTTTTGATTTTAATTTCCCTAACCTATAGGACCATAAGTGGAAGTGCCCTAGGCTCTGTTGCTTTGTTTTTTAGATGTTTCAGGAAACACCATACACTTCTCCAGAGTGGCTGTTGGCAATTTACATCCCGCCCATCAGCATAAGAAGGCTCCCAGTTCTCCATGGCCTGTCGTGCCTTTCTGGATTTTACACTTTTTTCAGATGGCCCTTTTGACCAGGGGAAAGTGAGACTTCATTGTAGTGCAGATTTCCTTTGCAAGCTTGCTTGGTTGGCCAAAAAGTGTGTATGCGTTTTTTCCTGACTATATTCAGGAAAAAACACATACGCCCTTTTTGGCCAAGTGCATCATTGTCGAGGTTCTGACTCTCTTCATATGTTTTCAATGCAATTCCAGTGTACCTCCTGAAATCGGTTTCCTGCAATTCTGCCTTGCTTTCAATGCTTCTTCATAGCCTTACCTCAATATATTTTTTGAAAATAGTTGGCCTTTATAACTCTGCAGGTTTTTGAATTGCAGTGGCCCTTAGCTCCATTTTTCAGCTCTTATTTTTGTGATCTTGCCCCATAACCACAGGATTCCTTGAAGCTCTATTCTTCTTCTGGGGCACCTTGCTGTGCCTTTGGTTAATTCTTCTTACTGATGTGAAATTAGAGTGACATGTGCCCATTGAAACCGCTACAGCTAGTTTCTCACTGGTTCCCCCTATTCCCATTCATCCTCCGCACTAACTGCAGACTGTGCGATACCAGAACTTAAAGGCATTGACTCTCCATGTGGAGATGTTGTTAGTAAAGCGGCTGGAATGTCGATCCGGAGCCCCAGAAGAGGAAAAATGAGGTGTGTTTTAGAAACCTTTCCCGATCATATGGTATACCAGTCGCTGGGTTTCCCAAGCATGGTTTAGCTGTAGGAAGATTCCCTTCAACCTGGAGTGTTGGGACCCTTGGAATGAGTAGCATGAAGTATTGCATTAAACTTTCGGCAGTTGCTCACCAAAGCTCACCAATCCTCTCAGCCCCAAGTGTCCAGCCTTATGTCTTATCCAGCTGTGGGTTTATATGTGGTCAATCCAGGTTGCATCACAGCCCCTGAGCGAATTTTGTAAGAATTTTTCTCTCTTTCATTGTTTCTGCGTTTTGTTTTTAAAATTTATTTCTATAATGGGGTTTAGCTCATTTTCACTGCTGTGTTTGTGCCGCTCTGCACACACTTGATTCCCTTATGGAGATATATCAATACATGGGTTTTAAGATTCTTATTACTCAGATATATTTCTCTGCGGTGTATAGGGTGTGTTGAGGCCAGTTCATTGAGCAAGGTGTAGATCTTGTCTAATACCTATTTGGTTTATTGAACGGTATCTGTGCTAATTTCAAACTCTGGTTTTATGCATCACCCCACCTCTCCTTTCCCCTTAAGCTGACATAAGTGTGTTTTCTAAATGTGAGACACTGTTCTGTTCTGTAATTCATTTCTTGTGCAGCCATATTTACCCTCCCTCTATAAGTGATATCTTATGATATGTTTCTTTTTCTGTTTGACTTATTTCAAGTAGTATTATCGGACCTAAATCCACTCTTTATCCTTCTACTAGCCTTATTACATTGATTTCATGGTGAAGAGATATTCCATTGTACATAAGTACCACATCTTCTTTATCCATTGTTCTCTTTCCTGGGATATTTAAGGTGTACTGAAGTTGAGGTTCTTGTAAACAGAGTAGCCCTAAACTGTGGTGTGCTTGTGTCTTGTTGATTTTTAGACTTCCCTAGATATACTCCCATGATTGGAAGTGTCCTATGCTCTGTAGCTCTGTTTTTTAGATGATTTAGGAACCACCATACACTTCTCCAGAGTGGCTCTCGGCAGTTCACACACTGCCCATCAGCGTATAAAGGCTCCCTGTTCTCCATGGCCTGTCCTGCATTTCTGGTTTTTACAATTTTTTAGGATGGCCCTTTTGACCGGTGGGAAGTGAGACTTCTTTGTTGTGCACATTTGCATTGCTTGCTTGCTTCGTTGCCCATAAAGTGCGTATGCGTTTTTTTCCTGGATATAATCAGGAAAAAACGCATACGCCCTTTTGGGCCAACTGCATCATTGTCGAAATTCTGCCGCTTTTCATGTGCGTTAAAGACGAGTCCAATCTATCTCTTGAAATCTGTTTCTTGCAATTCTGTCTTGCATTCAGATCCTCTTCTTTGCCTTACCTCAACATATTTTTGGACGTTAGTTTTCATTTATAACTCTGCAGGTTTGTGAATTGCAGTGACCCTGAGCTCCATTTTTTAAGTTGTTCTTTTGTGAGCTGGCCTCAAACCCGCAGGATTGCTTCAGGCCCTATTTTGGCTCCGGCGAGGCAGGCTGAGCCTTTCTTTAATTCTTATTCTTAATGGGAAATTAGAGTGATATGTGCCCGTCCAAACCCCTACAACTCTTCTCTCATTGGTTCCCCCTCTTCCCGTTCATCCTCCTCACAATTTGCAAAATGTGTGAAACAGAAGTTTAAATGTGCTGATTCTCCAAGTGGGGAGATTCTAAGTAGCGTGGCTGGAATGGTGAACAGGAGCACCAGGAGAGGATAAATGAGGTGCATTTTAGACACATCTCCCGATCACATGGTGTACAGTCCTCTGGGTTTTCCATGCATGTTTTAGCTGTAGGAAGATCCCTTGAACCTGCAGATTTGGGACCCATTGAATGGGTACCAGGTAGTATTACTTTAAAGGGTGTGCATTTCCTCACCCAACCTCACATTTCTCTTAGCGCAAACAGTTTCCAGCCTTATGTCTCATCCTGCTGTGGGTCTAGATGTGTTCAATCCATGTTGCATCACCGTCCCTGAGGAAAAGTTGTAAGAGGTTTTCTCTGTCTCTCTGTCGTTTATTTTTTTCAATTTATTACTATATTGGTTACAGCTGATTTTCAAAGCTCTGTTTCTTGCTGCTGTACATCCACTTGATTCACGTACAGAGAGACATCAATAAATTCTTTTTCAGATTCTTACCAGTCGTATATATTCTTTTCCGGTGACTTGAGTGTGCTGAGTGCAGTTCTTTTAGCTACCGTGTAGGCCTTGTTGATTATCAGTTTGGTATTTGGAATGGTATCTTTGCTAATTTCAACCTCCTGGATGATGCCTCACCCCTCCCCACCTTTCCCGTTTAGCAGCCTTATGTGTGTTTTCTACATATTTGACTATGTTTTTGTTTTGTAATTTATTTCATGTGTAGCCATTTTGGATTCCACCTTTAAGTGATATCTTATGATATGTGTCTTTTTCTTTTTGAATTCTGTCACTTAGAATGATCATACGTAACTCCTCTGGAGTTGTTACAACTGGCCATATTTCATTGATTTCCAGGCTGAATAATATTCCACTCTACCTAAGTACCACATCTCTATCCATTTTTTCCCTCCAGAGACATTTAAGTTATATCCTAGTCGAGGATCTTTTAAACAGAGAGGGGGTAAACATTGGGGTGCCTGTGTCCTCTCGATTTTTGTTTTTCCCAAGATATACGCCCATGAGGGCAAGTGCCCTATGCTCTGTAGCTCATTTTTTAGATGCTTTAGTAAACACAATACACTTCTCCAGAATGGCCGTTGGCAATATACATTTCCACTATAAGTCTCACAGGGCTCCCTCTTCTCGTTGCCCTGTCCTGCATTTCTGTTGTTTACGCTTTATGAGGATGGCTCTTCTGACTGATGCGAAGTGATATCTTTTGTAGTATTGACTTCCAGTGCCCACCTGTTTGGTTGGCTAAAAAAGTGTATGCCCTTTTCTTGAATATATACAGAAAAAAACGCATACACCCTTTTTGGCCAACTGCAATGTTGGCAATGTTCAACTCCTTTTCTTGTGCTTAATGGCGAGTCCTTTCTACCTCCTCAAATCCCTTTCCTGCCATTCTCCCTTGCTTACAAGTCCTTTTCTCTGACTTTCCTCAAGACATTTTTCAGTGATGGATATTTTCAACTCTGCAGTTTTGTGAATTTTACTGCCCCTGAGTTCCATTGTTCAACTTATGTTTATGGGAACTGGCCACAAAGCAGCGGGATTTCCTCAAGCCCTATACTGTTTCCATAGGCAACCCTAGCCTTTGGTCAATTCGTCTTCCTGATTGGAAATTAGAGTGACATGTGCCTGTCTGAACACTTAGGACTTGTCTCTCATTGTTCCTCATCCTTCCGCTTCATCCTCTGGACAAATTCCAAACTGTACGCAACAGGATGTTGACAGTGCTGACATCTCCAAGTGGGGAGACTGTTAGTAAAGACGCTGGAGGGGTGAACCAGAGCACCAGGAGATGAGGAGACGAGATGCCTTTTCCAAACTCTTCCCGATCAGACGGTATACCATCCTCTGGGTGTGACAGACATGTTTTAGCAGTAGGAAGAGTCCCATTCATGTAAGGAGAACACCAGGGCTTTTTCAAAATCAGTGTCTCCCCGAAACCCAAACTGGGGAAGTTTTTAAGCTACGGCTACACATATGTTCATTAAGGGCCTTGGGAAGTAGGCAGAGTCCAAACTTTAGATGATTGAAGTCTTCAGGGTCAGAAGCACTCACCACCAGCTTCCCTTAGGCTACACTTTAACTATCATTGATAGATGATGTCAATAAAAATATCTATTCTTTTTCAGATTATTTCCCCTTATAGGTTATTGCAAAATGTTGAGTGTAGTTCCCTGTGCTATACAGTAGTTCCTTGTTGATGATCTATTTTATACATAGCAGTGTGTATGTGTTAATTCCAAACTGTTAATTTATCCCTCCTCCCACCTTTCCCCTTTGGTAATAATAAATTATAAGATTTTATACTTCTCAGAAATGGGGGAGCTGAAAGAGAGGTATCATTTTCAATGGAAAAGCATTTAAAACAAGATTGAAGGTTTAACCAAGATTATTAGATGTACATCCTTGGAAAGAAATCACTTCGTTTCTCTAATATTGACCTGACAAATAAGACAAACCTTTTCACTGAACTTGCTTATAAAAAGTGATGGAAATATCAAATGGAAGTGTTAGAAACATCTTATTTTACCCGAGCCTTATACACTGTTCTATGTTAACTACAGTTTGGCTCACACATCTGTTCATTGAGGTTACAATAGTCTCAATTTCTGTTACTGATCCTCCAGAGTGGACCCCAACAAGTGTCCCCCTGCCCAGTGTCATTGGGGCCAACAGATCGAGACTGAGTTTGGTTCACAAGCAAAGGAAACTTTATATTTTGATCAGAGAATGGAGAGGTGAGAGCATGCACTACCCCGTGGGCTGTGGGCTGGGCTGCTGTGTAGAGATCCTGTCAGAGTCAGTGGGAGGGAGGGAGGCGGCGGAGCTCTCGAGGGCCGGGTTGGCTGTAGCTCAGGCTCTATATCGTGGAGTCTGCACTGGGCCCCAGGAGCTGAGGTGTCGACCCAGCCATTCTGCACTAGGAAATCTGGTCTGAAGTGCCAGGTGTGGAACCTCTGCATGCGGGACCCTAGGAGCACGTGAAATTAGACAAAGCACAAAGGATAAAAAAGGTTAGACTTGACTTTATTGCCCAGATTCTATTTTTATCTCCCAGGGATTTTTAATGGGCTTTGCTGGGGACAAACCCCTCCTCTGCCTTTTGTCCCGTTCCTCATTCTTGGAGTGCTGAGGGTGCAGACCCTTCTTCTGTAACTGCTGAGTGCTGAGTTGGGAGCCCTCATACCCTGGGGCGAAGGTCAGAGCTTCTCCCCAGCAGCCTCCCGGTGACGTTGATTGTCCCCAGGACCCCTGCCTCCCTGCTCGTCCACCTGAGCACCAGCATTGGAAGTGTTATAGATTCTAATGACCTTTAAGGGTCCAGGAAAGAGATGTGCAGAGACGCTGTGGGGGCCGGTTTCACCCCGCCCCACATTTGTTCGGCCACCTTAGGCTGACCGTTTCTGCCAGCCTAGATGCTCTGACCAGTAGTCTGCGCTTTCTTCAATTAGGCCCCTGAATTAACGTACAAACAGCACCAGGTGTCAGAGCCCTGCCCGCTCAACTCCCAGACAGTCCAGGGTCAGTGGTGATAAGGACCATGATGGCTACTGAGTCAACAGCCTTTTGAAGTAAACAGGAGTACAGCCGGTCTTATTGGCCACCATCATCACGGTGTCTGTAGGCTTTTCTATGGTGACAGTGTGGTATACTGTTCCCCCGCCAAGATTATTAGCTCCCCTCTGGGTGCAGTAAGTCCTGCAAGCAGTAGTCTACTCTTTTGGGACACACTCTTGTTGTTTTATGAGAGAAACTCCAGGTCAAGTGATGTTCACACGAGTCGTCATGGTGCCCTGTTGCCCCCGGTTATCTCTCTGGATGTTGGAGTTGGAGGGCCTCCTCACTCGAGGTCGGTGTGCCCACGGAGCGAACCCTGCAACTTCAGGGCATGGTTGGTGGTTAGGATCACCACGTGGGGTCTTTTTCCCTTAGGAGGGAGGTGGCCTTTTGGGCTGCTGATTTCCAGGTTTTTAGATACCGCCAGTATCTTGGCCAGATGTGGCAGTGGGCCAAGCTCCTTAGTGACCATAGTTTATCCTACCTGGATGGCATTCTTGCATTGTTCCATTTCAAGTGGTCCCAGTTTTGGCACTAATTCTCCAATGGCGATTCACCTTTCACCGGGAATGTAAAGGTCAAAGGGTTTAGCTAAATTAGGGAGTTCCAGGGCAAGGGTCTGAATTGACTGCTCTTTCCATTCTTGAAAGGCCACTTCTGGATTCTATTCAAAAGGATCATCATCTTTTCCTTTCAGTGTTTCATATAGAGGCCCAGCTAGTAGACTGTAGTTAGGGATCCAGAAGCAGCAAACCCTGGCCTCCCCAGGAACCCCTAAGCTGTCTTCTAGTTTTAGAAAGGGGTAAGGCTGAAAATGGTTTCTTCCCTTTCCTGGGATGGGCTTCTCTGACCTTCTGTGAGAATGAAGCCCAGGCAGGTCACCGCAGTCTGTGATATTTGAGCTTTTTCTTGGACAACTTCTATCCTTTATTGGCTTGGTAGTTCAGAGGCCTCCTTAGTAGGGCTGGCGATCAGAATGTCGTCTGCATATTGAAGGAGGGTTTCCTTTTCCAGAGGTAGAACTTTTAGGTCTTTAGCTAAGCTTTCCCCAAAGACGGTGTGGGAATTTTTGCACCCTTGGGTCCAGACGGCCCGGAAGTATTGTTTTAGTTGTATGTTGAGTCCTGCCACTCACAAGCCAAAATTTCTTGTGACTCTGGGACTAATGGAATACAAAAGAAGGCATCATTGAAGACTAATACAGAATACCATGTCCTGGTGGTTGGTAGAATGACCAGCAGGGTGTAGGAATTAGGAGCAACTGGAGGTATATCCTCGGTGGCTTCACTGACTGTCCTGACATCCTTTACCAGGTCCCCAGCAGCCCATGGGGCTCTCGTGGTCAGACCAATCCCAGAATATGGAGCTCACCTGGGCAGGTACCCCACCCCCACCCCAGCCCACGGGGCTCTCGTGGTCAGGCCCCTCCCAGGATACAGAGCTACCCTTGCAGGTACCGTGGCAGGGCTGGGCACACAGGAACCGTGCACATAGCCCTCATTGCAGAGCACCCCCAGCTCACCTGTCGCTCAGAGCTGACACAGAGCACCTCAGAGCAGGACTTGAACTAACAAACAGCAGCTGCAACAGGTCTGTGTCCCTGGGCATCACTCCGTGAGGCCTCCCTCCACCTGGTCTTCCAGAGACTTCCACTGCACCCGGGGCACCAGGCCTCTGTCTCCAACCACCACCCACCCCTCCTCTCCCTGACTCCTGGGTTCCTCTCATTAGGAGAGGGTTTTCTTGAAGTTATCTCCCACTCATGGGCCAGATAAAATGATTAGAAAACAAGCCAAAGCTGCAGCCCCTTGTCTATCCTGACTCTCAGGAGCCCACACCTGTTCCTTGGACCTGGCCGGTTCAGCAAGTTCCATTTTCTGCAACTGTGAGCCCCTGAGGGGTGATGATTGGCTGACCTGGGCAGCCTTACCGTGCCGGCCAGCCCTCCCCAGGTGTGCCTGGGTTGAGATCAATATAAATACCACTCCAGGCAGCAAGAGGCCCTGCAGCCATGCCTGACACCATTTTCTCTGCCCTGTCAGCAGTCTCGGGGCTGGGCTGGTGGGAGGGAGTGAGAGGCCACGGCTTTGTGGGTGGCCCAGTGTGAGTGGGGCTCTGCTGGACTTTCTGCAGCAGTTGCCAGGCTGCCACCTGCTAAAGAAGAGGATGTGTCACCCATACCTGCTGCTGGAATTTCTCCCTGGGCAGAGGTGAGGAAGGAAAAAAGCAGTGGGGGCAGGGACAGGACGGGTATCTCAGGCAGGGAAATGGAAATCTTCCAGAAGAGCACCCAGGGCCAGGACCATCCTGGCTGGCCTGCAGGCACCAAGTTGGCCGGCATGCTGTCACTCGTGTGGCTCTATGGCCCTTCCTCTAGGCTTTCAAGTCCTTGTATATATTCAGGTGTTTTACCTGGGACGGGTGGGAATAGTTCAGCAGCAACTGGCCTGGGGCTCAGCTCACGTTTACTCACAGATGTCTCGGCACGGTGCCCCAGCTTTGCAATGAGGACGCTTGTTGCGTGGGGGCTGCTGGCTGAATGGGAGACGATTCCCCACCACTGACCAACTTCAGAATTGTTTACAACTGGAGCAAGTGCCCTGATACGGTTTTCCTCTGTGTAACTGGTGGGTTCTGTGTTTTTTTCTCTTTTTCGTTTTTGGTTCAAGGTAGATTTTATTCCTCTTTTTTGTATTTACAGATATAAGCATGGAAATAATTTATTCATATAAATACATGTAAGTGCAGGGAATAATTGTTTTTTCTGTTTTATTTTTTAAATTTTATTTCTTTTTAATTTTGAATTTTATTTTATATTTTTATACAGCAGGTTCTTATTGGTTATCTATTTTATACATATAAATGTATACATGCCAATCCCAGTCTCTCAACTCCTCCCACCACCACCCCCCCAACAGCTTTCCCCCCTTGTTGTCCATACGTTTGTTGTCTACATCTGTTGCTCTATTTATGCCTTGCAAAATGGTTAATCTGTACAGTTTTTCTAGGTTCCACATATATGCATGAATATACAAGATTTGTTTTTCTCTTTCTGACTTACTTCACTCTGTATGACAGTCTCTAGATCCATCGACGTCTCTACAAATGACCCAATTTCATTCCTTTTCATGGCTTAGTAATATTCCATTTTATATATGTACCACAGCTTTATGCATTCGTCTGTCTGTGGGCATTTAGGTTGCTTCCATTACCTCGATATTGTAAATAGTGATGCAATGAACATTGCGGTGAATGACTCTTTTTGATTTATGGTTTTGTCTGGGTATATGTCCAGTACTGGGATTGCTGTATCATATGGTAATTCTATTGTTAGTTTCTTAAGAAATTCCATATTGTTCTCCATAATGACTGTATCAATTTATATTCCCAACAATAGTGGAAGAGGGTTCCTTTTCTCCACACCCTTTCCAGCATTTTTTGTTTGTAGATTTTCTATGATGCCTATTCTACCAGGTGTGAGGTGATACCTCATTGTTGAATCCATTTCGTTGAGCAAGGGGTAGGTCTTGTCTATTACATATTTGGCTTATGGAACGGTATCTGTGTTAATTTCAAACTCTGCTTTTATGCAGCACCCCAACTCACCTTCCCCCTTAAGCAGGCATAAGTTGGTTTTCTAAACTTGAGACCCTGTTCTGTTTTGTAATTCAGTTCATGTGTAGCCAAGTTCACATTCTGTGTATTAGTGATACCTTATGATGTTTCTTTTTCTGTGTGACTTATTTCACGTAGAATCATCGTGCCTCAATCCACTCATTATGCTGGTACGGGTCTGGTGACATAGATTTCATTGCTGAGTGGTATTCTGTTGTACATAAGTACCGCAACTTCTTTATCCATTATTTGCTCTCTGGGATATTTAACTTGTGCCGTAGAAGAGATTTCTGTAAAAAGAGCCGTCCCAAATTTAGGGGTGGCTGTGTCTTTTTGATTTTAATTTCCCTAAGCTATAGGACCATAAGTGGAAGTGCCCTAGGCTCTGTTGCTTTGTTTTTTAGATGTTTCAGGAAACACCATACACTTCTACAGAGCGGCTGTTGGCAATTTACATCCCGCCCATCAGCATAACAAGGCTCCCAGTTCTCCATGGCCTGTCCTGCCTTTCTGGATTTTACACTTTTTTCAGATGGCCCTTTTGACCGGGGGGAAGTGAGACTTCATTGTAGTGCAGATTTCCTTTGCAAGCTTGCTTGGTTGGCCAAAAATGGCGTATGCGTTTTTTCCTGAATATATTCAGGAAAAAACGCATACGCCCTTTTTGTCCAAGTGCATCATTGTGGACGTTCTGCCTCTTTTCCTATGCTTTCAATGCAATTCCAGTCTACCTCCTGAAATCGGTTTCCTGCAATTCTGCCCCGCTTTCAAGTCCTCTTGGCAGCCTTACTTCAGTCTATTTTTGGACGATAGCTGTCATTTATAACTCTGCAGGTTTGTGAATTACAGTGCCCCTGAGCTCCTTTCTTCAACTCGCTTTCTTTTGAGCTGGCTGCAACACCGCATGATGGCTTCAGGCCCTAATCTGGTTCCGGCACGGCACGCTGACCCTTTGGTTATTTCCTCTTCCTGGTGGGAAATGAGAGTTAAATTTGCCCGTCCAGACACCTCCAGCTAGTCTCTCATTGGTTCTCCCTATTCCTGTTCATCTTCCGCAGAAATTGCAAACTGGGCCAAACAGGAGGTTAAAGGCGCTGACTCTCCAAGTCGGGAGAGTGTTAGTAAAGCGTCTGGAATGTTGCACCCGAGTACCAGGGTACGAAAACTGAGACATATTTGAACACGTCTCCCGTTCACATGGTTGATCATACTCTGGGTTCCACATGCATGTTTTAGCTGAAGGAAGAATACCTTAAACCTGGGTATTTGAAACCCGTGGAATGGGTACCATGCAATATGACTTCAAAGGGTCTTCATTTGCTCACCGAACCTCTCCAATCCTATCACTGCTGCGTTTATGCCCCTGTACACACGCCTGATTCTCTTTTGGAGACATAGCAATCCATAGGTTTTAAGATACTTACTAGTCAGGTACATTCTTAGGCGTTTAATATGGGGTGTTGAGTCCATTTCGTTGAGCAAGGAGTAGCTCTTGTCTATTCCATATTTGGTTTAAGGAACTTTATCTGTGCTCATTTCAATCTCTGGTTTTATGCAGCACCCCAACTCACCTTTCCCCTTAAGCAAGCATAAGTTGGTTTTCTAAATTTGAGACCCAGTTCTGTTTTGGAATTCAGTTCCTGTGTAGCCAAGTTTACATTCCGTGTATTAGTGATATCTTATGATGTTTCTTTTGCTGTGTGACTTATTTCAGTTAGAATCATCGTACCTGAATCCACTCATTATGCTGCTACGGGCCTGATGACATAGATTTCATTGCTGAGTGATACTGCATTGTACGTAAGTACCACAAGTTCTTTATCCGTTTTTCACTTTCTTCGATGTTGAACTTGTACTGTAAACGAGGTTCTTGTAAACAGAGGCGTCCCAAACTTTGGGGTGGCTGTGTCTTTTTGATTTTAATTTCCCTAAGCTATAGGACCATAAGTGGAAGTGCCCTAGGCTCTGTTGCTTTGTTTTTTAGATGTTTCAGGAAACACCATACACTTCTCCTGAGTGTCTGTTGGCAATTTACATCCCGCCCATCAGCATAACAAGGCTCCCAGTTCTCCATGGCCTGTCCTGCCTTTCTGGATTTTACACTTTTTTCAGATGGCCCTTTTGACCGGGGGGAAGTGAGACTTCATTGTAGTGCAGATTTCCTTTGCAAGCTTGCTTGGTTGGAAGGACCAAGTGGATCTTCCACTTAGGACCATAAGTGGAAGTGCCCTAGGCGTTTGTTGTCTACATCTGTTGCTCTATTTATGCCTTGCAAAATGGTTAATCTGTACAGTTTTTCTAGGTTCCACATATATGCATGAATATACAAGATTTGTTTTTCTCTTTCTGACTTACTTCACTCTGTATGACAGTCTCTAGATCCATCGACGTCTCTACAGATGACCCAATTTCATTCCTTTTCATGGCTTAGTAATATTCCATTTTATATATGTACCACAGCTTTATGCATTCGTCTGTCTGTGGGCATTTAGGTTGCTTCCATTACCTCGATATTGTAAATAGTGATGCAATGAACATTGCGGTGAATGACTCTTTTTGATTTATGGTTTTGTCTGGGTATATGTCCAGTACTGGGATTGCTGTATCATATGGTAATTCTATTGTTAGTTTCTTAAGAAATTCCATATTGTTCTCCATAATGACTGTATCAATTTATATTCCCAACAATAGTGGAAGAGGGTTCCTTTTCTCCACACCCTTTCCAGCATTTTTTGTTTGTAGATTTTCTATGAAGCCTATTCTACCAGGTGTGAGGTGATACCTCATTGTTGAATCCATTTCGTTGAGCAAGGGGTAGGTCTTGTCTATTACATATTTGGCTTATGGAATGGTATCTGTGTTAATTTCAAACTCTGCTTTTATGCAGCACCCCAACTCACCTTCCCCCTTAAGCAGGCATAAGTTGGTTTTCTAAACTTGAGACCCTGTTCTGTTTTGTAATTCAGTTCATGTGTAGCCAAGTTCACATTCTGTGTATTAGTGATACCTTATGATGTTTCTTTTTCTGTGTGACTTATTTCAATTAGAATCATCGTACCTGAATCCACTCATTATGCTGCTACGGGCCTGATGACATAGATTTCATTGCTGAGTGATACTGCATTGTACGTAAGTACCACAAGTTCTTTATCCATTTTTCACTTTCTGCGATGTTGAACTTGTACTGTAAACGAGGTTCTTGTAAACACAGGCGTCCCAAACTTTGGGGTGGCTGTGTCTTTTTGATTTTAATTTCCCTAAGCTATAGGACCATAAGTGGAAGTGCCCTAGGCTCTGTTGCTTTGTTTCTTAGATGTTTCAGGAAACACCATACACTTCTCCCGAGTGTCTGTTGGCAATTTACATCCCGCCCATCAGCATAACAAGGCTCCCAGTTCTCCATGGCCTGTCCTGCCTTTCTGGATTTTACACTTTTTTCAGATGGCCCTTTTGACCGGGGGGAAGTGAGACTTCATTGTAGTGCAGATTTCCTTTGCAAGCTTGCTTGGTTGGCCAAAAAGGGCGTATGCGTTTTTTCCTGAATATATTCAGGAAAAAACGCATACGCCCTTTTTGGCCAAGTGCATCATTGTGGACGTTCTGCCTCTTTTCCTATGCTTTCAATGCAATTCCAGTCTACCTCCTGAAATCGGTTTCCTGCAATTCTGCCCCGCTTTCAAGTCCTCTTGGCAGCCTTCCTTCAGTATATTTTTGGATGATAGCTGTCATTTATAACTCTGCAGGTTTGTGCATTACAGTGCCCCTGAGCTCCTTTCTTCA
The DNA here is from genome assembly GCF_964374135.1 of Grampus griseus. Taxonomy (NCBI): domain Eukaryota; kingdom Metazoa; phylum Chordata; class Mammalia; order Artiodactyla; family Delphinidae; genus Grampus; species Grampus griseus. The sequence goes on along the minus strand of NW_028133338.1, from coordinate 39,204 downwards.
ACTCGCTTTCTTTTGAGCTGGCCGCAACACCGCAAGATGGCTTCAGGCCCTAATCTGTTTCGGGCACGGCACGCTGAGCCTTTGGTTAATTCCTCTTCCTTTGGGAAATGAGAGTTAAATTTTCCCGTCCAAACACCTCCAGCTAGTCTCTCATTGGTTCTCCCTATTCCTGTTCATCTTCCACAGAAATTGCAAACTGGGCCAAACAGGAGGTTAAAGGGACTGACTCTCCAAGTTGGGAGAGTGTTAGTAAAGCGTCTGGAATGTTGCACCCGAGTACCAGGGTACGAAAACTGAGACATATTTGAACACGTATCCTGATCACATGGTTGATCATACTCTAGGTTCCACATGCATGTTTTAGCTGAAGGAAGAATACCTTAAACCTTGAGAGTTGAGACCCGTGGAATGGGTACCATGCAATATGACTTCAAAGGGTCTTCATTTGCTCACCGAACCTCTCCAATCCTATCACTGCTGCATTTATGGCCCTGTACACATGCTTGGTTCTCTTTCGGAGACATAGCAATCCATAGGTTTCAAGATACTTACTAGTGAGGTACATTCTTAGGCGTTTAATATGCGGTGTTGTGTCCATTTCGTTGAGCAAGGAGTAGCTCTTGTCTATTCCATATTTGGCTTAAGGAACTTTATCTGTGCTCATTTCAATCTCTGGTTTTATGCAGCACCCCAACTCACCTTTCCCCTTAAGCAAGCATAAGTTGGTTTTCTAAATTTGAGACCCTGTTCTGTTTTGGAATTCAGTTCCTATGTAGCCAAGTTTACATTCCGTGTATTAGTGATATCTTATGATGTTTCTTTTCCTGTGTGACTTATTTCAGTTAGAATCATCGTACCTGAATCCACTCATTATGCTGCTACGGGCCTGATGACATAGATTTCATTGCTGAGTGATACTGCATTGTACGTAAGTACCACAAGTTCTTTATCAATTTTTCACTTTCTGTGATATTGAACTTGTACGGTAATCGAGGTTCTTGTAAACAGAGGCGTCCCAAACTTTGGGGTGGCTGTGTCTTTTTGATTTTAATTTCCCTAAGCTATAGGACCATAAGTGGAAGTGCCCTAGGCTCTGTTGCTTTGTTTTTAGATGTTTCAGGAAACACCATACACTTCTCCCGAGTGGCTGTTGACAATTTCCATCACGCCCATCAGCATAACAAGGCTCCCAGTTCTCCATGGCCTGTCCTGCCTTTCTGGATTTTACACTTTTTTCAGATGGCTCTTTTGACCGGGGGGAAGTGAGACTTCATTGTAGTGCAGATTTCCTTTGCAAGCTTGCTTGGTTGGCCAAAAAGGGCGTATGCGTTTTTTCCTGAATATATTCAGGAAAAAACGCATACGCCCTTTTTGGCCAAGTGCATCATTGTGGACGTTCTGCCTCTTTTCCTATGCTTTCAATGCAATTCCAGTCTACCTCCTGAAATCGGTTTCCTGCAATTCTGCCCCGCTTTCAAGTCCTCTTGGCAGCCTTCCTTCAGTATATTTTTGGACGATAGCTGTCATTTATAACTCTGCAGGTTTGTGAATTACAGTGCCCCTGAGCTCCTTTCTTCAACTCGCTTTCTTTTGAGCTGGCCGCAACACCGCAAGATGGCTTCAGGCCCTAATCTGTTTCGGGCACGGCACGCTGAGCCTTTGGTTAATTCCTCTTCCTGGTGGGAAATGAGAGTTAAATTTGCCCGTCCAGACACCTCCAGCTAGTCTCTCATTGGTTCTCCCTATTCCTGTTCATCTTCCGCAGAAATTGCAAACTGGGCCAAACAGGAGGTTAAAGGGACTGACTCTCCAAGTTGGGAGAGTGTTAGTAAAGCGTCTGGAATGTTGCACCCGAGTACCAGGGTACGAAAACTGAGACATATTTGAACACGTATCCCGATCACATGGTTGATCATACTCTAGGTTCCACATGCATGTTTTAGCTGAAGGAAGAATACCTTAAACCTGAGTAGTTGAAACCCGTGGAATGGGTACCATGCAATATGACTTCAAAGGGTCTTCATTTGCTCACTGAACCTCTCCAATCCTATCACTGCTGCATTTATGCCCCTGTACACATGCTTGGTTCTCTTTCGGAGACATAGCAATCCATAGGTTTTAAGATACTTACTAGTCAGGTACATTCTTAGGCGTTTAATATGGGGTGTTGAGTCCATTTCGTTGAGCAAGGAGTAGCTCTTGTCTATTCCATATTTGGCTTAAGGAACTTTATCTGTGCTCATTTCAATCTCTGGTTTTATGCAGCACCCCAACTCACCTTTCCCCTTAAGCAAGCATAAGTTGGTTTTCTAAATTTGAGACCCAGTTCTGTTTTGGAATTCAGTTCCTGTGTAGCCAAGTTTACATTCCGTGTATTAGTGATATCTTATGATGTTTCTTTTGCTGTGTGACTTATTTCAGTTAGAATCATCGTACCTGAATCCACTCATTATGCTGCTACGGGCCTGATGACATAGATTTCATTGCTGAGTGATACTGCATTGTACGTAAGTACCACAAGTCCTTTATCCGTTTTTCACTTTCTTCGATGTTGAACTTGTACTGTAAACGAGGTTCTTGTAAACAGAGGCGTCCCAAACTTTGGGGTGGCTGTGTCTTTTTGATTTTAATTTCCCTAAGCTATAGGACCATAAGTGGAAGTGCCCTAGGCTTTGTTGCTTTGTTTTTTAGATGTTTCAGGAAACACCATACACTTCTCCCGAGTGTCTGTTGGCAATTTACATCCCGCCCATCAGCATAACAAGGCTCCCAGTTCTCCATGGCCTGTCCTGCCTTTCTGGATTTTACACTTTTTTCAGATGGCCCTTTTGACCGGGGGGAAGTGAGACTTCATTGTAGTGCAGATTTCCTTTGCAAGCTTGCTTGGTTGGAAGGACCAAGTGGATCTTCCACTTAGGACCATAAGTGGAAGTGCCCTAGGCGTTTGTTGTCTACATCTGTTGCTCTATTTATGCCTTGCAAAATGGTTAATCTGTACAGTTTTTCTAGGTTCCACATATATGCATGAATATACAAGATTTGTTTTTCTCTTTCTGACTTACTTCACTCTGTATGACAGTCTCTAGATCCATCGACGTCTCTACAAATGACCCAATTTCATTCCTTTTCATGGCTTAGTAATATTCCATTTTATATATGTACCACAGCTTTATGTATTCGTCTCTCTGTGGGCATTTAGGTTGCTTCCATTACCTCGATATTGTAAATAGTGATGCAATGAACATTGCGGTGAATGACTCTTTTTGATTTATGGTTTTGTCTGGGTATATGTCCAGTACTGGGATTGCTGTATCATATGGTAATTCTATTGTTAGTTTCTTAAGAAATTCCATATTGTTCTCCATAATGACTGTATCAATTTATATTCCCAACAATAGTGGAAGAGGGTTCCTTTTCTCCACACCCTTTCCAGCATTTTTTGTTTGTAGATTTTCTATGAAGCCTATTCTACCAGGTGTGAGGTGATACCTCATTGTTGAATCCATTTCGTTGAGCAAGGAGTAGGTCTTGTCTATTACATATTTGGCTTATGAAATGGTATCTGTGTTAATTTCAAACTCTGCTTTTATGCAGCACCCCAACTCACCTTCCCCCTTAAGCAGGCATAAGTTGGTTTTCTAAACTTGAGACCCTGTTCTGTTTTGTAATTCAGTTCCTGTGTAGCCAAGTTTACATTCCGTGTATTACTGATATCTTATGATGTTTCTTTTTCTGTGTGACTTATTTCAGTTAGAATCATCATATCTGAATCCACTCATTGTGCTGCTAAGGGCTTGATGACATAGATTTCAGTGCTGAGTGATATTGCTTTGTAAGTATATACCACAACTTCTTTATCCATTTTTCAATTTCTGCGATGTTGAACTTGTACTGTAAACGAGGTTCTTGTAAACAGAGCCGTTCCAAACTTTGGGGTGGCTGTGTCTTTTTGATTTTAATTTCCCTAAGCTATAGGACCATAAGTGGAAGTGCCCTAGGCTCTGTTGCTTTGTTTTTTAGATGTTTCAGGAAACACCATACACTTCTCCCGAGTGTCTGTTGGCAATTTACATCCCGCCCATCAGCATAACAAGGCTCCCAGTTCTCCATGGCCTGTCCTGCCTTTCTGGATTTTACACTTTTTTCAGATGGCCCTTTTGACCGGGGGGAAGTGAGACTTCATTGTAGTGCAGATTTCCTTTGCAAGCTTGCTTGGTTGGCCAAAAAGTGCGTATGCGTTTTTTCCTGAATATATTCAGGAAAAAACGCATATGCCCTTTTTGGCCAAGTGCATCATTGTGGACGTTCTGCCTCTTTTCCTATGCTTTCAATGCAATTCCAGTCTACCTCCTGAAATCGGTTTCCTGCAATTCTGCCCCGCTTTCAAGTCCTCTTGGCAGCCTTCCTTCAGTATATTTTTGGATGATAGCTGTCATTTATAACTCTGCAGGTTTGTGCATTACAGTGCCCCTGAGCTCCTTTCTTCAACTCGCTTTCATTTGAGCTGGCCGCAACACCGCAAGATGGCTTCAGGCCCTAATCTGTTTCGGGCACGGCACGCTGAGCCTTTGGTTAATTCCTCTTCCTGGTGGGAAATGAGAGTTAAATTTTCCCGTCCAGACACCTCCAGCTAGTCTCTCATTGGTTCTCCCTATTCCTGTTCATCTTCCGCAGAAATTGCAAACTGGGCCAAACAGGAGGTTAAAGGGACTGACTCTCCAAGTTGGGAGAGTGTTAGTAAAGCGTCTGGAATGTTGCACCCGAGTACCAGGGTACGAAAACTGAGACATATTTGAACACGTATCCCGATCACATGGTTGATCATACTCTAGGTTCCACATGCATGTTTTAGCTGAAGGAAGAATACCTTAAACCTGAGTAGTTGAAACCCGTGGAATGGGTACCATGCAATATGACTTCAAAGGGTCTTCATTTGCTCACCGAACCTCTCCAATCCTATCACTGCTGCATTTATGCCCCTGTACACATGCTTGGTTCTCTTTCGGAGACATAGCAATCCATAGGTTTTAAGATACTTACTAGTCAGGTACATTCTTAGGCGTTTAATATGCGGTGTTGAGTCCATTTCGTTGAGCAAGGAGTAGCTCTTGTCTATTCCATATTTGGCTTAAGGAACTTTATCTGTGCTCATTTCAATCTCTGGTTTTATGCAGCACCCCAACTCACCTTTCCCCTTAAGCAAGCATAAGTTGGTTTTCTAAATTTGAGACCCTGTTCTGTTTTGGAATTCAGTTCCTGTGTAGCCAAGTTTACATTCCGTGTATTAGTGATATCTTATGATGTTTCTTTTCCTGTGTGACTTATTTCAGTTAGAATCATCATAACTGAATCCACTCATTGTGCTGCTACGGGCCTGATGACATAGATTTCATTGCTGAGTGATACTGCATTGTACGTAAGTACCACAAGGTCTTTATCCATTTTTCACTTTCTGTGATATTGAACTTGTACGGTAAACGAGGTTCTTGTAAACAGAGGCGTCCCAAACTTTGGGGTGGCTGTGTCTTTTTGATTTTAATTTCCCTAAGCTATAGGACCATAAGTGGAAGTGCCCTAGGCTCTGTTGCTTTGTTTCTTAGATGTTTCAGGAAACACCATACACTTCTCCCGAGTGTCTGTTGGCAATTTACATCCCGCCCATCAGCATAACAAGGCTCCCAGTTCTCCATGGCCTGTCCTGCCTTTCTGGATTTTACACTTTTTTCAGATGGCCCTTTTGACCGGGGGGAAGTGAGACTTCATTGTAGTGCAGATTTCCTTTGCAAGTTTGCTTGGTTGGCCAAAAAGGGCGTATGCGTTTTTTCCTGAATATATTCAGGAAAAAACGCATACGCCCTTTTTGGCCAAGTGCATCATTGTGGACGTTCTGTCTCTTTTCCTATGCTTTCAATGCAATTCCAGTCTACCTCCTGAAATCGGTTTCCTGCAATTCTGCCCCGCTTTCAAGTCCTCTTGGCAGCCTTACTTCAGTATATTTTTGGACGATAGCTGTCATTTATAACTCTGCAGGTTTGTGAATTACAGTGTCCCTGAGCTCCTTTCTTCAACTCGCTTTCTTGTGACCTGGCCGCAACCCCGCAGGATGGCTTCAGGCCCTAATCTTGTTCCGGCACGGCACGCTGAGCCTTTGGTTATTTCCTCTTCCTGGTGGGAAATGAGAGTTAAATTTGCCCGTCCAGACACCTCCAGCTAGTCTCTCATTGGTTCTCCCTATTCCTGTTCATCTTCCGCAGAAATTGCAAACTGGACCAAACAGGAGGTTAAAGGCGCTGACTCTCCAAGTGGGGAGAGTGTTAGTAAAGCGTCTGGAATGTTGCACCCGAGTACCAGGGTAGGAAAACTGAGACATATTTGAACACGTCTCCCGTTCACATGGTTGATCATACTCTGGGTTCCACATGCATGTTTCAGCTGAAGGAAGAATACCTTAAACCTGGAGAGTTGAGACCCGTGTAATGGGTACCATGCAATGTGACTTCAAAGGGTCTTCGTTTGCTCTCCGAACCTCTCCAATCCTATCACTGCTGCGTTTATGCCCCTGTACACACGCTTGATTCTCTTTCGGAGACATAGCAATCCATAGGTTTTAAGATACTTACTAGTCAGGTACATTCTTAGGCGTTGAATATGGGGTGTTGAGTCCATTTCGTTGAACAAGGAGTAGCTCTTGTCTATTCCATATTTGGCTTAAGGAACTTTATCTGTGCTCATTTCCATCTCTGGTTTTATGCAGCACCCCAACTCACCTTTCCCCTTAAGCAAGCATAAGTTGGTTTTCTAAATTTGAGACCCTGTTCTGTTCTGTAATTCAGTTCCTGTGTAGTCAAGTTTACATTCCGTGTATTACTGATATCTTATGATGTTTCTTTTTCTGTGTGACTTATTTCAGTTAGAATCATCATACCTGAATCCACTCATTATGCTGCCACGGGCCTGATGACATAGATTTCATTGCTGAGTGATATTGCTTTGTAAGTAAATACCACAACTTCTTTATCCATTTTTCACTTTCTGCGATGTTGAACTTGTACTGTAAACGAGGTTCTTGTAAACAGAGGCGTCCCAAACTTTGGGGTGGCTGTGTCTTTTTGATTTTAATTTCCCTATGCTATAGGACCATATGTGGAAGTGCCCTAGGCTCTGTTGCTTTGTTTTTTAGATGTTTCAGGAAACACCATACACTTCTCCCGAGTGTCTGTTGGCAATTTACATCCCGCCCATCAGCATAACAAGGTTCCCAGTTCTCCATGGCCTGTCCTGCCTTTCTGGATTTTACACTTTTTTCAGATGGCCCTTTTGACCGGGGGGAAGTGAGACTTCATTGTAGTGCAGATTTCCTTTGCAAGTTTGCTTGGTTGGCCAAAAAGGGCGTATGCGTTTTTTCCTGAATATATTCAGGAAAAAACGCATACGCCCTTTTTGGCCAAGTGCATCATTGTGGACATTCTGCCTCTTTTCCTATGCTTTCAATGCAATTCCAGTCTACCTCCTGAAATCGGTTTCCTGCAATTCTGCCCCGCTTTCAAGTCCTCTTGGCAGCCTTACTTCAGTATATTTTTGGACGATAGCTGTCATTTATAACTCTGCAGGTTTGTGAATTACAGTGCCCCTGAGCTCCTTTCTTCAACTCGCTTTCTTGTGAGCTGGCCGCAACCCCACAGGATGGCTTCAGGCCCTAATCTTGTTCCGGCACGGCACGCTGAGCCTTTGGTTATTTCCTCTTCCTGGTGGGAAATGAGAGTTAAATTTGCCCGTCCAGACACCTCCAGCTAGTCTCTCATTGGTTCTCCCTATTCCTGTTCATCTTCCGCAGAAATTGCAAACTGGACCAAACAGGAGGTTAAAGGCGCTGACTCTCCAAGTGGGGAGAGTGTTAGTAAAGCGTCTGGAATGTTGCACCTGAGTACCAGGGGAGGAAAACTGAGACATATTTGAACACGTCTCCCGTTCACACGGTTGATAATACTCTGGGTTCCACATGCATGTTTTAGCTGAAGGAAGAATACCTTAAACATGGGTAGTTGAGACCCGTGGAATGGGTACCATGCAAATTGACTTCAAAGGGTCTTCATTTGCTCACCGAACCTCTCCAATCCTATCACTGCTACATTTATGCCCCTGTACACATGCTTGGTTCTCTTTCGGAGACATAGCAATCCATAGGTTTTAAGATACTTACTAGTCAGGTACATTCTTAGGCGTTTAACATGGGGTGTTGAGTCCATTTCGTTGAGCAAGGAGTAGCTCTTGTCTATTCCATATTTGGCTTAAGGAACTTTATCTGTGCTCATTTCAATCTCTGGTTTTATGCAGCACCCCAACTCACCTTTCCCCTTAAGCAAGCATAAGTTGGTTTTCTAAATTTGAGACCCTGTTCTGTTTTGGAATTCAGTTCCTGTGTAGCCAAGTTTACATTCCGTGTATTAGTGATGTCTTATGATGTTTCTTTTTCTGTGTGACTTATTTCAGTTAGAATCATCGTACCTGAATCCACTCATTATGCTGCTACGGGCCTGATGACATAGATTTCATTGCTGAGTGATACTGCATTGTACGTAAGTACCACAAGTTCTTTATCCATTTTTCACTTTCTGTGATATTGAACTTGTACGGTAAACGACGTTCTTGTAAACAGAGGCGTCCCAAACTTTGGGGTGGCTGTGTCTTTTTGATTTTAATTTCCCTAAGCTATAGGACCATAAGTGGAAGTGCCCTAGGCTCTGTTGCTTTGTTTTTTAGATGTTTCAGGAAACACCATACACTTCTCCCGAGTGTCTGTTGGCAATTTACATCCCGCCCGTCAGCATAACAAGGCTCCCAGTTCTCCATGGCCTGTCCTGCCTTTCTGGATTTTACACTTTTTTCAGATGGCCCTTTTGACCGGGGGGAAGTGAGACTTCATTGTAGTGCAGATTTCCTTTGCAAGTTTGCTTGGTTGGCCAAAAAGGGCGTATGCGTTTTTTCCTGAATATATTCAGGAAAAAACGCATACGCCCTTTTTGGCCAAGTGCATCATTGTGGACGTTCTGCCTCTTTTCCTATGCTTTCAATGCAATTCCAGTCTACCTCCTGAAATCGGTTTCCTGCAATTCTGCCCCGCTTTCAAGTCCTCTTGGCAGCCTTACTTTAGTCTATTTTTGGATGATAGCTGTCATTTATAACTGTGCAGGTTTGTGAATTACAGTGCCCCTGAGCTCCTTTCTTCAACTCGCTTTCTTGTGAGCTGGCCGCAACACCGCTGGATGGCTTCAGGCCCTAATCTGGTTCCGGCACGGCACGCTGAGCCTTTGGTTATTTCCTCTTCCTGGTGGGAAATGAGAGTTAAATTTGCCCGTCCAGCCACCTCCAGCTAGTCTCTCATTGGTTCTCGCTATTCCTTTTCATCTTCCGCAGAAATTGCAAACTGGGCCAAACAGGAGGTTAAAGGGACTGATTCTCCAAGTCGGGAGAGTGTTAGTAAAGCGTCTGGAATGTTGCACCCGAGTACCAGGGGAGGAAAACTGAGACATATTTGAACACGTCTCCCGATCACATGGTTGATCATACTCTAGGTTCCACATGCATGTTTTAGCTGAAGGAAGAATACCTTAAACCTGGGTAGTTGAAACCCGTGGAATGGGTACCATGCAATATGACTTCAAAGGGTCTTCATTTGCTCACCGAACCTCTCCAATCCTATCACTGCTGCGTTTATGCCCCTGTACACATGCTTGATTCTCTTTCGGAGACATAGCAATCCATAGGTTTTAAGATACTTACTAGTCAGGTACATTCTTAGGCGTTTAATATGCGGTGTTGAGTCCATTTCGTTGAGCAAGGAGTAGCTCTTGTCTATTCCATATTTGGCTTAAGGAACTTTATCTGTGCTCATTTCAATCTCTGTTTTTATGCAGCACCCCAACTCACCTTTCCTCTTAAGCAAGCATAAGTTGGTTTTCTAAATTTGAGACCCTGTTCTGTTCTGTAATTCAGTTCCTGTGTAGCCAAGTTTACATTCCGTGTATTAGTGATATCTTATGATGTTTCTTTTTCTGTGTGACTTATTTCAGTTAGAATCATCATACCTGAATCCACTCATTGTGCTGCTAAGAGCCTGATGACATAGATTTCATTGCTGAGTGATATTGCTTTGTAAGTAAATACCACATCTTCTTTATCCATTTTTCACTTTCTGCGATGTTGAACTTGTACTGTAAACGAGGTTCTTGTAAACAGAGGCATCCCAAACTTTGGGGTGGCTGTGTCTTTTTTATTTTAATTTCCCTAAGCTATAGGACCATAAGTGGAAGTGCCCTAGGCTCTGTTGCTTTGTTTTTTAGATGTTTCAGGAAACACCATACACTTCTCCCTATTGTCTGTTGGCAATTTACATCCCGCCCATCAGCATAACAAGGCTCCCAGTTCTCCATGGCCTGTCCTGCCTTTCTGGATTTTACACTTTTTTCAGATGGCCCTTTTGACCGGGGGGAAGTGAGACTTCATTGTAGTGCTGATTTCCTTTGCAAGCTTGCTTGGTTGGCCAAAAAGGGCGTATGCGTTTTTTCCTGAATATATTCAGGGAAAAACGCATACGCCCTTTTTGGCCAAGTGCATCATTGTGGACGTTCTGCCTCTTTTCCTATGCTTTCAATGCAATTCCAGTCTACCTCCTGAAATCGGTTTCCTGCAATTCTGCCCCGCTTTCAAGTCCTCTTGGCAGCCTTACTTTAGTCTATTTTTGGATGATAGCTGTCATTTATAACTGTGCAGGTTTGTGAATTACAGTGCCCCTGAGCTCCTTTCTTCAACTCGCTTTCTTGTGAGCTGGCCGCAACACCGCAGGATGGCTTCAGGCCCTAATCTGGTTCCGGCACGGCACGCTGAGCCTTTGGTTATTTCCTCTTCCTGGTGGGAAATGAGAGTTAAATTTGCCCGTCCAGCCACCTCCAGCTAGTCTCTCATTGGTTCTCGCTATTCCTTTTCATCTTCCGCAGAAATTGCAAACTGGGCCAAACAGGAGGTTAAAGGGACTGATTCTCCAAGTCGGGAGAGTGTTAGTAAAGCGTCTGGAATGTTGCACCCGAGTACCAGGGGAGGAAAACTGAGACATATTTGAACACGTCTCCCGATCACATGGTTGATCATACTCTAGGTTCCACATGCATGTTTTAGCTGAAGGAAGAATACCTTAAACCTGGGTAGTTGAAACCCGTGGAATGGGTACCATGCAATATGACTTCAAAGGGTCTTCATTTGCTCACCGAACCTCTCCAATCCTATCACTGCTGCGTTTATGCCCCTGTACACATGCTTGATTCTCTTTCGGAGACATAGCAATCCATAGGTTTTAAGATACTTACTAGTCAGGTACATTCTTAGGCGTTTAATATGCGGTGTTGAGTCCATTTCGTTGAGCAAGGAGTAGCTCTTGTCTATTCCATATTTGGCTTAAGGAACTTTATCTGTGCTCATTTCAATCTCTGGTTTTATGCAGCACCCCAACTCACCTTTCCTCTTAAGCAAGCATAAGTTGGTTTTCTAAATTTGAGACCCTGTTCTGTTCTGTAATTCAGTTCCTGTGTAGCCAAGTTTACATTCCGTGTATTAGTGATATCTTATGATGTTTCTTTTTCTGTGTGACTTATTTCAGTTAGAATCATCATACCTGAATCCACTCATTGTGCTGCTAAGAGCCTGATGACATAGATTTCATTGATGAGTGATATTGCTTTGTAAGTAAATACCACATCTTCTTTATCCATTTTTCACTTTCTGCGATGTTGACCTTGTACTGTAAACGAGGTTCTTGTAAACAGAGGCATCCCAAACTTTGGGGTGGCTGTGTCTTTTTTATTTTAATTTCCCTAAGCTATAGGACCATAAGTGGAAGTGCCCTAGGCTCTTTTGCTTTGTTTTTTAGATGTTTCAGGAAACACCATACACTTCTCCCTATTGTCTGTTGGCAATTTACATCCCGCCCATCAGCATAACAAGGCTCCCAGTTCTCCATGGCCTGTCCTGCCTTTCTGGATTTTACACATTTTTCAGATGGCCCTTTTGACCGGGGGGAAGTGAGACTTCATTGTAGTGCAGATTTCCTTTGCAAGCTTGCTTGGTTGGCCAAAAAGGGCGTATGCGTTTTTTCCTGAATATATTCAGGGAAAAACGCATACGCCCTTTTTGGCCAAGTGCATCATTGTGGACGTTCTGCCTCTTTTCCTATGCTTTCAATGCAATTCCAGTCTACCTCCTGAAATCGGTTTCCTGCAATTCTGCCCCGCTTTCAAGTCCTCTTGGCAGCCTTACTTCAGTATATTTTTGGACGATAGCTGTCATTTATAACTCTGCATGTTTGTGAATTACAGTGCCCCTGAGCTCCTTTCTTCAACTCACTTTCTTTTGAGCTGGCCGCAATACCGCAGGATGGCTTCAGGCCCTAATCTGGTTCCGGCACGGCACGCTGAGCCTTTGGTTATTTCCTCTTCCAGATGGGAAATGAGAGTTAAATTTGCCCGTCCAGACACCTCCAGCTAGTCTCTCATTGGTTCTCCCTATTCCTGTTCATCTTCCGCAGAAATTGCAAACTGGGCCAAACAGGAGGTTAAAGGCGCTGACTCTCCAAGTGGGGAGAGTGTTAGTAAAGCGTCTGGAATATTGCACCCGAGTACCAGGGGAGGAAAACTGAGACATATTTGAACACGTCTCCCGTTCACATGGTTGATCATACTCTGGGTTCCACATGCATGTTTTTGCTGAAGGAAGAATACCTTAAACCTGGAGAGTTGAGACCCGTGGAATGGGTACCATGCAATATGACTTCAAAGGGTATTCATTTGCTCAGTGAACCTCTCCAATCCTATCACTGCTGCGTTTATGCCCCTGTACACATGCTTGATTCTCTTTCGGAGACATAGCAATCCATAGGTTTTAAGATACTTACTAGTCAGGTACATTCTTAGGCGTTTAATATGGGGTGTTGAGTCCATTTCGTTGAGCAAGGAGTAGCTCTTGTCTATTCCATATTTGGCTTAAGGAACTTTATCTGTGCTCATTTCAATCTCTGGTTTTATGCAGCACCCCAACTCACCTTTCCCCTTAAGCAAGAATAAGTTGGTTTTCTAAATTTGAGACACTGTTCTGTTCTGTAATTCAGTTCCTGTGTAGCCAAGTTTACATTCCGTGTATTACTGATATCTTATGATGTTTCTTTTTCTGTGTGACTTATTTCAGTTAGAATCATCATATCTGAATCCACTCATTGTGCTGCTAAGGGCCTGATGACATAGATTTCAGTGCTGAGTGATATTGCTTTGTAAGTAAATACCACAAATTATTTATCCATTTTTCAATTTCTGCGATGTTGAACTTGTACTGTAAACGAGGTTCTTGTAAACAGAGGCGTCCCAAACTTTGGGGTGGCTGTGTCTTTTTGATTTTAATTTCCCTAAGCTATAGGACCATAAGTGGAAGTGCCCTAGGCTCTGTTGCTTTGTTTTTTAGATGTTTCAGGAAACACCATACACTTCTCCCGGGTGTCTGTTGGCAATTTACATCCCGCCCATCAGCATAACAAGGCTCCCAGTTCTCCATGGTCTGTCCTGCCTTTCTGGATTTTACACTTTTTTCAGATGGCCCTTTTGACCGGGTGAAAGTGAGACTTCATTGTAGTGCAGATTTCCTTTGCAAGTTTGCTTGGTTGGCCAAAAAGGGCGTATGCGTTTTTTCCTGAATATATTCAGGAAAAAACGCATACGCCCTTTATGGCCAAGTGCATCATTGTGGACGTTCTGCCTCTTTTCCTATGCTTTCAATGCAATTCCAGTCTACCTCCTGAAATCGGTTTCCTGCAATTCTGCCCCGCTTTCAAGTCCTCTTGGCAGCCTTACTTCAGTATATTTTTGGACGATAGTTGTCATTTATAACTCTGCAGGTTTGTGAATTACAATGCCCCTGAGCTCCTTTCTTCAACTCGCTTTCTTGTGACCTGGCCGCAACACCACAGGATGGCTTCAGGCCCTAATCTGGTTCCGGCAGGGCACGCTGAGCCTTTGGTTAATTCCTCTTCCTGGTGGGAAATGAGAGTTAAATTTGCCCTTCCAGACACCTCCAGCTAGTCTCTCATTGGTTCTCGCTATTCCTGTTCATCTTCCGCAGAAATTGCAAACTGGGCCAAATAGGAGGTTAAAGGGACTGACTCTCCAAGTTGGGAGAGTGTTAGTAAAGCATCTGGAATGTTGCACCCAAGTACCAGGGTACGAAAACTGAGACATATTTGAACACGTCTCCCGATCACATGGTTGATCATACTCTAGGTTCCACATGCGTGTTTTAGCTGAAGGAAGAATACCTTAAACCTGGGTAATTGAAACCCGTGGAATGGGTACCATGCAATATGACTTCAAAGGGTCTCCATTTGCTCAGTGAACCTCTCCAATCCTATCACTGCTGCGTTTATGCCCCTGTACACATGCTTGATTCTCTTTCGGAGACATAGCAATCCATAGGTTTTAAGATACTTACTAGTCAGGTACATTCTTAGGCGTTTAATTTGGGGTGTTGAGTCCATTTCGTTGAGCAAGGAGTAGCTCTTGTCTATTCCATATTTGGCTTAAGGAACTTTATCTGTGCTCATTTCAATCTCTGGTTTTATGCAGCACCCCAACTCACCTTTCCCCTTAAGCAAGCATAAGTCGGTTTTCTAAATTTGAGACCCTGTTCTGTTCTGTAATTCAGTTCCTGTGTAGCCAAGTTTACATTCGGTGTATTAGTGATATCTTATGATGTTTCTATTTCTGTGTGACTTATTTCAGTTAGAATCATCATACCTGAATCCACTCATTGTGCTGCTAAGGGCCTGATGACATAGATTTCATTGCTGAGTGATATTGCTTTGTAAGTAAATACCACAACTTCTTTATCCATTTTTCACTTTCTGCGATGTTGAACTTGTATTGTAAACGAGGTTCTTGTAAACAGAGCCGTCCCAAACTTTGGGGTGGCTGTGTCTTTTTGATTTTAATTTCCCTAAGCTATAGGACCATAAGTGGAAGTGCCCTAGGCTCTGTTGCTTTGTTTTTTAGATGTTTCAGGAAACACCATACACTTCTCCCGAGTGTCTGTTGGCAATTTACATCCCACCCATCAGCATAACAAGGCTCCCAGTTCTCCATGGCCTGTCCTGCCTTTCTGGATTTTACACTTTTTTCAGATGGCCCTTTTGACCAGGGGGAAGTGAGACTTCATTGTAGTGCAGATTTCCTTTGCAAGCTTGCTTGGTTGGCCAAAAAGGGCGTATGCGTTTTTTCCTGAATATATTCAGGAAAAAACGCATACGCCCTTTTTGGCCAAGTGCATCATTGTTGACGTTCTGCCTCTTTTCCTATGCTTTCAATGCAATTCCAGTCTACCTCCTGAAATCGGTTTCCTGCAATTCTGCCCCGCTTTCAAGTCCTCTTGGCAGCCTTACTTCAGTATATTTTTGGACGATAGCTGTCATTTATAACTCTGCAGGTTTCTGAATTACAGTGCCCCTGAGCTCCTTTCTTCAACTCGCTTTCTTGTGACCTGGCCGCAACACCGCAGGATGGCTTCAGGCCCTAATCTGGTTCCGGCACGGCACGCTGAGCCTTTGGTTAATTCCTCTTCCTGGTGGGAAATGAGAGTTAAATTTGCCCGTCCAGACACCTCCAGCTAGTCTCTCATTGGTTCTCCCTATTCCTGTTCATCTTCCGCAGAAATTGCAAACTGGGCCAAACAGGAGGTTAAAGGGACTGACTCTCCAAGTCGGGAGAGTGTTAGTAAAGCGTCTGGAATGTTGCACCTGAGTACCAGGGGAGGAAAACTGAGACATATTTGAACACGTCTCCCGTTCACACGGTTGATCATACTCTGGGTTCCACATGCATGTTTTAGCTGAAGGAAGAATACCTTAAACCAGGGTAGTTGAAACCCGTGGAATGGGTACCATGCAATATGACTTCAAAGGGTCTTCATTTGCTCACCGAACCTCTCCAATCCTATCACTGCTGCGTTTATGCCCCTGTACACACGCTTGATTCTCTTTCGGAGACATAGCAATCCATAGGTTTGAAGATACTTACTAGTCAGGTACATACTTAGGCGTTTAATATGCGGTGTTGAGTCCATTTCGTTGAGCAAGGAGTAGCTCTTGTCTATTCCATATTTGGCTTAAGGAACTTTATCTGTGCTCATTTCAATCTCTGGTTTTATGGAGCACCCCAACTCACCTTTCCCCTTAAGCAAGCATAAGTTGGTTTTCTAAATTTGAGACCCTGTTCTGTTCTGTAATTCAGTTCCTGTGTAGCCAAGTTTACATTCCGTGTATTAGTGATATCTTATGATGTTTCTTTTTCTGTGTGACTTATTTCAGTTAGAATCATCGTACCTGAATCCACTCATTATGCTGCTACGGGCCTGATGACATAGATTTCATTGCTGAGTGATACTGCATTGTACGTAAGTACCACAAGTTCTTTATCCATTTTTCACTTTCTGTGATATTGAACTTGTACAGTAAAAGAGGTTCTTGTAAACAGAGGTGTCCCAAACTTTGGGGTGGCTGTGTCTTTTTGATTTTAATTTCCCTAAGCTATAGGACCATAAGTGGAAGTGCCCTAGGCTCTGTTGCTTTGTTTCTTAGATGTTTCAGGAAACACCATACACTTCTCCCGAGTGGCTGTTGGCAATTTACATCCTGCCCATCAGCATAACAAGGCTCCCAGTTCTCCATGGCCTGGCCTGCCTTTCTGGATTTTACACTTTTTTCAGATGGCCCTTTTGACCGGGGGGAAGTGAGACTTCATTTTAGTGCAGATTGCCTTTGCAAGCTTGCTTGGTTGGCCAAAAAGGGCGTATGCGTTTTTTCCTGAATATATTCAGGAAAAAACGCATACGCCCTTTTTGGCCAAGTGCATCATTGTGGACGTTCTGCCTCTTTTCCTATGCTTTCAATGCAATTCCAGTCTACCTCCTGAAATCGGTTTCCTGCAATTCTGCCCCGCTTTCAAGTCCTCTTGGCAGCCTTACTTCAGTATATTTTTGGACGATAGCTGTCATTTATATCTCTGCAGATTTGTGAATTACAGTGCCCCTGAGCTCCTTTCTTCAACTCGCTTTCTTGTGAGATGGCCGCAACACCGCAGGATGGCTTCAGGCCCTAATCTGGTTCCGGCACGGCACACTGAGCCTTTGGTTATTTCCTCTTCCTGGTGGGAAATGAGAGTTAAATTTGCCCGTCCAGACACCTCCAGGTAGTCTCTCATTGGTTCTCCCTATTCCTGTTCATCTGCAGAAATTGCAAACTGGGCCAAACAGGAGGTTAAAGGCGCTGACTCTCCAAGTGGGGAGAGTGTTAGTAAAGCGTCTGGAATGTTGCACCCGAGTACCAGGGGAGGAAAACTGAGACATATTTGCACACGTCTCCCGTTCACACGGTTGATCATACTCTGGGTTCCACATGCATGTTTTAGCTGAAGGAAGAATACCTTAAACCTGGAGAGTTGAGACCCGTGTAATGGGTACCATGCAATATGACTTCAAAGGGTCTTCATTTGCTCACCGAACCTCTCCAATCCTATCACTGCTGCGTTTATGCCCCGTACACATGCTTGATTCTCTTTCGGAGACATAGCAATCCATAGGTTTTAAGATACTTACTACTCAGGTACATTCTTAGGCGTTTAATATGGGGTGTTGAGTCCATTTCGTTGAGCAAGGAGTAGCTCTTGTCTATTCCATATTTGGCTTAAGGAACTTTATCTGTGCTCATTTCAATCTCTGGTTTTATGCAGCACCCCAACTCACCATTCCCCTTAAGCAAGCATAAGTTGGTTTTCTAAATTTGAGACCCTGTTCTGTTTTGGAATTCAGTTCCTGTGTAGCCAAGTTTACATTCCGTGTATTACTGATATCTTATGATGTTTCTTTTTCTTTGTGACTTATTTCAGTTAGTGTCATCATACCTGAATCCACTCATTGTGCTGCTAAGGGCCTGATGACATAGATTTGATTGCTGAGTGATATTGCTTTGTAAGTAAATACCACACCTTCTTTATCCATTTTTCACTTTCTGCGATGTTGAACTTGTACTGTAAACGAGGTTCTTGTAAACAGAGGCGTCCCAAACTTTGGGGTGGCTGTGTCTTTTTGATTTTAATTTCCCTAAGCTATAGGACCATAAGTGGAAGTGCCCTAGGCTCTGTTGCTTTGTTTTTTAGATGTTTCAGGAAACACCATACACTTTCCCGACTTTCTGTTGGCAATTTAAATCCCGCCCATCAGCATAACAAGGCTCCCAGTTCTCCATGGCCTGTCCTGCCTTTCTGGATTTTACACTTTTTTCAGATGGCCCCTTTGACCGGGGGGAAGTTAGACTTCATTGTAGTGCAGATTGCTTTGCAAGCTTGCTTGGTTGGCCAAAAAGGGCGTATGCGTTTTTTCCTGAATATATTCAGGAAAAAACGCATACGCCCTTTTTGGCCAAGTGCATCATTGTGGACGTTCTGCCTCTTTTCCTATGCTTTCAATGTAATTCCAGTCTACCTCCTGAAATCGGTTTCCTGCAATTCTGCCCCGCTTTCAAGTCCTCTTGGCAGCCTTACTTCAGTATATTTTTGGACGATAGCTGTCATTTATAACTCTGCAGGTTTGTGAATTACAGTGGCCCTGAGCTCCTTTCTTCAACTCGCTTTCTTTTGAGCTGACCGCAACAACGGAGGATGGCTTCAGGCCCTAATCTGGTTCAGGCATGGCACGCTGAGCCTTTGGTTATTTCCTCTTCCTGGTGGGAAATGAGAGTTAAATTTCCCCGTCCAGACACCTCCAGCTAGTCTCTCATTGGTTCTCCCTATTCCTGTTCATCTTCCACAGAAATTGCAAACTGGGCCAAACAGGAGGTTAAAGGCGCTGACTTTCCAAGTCGGGAGAGTGTTAGTAAAGCGTCTGGAATGTTGCACCCGAGTACCGGGGAGGAAAACTGAGACATATTTGAACACGTCTCCCGATCACATGGTTGATCATACTCTAGGTTCCACATGCATGTTTTAGCTGAATGAAGAATAACTTAAACCTGGGTAGTTGAAACCCGTGGAATGGGTACCATGCAATATGACTTCAAAGGGTCTTCATTTGCTCATCGAACCTCTCCAATCCTATCACTGCTGCGTTTATGCCCCTGTACACATGCTTGATTCTCTTTTGGAGACATAGCAATCCATAGGTTTTAAGATACTTACTAGTCAGGTACATTCTTAGGCGTTTAATATGGGGTGTTGAGTCCATTTCGTTGAGCAAGGAGTAGCTCTTGTCTATTTCATATTTGGCTTAAGGAACTTTATCTGTGCTCATTTCAATCTCTGGTTTTATGCAGCACCCCAACTCACCTTTACCCTTAAGCAAGCATAAGTTGGTTTTCTAAATTTGAGACCCTGTTCTGTTCTGTAATTCAGTTCCTGTGTAGCCAAGTTTACATTCCGTGTATTACTGATATCTTATGATGTTTCTTTTTCTGTGTGACTTATTTCAGTTAGAATCATCATACCTGAATCCACTCATTGTGCTGCTAAGGGCCTGATGAGATAGATTTCTTTGCTGAGTCATATTGCTTTGTAAGTAAATACAACTTCTTTATCCATTTTTCACTTTCTGCGATGTTGAACTTGTACTGTAAACAAGGATCTTTTAAACAGAGGCGTCCCAAATTTTGGGGTGGCTGTGTCTTTTTGATTTTAATTTCCCTAAGCTATAGGACCATAAGTGGAAGTGCCCTAGGCTCTGTTGCTTTGTTTTTTAGATGTTTCAGGAAACACCATACACTTCTCCCGGGTGTCTGTTGGCAATTTACATCCCGCCCATCAGCATAACAAGGCTCCCAGTTCTCCATGGCCTGTCCTGCCTTTCTGGATTTTACACTTTTTTCAGATGGCCCTTTTGACCGGGGGAAAGTGAGACTTCATTGTAGTGCAGATTTCCTTTGCAAGTTTGCTTGGTTGGCCAAAAAGTGCGTATGCATTTTTTCCTGAATATATTCAGGAAAAAACGCATACGCCCTTTATGGCCAAGTGCATCATTGTGGACGTTCTGCCTCTTTTCCTATGCTTTCAATGCAATTCCAGTCTACCTCCTGAAATCGGTTTCCTGCAATTCTGCCCCACTTTCAAGTCCTCTTGGCAGCCTTACTTCAGTATATTTTTGGACGATAGTTGTCATTTATAACTCTGCACGTTTGTGAATTACAATGCCCCTGAGCTCCTTTCTTCAACTCGCTTTCTTGTGACCTGGCTACAACTCCGCAGGATGGCTTCAGGCCCTAATCTGGTTCCGGCACGGCACTCTGAGCCTTTGGTTAATTCCTCTTGCTGGTGGGAAATGAGAGTTAAATTTGCCCTTCCAGACATCTCCAGCTAGTCTCTCATTGGTTCTCGCTATTCCTGTTCATCTTCCGCAGAAATTGCAAACTGGGCCAAATAGGAGGTTAAAGGGACTGACTCTCCAAGTTGGGAGAGTGTTAGTAAAGCATCTGGAATGTTGCACCCGAGTACCAGGGTACAAAAACTGAGACATATTTGAACACGTCTCCCGATCACATGGTTGATCATACTCTAGGTTCCACATGCATGTTTTAGCTGAAGGAAGAATACCTTAAACCTGGGTAGTTGAAACCCGTGGAATGGGTACCATGCAATATGACTTCAAAGGGTCTTCATTTGCTCAGTGAACCTCTCCAATCCTATCACTGCTGCGTTTATGCCCCTGTACACATGCTTGATTCTCTTTCGGAGACATAGCAATCCATAGGTTTTAAGATACTTACTAGTCAGGTACATTCTTAGGCGTTTAATTTGGGGTGTTGAGTCCATTTCGTTGAGCAAGGAGTAGCTCTTGTCTATTCCATATTTGGCTTAAGGAACTTTATCTGTGCTCATTTCAATCTCTGGTTTTATGCAGCACCCCAACTCACCTTTCCCCTTAAGCAAGCATAAGTTGCTTTTCTAAATTTGAGACACTGTTCTGTTCTGTAATTCAGTTCCTGTGTAGCCAAGTTTACATTCCGTGTATTAGTGATATCTTATGATGTTTCTTTTTCTGTGTGACTTATTTCAGTTAGAATCATCATATCTGAATCCACTCATTGTGCTGCTAAGGGCCTGATGACATAGATTTCAGTGCTGAGTGATATTGCTTTGTAAGTAAATACCACAACTTCTTTATCCATTTTTCACTTTCTGCGATGTTGAACTTGTACTGTAAACGAGGTTCTTGTAAACAGAGGCGTCCCAAACTTTGGGGTGGCTGTGTCTTTTTGATTTTAATTTCCCTAAGCTATAGGACCATAAGTGGAAGTGCCCTAGGCTCTGTTGCTTTGTTTTTTAGATGTTTCAGGAAACACCATACACTTCTCCCGAGTGTCTGTTGGCAATTTACATCCCGCCCATCAGCATAACTAGGCTCCCAGTTCTCCATGGCCTGTCCTGCCTTTCTGGATTTTACACTTTTTTCAGATGGCCCTTTTGACTGGGGGGAAGTGAGACTTCATTGTAGTGCAGATTTCCTTTGCAAGTTTGCTTGGTTGGCCAAAAAGGGCGTATGCGTTTTTTCCTGAATATATTCAGGATAAAACGCATACGCCCTTTTTGGCCAAGTGCATCATTGTGGACGTTCTGCCTCTTTTCCTATGCTTTCAATGCAATTCCAGTCTACCTCCTGAAATCGGTTTCCTGCAATTCTGCCCCGCTTTCAAGTCCTCTTGGCAGCCTTCCTTCAGTATATTTTTGGACGATAGCTGTCATTTATAACTCTGCAGGTTTGTGAATTACAGTGTCCCTGAGCTCCTTTCTTCAACTCGCTTTCTTGTGACCTGGCCGCATCACCGCAGGATGGCTTCAGGCCCTAATCTGGTTCCGGCACAGCACGCTGAGCCTTTGGTTAATTCCTCTTCCTAGTGGGAAATGAGAGTTAAATTTGCCCGTCCAGACACCTCCAGCTATTCTCTCATTGGTTCTCGCTATTCCTGTTCATCTTCCGCAGAAATTGCAAACTGGGCCAAACAGGAGGTTAAAGGGACTGACTCTCCAAGTCGGGAGAGTGTTAGTAAAGCGTCTGGAATGTTGCACCCGAGTACCAGGGTACCAAAACTGAGACATATTTGAACACGTCTCCCGATCACATGTTTGATCATACTCTAGGTTCCACATGCATGTTTTAGCTGAAGGAAGAATACCTTAAACCTTGAGAGTTGAGAGCCGTGGAATGGGTACCATGCAATATGACTTCAAAGGGTCTTCATTTGCTCACCGAACCTCTCCAATCCTATCACTGCTGCGTTTATGCCCCTGTACACATGCTTGATTCTCTTTCGGAGACATAGCAATCCATAGGTTTTAAGATACTTACTAGTCAGGTACATTCTTAGGCATTTAATATGGGGTGTTGAGTCCATTTCGTTGAGCAAGGAGTAGCTCTTGTCTATTCCATATTTGGCTTAAGGAACTTTATCTGTGCTCCTTTCAATCTCTGGTTTTATGCAGCACCCCAACTCACCTTTATACTTAAGCAAGCATAAGTTGGTTTTCTAAATTTGAGACCCTGTTCTGTTCTGTAATTCAGTTCCTGTGTAGCCAAGTTTACATTCCGTGTATTACTGATATCTTATGATGTTTCTTTTTCTGTGTGACTTATTTCAGTTAGAATCATCATATCTGAATCCACTCATTGTGCTGCTAAGGGCCTGATGACATAGATTTCAGTGCTGAGTGATATTGCTTTGTAAGTAAATACCACAACTTATTTATCCATTTTTCACTTTCTGTGATATTGAACTTGTACTGTAAACGAGGTTCTTGTAAACAGAGGCGTTCCAAACTTTGGGGTGGCTGTGTCTTTTTGATTTTAATTTCCCTAAGCTATAGGACCATAAGTGGAAGTGCCCTAGGCTCTGTTGCTTTGTTTTTTAGATGTTTCAGGAAACACCATACACTTCTCCCGAGTGTCTGTTGGCAATTTACATCCCGCCCATCAGCATAACAAGGCTCCCAGTTCTCCATGGCCTGTCCTGCCTTTCTGGATTTTACACTTTTTTCAGATGGCCCTTTTGACCGGGGGGAAGTGAGACTTCATTGTAGTGCAGATTTCCTTTGCAAGCTTGCTTGGTTGGAAGGACCAAGTGGATCTTCCACTTAGGACCATAAGTGGAAGTGCCCTAGGCGTTTGTTGTCTACATCTGTTGCTCTATTTATGCCTTGCAAAATGGTTAATCTGTACAGTTTTTCTAGGTTCCACATATATGCATGAATATACAAGATTTGTTTTTCTCTTTTTGACTTACTTCACTCTGTATGACAGTCTCTAGATCCATCGACGTCTCTACAAATGACCCAATTTCATTCCTTTTCATGGCTTAGTAATATTCCATTTTATATATGTACCACAGCTTTATGCATTCGTCTGTCTGTGGGCATTTAGGTTGCTTCCATTACCTCGATATTGTAAATAGTGATGCAATGAACATTGTGGTGAATGACTCTTTTTGATTTATGGTTTTGTCTGGGTATATGTCCAGTACTGGGATTGCTGTATCATATGGTAATTCTATTGTTAGTTTCTTAAGAAATTCCATATTGTTCTCCATAATGACTGTATCAATTTATATTCCCAAAAATAGTGGAAGAGGGTTCCTTTTCTCCACACCCTTTCCAGCATTTTTTGTTTGTAGATTTTCTATGAAGCCTATTCTACCAGGTGTGAGGTGATACCTCATTGTTGAATCCATTTCGTTGAGCAAGGGGTAGGTCTTGTCTATTACATATTTGGCTTATGGAATGGTATCTGTGTTAATTTCAAACTCTGCTTTTATGCAGCACCCCAACTCACCTTCCCCCTTAAGCAGGCATAAGTTGGTTTTCTAAATTTGAGACCCTGTTCTGTTTTGTAATTCAGTTCCTGTGTAGCCAAGTTAACATTCCGTGTATTACTGATATCTTATGATGTTTCTTTTTCTGTGTGACTTATTTCAGTTAGAATCATCATATCTGAATCCACTCATTGTGCTGCTAAGGGCTTGATGACACAGATTTCAGTGCTGAGTGATATTGTTTTGTAAGTATACACCACAACTTCTTTATCCATTTTTCAATTTCTGCGATGTTGAACTTGTACTGTAAACGAGGTTCTTGTAAACAGAGCCGTTCCAAACTTTGGGGTGGCTGTGTCTTTTTGAATTTAATTTCCCTAAGCTATAGGACCATAAGTGGAAGTGCCCTAGGCTCTGTTGCTTTGTTTTTTAGATGTTCCAGGAAACACCATACACTTCTCCCGAGTGTCTGTTGGCAATTTACATCGCGCCCATCAGCATAACAAGGCTCCCAGTTCTCCATGGCCTGTCCTGCCTTTCTGGATTTTACACTTTTTTCAGATGGCCTCTTTGACCGGGGGCAAGTGAGACTTCATTGTAGTGCAGATTTCCTTTGCAAGCTCGCTTGGTTGGCCAAAAAGGGCGTATGCGTTTTTTCCTGAATATATTCAGGAAAAAACGCATACGCCCTTTTTGGCCAAGTGCATCATTGTGGACGTTCTGCCTCTTTTCCTATGCTTTCAATGCAATTCCAGTCTACCTCCTGAAATCGGTTTCCTGCAATTCTGCCCCGCTTTCAAGTCCTCTTGGCAGCCTTCCTTCAGTATATTTTTGGACGATAGCTGTCATTTATAACTCTGCAGGTTTGTGCATTACAGTGCCCCTGAGCTCCTTTCTTCAACTCGCTTTCTTTTGAGCTGGCCGCAACACCGCAAGATGGCTTCAGGCCCTAATCTGTTTCGGGCACGGCACGCTGAGCCTTTGGTTAATTCCTCTTCCTTTGGGAAATGAGAGTTAAATTTTCCCGTCCAGACACCTCCAGCTAGTCTCTCATTGGTTCTCCCTATTCCTGTTCATCTTCCGCAGAAATTGCAAACTGGGCCAAACAGGAGGTTAAAGGGACTGACTCTCCAAGTCGGGAGAGTGTTAGTAAAGCGTCTGGAATGTTGCACCCGAGTACCAGGGTACGAAAACTGAGACATATTTGAACACGTCTCCCGATCACATGGTTGATCATACTCTAGGTTCCACATGCATGTTTTAGCTGAAGGAAGAATACCTTAAACCTGGGTAGTTGAAACCCGTGGAATGGGTACCATGCAATATGACTTCAAAGGGTCTTCATTTGCTCACCGAACCTCTCCAATCCTATCACTGCTGCATTTATGCCCCTGTACACACGCTTGATTCTCTTTCGGAGACATAGCAATCCATAGGTTTTAAGATACTTACTAGTCAGGTACATTCTTAGGCGTTGAATATGGGGTGTTGAGTCCATTTCGTTGAGCAAGGAGTAGCTCTTGTCTATTCCATATTTGGCTTAAGGAACTTTATCTGTGCTCATTTCCATCTCTGGTTTTATGCAGCACCCCAACTCACCTTTCCCCTTAAGCAAGCATAAGTTGGTTTTCTAAATTTGAGACCCTGTTCTGTTCTGTAATTCAGTTCCTGTGTAGTCAAGTTTACATTCCGTGTATTACTGATATCTTATGATGTTTCTTTTTCTGTGTGACTTATTTCAGTTAGAATCATCATACCTGAATCCAATCATTGTGCTGCTAAGGGCCTGATGACATAGATTTCATTGCTGAGTGATATTGCTTTGTAAGTAAATACCACAACTTCTTTATCCATTTTTCACTTTCTGCGATGTTGAACTTGTACTGTAAACGAGGTTCTTGTAAACAGAGGCGTCCCAAACTTTGGGGTGGCTGTGTCTTTTTGATTTTAATTTCCCTATGCTATAGGACCATATGTGGAAGTGCCCTAGGCTCTGTTGCTTTGTTTTTTAGATGTTTCAGGAAACACCATACACTTCTCCCGGGTGTCTGTTGGCAATTTACATCCCGCCCATCAGCATAACAAGGCTCCCAGTTCTCCATGGCCTGTCCTGCCTTTCTGGATTTTACACTTTTTTCAGATGGCCCTTTTGACCGGGGGGAAGTGAGACTTCATGTAGTGCAGATTTCCTTTGCAAGCTTGCTTGGTTGGCCAAAAAGGGCGTATGCGTTTTTTCCTGAATATATTCAGGAAGAAACGCATACGCCCTTTTTGGCCAAGTGCATCATTGTGGACATTCTGCCTCTTTTCCTATGCTTTCAATGCAATTCCAGTCTACCTCCTGAAATCGGTTTCCTGCAATTCTGCCCCGCTTTCAAGTCCTCTTGGCAGCCTTACTTCAGTATATTTTTGGACGATAGCTGTCATTTATAACTCTGCAGGTTTGTGAATTACAGTGCCCCTGAGCTCCTTTCTTCAACTCGCTTTCTTGTGAGCTGGCCGCAACCCCGCAGGATGGTTTCAGGCCCTAATCTTGTTCCGGCACGGCACGCTGAGCCTTTGGTTATTTCCTCTTCCTGGTGGGAAATGAGAGTTAAATTTGCCCGTCCAGACACCTCCAGCTAGTCTCTCATTGGTTCTCCCTATTCCTGTTCATCTTCCGCAGAAATTGCAAACTGGACCAAACAGGAGGTTAAAGGCGCTGACTCTCCAAGTGGGGAGAGTGTTAGTAAAGCGTCTGGAATGTTGCACCCGAGTACCAGGGTAGGAAAACTGAGACATATTTGAACACGTCTCCCGTTCACACAGTTGATCATACTCTGGTTTCCACATGCATGTTTTAGCTGAAGAAAGAATACCCTAAACCTGGAGAGTTGAGACTCGTGTAATGGGTACCATGCAATATGACTTCAAAGGGTCTTCGTTTGCTCACCGAACCTCTCCAATCCTATCACTGCTGCGTTTATGCCCCTGTACACACGCTTGATTCTCTTTCGGAGACATAGCAATCCATAGGTTTTAAGATACTTACTAGTCAGGTACATTCTTAGGCGTTTAATATGGGGTGTTGAGTCAATTTCGTTGAGCAAGGAGTAGCTCTTGTCTATTCCATATTTGGCTTAAGGAACTTTATCTGTGCTCATTTCCATCTCTGGTTTTATGCAGCACCCCAACTCACCTTTCCCCTTAAGCAAGCATAAGTTGGTTTTCTAAATTTGAGACACTGTTCTGTTCTGTAATTCAGTTCCTGTGTAGCCAAGTTTACATTCCGTGTATTACTGATATCTTATGATGTTTCTTTTTCTGTGTGACTTATTTCAGTTAGAATCATCATACCTTAATCCAATCATTGTGCTGCTAAGGGCCTGATGACATAGATTTCATTGCTGAGTGATATTGCTTTGTAAGTAAATACCACAACTTCTTTATCCATTTTTCACTTTCTGCGATGTTGAACTTGTACTGTAAACGAGGTTCTTGTAAACAGAGGCGTCCCAAACTTTGGGGTGGCTGTGTTTCCTTGATTTTAATTTCCCTATGCTATAGGACCATATGTGGAAGTGCCCTAGGCTCTGTTGCTTTGTTTTTTAGATGTTTCAGGAAACACCATACACTTCTCCCGAGTGTCTGTTGGCAATTTACATCCCGCCCATCAGCATAACAAGGCTCCCAGTTCTCCATGGCCTGTCCTGCCTTTCTGGATTTTACACTTCTTTCAGATGGCCCTTTTGACCGGGGGGAAGTGAGACTTCATTGTAGTGCAGATTTCCTTTGCAAGTTTGCTTGGTTGGCCAAAAAGGGCGTATGCGTTTTTTCCTGAATATATTCAGGAAAAAACGCATACGCACTTTTTGGCCAAGTGCATCATTGGGGACGTTCTGCCTCTTTTCCTATGCTTTCAATGCAATTCCAGTCTACCTCCTGAAATCGGTTTCCTGCAATTCTGCCCCACTTTCAAGTCCTCTTGGCAGCCTTACTTCAGTATATTTTTGGACGATAGCTGTCATTTATAACTCTGCAGGTTTGTGAATTACAGTGCCCCTGAGCTCCTTTCTTCAACTCGCTTTCTTGTGAGCTGGCCGCAACCCCGCAGGATGGTTTCAGGCCCTAATCTTGTTCCGGCACGGCACGCTGAGCCTTTGGTTATTTCCTCTTCCTGGTGGGAAATGAGAGTTAAATTTGCCCGTCCAGACACCTCCAGCTAGTCTCTCATTGGTTCTCCCTATTCCTGTTCATCTTCCGCAGAAATTGCAAACTGGACCAAACAGGAGGTTAAAGGCGCTGACTCTCCAAGTGGGGAGAGTGTTAGTAAAGCGTCTGGAATGTTGCACCCGAGTACCAGGGTAGGAAAACTGAGACATATTTGAACACGTCTCCCGTTCACACAGTTGATCATACTCTGGTTTCCACATGCATGTTTTAGCTGAAGAAAGAATACCCTAAACCTGGAGAGTTGAGACTCGTGTAATGGGTACCATGCAATATGACTTCAAAGGGTCTTCGTTTGCTCACCGAACCTCTCCAATCCTATCACTGCTGCGTTTATGCCCCTGTACACACGCTTGATTCTCTTTCGGAGACATAGCAATCCATAGGTTTTAAGATACTTACTAGTCAGGTACATTCTTAGGCGTTTAATATGGGGTGTTGAGTCAATTTCGTTGAGCAAGGAGTAGCTCTTGTCTATTCCATATTTGGCTTAAGGAACTTTATCTGTGCTCATTTCCATCTCTGGTTTTATGCAGCACCCCAACTCACCTTTCCCCTTAAGCAAGCATAAGTTGGTTTTCTAAATTTGAGACACTGTTCTGTTCTGTAATTCAGTTCCTGTGTAGCCAAGTTTACATTCCGTGTATTACTGATATCTTATGATGTTTCTTTTTCTGTGTGACTTATTTCAGTTAGAATCATCATACCTTAATCCAATCATTGTGCTGCTAAGGGCCTGATGACATAGATTTCATTGCTGAGTGATATTGCTTTGTAAGTAAATACCACAACTTCTTTATCCATTTTTCACTTTCTGCGATGTTGAACTTGTACTGTAAACGAGGTTCTTGTAAACAGAGGCGTCCCAAACTTTGGGGTGGCTGTGTTTCCTTGATTTTAATTTCCCTATGCTATAGGACCATATGTGGAAGTGCCCTAGGCTCTGTTGCTTTGTTTTTTAGATGTTTCAGGAAACACCATACACTTCTCCCGAGTGTCTGTTGGCAATTTACATCCCGCCCATCAGCATAACAAGGCTCCCAGTTCTCCATGGCCTGTCCTGCCTTTCTGGATTTTACACTTCTTTCAGATGGCCCTTTTGACCGGGGGGAAGTGAGACTTCATTGTAGTGCAGATTTCCTTTGCAAGTTTGCTTGGTTGGCCAAAAAGGGCGTATGCGTTTTTTCCTGAATATATTCAGGAAAAAACGCATACGCCCTTTTTGGCCAAGTGCATCATTGGGGACGTTCTGCCTCTTTTCCTATGCTTTCAATGCAATTCCAGTCTACCTCCTGAAATCGGTTTCCTGCAATTCTGCCCCACTTTCAAGTCCTCTTGGCAGCCTTACTTCAGTATATTGTTGGACGATAGCTGTCATTTATAACTCTGCAGGTTTGTGAATTACAGTGCCCCTGAGCTCCTTTCTTCAACTCGCTTTCTTGTTAGCTGGCCGCAACACCGCAGGATGGCTTCAGGCCCTAATCTGGTTCCGGAACGGCACGCTTAGCCTTTGGTTATTTCCTCTTCCTGGTGGGAAATGAGAGTTAAATTTGCCCGTCCAGACACCTCCAGCTAGTCTCTCATTGGTTCTCCCTATTCCTGTTCAACTTCCGCAGAAATTGCAAACTGGACCAAACAGGAGGTTAAAGGCGCTGACTCTCCAAGTGGGGAGAGTGTTAGTAAAGCGTCTGGAATGTTGCACCCGAGTACCAGGGGAGGAAAACTGAGATATATTTGAGCACGTCTCCCGTTCACACTGTTGATCATACTCTGGGTTCCACATGCATGTTTTAGCTGAAGGAAGAATACCTTAAACCTGGAGAGTTGAGACCCGTGGAATGGGTACCATGCAATATGACTTCAAAGGGTCTTCATTTGCTCACCGAACCTCTCCAATCCTATCACTGCTGCGTTTATGCCCCTGTACACATGCTTGATTCTCTTTCAGATACATAGCAATCCATAGGTTTTAAGATACTTACTAGTCAGGTACATTCTTAGGCGTTTAATATGCGGTTTTGAGTCCATTTCGTTGAGCAAGGAGTAGCTCTTGTCTATTCCATATTTGGCTTAAGGAACTTTATCTGTGCTCATTTCAATCTCTGGTTTTATGCAGCACCCCAACTCACCTTTCCCCTTAAGCAAGCATAAGTTGGTTTTCTAAATTTGAGACCCTGTTCTGTTCTGTAATTCAGTTCCTGTGTAGCCAAGTTTACATTCCGTGTATTAGTGATATCTTATGATGTTTCTTTTTCTGTGTGACTTATTTCAGTTAGAATCATCATACCTGAATCCACTCATTGTGCTGCTAAGAGCCTGATGACATAGATTTCATTGCTGAGTGATATTGCTTTGTAAGTAAATACCACATCTTCTTTATCCATTTTTCACTTTCTGCGATGTTGATCTTGTACTGTAAACGAGGTTCTTGTAAACAGAGGCATCCCAAACTTTGGGGTGGCTGTGTATTTTTTATTTTAATTTCCCTAAGCTATAGGATCATAAGTGGAAGTGCCCTAGGCTCTGTTGCTTTGTTTTTTAGATGTTTCAGGAAACACCATACACTTCTCCCTATTGTCTGTTGGCAATTTACATCCCGCCCATCAGCATAACAAGGCTCCCAGTTCTCCATGGCCTGTCCTGCCTTTCTGGATTTTACACTTTTTTCAGATGGCCCTTTTGACCTGGGGGAAGTGAGACTTCATTGTAGTGCAGATTTCCTTTGCAAGCTTCCTTGGTTGGCCAAAAAGGGCGTATGCGTTTTTTCCTGAATATATTCAGGGAAAAACGCATACGCCCTTTTTGGCCAAGTGCATCATTGTGGTCGTTCTGCCTCTTTTCCTATGCTTTCAATGCAATTCCAGTCTACCTCTTGAAATCGGTTTCCTGCAATTCTGCCCCGCTTTCAAGTCCTCTTGGCAGCCTTACTTCAGTCTATTTTTGGACGATAGCTGTCATTTATAACTCTGCAGGTTTGTGAATTACAGTGCCCCTGAGCTCCTTTCTTCAACTCGCTTTCTTGTGAGCTGGCCGCAACACCGCAGGATGGCTTCAGGCCCTAATCTGGTTCCGGCACGGCACGCTGAGCCTTTGGTTATTTCCTCTTCCAGATGGGAAATGAGAGTTAAATTTGCCCGTCCAGACACCTCCAGCTAGTCTCTCATTGGTTCTCGCTATTCCTGTTCATCTTCCGCAGAAATTGCAAACTGGGCCAAACAGGAGGTTAAAGGCGCTGACTCTCCAAGTGGGAGAGTGTTAGTAAAGCGTCTGGAATGTTGCACCCGAGTACCAGGGGAGGAAAACTGAGACATATTTGAACACGTCTCCCGTTCACACGGTTGATCATACTCTGGGTTCCACATGCATGTTTTAGCTGAAGGAAGAATACCTTAAACCTGGAGAGTTGAGACCCGTGGAATGGGTACCATGCAATATGACTTCAAAGGGTCTTCATTTGCTCACCGAACCTCTCCAATCCTATCACTGCTGCATTTATGCCCCTGTACACATGCTTGATTCTCTTTTGGAGACATAGCAATCCATAGGTTTTAAGATACTTACTAGTCAGGTACATTCTTAGGCG
Organism: Grampus griseus; assembly: GCF_964374135.1. NCBI lineage: Eukaryota > Metazoa > Chordata > Mammalia > Artiodactyla > Delphinidae > Grampus > Grampus griseus. Next base: position 7,546 of record NW_028133338.1, on the reverse strand, counting down.
TTTAATATGGGGTGTTGAGTCCATTTCATTGAGCAAGGAGTAGCTCTTGTCTATTCCATATTTGGCTTAAGGAACTTTATCTGTGCTCATTTCAATCTCTGGTTTTATGCAGCACCCCAACTCACCTTTCCCCTTAAGCAAGCATAAGTTGGTTTTCTAAATTTGAGACCCTGTTCTGTTTTGGAATTCAGTTCCTGTGTAGCCAAGTTTACATTCCGTGTATTAGTGATATCTTATGATGTTTCTTTTCCTGTGTGACTTATTTCAGTTAGAATCATCGTACCTGAATCCACTCATTATGCTGCTACGGGCCTGATGACATAGATTTCATTGCTGAGTGATACTGCATTGTACGTAAGTACCACAAGTTCTTTATCCATTTTTCACTTTCTGTGATATTGAACTTGTACGGTAAACGAGGTTCTTGTAAACAGAGTCGTCCCAAACTTTGGGGTGGCTGTGTCTTTTTGATTTTAATTTCCCTAAGCTATAGGACCATAAGTCGAAGTGCCCTAGGCTCTGTTGCTTTGTTTTTTAGATGTTTCAGGAAACACCATACACTTCTCCCGAGTGTCTGTTGGCAATTTCCATCCCGCCCATCAGCATAACAAGGCTCCCAGTTCTCCATGGCCTGTCCTGCCTTTCTGGATTTTACACTTTTTTCAGATGGCCCTTTTGACCGGGGGGAAGTGAGACTTCATTGTAGTGCAGATTTCCTTTGCAAGTTTGCTTGGTTGGCCAAAAAGGGCGTATGCGTTTTTTCCTGAATATATTCAGGAAAAAACGCATACGCCCTTTTTGGCCAAGTGCATCATTGTGGACGTTCTGCCTCTTTTCCTATGCTTTCAATGCAATTCCAGTCTACCTCCTGAAATCGGTTTCCTGCAATTCTGCCCCGCTTTCAAGTCCTCTTGGCAGCCTTACTTTAGTCTATTTTTGGATGATAGCTGTCATTTATAACTCTGCAGGTTTGTGAATTACAGTGCCCCTGAGCTCCTTTCTTCAACTCGCTTTCTTGTGACCTGGCCGCAACACCGCAGGATGGCTTCAGGCCCTAATCTGGTTCCGGCACGGCACGCTGAGCCTTTGGATATTTCCTCTTCCTGGTGGGAAATGAGAGTTAAATTTGCCCGTCCAGACACCTCCAGCTAGTCTCTCATTGGTTCTCCCTATTCCTGTTCATCTTCCGCAGAAATTGCAAACTGGGCCAAACAGGAGGTTAAAGGCGCTGACTCTCCAAGTGGGGAGAGTGTTAGTAAAGCGTCTGGAATGTTGCACCCGAGTACCAGGGGAGGAAAACTGAGACATATTTGAACACGTCTCCCGTTCACACGGTTGATCATACTCTGGGTTCCACATGCATGTTTTAGCTGAAGGAAGAATACCTTAAACCTGGAGAGTTGAGACCCGTGGAATGGGTACCATGCAATATGACTTCAAAGGGTCTTCATTTGCTCACCGAACCTCTCCAATCCTATCACTGCTGCATTTATGCCCCTGTACACATGCTTGATTCTCTTTTGGAGACATAGCAATCCATAGGTTTTAAGATACTTACTATTCAGGTACATTCTTAGGCGTTTAATATGGGGTGTTGAGTCCATTTCGTTGAGCAAGGAGTAGCTCTTGTCTATTCCATATTTGGCTTAAGGAACTTTATCTGTGCTCATTTCAATCTCTGGCTTTATGCAGCACCCCAACTCACCTTTCCCCTTAAGCAAGCATAAGTTGGTTTTCTAAATTTGAGACCCTGTTCTGTTTTGGAATTCAGTTCCTGTGTAGCCAAGTTTACATTCCGTGTATTAGTGATATCTTATGATGTTTCTTTTTCTGTGTGACTTATTTCAGTTAGAATCATCGTACCTGAATCCACTCATTATGTTGCTACGGGCCTGATGACATAGATTTCATTGCTGAGTGCTACTGCATTGTACGTAAGTACCACAAGTTCTTTATCCATTTTTCACTTTCTGTGATATTGAACTTGTACGGTAAACGAGGTTCTTGTAAACAAAGGCGTCCCAAACTTTGGGGTGGCTGTGTCTTTTTGATTTTAATTTCCCTAAACTATAGGACCATAAGTGGAAGTGCCCTAGGCTCTGTTGCTTTGTTTTTTAGATGTTTCAGGAAACACCATACACTTCTCCTGAGTGTCTGTTGGCAATTTCCATCCCGCCCATCAGCATAACAAGGCTCCCAGTTCTCCATGGCCTGTCCTGCCTTTCTGGATTTTACACTTTTTTCAGATGGCCCTTTTGACCGGGGGGCAGTGAGACTTCATTGTAGTGCAGATTTCCTTTGCAAGCTTGCTTGGTTGGCCAAAAAGGGCGTAGGCGTTTTTTCCTGAATATATTCAGGAAAAAACGCATACGCCCTTTTTGGCCAAGTGCATCATTGTGGACGTTCTGCCTCTTTTCCTATGCTTTCAATGCAATTGCAGTCTACCTCCTGAAATCGGTTTCCTGCAATTCTGCCCTGCTTTCAAGTCCTCTTGGCAGCCTTACTTTAGTCTATTTTTGGATGATAGCTGTCATTTATAACTGTGCAGGTTTGTGAATTACAGTGCCCCTGAGCTCCTTTCTTCAACTCGCTTTCTTGTGACCTGGCCGCAACACCGCAGGATGGCTTCAGGCCCTAATCTGGTTCCGGCACGGCACGCTGAGCCTTTGGTTATTTCCTCTTCCTGGTGGGAAATGAGAGTTAAATTTGCCCGTCCAGCCACCTCCAGCTAGTCTCTCATTGGTTCTCGCTATTCCTTTTCATCTTCCGCAGAAATTGCAAACTGGGCCAAACAGGAGGTTAAAGGGACTGATTCTCCAAGTCGGGAGAGTGTTAGTAAAGCGTCTGGAATGTTGCACCCGAGTACCAGGGGAGGAAAACTGAGACATATTTGAACACGTCTCCCGATCACATGGTTGATCATACTCTAGGTTCCACATGCATGTTTTAGCTGAAGGAAGAATACCTTAAACCTGGGTAGTTGAAACCCGTGGAATGGGTACCATGCAATATGACTTCAAAGGGTCTTCATTTGCTCACCGAACCTCTCCAATCCTATCACTGCTGCGTTTATGCCCCTGTACACATGCTTGATTCTCTTTCGGAGACATAGCAATCCATAGGTTTTAAGATACTTACTAGTCAGGTACATTCTTAGGCGTTTAATATGCGGTGTTGAGTCCATTTCGTTGAGCAAGGAGTAGCTCTTGTGTATTCCATATTTGGCTTAAGGAACTTTATCTGTGCTCATTTCAATCTCTGGTTTTATGCAGCACCCCAACTCACCTTTCCTCTTAAGCAAGCATAAGTTGGTTTTCTAAATTTGAGACCTTGTTCTGTTCTGTAATTCAGTTCCTCTGTAGCCAAGTTTACATTCCGTGTATTAGTGATATCTTATGATGTTTCTTTTTCTGTGTGACTTATTTCAGTTAGAATCATCATACCTGAATCCACTCATTGTGCTGCTAAGAGCCTGATGACATAGATTTCATTGCTGAGTGATATTGCTTTGTAAGTAAATACCACATCTTCTTTATCCATTTTTCACTTTCTGCGATGTTGAACTTGTACTGTAAACGAGGTTCTTGTAAACAGAGGCGTCCCAAACTTTGGGGTGGCTGTGTCTTTTTGATTTTAATTTCCCTAAGCTATAGGACCATAAGTGGAAGTGCCCTAGGCTCTGTTGCTTTGTTTTGTAGATGTTTCAGGAAACACCATACACTTCTCCCGAGTGTCTGTTGGCAATTTCCATCCCGCCCATCAGCATAACAAGGCTCCCAGTTCTCCATGGCCTGTCCTGCCTTTCTGGATTTTACACTTTTTTCAGATGTCCCTTTTGACCGGGGGGAAGTGAGACTTCATTGTAGTGCAGATTTCCTTTGCAAGCTTGCTTGGTTGGCCAAAAAGGGCGTATGCGTTTTTTCCTGAATATATTCAGGAAAAAACGCATACGCCCTTTTTGGCCAAGTGCATCATTGTGGACGTTCTGCCTCTTTTCCTATGCTTTCAATGCAATTCCAGTCTACCTCCTGAAATCGGTTTCCTGCAATTCTGCCCCGCTTTCAAGTCCTCTTGGCAGCCTTACTTCAGTCTATTTTTGGACGATAGCTGTCATTTATAACTCTGCAGGTTTGTGAATTACAGTGCCCCTGAGCTCCTTTCTTCAACTCACTTTCTTTTGAGCTGGCCGCAACACCGCAGGATGGCTTCAGGCCCTAATCTGGTTCCGGCACGGCACACTGAGCCTTTGGTTATTTCCTCTTCCAGATGGGAAATGAGAGTTAAATTTGCCCGTCCAGACACCTCCAGCTAGTCTCTCATTGGTTCTCCCTATTCCTGTTCATCTTCCGCAGAAATTGCAAACTGGGCCAAACAAGAGGTTAAAGGCGCTGACTCTCCAAGTGGGGAGAGTGTTAGTAAAGCGTCTGGAATGTTGCACCCGAGTACCAGGGGAGGAAAACTGAGACATATTTGAACACGTCTCCCGTTCACACGGTTGATCATACTTTGGGTTCCACATGCATGTTTTAGCTGAAGGAAGAATACCTTAAACCTGGAGAGTTGAGACCCGTGGAATGGGTACCATGCAATATGACTTCAAAGGGTCTTCATTTGCTCACCGAACCTCTCCAATCCTATCACTGCTGCATTTATGCCCCTGTACACATGCTTGATTCTCTTTTGGAGACATAGCAATCCATAGGTTTTAAGATACTTACTAGTCAGGTACATTCTTAGGCGTTTAATATGGGGTGTTGAGTCCATTTCGTTGAGCAAGGAGTAGCTCTTGTCTATTCCATATTTGGCTTAAGGAACTTTATCTGTGCTCATTTCAATCTCTGGTTTTATGCAGCACCCCAACTCACCTTTCCCCTTAAGCAAGCATAAGTTGGTTTTCTAAATTTGAGACCCTGTTCTGTTTTGGAATTCAGTTCCTGTGTAGCCAAGTTTACATTCCGTGTATTAGTGATATCTTATGATGTTTCTTTTTCTGTGTGACTTATTTCAGTTAGAATCATCGTACCTGAATCCACTCATTATGTTGCTACGGGCCTGATGACATAGATTTCATTGCTGAGTGATACTGCATTGTACGTAAGTACCACAAGTTCTTTATCCATTTTTCACTTTCTGTGATATTGAACTTGTACGGTAAACGAGGTTCTTGTAAACAGAGGCGTCCCAAACTTTGATGTGGCTGTGTCTTTTTGATTTTAATTTCCCTAAGCTATAGGACCATAAGTGGAAGTGCCCTAGGCTCTGTTGCTTTGTTTTTTAGATGTTTCAGGAAACACCATACACTTCTCCCGAGTGTCTGTTGGCAATTTCCATCCCGCCCATCAGCATAACAAGGCTCCCAGTTCTCCATGGCCTGTCCTGCCTTTCTGGATTTTACACTTTATTCAGATGGCCCTTTTGACCGGGGGGAAGTGAGACTTCATTGTAGTGCAGATTTCCTTTGCAAGCTTGCTTGGTTGGCCAAAAAGGGCGTATGCGTTTTTTCCTGAATATATTCAGGAAAAAACGCATACGCCCTTTTTGGCCAAGTGCATCATTGTGGACGTTCTGCCTCTTTTCCTATGCTTTCAATGCAATTGCAGTCTACCTCCTGAAATCGGTTTCCTGCAATTCTGCCCTGCTTTCAAGTCCTCTTGGCAGCCTTACTTTAGTCTATTTTTGGATGATAGCTGTCATTTATAACTGTGCAGGTTTGTGAATTACAGTGTCCCTGAGCTCCTTTCTTCAACTCGCTTTCTTGTGACCTGGCCGCAACACCGCAGGATGGCTTCAGGCCCTAATCTGGTTCCGGCACGGCACGCTGAGCCTTTGGTTATTTCCTCTTCCTGGTGGGAAATGAGAGTTAAATTTGCCCGTCCAGCCACCTCCAGCTAGTCTCTCATTGGTTCTCGCTATTCCTTTTCATCTTCCGCAGAAATTGCAAACTGGGCCAAACAGGAGGTTAAAGGGACTGATTCTCCAAGTCGGGAGAGTGTTAGTAAAGCGTCTGGAATGTTGCACCCGAGTACCAGGGGAGGAAAACTGAGACATATTTGAACACGTCTCCCAATCACATGGTTGATCATACTCTAGGTTCCACATGCATGTTTTAGCTGAAGGAAGAATACCTTAAACCTGGGTAGTTGAAACCCGTGGAATGGGTACCATGCAATATGACTTCAAAGGGTCTTCATTTGCTCACCGAACCTCTCCAATCCTATCACTGCTGCGTTTATGCCCCTGTACACATGCTTGATTCTCTTTCGGAGACATAGCAATCCATAGGTTTTAAGATACTTACTAGTCAGGTACATTCTTAGGCGTTTAATATGCGGTGTTGAGTCCATTTCGTTGAGCAAGGAGTAGCTCTTGTGTATTCCATATTTGGCTTAAGGAACTTTATCTGTGCTCATTTCAATCTCTGGTTTTATGCAGCACCCCAACTCACCTTTCCTCTTAAGCAAGCATAAGTTGGTTTTCTAAATTTGAGACCTTGTTCTGTTCTGTAATTCAGTTCCTCTGTAGCCAAGTTTACATTCCGTGTATTAGTGATATCTTATGATGTTTCTTTTTCTGTGTGACTTATTTCAGTTAGAATCATCATACCTGAATCCACTCATTGTGCTGCTAAGAGCCTGATGACATAGATTTCATTGCTGAGTGATATTGCTTTGTAAGTAAATACCACATCTTCTTTATCCATTTTTCACTTTCTGCGATGTTGAACTTGTACTGTAAACGAGGTTCTTGTAAACAGAGGCGTCCCAAACTTTGGGGTGGCTGTGTCTTTTTGATTTTAATTTCCCTAAGCTATAGGACCATAAGTGGAAGTGCCCTAGGCTCTGTTGCTTTGTTTTGTAGATGTTTCAGGAAACACCATACACTTCTCCCGAGTGTCTGTTGGCAATTTCCATCCCGCCCATCAGCATAACAAGGCTCCCAGTTCTCCATGGCCTGTCCTGCCTTTCTGGATTTTACACTTTTTTCAGATGTCCCTTTTGACCGGGGGGAAGTGAGACTTCATTGTAGTGCAGATTTCCTTTGCAAGCTTGCTTGGTTGGCCAAAAAGGGCGTATGCGTTTTTTCCTGAATATATTCAGGAAAAAACGCATACGCCCTTTTTGGCCAAGTGCATCATTGTGGACGTTCTGCCTCTTTTCCTATGCTTTCAATGCAATTCCAGTCTACCTCCTGAAATCGGTTTCCTGCAATTCTGCCCCGCTTTCAAGTCCTCTTGGCAGCCTTACTTCAGTCTATTTTTGGACGATAGCTGTCATTTATAACTCTGCAGGTTTGTGAATTACAGTGCCCCTGAGCTCCTTTCTTCAACTCACTTTCTTTTGAGCTGGCCGCAACACCGCAGGATGGCTTCAGGCCCTAATCTGGTTCCGGCACGGCACACTGAGCCTTTGGTTATTTCCTCTTCCAGATGGGAAATGAGAGTTAAATTTGCCCGTCCAGACACCTCCAGCTAGTCTCTCATTGGTTCTCCCTATTCCTGTTCATCTTCCGCAGAAATTGCAAACTGGGCCAAACAGGAGGTTAAAGG